>NC_142589.1:1257500-1882500 GCF_965207765.1 Zootoca vivipara | reverse complement strand
ATGTACCTATGAGTACCATATTTGCAGTTTATCAGGTAGCATGGCAGAGGACATTGTGTCACCGCCCCCCCCCCCCGGATCCCGGTAATTGACAGCATGTATACTGAACAAAACTGACAGGCTACTTTGCTGAAGGTTGGCAGAGAATCACATTATTTGGCGGGGTGTTTGTGTGTAACCAATATGATCCAGGGATTGGAGCAATTCCCCTATGAGGAAATGTTACAAAATCTGGGGCATTTTAACTTCTCATAATACTAGAACCAGGGAATATTCAACACTGTGGATGTGAAATTCAATCTATTTTAGTATTTTAACTTTTTGTACGCTTTAAAGTTTTGTGATCCCCCCCCCTTAATTTTCTTGTTTTATCCTTTTGTAAACTGCTTTGAGGTTGTTGCTGTTGTTATTTTACAATTTATTGTAGTAAATAAAAATAAAATAAACCTGAAGGCTAGAGGGTGGTTTGGCAGGGCACATACCAAACTTTCTGTGGGATGGCCCCCCCTGGAGCCCTTTCCAATGACTGCCACAGAGAAGCCCATTTATTTATTTCTTGGAGTATTTTAATCATAGTATCATAGAACTGGACGGTTGGAAGGGACCCCGAGGGTCCTCTAGACCAACCCCCTCCAGTGCAGGAATCACAGCACAAGCATCTCTCACAAAACAAGTTTGTTCCATCTTCCCTGTGAACAGCCCTTCAGATACAACAGAATAACAGAACCATTCACAGAGTTGGAAGGGAACCACCAGGGTCATCTAGTCCAACCCCCTGCAATGCAGGAATCTTTTGCCCAACATGGGGTTGAAACCACAACCCTGAGATTAAGAGTCTCATGCTTTACTGACTGAGGTTTGTTTGTGTTTCCTGTTTTCTTTTCCCAAGCAGAGATAAAGTGTAAGCCTGGTGTCAGCTCCCTAAAAAAAGTCAACAACTCTGGGGAACCTTGGCCCCCCCCCCCTAAAAAAGGTCGAAAACTATGGGAAAGGGGGGGGCACCAGAGGGATCTTCGCACTACGGCGCCGGATATGCTTAAGACAGCCCTGTTCCCCCTGGTGCTTCATTTTTATTTATTTTTGACATCTAAGCAAATATCTACATCCCCACCCCTCTTCTTCCTATCTTTCTTTTCTGCTGCATTGGTGGTTGTGTTTTAATTTTTGTTTCCCCTCCTGTTTTTCCTTATATATAATAAAATTTTGGTTTCATTCGCCTTTTCCGTGCTGAAATGTCACAACCTAACGACCATGGCTTGCTGACAGAACTTCCTGACAGTAAGAGCTGTTCGGCAGTGGAATTTGCTACCAAGGAGTGTGGTGGAGTCTCCTTCTTTGGAGGTCTTTAAGCAGAGGCTTGACAGCCATATGTCAAGAATGCTTTGATGGTGTTTCCTGCTTGGCAGGGGGTTGGACTGGATGGCCCTTGTGGTCTCTTCCAACTCTATGATTCTATGATTCTATGATGCCTTCTCCTGGGCTTCAATTGAAGGGTCAGCATCCAGAGAGGCTGCAGAGTTCAGGACACGGGAGGGATGGTTTATAGAATGAAATAAATAAATAAATTAGAAACCCTTGGGACAAATCCAACCCTGCTGAGGGTTACTGCCTGCTCTTCCTCAAGTTGTCAACCTGTAGGCAAAAGATGGGTCAAGATGTGCCATCTGTGGCAAAGGCATGGAAATCTGTAAGGGTTTGAGGTGCTGGCTGCTCTCTGCTCCCTTGCTTCTCAAAGGGGCCTTCCAGGAAAACTAGCCCAAACCAAGGCTGTAAGGATTAATGAGAGAGGACTAAGCGGAAGCACAGCCATTCACCTTTGTTAAAAAAAAACCAACTCCACTGGTTAAGCATGTTCAAGGCTTCCTTCTTGGCATGCATGAGGGGCATACAACAACAGACAGTTGGAAACCAGGAATTCTTGATGAAAAAAATGCTGTTGTGCATGGGATCAGACTGTGGAGGGCAGCACTGAATTGCATTGTAGACCAGCAAGAATCAGATTAGATGTACAGTGTGCAGCAAAGAATGCAATTCCACACTAGCACAGCAGCCTCAGTCATAGCAAGCAAGATGCATGATCAGAGTTCAAGGAAACATTCCAGCCAGGCAAAAACTCCCAGGGTGCAAAGAACAATTCTGAGGGCCAGGCAGAGGCATGGGGACCACATTTGCTCCCAGGGATTGAGGTTTCCCATTTCTGCTCAAAATGCACGGGGGAGGGGAGGGGGGCTCATCCTGTTCCACACCTTTACTTGGGTTGCATGTCATGCCTGTGTTAGGCTAGGGTTAGGGTTATGGCATGCCTGTGAAGTAGTGGCAGTGGGTTCCAGCGAGATGTTGCCAGAAGCAGTCACTGCTTCACTGGCAATGGCAGTGGGGCAGGCCAGGCGCCAGTGGGGGCACTTCTTCTTCTTCTTTGGTGATCCCTCGTAGCCGAGTAAGATTGCCTTCCATAAACACTGTTTTAACAATGGGTCCGTAAGTGACTGTGGAGGCCAATTCTGGATCCGCACGTCCTTCCACAGTGGGGACATTGGTTTCTGGGTGGGAGTTGATCACGGTGTGGATTTGCCAAGCGTGCCTTCCTCTTAGCACGCTTCTCCCTTGCGTCCTGAGATTGAGTTTCTTCAAATCCCATGACACCTTTGGGAAAGGCTGTTCTCCAACTGGAGCGCTTGCAGGCCAGTGTTTCTCGGTGTTTATACTACATTTTTAAAGATTTGCCTTGAGACAGTCTTTAAACCTCTTTTGTTGACCACCAGCATTACGCTTTCCATTTTAAAGTTCGGAATAGAGTAGTTGCTTCGGAAGACGATCATCAGGCATCCGCACAACATGACCAGTCCAACAAAGTTGATGCTGAAGAATCATTGCTTCAACACTGGTGATCTTTGCTTCTTCCAGTACACTGATATTAGTTTGCCTGTCTTCCCAAGTGATGTGTAAAAAATTTCAGAGACACAGTTGATTGAATGTTTCAAAGAGCTGGAGATGGCGTTTATAAGTGGTCCACGTTTCACAAGCATATAGTAAGGTTGGTAGTACAATAGCTTTGTAAACAAGCATTTTCGTTTCCCTGCAAATGTCCCGGTCCTCAAACACTCTGCACTTCAAGCAAGAGAAAGCCACACTCACAGAGCTCAGGCGATGCTGGATTTTGGCATCAATGTTGGCCCTTGTGGAAAGATAACTGCCTGTGTAGGAGAAGTGATCAACATTTTCCAATGTTACACCACTGAGTTCGATTTGTGGCGCAGCAGAGGGGTTATTTTGTACTTGTTGATGCAGCACTTTGGTTTTTTGGATGTTGAGTGATAGGCCAAGCTTTTCGTAAGCTTCTGCAAAGATGTTTAGGATGGTTTGGAGGTCATCCTCTGAGCGTGCGCACACTACGTTGTCATCAACATACTGAAGCTCTATGATGGAAGTTATGGTAACCTTACTCTTCACTTTCAGCCTGCTCAGATTGAAGAGCTTTCCATCTGGTCGATATATGATTTCTACTCCAGTGGGGAGTTTCACAAAGTGTAGGATCATGCCAATGAAAATAATGAATAGAGTTGGGGCAATAACACAACCCTGATCCCACTGTGAATGGTTCACTTTGAGAGCCATTGTTGGGTTGTGTTTTTGGAAGACGCCTGTGCATGAATTTGTTTTATGTGAGAGATCAGTGCACGCTGATCTCAGTAGTAGGGCTCTGTTCCGATGGCATGAAGTAGTCATGACAAACCAGTAGATTCCTATCTGCTGCAGCCTTCATCCGCCTTCACAGCCGTTGCAACATACCGCTTATTATCATCCGCCTGTTCTGAAGTTGAGGACTTCTTGGATCATTCTTTGTGTCTTTAATTAAGTAATCAATTAATCAATTCGCTGTATATCTGTGCCACACAACAATGTTCAGTAGGCATGTTATTTTAGCATGCCATTTTCTTGTGTGAGTAGAATAATTTTTATTGTGTTAGTTCTTAGACCATAACAGCACAATTTTTAGTTCTAAAACTAATTTTATTTCTATTTTGAAAAATTCTATGTCAATTTTAATAATCATTTGATTTTTGTGGTATTTTTATAATGTTTTTGTTAGGTTTTTCCTTTAAGACTGATGTGGTCAATGGTGCTACACAGAGATGTGTGTTTGTAACCTTGATCTGAATGATAGCACACCTGTGAGCTTTTGCTAATTTGAATAATTGAAGGTAGAGTTTGCTTACTGTAATGTGATTGGGTAATTGACTATTTTGAATTCTCTATTTAAGCAAATGGTTCATGGGTGTGGTGGTGGTGATGTATTGTGAAATGAGAGGAAAGGAGTACAGGAGTGTGGTGTATATAATTGTAAATAAAAGCAAGCAAAGATACTGAAGACGACTTTGTTATTTCGTCAACCCTGCCGCTGTTGCCACTCGGTTGGTGCGTATTTTGCCCAACATCCGGTTATGGGCCCAGGAACTGCACATGGGTGTTTGAACTGCTTGCTAAGAGGGCTGTGAAGCTGAGCTATCTGCCAATCAAAAAGGAGCTGGAAGTATATCCAGGATGGATGACGGCGAAAAGATGGCGCTTACCTTTCCTCAACTAACTGATGGTAATTATAGTCTTTGGTCCTTTAGAATGAGAGGATTACTCGAATGTAAGGACCTGTTTAACTACACCGTGGACACCCCTCCTCAGCCACTCACCCCTGAATGGATACGGGGGGATAACAAAGCCAAAGCCTTTATAAACTTAGCAGTGTCCGACCAGCAAGTTGTATATATCAGAGATAAAACGTCGGCTAAAGAAATGTGGGAGAGTTTGGCTGCAGTCCATTTGAGAAAAGAGTCCGCGTCAGCCTTGGCTTTTTACCGCCAGCTTTATCAGGCAAAGCTGCAACCTGGCGGTGACTTGGCAGCTCACCTGAGACATTTACAGGAAATCAGGTTGGAGCTTTTGAGAAGAGACATTGTGGTTCCTGTTAATCAATTTTGTTTTATAATCCTCTGCTCATTAAACAAAGAGTATGACGCAGTCGCAAGCCAGCTTGCTTTGGTCCCTCCTGACCAGCTGAGTATTGAAGGTGTGACTGCAAAACTGATGGCGGAGCTGGACAGGCAAGACGCCTCTGTTATGCCGGTTCCCAAAGAGCAGAATGTTCATTCAAATGACAATAGGGATGTTGTAGCTTTAAGAGCCAACAAGAAATGCTTTGCCTGTGGCCTTTTGGGACATTTTGCTTCGGAATGCAGAGCAAAGAGTAAAAAGACTTCCTCTAGGTCGCAAAAGGGACGCACAGCCACTCAGGCGTGGAAGCCTTCACAGCGACTGCAGCGAGGTAGTCGACCCGAGCCACAAGCATTCTTTGCAGAACCACAGGCTTGTGAGGTTAAAAGAGGTAACTGGGACTTTTTCATCATCGATAGTGGCGCATCGCAGCACTTGTGCAGCAATCGCAGTCTCTTCATAACCTACACACCAGAGACTGGAAATGTGCATTTAGCGAATGGAATAGTTTTGCCCTCACTTGGAAAGGGGACTATAAAACTGCATAGTTTGAATATTACTATATCAGATGTTTATTGCCCTGAATTGTGTGGGAATTTATTATCAGTTTATCAGTTTGCACGTCAAGGTGTTAGAGCTAAATTTACTGAAAAAATGTGCCGATTTTATCGGGCCAACAAGCAGGTTCTCTATGCAAAACAGACTCATGGGCTTTACAGGCTTAAGTTTCACTCCTCTTCAGGAGGAAGCAATAGCTGTTGTGGTGTAGCCAATAGGAGCAGGCAGGGGTTGGCAAATTGCCAGCCACATAAAAACTGCCTACATGAAGCTCACCGCAAGCTTTGCCATAAAAACTTTGCAGATGTTTTAAAAACACGGGATATAGTGCATGGCCTAGAAATTAAACCGTGTAAATTTTACATGAACTGCCTGTCATGCTGCAAGCATAAAATTAAGGTGGCACGAAAGGGCAAAAGCACTATGAGAGAAGTAGCAGAGCCTTTTGAAAGGGTTCACTGTGATCTAGTAGGACCATTGCCAGAATCTCTTGGAGGGTCCCGATTCTGGCTAACACTTGTGGACCAGAAAACCAGATTTGTTTGGACATATGCACTCTCTAAGAAGTCTCAAGCACTAGAAATGTATAAAAAGTTTTGCAATTGGGTTAAGACTCATTTTGGTAAAAATATACAAAATCTGTACTCTGATCTTGGAGGTGAATTTATGTCACAGGATTTTGAAGAGTTCCTAAATGCGCAGGGGACAGTACATCAAGTGTCATCACCTAGGAGTCCCTGGCAGAATGGGATTGCTGAGGTTGTTAACAAAAACCTACAATCTGGGATAAAAACAATGCTCCATGATGCTCAACTTCCTGATAGCTTCTGGGCTGAATGTTTGAGCTGTTACACGCATATAAAGAATCGATCCTATCATTCTGCATTGATAGTAACACCTTATGAAATGCTTTTTGGAAAGCGTCCCAATCTAAAGTATTTGTGTGTTTGGGGCAGTGATGTTATGATGGGAAGCTGCAGGAAAGAGGTATTCCGGGTAAATTTATGGGATATCAACAAGGGAATTATCGCATTTATTTACCAGACACAAAAAAGTTTCACCTTACCCGTAGCATTATACCTTCAGTACACTGGGATGGTGTAGCTGAGTTTCAAGATAGTGATGGTCTAAAAGAAATATCCCCAAAGAGTACAGCTGATGCTAACGAGCAGCCAGTTGATACCGATCCTGACAGTAATCAGTCAGAGATTGGAGAATGTGAGTTTAAAGAGGAACAAGAGGCAATGGACAACTCAGACCATACTTTAAGTCCAAAGCCCTCTACTAGCCGTATTTCTGAAGTTTCAGAAGGAAATTTAAAAGCTGACAGTGAAAGTTTACCAGAGCTTAGACGCTCCAGTAGGATAACTAGACAGCCGCAGCGTTATATCAATGAACAACAGCTACAAAGGCAGAAACGACAGGAGCAGTTGTTTAAACGTAGAAATATTGCTACTGTTGATGAGGAAATAGAAGAAGTTGCAAACAATGTATACTGTAACCAAGTTAATTTTGAACCAAAAAGTTTTAAAGAGATACACACCATGCCAAAGTCACAAGCTCAACAATGGATGAAAGCGATAGACTCTGAGCTTGCATCTCTAAATCAAAATAACACCTGGACTTTTGTGAAGCAAACACCTGATATGCGAGTCATAGATTCAAGATGGGTGTTCAAAGTAAAACTTAATGATAAAAATAAAGTAATGAGATATAAAGCTAGGTTAGTAGCAAGGGGTTATCAACAATTGGAAGGCATTGATTATGAGAATGTGTTTTCTCCGAGTGTGAAGTTTGAAAGTATAAAGTTGATGATGCTAGACGCTGTTAAAAATGGGTGCGAATTGTACCATTGTGACATTTCCACAGCTTATCTTAATGCTGATTTGCATGAAAACATATACATGAAAGTTCCGGATGGTGTAGATGCTGCACCTGGAGTAGTTTGTAAATTAAACAAATCTCTGTATGGCCTGCATCAAAGTGGCAGGAATTGGCACGAAACTTTAAAACAAACCTTGATTGAATTTGGGTTTGCGCAGGGGAAAGCTGATAATTGCATTTTTACCAAACAATGTGATAATTCTGTTGTCAAATTGGCCGTTTATGTTGATGATTTATTATTTTCATGTAAACATTTAAAGGAATACCAGTTGTTTATTTCTCAACTTGGTAAACGTCTTGATGTAAAAGATTTGGGGAAAGTTAAGAATTACCTGTCCATGCAAATAGACAGGGCTGCAGATGGTTCTTTTGCTGTACATCAAACTGCAAAAATAAGAGATTTAATAGAAGTGCTAAATTTGGAAAACGCAAAAGGAAAAGAAACCCCTTTAACATGTGGATTTACTTTTACTAAAGAGGATACACCTTTTCATGACAAAACACTTTACCGGTCGATATTAGGGAAGCTGAACTTTATTCAGCGTGTGTCCAGACCAGACATATCTTTCAGTTTTAATTTTCTTTCCACATTTGTGGAGAATCCAACCAAGCAGTGTTTTCGAGCGTTAAAAAGAGTGGTGCTTTATCTTAAACACACACTGCATTACAGATTACATTTTAAGGCGCATAGTGATACAGGGTTCGATATTTTTTGTGACGCATCTCATGCATCTGAACTTTTCAAATATAAAGGTGTGTCCGGTTTTGTTTATAGATACAATGAATGTCCATTTGAATGGAGAACGCGCAGACAGCATATAATTTGTATGTCAACCACAGAAAGTGAACTTTGTGCATGCTCTGAAGCCATCAGAGACATTGAATGGTTTTTGCAGTTGTTTGCAGACCTAAAAATAAAAGTAAAATTACCAATACCTGTGCACATTGATTCCCAAAGTGGAATAGCCATTTTGACATCAGAAGGCAATACCCAACGTACCAGAACGTTACGGTTACATTTGGAGTTTGAAAAACAAATGATTAATGAAAAAATTATTACTTTTGAATACATAGCTGGACTAGAGCAAATAGCAGATATTTTCACAAAGGCTTTGCCAACAGCTACGCATCTTAAACATACACAGAAGATGCTGAATGTTACTGCTATGCATCATTGACCAGCAGGGGGTTGTTAGGTTTTTCCTTTAAGACTGATGTGGTCAATGGTGATACACAGAGATGTGTGTTTGTAACCTTGATCTGAATGATAGCACACCTGTGAGCTTTTGCTAATTTGAATAATTGAAGGTAGAGTTTGCTTACTGTAATGTGATTGGGTAATTGACTATTTTGAATTCTCTATTTAAGCAAATGGTTCATGGGTGTGGTGGTGATGTATTGTGAAATGAGAGGAAAGGAGTACAGGAGTGTGGTGTATATAATTGTAAATAAAAGCAAGCAAAGATACTGAAGACGACTTTGTTATTTCGTCAACCCTGCCGCTGTTGCCACTCGGTTGGTGCGTATTTTGCCCAACAGTTTTATGTGACTGACTTAGAGGTTTTTTGATTACTAAGCAGCATAGATATCTTGTCAGATAAAATAAAATACATAAAAATATAGGAAAGGCACTCTTGATCAAGGCTAGCACCAGCAACTGACATCCCTCGGGGGCTGCCAGGGCCCTGGCACCCAGGTATTGTCCAAAACCCCCCCTGCTCTCCCCCATTCTTTTTCAGGTGCAGCATTCTGAGAAACACCCAGTGGCCAAATCTTGTGCTCCTTTTCATACTCCACAAAATTTCTGACATGACATAACTACAGTGGGACCTTGGTTTACGAACTTAATCCGTTCCGGAAGTCCATTCTTAAACCAAAGCGTTCTTAAACCAAGGCCTGCTTTCCCATAGCAGCAGGGGACTCAACTTACAAATGGAACACACTCAACAGGAAGCAAAGCATGTTCTGCTTCCAAGGCAAAGTTCACAAACCAAAACATCTACTTCTGGGTTTGCAGCGTTCTTAATCCAAGTTGTTCATAAACTAAGCTGTTTTTAAACCAAGGTACCACTGTAGAGGGAATGGAAAGAAATCTTGCACTTCCAAGAACAATTTTCAAACCAAATTGTGTTTTTGCACTTTTGTAGCAAAAGGATGGCCCAAATATAAGCCACACCCGCAAATAAGCTGCACCTTAAAATTCAGGAGGGGGGGAATACCTGAATATAACCTGCTCCCTTAAAATTCTGCAGGCACTCACACCCGTTCCGTTTTACTGTATGTCTGTTTCAGCAGCAATATCATAAAAGTCATTTTTTTAAGGTCACGAATTTAAGTCGCACTTTAACTTCTCATGGTTGGATTGGGGGTGGGGGGTGGGAGTGTGGCTTATATTTGGGCCAATACGGCATATTGGGGAATACTGCATGCAAGAATGCTGCTGCATTTTCAGGAGGACTTCACAAACTGATGCAGACATGTGGAGAAGTTAAGATTTGAAAAATAAGAGGGCAACTGGAATGGACAGCCCCGCATTCCTGTGAAGTATTGTGGGAGGCTGAAAGAGTGTTCGATTCACTGTCTGGAGTGAGGCTGCTGCCATAAGATAAGCCCCCCAGGGCACACTCTGCCCATTACCCCTTCAAACATAGTCTAGTTTTCAAGACCCTTGAGGTAGAAATGGGGAGAGGGGCTGCCTCTTCTGTAAGCAGCAGTGTGACTCTGGAGGAGAGGCTCCACTTGGAGTCTACCTTTCTCAGGTGCTGCAGGTGTTTCCAAAACTTCTGCAAGTCCCAAGAAAGAATCCCCTGATGCTTTAAAAAATAATCGTAATTCCCCTCTGCCATACTAACATTGGCCACCTGATGGCAAACTCTGCACATAAATCCATTTCTCTGGGGAAACTGCATCAGGGTCACACATAATAGTAATACTGTAAATAGTATCTGGAATAATGTACCATTATTTATATTGACGGCTTTGTTAATGTTTCCAGGGAGTGCAAAACACTTGCGGAGGAAAAGTAAACCTGCAGGGAGAGGGAGTTTCTGCCCCCACTCCCCCCCCCACCAGGTAGAGTCAATTTTGTAAGCACATCCTTTGTGAACAGGGCCAGGTGGCACTGGGTGGCACTGGCACTGGCCCTATGGAGAAGCTTTTGGTGCTGAGGCTTGCAAAAGGTCCTGCTTTGTGCTTGCCAGAACTTCTGAGTGGTCAGCAGGTACTCGAATGACCTCCTTTTCTATTTCTCTCTCTCTCTCTCTCTCTCTCTCACACACACACACACACACACAAACAAGCAAAACTCTTGGTTGTCTTTGTCTGAGTTGATGGCTTTCAATAAATCAAAAGGCTCCATGTTCCACCCTGCCTAGCTCCTCAAGTGCCAAAAGACGGCCTTTTCTCCCCACAATAAATGGCAGTCAGTCTGCTCCCTTGGTGGAGCTGAATGCCTTAGGTAGCCAATACCTGGTGTGAAGAGCAGCACTGGAGTGCAGGATGGCAGCGCTCTCTCTGTGCACCCCTTCATCTGCCCTGCCCTGCACTCACCCGGTAGGCTCTCAGGGAAGGGAGAGCAGAAGGGAAGACGGAGGCTTCTCCTGGCCTTTCCGAAAGAGGATGTGCCATTAAGCCAGGCAGTTCAAGGCCCCATTCACACCACATGTTTAAAGCACTGTGATACCACTTTAAGCAGTCCTGCTTCCCTCAAAGGATTCTGGAAAATGCGGTTTCTTGAGAGTGCTCAGAGTTGTTAGGAGGTCCATCATCATCATCATATTTTTTTAATTTGTACTGTACCCATCTGACCCATCTTCAAAGGTAGCCCCACGTAGAGCACATTGCAGAAGTCCAAACGGGAGATAACTAGAGCATGCACCACTCTGGTGAGACAGTCTGCAGGCAGTAGGTTCTCAGCCTACACACCAGATGGAACTGGTGTGCCCTGCCCTTCCCACAGTTAACCAATTCAGGACCAGGGAGTCTTCCTCATGGAGCTACAATTCCTAGTGTCCTGGTTCAAGGGTAAACCAAGAGACGAGGTCCAGGGCCAGTCCAAAGAAGCTGAGGCAGGGAGCAGGGCAGGAAACTAGGCGAGGTCAGGAGAAGGAACACAGGCAGGATCTAGCAGTCAGCAATGTTGCTCCCGCAACCTGGGGTGGGGTCTGACCGCCTTTTATCTCTGCCGAGGTAATGACTGGTCCCGATCCCCGATGACTCACCACCCTGCCTTGCCTGAATGCGTGCACTCTTCCAGTGCATACTTAGGTCTCTCCTCCTCTCAGCCCTGAGCCTCTGTAGCTTGGGAGACCCCGGAGGGTTACTGGACCCAGGAGCCACCTCAGCTCCAGCTGGCAGTGGGCCAGCTGCTAGTGACGAGGTCTCTCCTGCACCTGGACCCAAGGCAGGCTCAGGCCCCAGATTTGGCTCAGCTGATGCTGGTTGCAGGGGAGGCTGAGTAGACTGAGGCTCCTCAGGATCGGGTCCCAACCTCAGTTCAGCCAACATCCCAGGCAGGCTGTGAGTCCTCCGGCTCCGAGTCTGAACTTGAGTCCCAGGCCATCACACCCAGTGTGCAGTGTGATTTAACCATCAGTCCCTCTTCCCCAGGGAACTGTGGCAGGGCAGCCAGGCAGGCTGGCATTGCTCATCTGGCTTCCCAGGGTTGAGGGCTGCTGCCAGTCAGCAAGAATTTCTTTGCTCTGCCTCTCATGACCTCTGGCTCCCTGCTCTTTACCCTGCCAGTCCAAATGGGCACCAATCACAGCTGCCGCCCATCCATTTTTCATTAATTGAAAATAGTTGGGATGGGGAAACATTGGAATTATATTTCTGGACACAGCATAGGCCTCGAAGTGCCCTGTGACGAATTGGGGGTGCCTCCTGAGCCAGCCTTCAG
The DNA here is from genome assembly GCF_965207765.1 of Zootoca vivipara. Lineage (NCBI taxonomy): Eukaryota > Metazoa > Chordata > Lepidosauria > Squamata > Lacertidae > Zootoca > Zootoca vivipara. The sequence continues at coordinate 1,870,175 of NC_142589.1, read as the reverse complement.
ACCAGCTCAGGGAATGCCCAAGCAAGGGCACTGCATGATGCATCACATAAGTGCCGGTGCCTTTTTGATGCAATGAGCAGCCTGCCTCTTTCTGGAGGATGGAGTCTCCTCTATTTGTTCCGCTAATTGCTCCCTGCTTTTTTGAAGTTGCTGTGTTTGCTTTCTTCGAGATGAAAAGGTAAAACTCAGTCCCCAGAACATTCTGAAATTGATAATCTCCAGCGCTGTAAGGAACAGATATGAGACGCCTCTCTCTGATTCATAATTTGTCAATTAATCATCTCATTAGGAAGGAACACCAAGAATAAATTGGAGTGGCTTGGGCAGAGTTTAAAATTCAGGCTGGCATTGCAACTTATGGAAAAAGAACACCCATTTTAGGCAGCTTTTAATACTATCTCCCCACCCCCCACCCCCAACACCGGAAATACAGTTTGATCTTAATTTTAGTGGATGGAACAGATGAATACTTTAGGTAGATATTAATTTGTAATGGATGGTGGTAGTTTAATTTGTATGTGGTTGGCGGATTTTTTGCTTTTAATGTAAACAGTTGTAAACTTTTAATGTAAATAGTGGTATAAAAACAGAAGCATAGTAAGGGGTGCAACTCTGGAACTTTTTTTCTTAACCTGGCTTTCATGTTTCCCCAATATTTGTGACACATCAGAAGTCTGCAGATGAGGACAATAATCAAGAAAAGAATGGCTACTTATGTCTTTCCTTTGCTTGGTTGGTGTTTTTCTGCTTCTTACTAGGAGTTTAAACCCTAAACACTTCTTTGCAAGATTGATTGCATTTCAGCTAGCTGAAGATTTCTTGCTAAAGCTTAGTGGGCTGTGTCCAAGTAAGTTCTACTCCAAGTAGACCCATTCAGTGGTGGTTGACACCCACTGGACAGAGGGTAAGGAGCCCAACCATCGGTGGAGGACAGACGTAAGTTGGCAGGCCCTGATGGATGCATAGAAATGTATGAGCCAAAAGTGAGTCCTGTCCAAAGGATCTACTCTGAGTAGGACTAGCAATGGATTCAGCCCAATGTGTTTTGCAAGTGGAATCTGTATTGTCAGCAGCACCACTGAGTTTAATGGAGCTGCATGGCTGCAGGGACTGTCAGATTGAGCTCCCACATTTCAGCATTTGACACTACACAACTGTGTAAAACTATTTGAATGAATGAATGAATGGATGAATGGATGAGTCAATCAGTCAGTCAGTCAGTCAGTAAAAGGAAATGGCTAAGGCTTAAGGCTCATCCAGACTTCCTTTTGTGCCACGTTTCTAGTTTGTGCTTTAAACTGTCATGTCCAAGCACTTACTTTTTGCCCCAGTGCTTCCCCCACAAAATCCCGCTCTTTGCCGCCAAATCAGAGCAAATGGCAATCCAGTGAGAACCTGAACTGCCGTTTGTTCTGATTCAGCATTGATTGAAGTGGGGGTGTTCGGGGTGTGTGGATGCCTGGGCAAAAAGGGGGGGAAATGTGCTCAGACCCAGCTCATGAGGTTTAAAAGCTAACAATGCAGATGCTTTTATAATACAAGATTATTATTATTTTTGCTTGGGAATTTTGAATATACCCAAATGTGTACATTAAATTAATGATGTGCATAAAAATTATTTGCTTTGCCCTCCTCTTGGTTTGTTGTTTTTGTTTTACTATTTCCTGTCAATGAGAAAAGAAATTGTATTTCAAAATTACCAAAAGGGAGATAAAATGCTGGTAAAGTTGTCATTGGTGATGGGATGCAGGGTTTGAGATGCCTTTACATTTGCAGCGGCTGAGGGATGTTTGTGAATGTGCTTGCTAGGAGTCTTGCACACCTGAACAGGAGACGTTGGGGGCCCATTGTAATGTTTTTAAAACAATTCTAGAAAATTAGCCCTTTTCCAGGGCTGATACGAAGTTGATGGTTAGATCAGTTGTTGTTGTTGTTGTTGTTGTTGTTGTTGTTGTTGTTGTACACACACACACACAGAGAGAGAGAGAGGACTTGTTTCCAAAACATTATACTTGCAAAATCCCTTCCTTCTAATATGGGCCACATCATCACGACAGCTTGCAGGCAACAAGAAAGGGCACCTGGCTTTGGCTTTTAAGCATGAAAATGTATTTGAAATCTGGTTTTGAAACCCAATGTGGAACTTGGGTGGGGGGGGGCAAACAAAACACTCGAAGACATGTCCTGGAAAAAAGAAATGCATATTTTTTGTTGGGGGATAACTCTGAGGGAAGGTGGAGGGCTGTCTCACACACTCCTCCTTTACTGACTGCTGTTGCAAGGGGCACTATAAATACACAGAGTGATCCATAAAGATGAGAGAACCTTGGCAACCAAAGAGGCACTTTGTTCCCACCCACCCTGCATGCTTATTCACTGAACAGGAATTGAGGACAGGGAATTTATTTTGATTGTTGGAAACACAGGAAGCTGCCTTTACAATGAGTCAGGCCAAGGCTTTGTCTAACTCTGTGTTGTCTCATCTCCCCACTTCCGTATCTCTTTCTACCCTCCATGGGCCAGGTTTGACAGGTGAGCAGGTACATTGCAAGCCCCAACGTTCAGGTGATCCTCAGGGTTTGCCAAACCCTGTGTGTAGGGCTCTGCAGCTGCTGCCAATCAGTTACTTAGCAGTGCTGGCAAACTCCTCCTCAGATCCAGCCATTTCTTTACTTCCTCACACATCATATGTGATGCTTCGCAGGTGGGCGTGGCTTGACTAGAACAGCCTTGCAGGCCACATCACCAGGACTTATGGGCTTCATTAGGCCCATGGGCTGGTGCCTCTCCTGGTCTTTCTCAACGCTTGTTGTCTGATCCCTTTTTGTGGGGGATGCCATGCATTTAACCCTCTATTGCATCTACAGAAAATAGTAGTAGGAGACTCTTTCAGGTGGTTCTCAATTTAACGGAACCACCTTTACCATCAGAGCCTTGTAAAGACCCCAAGATCTCCTGCAACAATTTTGCAAAACTTTTTGCAGATAAAGTCTCTCATATTCGGAAGGAGGTAGACACCACCGTGGGAGCAGGGCCGGGGTGGGAGAGTGCTAGAGCCCTGTCTGGTCAAGTTGCATGAAATCAATTTCAATCCTTTACCCCCGAGGATGTGGACAGGCTGCTTGGACGTCTGAAACCAACCACCTGTCTCCTTGATCCTTGCCCATCCTGGCTAAAAAAAGCATGCTGGGAAGGGCTGGGTGATGGGCTTTGCGGGTTGGTGAATGCTTCTCTCTATGAGGGAGCCTTCCCAGACCCAATGAAAGAGGCAGTCATTAAACCGCTTCTTAAAAAAAATCTTTAGACCCGGCCAGTATGGCCAACTATCACCCAGTCTCAAATCTTCCATTCTTGGGCAGGGTTATTGAGCGGGTGGTTGCTGAACAACTCCAGGCACGCCTGGAGGATGCGGACCATTTGGATCCCTTCCAATCAGGATTCAGGCCTCATCATGGGACTGAAACTGCCTTGGTCGCGCTGGTTGATGATCTCCGGCGGGCTAGGGACAAAGGTGAGAGCTGTTTCCTAGTTCTGCTGGATCTCTCAGCGGCGTTCGATACAATCAACCATAATATCCTTCTGGACTGTCTAGAGGAGCTGGGAGCTGGGGGCACTGTCATACAGTGGTTCCTCTCCTTCCTCCTGGGCCGTGTTCAGAAAGTGGTGGTGGTGGGGTGAGTGTTCAGAACCCTGGGCTCTCACTTGTGGGGTGCCTCAGGGTTCTGTCCTCTCCCCCATGCTTTTTAACATTTATATGAAGCCGCTGAGAGAGATCATCAGGGGGTTTGGGCTGGGTGTTCATCAGTATGCAGATGATACCCAGCTCTACCTCTCTTTCAAATCAGAACCAGTGAAGGCGGTGAAGGTCCTGTGTGAATGTCTGGAGGCGGCTGGAGGATGGATGCCGGCTAACAGATTGAGGTTGAATCCTGACAAGACAGAAGTGCTGTTTTTAGGGGGACAGGGGGTGGGTGGGTGTGGGGGACTCCCTGGTCCTGAATGAGGTCACTGTGCCCCTGAAGGACCAGGTGCGCAGCCTGGGAGTCATTTTGGACTCACAGCTGTCCATGGAGGCGCAGGTAAATTCTGTGTCCAGGGCTGCTGTCTATCAGCTCCATCTGGTACGCAGGCTGAGACCCTACTTGCCCGTGGACTGTCTCACCAGAGTGGTGCATGCTCTAGTTATCTCCCGCTTGGACTACTGCAATGCGCTCTACGTGGGGCTACCTTTGAAGGTGACCCGGAAACTGCAATTAATCCAGAATGCGGCAGCTAGACTGGTGACTGGGAGTGGCCGCCGAGACCACATAACACCGGTCCTAAGAGACCTACATTGGCTCCCAGTACGTTTCCAAGCACAATTCAAAGTGTTGGTGTTGACCTTTAAAGCCCTAAACGGCCTCGGTCCTGTATACCTGAAGGAACGTCTCCACCCCCATCATTTAGCCCGGACACTGAGGTCCAGTGCCGAGGGCCTTCTGGCGGTTCCCTCACTGAAAGAAGCAAAGCTACAGGGAACCAGGCAGAGAGCCTTCTCGGTAGTGGCACCCACCCTGTGGAATGCCATCCCATTGGAGGTCAAGGAGATAAAGAACTACCTGACATTTAGAAAACACCTAAAGGCAGCGCTGTTTAGGGAAGTTTTTAATCTGTGATATTTTAATGTATTTTGCTATTTGTTGGAAGCCGCCCAGAGTGGTGGGGGAAACCCAGCCAGATGGGCAGGGTATAAATAATAATAAAATAATGATAATAATAATAATCTCTCGCTTGGACTACTGCAATGTGCTCTATGTAGGGCTGCCTTTGAAGGTGACCCGGAAACTACAACTAATCCAGAATGCGGCAGCTAGACTGGTGACTGGGTGCGGTCACTGAGACCACATAGGTCATGAAAGACCTACATTGGCTCACAGTATGTTTCTGAGCACAATTCAAAGTGTTGGTGTTGACCTTTAAAGCCCTAAACAGCTTCGGTCCTGTATACCTGAAGGAACGTCTCCACCCCCATCATTTAGCCCGGACACTGAGGTCCAGCGCTGAGGGCCTTCTGACAGTTCCCTCGCTGCGAGAAGCCAATTGACAGGGAACCAGGCAGAGGGCCTTCTTGGTAGTGGCACCCACCCTGTGGAACGCCCTCCCACCAGATGTCAAAGAGAATAGCCCTGTTTAGGGAAGCTTTTAATGTTTGATGGATTACTATATTTTAATATTTTGTTGGAAGCCACCCAGAGTGGCTGGGGAAGCCCAGCCAGATGGGTGGGGTATGAATAAATAAATAAATAAATAAATAAATAAATAAATAAATAAATATTTTATATCATTATTACAACCCTGATCTGAGTCTCCTGGTTGAATGTTAAGACTGACACTTCGTCATCTGCAGGCTTTTGCACTTCCTGAATGTTCCTGTTTTCAAAAATGGGTATTTTGAGAGAACGTACTATTAGAAATCTGTATGTTGAGAGAAAAATTGTTTCAAAATACATTTTGAAATATAAATATTATAATAAATATGTGTGTATTTGTGTGTTAAGGGGAATGTAAGCTGAGTACTTAATATGCATAATAAATAACCAATGTGCACATTCACTGGGCCTCATGGATAATGTGCAAATAAGCATCACACGAAGAGGGAATTGTGCATATTTCTTGGTCAATATACCAAATCCACAAGAGGCCTCGAGGAATGTGCATATCTTGGCTGAATTTTGTACATATAGCTTTGTGTCTACCTATGGTTTCTCTCCGGTGTGGTGCAGTGGTTAAGAGTGTTGGACTTGTAATCTGGTGAACTGGGTTCGCGTCTCTGCTCCTCCACATGCAGCTGCTGGGTGACCTTGGGGTACTCACACTTCTCTGAAGTCTCTCAGCCTCACTCGCCTCACAGAGTGTTTGTTGTGGGAGAGGAAGGGAAAGGAGAATGTTAGCTGCTTTGAGACTCCTTAGGCTAGTGATAAAGTGGGATATCAAATCCAAACTCTTCTTCTTCTCCCTACCTCCTGTCAAACTATTCCATTGGGTACCAGCCACCACGGCACAATGTGTAGCTACAATTGAAACTGTGTGGGTTATTTCAGCCCTGGGCAGTTTTAGCTGTGATTGGTGTGTGGAATGTGGTCAGTAGCTAAGAGCCACTTGTCTCCAGTGTCCTTGTGGGGAAGTGAGTCTCATCAAAGACCAGAAGTGATGCTGGAGAGAAAGTAATGGGGAGAAAGTGAATGAAGTAATGGAGAGAAAGTGCTCATTGAATCACACCTGAAAAGCTTGCCCTTCTGTCATGTCAGTGGAGAAGACAGACTTCCTTGTTCTCTCCATTGCCCTGTGCAACTAAAAGAGGCCAAGCTATGTGTAAATCACTCCTTATGTGTCCCTGATAGGCTGTGCTGCTAATTGGAATGTTAGATCCTGCACGCTCAAATGGATTCAATAGCTCAGAGTCTCCTTGACTACCACCAACCCAGCATGAATCTTCACACACTTATTAAATATGTCTCTGCAGAAAACAAGCAATATCTCCCATTGCTGTACCACATAATGTGCAGAACCTGCATACTTTGACTTTTGTATGTTGTAAAATGCAGCGTTCTGGGAGGCTTGGCAGAATATGGGTGCACTACAGAGCCATCTTCAACCTGCTATGACCAATCCAGGACATCCAATGCTACTTCCACACATCACATTTTGGTCAGTAATGGTGCTGGCCAACCTGAGGACCCTGGAGCTCCAGACAGAGGAGCTATTGGATCTGGGGGGCCTGCTGCAGCCTGTTCTGGCTGCCCCTCTGTGTCTCACCTGAACTGCCCATCCACCACCTCTTGTCATGCTGTAGTTTGCAGTACCTCTTGCCTGTGGCCAAGCAAACTGCAGCATGATGACCCCTTTATGTTTTTATTATATAGCAGGCACATCCAACAGGTACCCATGTTTCTCCAAAAATAAGACACAGTCTTATATTTATTTTTCCTCAAAAAAAACCAAAAAACCACGGTGGCTTATTTTCAGGGGATGTCTTATTTTCGGAGAAACATGGTAGATCTTGATGTACTGGTAGGTCACTGGGCGTCTGTGGTAGATCACTGGTAGATCATTGGCTCCCCCAAAGAAGCTGAACAACTGTGGCTCCCCTAAAAAAAGCTCAACATTTTATCTCCTCCCTGAAAAAACTCAACAATTTTGACCCCAACCCCCTCCCCAATGGGCCTTCCTCCTTCCTAAAAAGAACGGGGGTAGATCACTGCCAGTTTTTAACTCTGAGTAGATCGCAGTCTCTTGGGAGTTGGCCACCCCTGTTATATAGTAATTATTTTAAATGTGCATCCATGATAAAGTAGCATATATATTTACATTTTAAGCAAGTATGTGTCATCTTTTTGGGGAATGTGTAACTCACAATACTTTGTTCCCCCTACTAGGGTAGCTGGATGCAAAAATGGGTGTAGCTCTAGCACTTAGAATAGCTGTGCAGAGGAGGGAATTTCAGCAGCTGTAGGTTGCATGACAAACTATTCATCTGCTGACATTTCCCCTTCTACACAACTCTTAAAGGTGCAGGAGGCATCTGGCCATTCTACTCCCTGCCCTCTTTTGAATTGTGGGATATCAACAATGTCACTCCAAGGCTTCACTCATTGGGAGAGGGAAATATTCGCATCCTGAACATCATGCATGCCAAATGGTATATACATTGATTCTTGCAGTGCTGGGGAGGTATCCAGCTAACACATCCCGTCAGCACAAGGATCTCTTCTTGCATGGTAGGACTTCCCCCCCTCTCCTCCTTCTACATGCTCCCTATACCCTCCCCAGATCTTCTCTGAGGGGTTGGGGGGAAAGTGTAATTTGGAAGACAGGACAAAATCTTTCCTTGCTGTTCCCATCAGTTCTGGGAAATGGGCTGGCTGGCTGTGGGGGAGCCTTGCAGTCCTGGCCCCCTTCTTCTTAACACAGTCCTTTAGCGAAGCCTCTTTTATCCCTTTTGCCATGTTGAGGGCTGACAGTGTGATGGCAAAGAAGTCCTGGTCATGAAAACAGTCAAATGGGTCAGCACTCAGGATATTATTATTATTATTATTATTATTATTATTATTATTATTATTATTTTCTATGCCGCCCTATAGCTGTAGGTCTCGGGGCAGCTCACAGGTATCCACTTGTCAGGAGCACCTGGGGTCTGTGTGCCACTGCCCCTTGTGGTGAGCCACTGAACTGCATGTTGCAGCATCTCCGGGAAGCACAGCATGACTCATCTTATTGCACTCCACAGATATTGCTCCCTCCAAGGACAGGAGTGCAGCTGCAGGCAGCCTGCTTGCTCCTCTTTTGGCCACAGGCGTGGAGCTGGTTAGGGCTGGAGCCAGGTTTTTCCCCTCCCACCCCAGCAGCTTGTGATACTTGGCTTAATAGATTCCCGCAAAGTGTAGACGTAACTTTTATATGCACTGCAGCAGGGGAATTGTGTGACTTGCTTTATTGCAATATTCACTTCATTGTGGTGGCCTGGAACTGAACCACAATATCTCTGCCTGTACAATATCTCTGTTGTAACAACAATAATCATTGTACTAAGGCTCCTGCATCTGCCCTGGGGCAGTGGAAGGTGGCTGTTGGAAAGGTGGGTGCTAGTCCAGGTGGATCTTTGATCTGGCCCAGCCATGCTGTGCTCGCCCTTCTGGTTCCTCGCCCTTGGAATAAAGCCCTGTTTATTTGGTGCAAGAAAGATGATCCATTAGCACAGAGTTAACAGAAATTTAATTTTACCAATTTTATTGCTGGTTTTGGTGAAAGCGTAAATTGCTGGCTTTCTGTTTTCTGGGGTATTTTCGGGGTTTTCTGGAATATCATCACTTCCACTGGCCTTGTTATTATCAATGCTTTCTAAGGCCCATTTGACTTCACTCTCCAAGATGTCTGGCTCAAGGTTAGCAACCACACTACCTGAGGTGTACGAGACCTCCATATCTTTCTGGTATAATTCCTCTGTGTATTCTTGCCACCTCTTCTTGATGTCTTCTGCTTCTGTTAGGTCTTTACCACTTTTGTCCTTTATTATGGTAATCTTTGTATGAAATATTCCTTTCATATGTCCAATTTTCTTGAGCAGATCTCTGGTTTTCCCCATTCTATCGTTTTCCTCTAATTCAGGGGTCCCCAGACTTACCCGCCTTTGGGCCGGAGGGTGGGGGAGTGCACGCCAGTGTGCATGCGCAAAGCCATTTACTGGCGCGCTGGCGCGCTTCCAGGCCGGAAAAATCGTCGAAAATTGTTTGTGTGCATGCGTATGGGCCTCCCCTGACCCGGAAGTGCACCTCCCCCAACCCGGAAGTGCACCGGAAATAACCTCTTCTGGGTCGGGAGAGGCCCATACGCATGCGCAGAAACGATTTTCGGAGATTTTTTCCAGATCTGGAAGCGCGCCGTAAGAGCGGGCGGCGGCAGCGGGCGGCGGGGGTTGTCGCGGGCCGGATTGGGAGGCCAATTGGGCTGCATCTGGCCCGCGGGCCGTAGTCTGGGGACCCCTGCTCTAATTCTTTGCTCGTTTAAGAAGGCCCTCTTGTCTCTCCTTGCTGTTTTTTGGAAATCTGCATTCAGTTTCCTGTATCTTTCCCTATCTCCCTCGCATTTTGCTTGCCTCCTCTCCTCCGCTATTTGTAAGGCCTCGTTGGACAGCCATTTTGCTTTCTTGCATTTCCTTTTCCTTGGGATGGTTTTCGTTGCTGCCTCCTGTATAATGTTACGAGCCTCCATCCATAGTTCTTCAGGCACTCTGTCCACCAAATCTAAATCCTTAAACCTGTTCCTCACTTCCACTGTGTATTCATAAGGGATTTGATTTAGATTGTATCTTACTGGCCCAGTGATTTTTCCTACTTTCTTCAGTTTAAGCTGGAATTTTGCTATAAGAAGCTGATGATCTGAGTCACAGTCAGGTCCAGGTCTTGTTTTTGCTGACTGTATAGAGCTTCTCCATCTTTGGCTGCAGAGAATATAATCAAGCTGATTTTGATGTTGCCTATCTGGTGATGTCCATGTGTAGAGTCGTCTCTTGTGTTGTTGGAAAAGAGTGTTCGTGATGACCAGCTTGTTCTCTTGACAGAACTCTATTAGCCTTTGCCCTGCTTCGTTTTGAACTCCAAGGCCAAACTTGCCAGTTGTTCCTTTTATCTCTAGATTTCCTACTTTAGCATTCCAATCCCCTGTAATGAGAATAACATCCTTCTTTGGTGTCATTTCTAGAAGGTGTTGTAAGTCTTCATAGAATTGGTCAATTTCACTTTCTTCAGCACCGGTAGTTGGTGCATAAACTTGGATTACTGTGATGTTAAAAGGTCTGCCTTGTATTTGTATCGAGATCATTCTGTCATTTTTGAGATTGCATCCCATTACAGCTTTTGCCACTCTTTTGTTGACTATGAGGGCCACTCCATTTCTTTTACGGGATTCTTGCCCACAGTAGTAGATACCGGTATGATAGTCATCCGAGCTGAATCCGCCCATTCCCTTCCATTTTAGTTCACTGATGCCCAGGATGTCAATATTTATTCTTGCCATCTCATTTTTGACTTACCTTCATCCATGGTTCTTACATTCCAGGTTCCTATGCAATATTTTTCTTTACAGCATTGGACTTTCCTTTCGCTTCCAGGCATATCTGCAACTGAGCGACCTTTCGGCTTTGGCCCAACCGCTTCATCAGCTCTGAATCTACTTGTACTTGTCCTCTGCTCTTCCTCAGTAGCATGTTGGACGCCTTCTGACCTGAGGGGCTCATCTTCCAGCGTCATAACTTTTATAGCCTTTGTCCATGGAGTTTTCTTGGCAGGGATACTGGAGTGGCTTGCCAGTTCCTTCTCCAGGTGGATCACGTTTAGTCAAAACTCTCCACTATGACCTGTGCATCTTGGGTGGCCCTGCATGGCATAGCTCATAGCTTCTCTGAGTTATTCAAGCCCCTTCGCCACGACAAGGCAGTGATCCATGAAGGGGCATGAACCATTACCGTTATGTAATCTTGTTTACCAGTATGTTAATATTGTATGTACCTCCCCTTTTCTGACGTTTAGCTATGTAACTATGATGTAGGAATGATGCTTTGGAAATGTATTCCGGGATTTAGGTGGGAAGTTTTAAAAGTTCTTGCAACCCTGCTCCCGCTGTTCAGTCTTGGCTTGAACCTGCTGCGCAGTAACAAACTTTGCTGTTTTGCTCCGGGTGGTGGCTGGACTCCTTCCTTTTCATTCCGCAGTGGACCGTGGGCTCATGCCCCACGAGCTGGGTGGCAGAGTAGCCTCACACCCAGATTTTTCGTAACACCCCACAGCCTTTGCAAGCATCCTGAACAAACACCATAGGAGGCTCTTTCTGCATGGCACACATCACATGCTCTCAAGTATTTAAGCTGATTAATTACTAATAGTGCCTTTCTATAATTGGAAGTTGAAAAATATTTGACTTTTAAAAGGCCCTGGAGGTTGATGAATGAATGTCCAAATGAGTTTGCTTCTCTCGACTCGTATCTTGTGCCTTAGGAAACTGTCTGGGCCAGAGAGTAAGATTCAGATTAATCAATATGACTGATAACAGCGAAGGAGTCAAACCAAATAGAATCAGATGTTTCCTTTTCTCCTTCTGGAAGAGAAAATTGGAATGTTCCCATTAAGATATCAAGCACCTGAAATATTTAACAGCCTTAATGTCATAGAGGCAGGTGGGTTATCCTCTACTGTGTGGACGTGGAATGGAAAACTCAATAATTCATCCTACTGCCTGGTCTCTTGGCTGTCATAAAAGGGGTAGGGATATAAAGATTTATCCTGGCTAGGCTGTTGAGAGCCAGTGTAGTTTAGCAGCCAGGGATTCCTGAGCTAAGGTGTGGAGTGTGAGGCCACAGGGCTGCCTTCAAGTCCTTGCTCAGCCAGGAACTTTGCTGGGTCATCCTGACAGCTCTCAGTCTAACCTGTACACAGCAATACACACAAGATGAGAGGAGTTACAGGTAGGTAACCGTGTTGGTCTGACGCAGTCAAAATAAAAATAAAAAATCCTTCCAGTAGCACCTTAGAGACCAACCAAGTTTGTCATAGGTATGTATCTGAAGAAGTGTGCATGCACACGAAAGCTCATACCCAGGTCGCGCGCCCTGGTTCTGAGGGGCGGAGATCGCTCCAGCTCCCCCGCCCTCGCATGGCGCAACATGGTTTCCGCGCGGCTTCGCCGCCAAACCAACCCAACTCCCTGGCGCACCACACCACCGGGGGTCTACCTAGAGCCAGCCCTGCTCATACCTATGACAAACTTGGTTGGTCTCTAATGTGATACTGGAAGGATTTTTTATTTTTAAGATGAGAGGATGACTTCACTCTTGCTTGTGTCATTAAGGCTGCAATCCTACTTGCACTTACAGTACCTGGAAATAATCCTCATTGAACACAATGCAGTTGAACACAAGTCAATTTCATGCAATGCAAGCTCAATGCAATGCAAACTTGATGTTATTGAATTCAATGAATAATCCCATTATGGGAAACATGTACCAGACTGTATGGTTTGTTTGTTTGTTTGTTTTATTTACAGTATTTATATGGCACCCTTTGACAACTTCTCATGGTGACTTGCAACGTAAAACAAAGACGTTGAAATTCAGTTACTTTAACAATAAAAATACTGTAGCAATACAGTGGAAATGCGTTTTTAAAAATTTAAAGAAACATCATCATCATCATTATTAGAATATATATACTGCCCAACTGACATTGAACTGTGAGTCTGAAATTTGCCCCGCTCCAATTTGTCACTCAGATTTTGACATAAAAATTTAAAATCTCTCTCCCCCCCCCTTCAAGGGAGTATTTTTTGATGGGATGGATGGATGAATGAATGAATGAATGGAATTAGTATAAGTCCGGAGTAGGAAACCGGTGACCCTCCAAATGTATCCAACATCCATCATCCCCAGCCAGCATGGTCAATGGTCGGGGGTGATGGGAGCTGGAGTGACATATTGAGAGGCAGAGGTCCCCCATCCCTAGTGTGGATCCTTTGGGCCACCAGGTAGTGCATGGGCATCAGGCAGGACCATTAGACCATTCTAGAGGAGATTACTTGTTACATCCAAGCATGCTACTTGACGTGTGTTGCATTCAAACCTCCTGCAGCTCCTGCCCATTCAACATGTCCAACATCTCCCTTCCCACCTGTTGGGGAAGCTGTGAATGAAGGTGTCATAATGAAGGTGCAGAAATCCAAATTTCCTTCAAGCTGGAATCAACCCAGCTTCCTTATCCCTATTACAAATTTACAAGATGCAACTGCAAAGCAGCAGTTAGATATTGAATTCTACCACACAGTGTTAAGATGTTGTCAAATACCGATTGATGCTTGTCCAAAAACTGTCCAATATTAAGTGCTACCAAATGTTGGCTATCAAACACTGCGAATGTTTGCCTGCTTAACCATCAGCTGTAAAAAATGCTGCAGTAGAATGTCAAATAGTTTCCAAATATCTGCATGATAGAATATATTCAGATAATATTCACAACCAATATTTGAGGATGAGAATTTGGATGTGATGTGTTCATGTGAGTTATTTCAGCTCTGGAAGTACAGTAGTGATTTTTCTCTGAATGTGCTTGGCACTTGGCATTATGACATCAGAGCTAAAATGTTCCAGGATTCTTTTGCTCACTAAATCCCAAGACAGCCATTTGTCTAGAAACTCTGCCTTTTTTAGAAACAGAAAACCAGTCCACTGGTGGGTGACAAAAAACACAGAAGTATGTTAAGAATCCTAAGGAACATTTGGGGCTTATACAGTGGTACCTCGCAAGACGAAAATAATTCGTTCCGCGGGTCATGCCGTCTTACGAAAATTGTTGTCTTGCGGAAACAAACGGGAGATGGCCAAAAAAAATTGTCTTGCGAGACGTGGCCATAGAAAGCTTCGTCTTGCGAGGCAACAAAGAATCGCTAGACACTTTCGTCTAGCAAGTTTTTCGTTGCGCGAGGCATTCGTCTTGCGAGGTACCACTGTACTGTAGCAACTGGCAAAAAGGTAAAGTCACATATGTTGGGCAAGATGCCTGGGGAATATCAAAGTTTATTACACTGCCTTAAACCACATTGGATCAGTATAAGAACATAAGAAGAACCAGCTACCGTAGATGAGACCAATGGACCACCTGACCCAGCACTCTCTTCTGACAGTGGTCAGCATCTTCTGCACAGGTCACCGCTTGTCAATATTCTTCTTAAGCTGTGGTGCCCATAACTGGACACAGGACTCTATGTGTGGTCTGACCAAGGCAGAATAAAATAGTACTTGCCTTGATCTGGACACCATACTTTCATTGATGCAGCTTAGAATTACACAAGCCTTTTTTCTTTTCTTTTCTGCTGCCAGGTATCCTCCATCCTACATTTACACATCTGATTATTTCTGAAGAAGAAGAGTTTGGATTTGCTATCCCACTTTATCACTACCCAAAGGAGTCTCAAAGTGGCTAACATTCTCCTTTCCCTTCCTCTCCCACAACAAACACTCTGTGAGGTGAGTGAGGCTGAGAGACTTCAGAGAAGTGTGACTAGCCCAAGGTCACCCAGCAGCTGCATGTGGAGGAGAGGGGAAGCAAACCCGGTTCACCAGATTGCGAGTCCACCGCTCTTAACCAGTACACCACACTGGGTCTCTTCTTAAGTGCAGAACCTTACATTTGTCCCTATTGAAATTCATTTTGCTAGTTTGGGCCCAGTTCTCTGTTAAGCTCATTCTGTCTTCTGAGATATTAGTTATCCCTCCCAGTTTGGTGTCATCTGTAAATTTGATGAGCATTTCCTCAATTCCTTAATCCAAGTCACTTATAAGGATGTTGAACAACAACAGGCCCAGGACACAACACTATGGTGTGTCACCTTTTTCCAGGATGACGAGGAACCATTGGTGAGCATTTTTTGAGTTTGGTCAGTTAGCCAGCTGCAAATCCATCTAACAGTAACATCAACTAGCTCACATTTTACCAGCTTCTCCACAATAATATCATGTGGGACTCTGCTTTAGCTGAGATTCCTGCACTGCAGGGGGTTAGACTAGATGCTCTAACTGTACAATTCCATAATTCCATGGTTGTATTAAAGCCTTATTGAAATCAAGATAATGCTATATCCTCAGCATTTCCCTGATCCACCAAGCTTGTAACTCTATTCTTTTAAAAAGAAGTAAGTCTAGTCTGGCAAGACTTGTTTTTGAGAAATCCATGCTGGCTCTTAGTAATCATCAGTCTTAGTAATTTCTAAGTGCCCACAGATGAACTGTTTGTTTATCTGTTCTAGAACCTTACCTGGTATTGATGTCAAGCTCAGCAGTCAACAGTTACCTGGTTCTTCTCGCTCCCCCTCCCCTTTTTTCATGATGGGTATGACATTTGCTCGCTTCCACTTTACAGGGACCTCACTTTTTCTCCAGGAATTCTCAAAGATCATAGACAGAGACTTTGAGATTATACCCGCAGTCCCCTTGGATGCAGTTCATCAGGCCCTGGAGACTGAATTCATTCTAAGTAGCTTGGTGTTCCCTGACCACCTCTTTTCCTGTCTTGGACTGCAGCTCCCTCCTTGCCTCCTTGGTTCTGTTATCACCAGGTTTGGCACTGTTTTCCTTTGGGAAGAAAACAGAGGTAAAATAGGTGTTGAATTGCTCCATTTTCTCTATGTTACCCGATAGCATTTCTCCTACTAGTAGAGAACCTACTATTTGCTTATTCTTCCACCCCTTTTTATTATTTTAAACCTCTCTTGCAAGTCTGAGCTTATTCTGAGCTTTAGCGCACCTGATCTTCTTCCTCCAAGTGTACTGTGCTGCATCTCCCCTAAAGGCAGATATTGATCGTTTGCTTGTAACATTTACGAACACAGTTGTGGCTTCCTTTGGCAGGGAACAGAGGGAATTATAAATATTTTATTATTAAGGTTCCCTGTGGGTGGTCTGGAGCTTCTGCATGGAAAATTGGTACTTACATGTCCATTGCTAGTTAGTGAGATTTTTTTTAAAATGTAAGTGGTATTATATTCCTCTGCAATCTTAAACAAAACTCTTAAGAAAGAATTGATAGGGGATTAAAGGATTTCCCAATTTGCAAGTTATTTCTAACGCATCTTGCTTAGCAGAAACAGCTGTCAAGGCTGCAAGTTATATAACCTCTGAAAGTTTTTAAAAGTTGGGACCAAATTCTCTCTTACCTCTATCACTAAATATATCCTGGTCTTTTTTGCCCCTGTTTAAGTATCCAAGGCTCCAGGCAGCTGCTCTAAGCAGCTTGTGTCAATTTCAAAGGCTTAGTAGTTGAGCTTAGCCAGTCTTTAACAGCTCTTCAAAAGCTAAAGAGGCAGCTGGGATGATGGGACATCACAGCTCCTAACCATTTAGAAAAGCTCCTGTCAGGCAGATCAAGTCAGAATTTGGAAAGGGTGGGGGCTGAAAGCTTTCCTCTTGGATATGTTTCTACTTCAGGGATGCAGTTTGGGGGTTCAGGTGAGTAGGGGCTCCTCACTGTCAGGAAGGTTTGGAAATTCTGCATTTCCGCACCAACTTTTGTCTGACCTTTGGACATTGAGCAGGTTCCTCTATGCACTAGGAAGTTTTTGGGTTCTCTTAGTTTCTCATTTATCCAACAATTCAGTTCTTCACATTTCTACATCCGTTTGCAAATTCTTCTTTTTTTAAAAAAAACCATGAAAATTTGTCAGCATTTTTGTGAGAATTTTTCTTAATAAACAAAAGTTTTCTTCTTTTTTACAAAAATACTTGGTTCTTTTGTATGTCTTACCTAATGAATGCATTTTTATATGCCATTTTGCCTAGTACACATATTTTTGCAATGCAGTTTCCCTTAATATAATGCATTTTATGTTACAATATATACATTTTTATGCACACTTTAATTTAGCATATCTTGTCACTGCAAAATTGTGAAAAGTAGAAAAGTAGTACTGAATGCAGCGGACTGCACAAAACTAAGAGCCCCACCCATCACTCCTGCTTCTGCCTTGGGGGCCCCTTTCCACTCACCCCCAGCCCACCACCAGGTTCCCCATGGGAAATGCAGCCCTTGGGCTGAAAAAGTTCCCATCCTTGGCATGATGAGCAGGTGCTCCTGACGTTTTGGAGAGCCCTGTGCCCATTTGAGCCCCTGCATGCGCCCTGGAGCCCCTAGGAGAGGATGGCAAGAACATGTTTAAAAGACTGGTGGCTGGTGCCCATTGGGCTGCCTAGGAGGGGAGTCAGGGAGCCTGAGCAGTCGGTGGAGCCAGGGCCAAAGACTGGCAGAGCCAACTCATTCTGCTTTTGTTCCCCTGGCTGACACTAAGAATATGGTGCAAGAAGGGGACAGGAGGACCTCCCTCCCCCCCCGAAGGCAGGCAGGTGGGTGTTGTCTGAGGGCAGGCTGAGGTTTGGGGGGCAGTGCCCCATTTATTTTAATGAATCAGACTTCACTGCCCCTGAGCTGATTGCCAGAAAAGCCGGGAACAAACAAGGGTGTGAATTGTGTTTGTGCTTAGTGCTGCCCTCTGACTTCTGCCAAGCCCTGCCCTGGCGATCAGAATCTCTGGTTTCTGTAATAAGCAAAGCTGAGGGAAGGCTGCACGTTGGGGCCTTTTTAAGCTTAGAAAAAAGGCAAGTAAGAGGAGGGCATGATATGCATACTGGATAGAGAAACATTTTTCTTCCTCTCATACAACTTGGGGCCATCCAAGGAAAGTGAATGATGAAAGATTCGTAACAATCAAAATAAAGTACTGTGGAACTCCCTTCCCCAGGAGGCAGTGCTGGTTTTCGTCTCTTGGCAGTCCCCTCCTTTGGGCAGAGCTAAGTGGTGGTGATCTTATGGTGACAAATGTGTTAGAAACCCAATCCACCAGTGGCTGAAGGAATGACTCAAAGGAGTACAAACATGTCCCTATTTTCAGCTAAAATGCTGGGCTTGCCCTTCTGGAGTCCTTAGCCTTATGTATCCCTCCAGCCCATTTTGCCAGTTTCCTGCCTATAGCTTTCCTCTTTATTCAATTTTCCTGCCTGTGCCTTGACCCTTTCCTAGAGATTGCTCATGACTGAGAGTGTTCTTGATGGGATATGGAGAATAAAATCCATTTGTAAAAGGTATGTAACACCTGTGCCTAGGGCTGGGTGGATCTGTCAATTTCAGTTTCCCTGTTTCTCATTTGTTTGACCTGAAGTTCAGCACTCCACATTTCCACATCAGTTTGTGCATTTATTTATTTTTTAATTTTAAAAGTCCTCGTAAAAATTTGCAGGCATTTTAGTGCAAATGTCTCCTGATATACACATTTTTGCATGCAATTTTGCCTAAAATACATTTCTTTGAAAAGCAATCCCCCCAATATAAACTAATATATGCATATTTATGGAGACGTCGAGCATTTTTGTATGTTTTATTTGGCAGGGGAACTGCATTGCAAAATTGGGAGAAGAGTGAATTTTGAAGGATTTCGGTTTGATGTTTTGGTTAGTGCATTGTTCTGGAAAGTGTGAATAAGGTAGCTTCACCTTTAAATGTGACCTGAATGGAATTTCTCCCCCACTTACCTGAGACTATACTCTTGAAAGCTACATAGCTTGGAAATATCTCACAGACAAATCCTCAGAACGAGGCTCCTACCGCCACATCTGTAGGTTTTGGGATTGAATCTTTGCTTGTTTTTCTAAAATAGCAAACAAGGTCACCCCAAAAGTAGCCCCTTCAGCTCTTCTTTCTATTTTCACTAGTCCCAAACTCCTCCATAAATATCTCAACAATTCCCTCTTGGTTGCAGCCACATCAACAATATCTGGAGACTGGAAAACATCCTTGGGAGTTTTGATTGCACATTGGTATAAGAGTGTTCAGCATCTCGCTCACATGGAAGTGTTAAAACATGCTATGAGGAAAGTGAGGGGCCAAACAACATTAATTTGACACTGTACAGCCTTTGTCCCTAACTTTCATAAATACTACTTTTTGCGTGTTAACAACCTCAAACTACCAACCCTGGGTTTTTGAGGGACTATAGGAAATAGCTTTACTTGTTGTTGTTGTTGTTTAGTTGTTTAGTCGTGTCCGACTCTTCGTGACACCTTGGACCATAGCGCTCCTGTCTTGCACTGCCTCCCGCAGTTTGGTCAAACTCATGTTCGTAGCTTCGAGAACACTGTCCAACTATCTTGTCCTCTGTCGTCCCCTTGTCCTAGTGCCCTCAATCTTTCCCAACATCAGGGTCTTTTCCAAGGATTCTTCTCTTCTCATGAGGTGGCCAAAGTATTGGAGCCTCAGCTTCACGATCTGTCCTTCCAGGGAGCACTCAGGGCTGATTTCCTTAAGAATGGATAGGTTTGATCTTCTTGCAGTCCATGGGACTCTCAAGAGTCTCCTCCAGCACCATAATTCAAAAGCATCAATTCTTCGGCGATCAGCCTTCTTTATGGTCCAGCTCTCACTTCCATACATCACTACTGGGAAAACCATAGCTTTAACTATACAGACCTTTGTCGGCAAGGTGATGTCTCTGCTTTTTAAGATGCTGTCTAGGTTTGTCATTGCTTTTCTCCCAAGAAGCAGGCATCTTTTAATTTCGTGACTGCTGTCACCATCTGCAGTGATCAAGGAGCCCAAGAAAGTAAAATCTCTCACTGCCTCCATTTCTTCCCCTTCTATTTGCCAGGAGGTGATGGGACCAGTGGCCATGATCTTGGTTTTTTTGATGTTGAGCTTCAGACCATATTTTGCGCTCTCCTCTTTCACCCTCATTAAAAGGTTCTTTAATTCTTCCTCGCTTTCTGCCATCAAGGTTGTGTCATCTGCATATCTGAGGTTGTTGATATTTCTTCCGGCAATCTTAATTCCGGCTTGGGATTCATCTAGTCCAGCCTTTCGCATGATGAATTCTGCATATAAGTTAAATAAGCAGGGAGACAATATACAACCTTGTCGTACTCCTTTCCCAATTTTGAACCAATCAGTTGTTCCATATCCAGTTCTAACTGCAGCTTCTTGTCCCACATAGAGATTTCTCAGGAGACAGATGAGGTGATCAGGCACTCCCATTTCTTTAAGAACTTGCCATAGTTTGCTGTGGTCGACACAGTCAAAGGCTTTTGCATAGTCAATGAAGCAGAAGTAGATGTTTTTCTGGAACTCTCTAGCTTTCTCCATAATCCAGCGCATGTTTGCTATTTGGTCTCTGGTTCCTCTGCCTTTTCGAAATCCAGCTTGTACTTCTGGGAGTTCTCGGTCCACATACTGCCTAAGCCTGCCTTGTAGAATTTTAAGCATAACCTTGCTAGCGTGTGAAATGAGCGCAATTGTGCAGTAGTTGGAGCATTCTTTGGCACTGCCCTTCTTTGGAATTGGGATGTAGACTGATCTTCTCCAATCCTCTGGCCATTGCTGAGTTTTCCAAACTTGCTGGCATATTGGGTGTAGCACCTTAACAGCATCATCTTTTAAAATTTTAAATAGTTCAGCTGGAATATCATCACTTCCACTGGCCTTGTTATTAGCAGTGCTTTCTAAGGCCCATTTGACTTCACTCTCCAAGATGTCTGGCTCAAGGTCAGCAACCACACTACCTGGAGAAGGAACTGGCAAGCCACTCCAGTATCCCTGCCAAGAAAACTCCATGGACAAAGACAACAGCTTTACTTAGTGCTTATCTAATCATCATCATCATCATCAACAACTTAGAATGATCAGGAACATAACAGAGTAAATCCTATTGAACTCAGTGGGACTTAGTTCTGAGTAAAAATGTCTAGGATTGCAGTGTAAGGCTGCCCAGGCTTGACCCAGTTACCTGGGAGTAAGCTCCATTGAGTACTTCTGAGTAGACAGTGTAAGGCTCCATTTACAATAAAGGAATCTACACTCCAAGTGTTTCCTACAAAATGCCTGGCTGTTGAAGCATTGTAATTAAAGAATTTAAAGTGGATTGGTTACATTTTCCTTCAACAATATAGGAAGGTGTAACGTCCATCTCGCCAAGCACAGGGAGCAGCAGTGGGTCTGAAGCAGCCAGGGGGGAGGGGAGAGACTCGGAGGGAGAGAGAAGCCAGCGTGCGGAACAATGGGAAAGCTCAGGGGAGGAGAGATGTAGGCAAGCAGGGCCGGCCCTACGGCCAGGCTGGGTGGCGCAGGGCACCAGGGCGCCTGCCCGCCAGGGGGGGCCCGCGCAGCTGCGCCTGCCCGCCTGCCTGCCTGCTGTGTGCTACACCCGCCCGCAGAGCTCCGGCTGCCCGTGCAGCTCCGCCCGCCACGCGGGGAAACGGGGCAGGGCGGGGGCGCTGGAGGGATCCGTCGCACCACGGCGCCAAGGCGCCAAATATACTTAAGACGGCCCTGTAGGCAAGGACTCAAGGATGCTGGAGAGCCCTTCCACTGCCTTGACCAGGAGGAGGCTGAGAGGGCATTGCTCCTTCCGGCGCAAGAGTTAAGGAGAGCACCGTGACGCAGGTCAAGGGGGAGGCGTTTTGGGGTGCCCAGACTACTTTGCTGGCGTAGGAACAGACATACACCATTGCCGGATTCTGATTCGGAATGAGAGGTCATGTTTTAAGCTGTCTCTGCACTGTAAATACTTTGCACAATAAAAGTCTTTAAAGACAAACTGGACTCAAGCGGAGTTACTCTAGAGTAGCCACAACGGCCCTCTGACAGAAGGGCTTTGTATGCCAGCTTCACAATTTCCTTCCTTGGGTGCAGGTATTTTATTTTCTGTATAAACAGGACTCTGTTTTTGTACCCACACCCACCACTTTTAATTGTTCTCCAAGATGGAGGCTAAAGGAAAACCGGGACATTCTGGGATCAAATCAGAAACTGGGATGGTTTCTGTAATTCTGGGACTGTCCCTGGAAAATTGGGACACTTGGAGGGTATGTGGAGCTGTAGTCCAAAACATCTGGAGGGCATCAGCTTGCAGAAGGCTAGAATTGGGAAATCCTGGGGGAGATAGGCAAATAGTCTGACCTGGGTAGAAGGCACCTTCCTACATTCTTCCATGTTTCAGAATGAAAGAAAAGTGAGGCTAAAAGCAGAAAATGAAGAAGATCTAAAGGGAGGGTCTGCTCTGATTTGGAGGGGGAGCATGGAAGAAAATATACTATGTGGCAAGTCCAGCTTCCTGAGATTTACAGCTTGTTTTTTTTAGAAGCAACTTTCTTCTAATGGCTGTGAAGAATAAGGATAGGGAAGAAATTAAATTCAGTGCACATTTAAGGACAAATTGACCTAATTCACACTTGCCAGAACAATACATGAACCAAAACACGGCTGTCCAATGACATTTGCATTTCTGTGAATTTTGTGATACATTTCGCCAGCCAAGTATTGAGTCCAAAAATGCTTGAGTCAATAAATCACTGGAGTAAAGTGTGCATAGAAATGCACGTATCAGTGAAAATGAGAAACAAGAATGCATTATTTTAGGAACAAAGTTGTGGAAAATTGCACACTGATTTGGAAATGTGGAAAACTGAACTCAAGAGGGGGAAATGAGAAACCTACAGATTCCTGCAGAGGCAGGGGACACTTGCTGAAATCTCTGAAGCCGGATGGGCAGCCCAAGGAGGTTTTGGTTTTGCCAGTTGTCAGAAACAGGCAGTTCAGTGTCTCTTCTAATAATCCCTTGTCCCTCTGTATGATCAGAAGAAATGGTGTAAATTTATACAAAAAAGCAAACACCCCCCAAATAAATTATGCAAAACTCGCATAAAATATGCAGGTTGCAGAAATCAGCTGGGCACCAATGCGATTTGCTACGAAAATATACTACTGTACTGAGGAGCTGACATGATTCCCATTTCTCAAAGGGGCTCGCAGGGCACGTGACCTGCCTCCATTCCAACCTCAGTCAGAGAACTTCCTTTGTTTCCCTTGACACCAGTCGGCACATCGCAAGATCCAAAGCTTGTCTACGGAACACATAATTAGCCTTCCCCAATGCTCTTGATAACAACAGCAGCTAAACAGAAAGGGAGGCTGCACTGAAGCCGAGATGGGCTAGCACAGGATCGACCAGCCAATCGGAGCCCTGGAGGTGGGGCTTGAGATCTGGCAAATAATTACTAGATGCATTTCCAGCCCAGTTGGTCTGGGCTGCTGAAAGATCTGGCTGCAGAGTGAGAGGGAAGCAGGAATCTAAGCACCGGTGTTGGTGGAACGCTGCTGTGGCATCAGCCCTGGACTGGTTCCTGCTGCCTCCTTCCCGTCTTCCTTAGTAAAAGGTACTGCCATCTGGGTGGATCATACAGGCTGGGTCTGTGATGCTTTAGCAGGCAGAGAAAAGTTTTTATGAGGAATATTTCTGCCGCTTGTGTGGAGAAGGAAAAGGGTCTGGTAGCTTCTCTTCTTTGCCTGGAAAAACAGCAGCAACAATTTGGTACCTCTGTATTGCTACCCCCTTCCTAACGTTAGGATGGGGTTATCCAGGGCAGGGGGATGTGTAGGACTGGCTGGTAGGGGGATGTACAGGTGCCTGTAAAAACAGCAGCAACTACAAGTCTGAGCCTTTTGAATGCTGTGTGTGAGTGAGCAGCAGCAAGGTCCAAAGCGTTGCCAAGTCTGATCATCCTTGTTGTGCTGTATGCAATCCTCCAATGTGTGCTAATGCAGAGGTAAATCCCACTGTGTTCAGGGGTGCTTACTCCTGAGTAAATATGGGCACCATTTGAATTCAGAACTTTAGAGGGGGCCTTGTCAAACTTGGACTAGTCCCTCCCCAAGATCCTGGCTTGTCCACGTGAAGTTTGTTTAGTACATTGCAGATGTCTGCAGACAGGCAGCCAGGCAACGGTGCTCTCTGGTTTGCAAGCAAAAAAATGTTGACATTCAGGGACCATTCAAGGGCTGTTAGAAAGCCACCCTTGCAAGGAAGGGAGGGCATCCTGGACTTAGAACAGTTAAAACAACAGGAGGAGGAATTTGGGAAAGCTTCTTTTGTCACAATGCTTCTAAACCAGGTGTGGGGGACCTGTGGGGCCTCCCAGATGTTGCTGGACTCCAGCTCCCACCATCCTTCACCCTTCATCCTTGGCCATGCTGGCTTCCGAGGCTTCTGGGAGTTGTAGCACAGCAGCATCAAGAGGACCAGAGGTTGTTACCCCCTTCTGAGATAGCAAATGCTGCTTGAGCGCTCCTGTCCTGCACGTAACCTGTGATCCTCTGGAGCCCCCATCCCAAGCCTCCTTGAAGTGGCCCACAGAGGGCTGTGTATAGAGAGCGCCTGGCATTTGGCTTCTGCAGTTGTGTGTTCTGAGCCCATGCTGTTGGCCTGGATATAGGCAGGAGCTCAGAGCACACCTCAGCAGGTTGCCTATGGTGGGTATGCATTATGTCTTTTCTAACTGGGCTTGCTCCTGTGCCTTTAAGAGCTGCCTGACCCACAGAAATTTAATAGGTAAATATTTGCTCAGCACTTCTCCCCATCCTAGGAAAAGTGTCACCTGCCAAATCTCTCTAAGGTTACTCATTTAAATAAATTTCAGGTGAGGATGTGGTGTAGTGGTTAAGAGCAGTAGACTCTGAATCTGGGGAACTGGGTTCGCGTCTCCGCTCCTCCACAAGCAGCTGCTGGGTGACCTTGGCCTAGTCTCTCAGCCCCACTCACCTCACAGAGTGTTTGTTGTGGGGGAGGAAGGGAAAGGAGAATGTTAGCCGCTTTGAGACTCCTTCGGGTAGTGATAAAGCGGGATATCAAATCCAAACTCTTCTTCTTCTTCTACTGCTATTACTATTATTCAAAGGGTGTCCACTCTCACTCTCTGAATTGCCAACCCTCAGTAATATGAAACCTCAGTTTAAGGAACTCTGGGCTGGGGGAAATAGGATAAAAACCAAAAGACTGGAGAAGAGGTTTCACACATGCAGCTTCAAATAATGGCCATGAGCCTCACACTGTTTCAGTGCATGTGTGGACATTTCCAATGTGGGATAGAAAGCACCAATTCTCATTAGAAAGGATGTTCTAGCCAGGATAGATTTTGCTTTTGAATTGCAATTGGGGGACATTGAGGGCAATGGCTTTCTTATGCCTCGTGTGTGAATACAGCCCGGGAGAGCAAAAACAGATTGGGCAATATTATAGCAGCTGTGTTTTCATAGGTGGAGAGGGCTGGATTTGAACTTGGGTCCTTTTACCTAATAAAACCAGCTTTCAACATGTGTCTGAGGCAAAGAGAACATTAAATCTGCCCCCAAGCCAAGCCCACAGCCTTTGATGTGTGTAGGGCTGAGCATGTGAACCTGCCTGGTCTACATTTCTAGCCCAGCATTATCAGCTCCTCTGAAATTCAGCAGCTTACAATGATCTTGAGCAAAGTTCCTTCCCGGCTCCCTGTTATCAAGGGAAGAACCTGGGACATTTTGCGTGCTGGCAAATGCTTTGCTTCTGAGTTACGGCCTGTCCATTTGTGGTCCCAGGCTGATGGGTTAGTGAGGTTTCTGGTTCATCTCCCCATATTGGCTTGCTTATCCGTATAGGAATGGAGAGCAGTGGTGCCTGGGTATGCTTGCTCAGATTGATCTGGTGTGTCCAATGTACCCGTGGGCTGGAGAATGAGGAGTCTTCTTTAAGAGTGGTCTGGGGGAGGCAATGTTTGCTGCAGCATGCTCATTTTTATATTGCCAGCTGCAGGCCCAGTTCCAATGGGTGAGGCAGGTTTTTTGAAGCACTACCAAAACCTGTTGAAGCTATTTGGTCAGCAACCACAGGAGGCTGAGGGAGCACACCATTGCCAATGATGCCTCCACATGCAGGTTCTCTGGGAAGACCCCTCCTCCCCACACACAAGCAATAACCTGTGCACAGACCAGGTGTGTAGCAAGGGAGGGGCATAGGGGGTGGGCTGCCCCTAGCTCCACTCTGGCGGGGGCTGCACAGGGGCAGCGCCCCCAGCCCCTGGCCCACCCCTCGCCTCCTCCGCCCGAGCAGGAAGAAGCAGAGCAGGTTGCCGGGGAGCGGCGGCAAACTGCTCCGTAGCATGCTCTGCTTCAGAGCGCCCAGGCCGAGCAGAGGAGCAGCGCCCACTTGGATGGGCTGTGCATGTGTGGATGTCACAACGCATGCGTCATGACGCATGTGCGCTGCGGAGTGACGCCCCACCCCCAGGGAGTGCCGCCCTGGGCAGCCAAGGGGCCCCATTCGCCAATGACACAGACTCTGGCTTTCCCTAAGAAAGGGCTTTCAGTTTTGCCAGGGACAGGAATGGCACCTCTTCATCCCGGCCTTTGGCACCAGAGGTCTTTATACAGTATTTTAAGACCCGTCTTGTTCTTTTAATTGCATTGGCTTTGAACTGATTTTAAAATTGCGTGTTTTTAATTTCTGAAGCCCACCCTGGGACCTCTTGGGTGAAGGGCAGATCAGAAACTGAAATGCTAATACTTCTACCAATAATCAGCACCATCAATGAACAAGCCTTAACAAAGAATAACAGCAATTGGCTGCTTGCTGCCCCTACACCCCCCCCCCCCGCGCGTGTGTATTCTTGCACAAACGTGTCCATATAAGCCTCACCAGGCAGCCCCACCCCCCTCAGGCCAGAGAGAGGCGGAGAGTGCAGGGCGATCTTCTCGCTCTCAGCGATTCCTCCCCCCGCCCCAATCTTTGAATGTATCGGTGGCTCCATTGGATGGGCAAAAGCGAGCATTTGACGAAGCGTAAGAGAGTTGCGGGTTTCTAAAGGCAGTGGACGGATTCCTCCTTGAGAGTCCGTTTGCTTGCCGGAGACTGCAGAATTTGTTCGGCTGCCAACTGGGAAAGGCTTTTGACTTGATACAGAATATTAGGAGAGATGCTTTGAAAGAGGGTTGCAGACAAATGACTCATCTGCTGTAGGAAGAGAACAACAGAAGGATTGGGGGGGGGGAGCTTGAGAAAGGAGAAAAAGGTACCTCTCACTTTCCTGGGTGGGGGTGAGGAGGAGAATACCTGTCTGTAGCTGAAGAGGGAGCTGCATCAGGAACTGTGGCAGCACAGAGATCACACCTGCTCACCTGCCGAGAGGGTTGCTGCAGCACAGGCGTTTCCACCCGGATGACTTCTTACATTGCTCTCGTGTGAGGGGTCTGAGTTGGCAGGTAGTTTGGGGGAGAGCCCTGGTGGGCCATAGATGTTCTGATCCACCCAAGAAAGGGAGTGCTAAGCAAGTCCCCTTGCCTCAAATGCCCCTCCCTCTGCACTTGTCGCCTCTGGCATATTGTTTGGGGGTGGGGGGGGGGGTGGAGTGCAGGCAATGCTCTCAGTAGCAGCAAATGAGGATGAAGCTTCTGTACCTTTAATCATAGAATTGCAGAGTTGGAAGGGACCCAAATGGTCATCTAGTCCAGTGTTTCTCAACCTTTTTTGGGCCACGGCACATTTGTTCTATGAAAAAAAATCCCGCGGCACACCAACTCTGTGCCGCCCTATATTTAGTTTAGTTTGGAGGGGAGACGTAAAGCATGCCACTGAAGAACTGCTGCGCGGTAGCCAGGCAGACCCACCAGGCGCTCTCACCTGGGTTGGAGGGTGGCGAGGGGCCCTCTCCTCCCTATCTTTCCCTTTTTCCCTCACCTGGGGGGGGCCTCCCTCCTTTTCCTCTTCTCCTGGGGCGGCTGGGGTGGCGACGGCTGCGGCGACGAGGCAGGGAGGTCCCGGGCTTCGGAGCTCTTCCCGGCCGCAGGCGGGCTCGCTGGGGGGCTTTAGCGGCTCCCCGTTTGATCCGTCGGGCGATTCCGATGCCCACGCGGCTGCCGCGGAGCCCAGGGGTCCGCCGATCCTCCGGCCGGGCGCCTTCGTTGTCGCTCCGGTGGGGTCGCGGGGGGGCCTCCAGCAGCTCCCCGGTCGATCCGCCGGGCTCGCTTGGCGCCCGCGTACCGGCGGCGGCGGTTCCGGCGGTCCGGAGGCTAGGCTGGCGGCACAGGCATGCTGGTCGCTCTCAGGAGCTTCGCGCCACCGTGCCGCGCGCCATCTTGCCTCGCCGGAAGTCCGTCAGCGCCCTTCTCCTCGCCGCACGTGGCGGCACACCAGCCAGTGTCTCACGGCACACTACTGTGCCACGGAACACCGGTTGAGAAACGCTGATCTAGTCCAATCCCCAAAGCAGTTGTGTAGCCGAGGGAACTTCAGGAGGTGTCAGTAGAATTTGTGTGGAGAGGGTAACAACGTTTAGATTTCTAGGCATTGAGTTACAGGAGGATCTGTCCTGGAGTGTTAATACGAGGGGGCTTGTGAAGAAGGCGCAGCAGAGACTGTATTTTTTGAGAATTTTAAGGAAAAACCATCTTCCACAAAAGCTGCTGCTTGCCTTCTATCACTGTGCCATACAGAGCGTGCTCACGTACGGTTTATGTGTGTGGTATGGAAGCTGTACTTCCCAGGACAGAGCAGGGCTGTGTAGAATTATTAAAACAGCAGAGAGCATTATTGGCTGCTCACTCACCACCTTAGAACAAATTTACACCACCACGTGCCATAGAAAAGCACTAGATATATCAAGAGATGCAACGCACCCTGGTCACCATTTCTTTCAGCTTCTGCCATCGGGACGGAGATATAGAACAATGCAGGCAAGAACGAGCCGTCTCAGGAACAGTTTCTTCTCTAGAGCAATTTTGGCCTTAAATGGAAAGCCTGGACTTTGAAGTCATCTTATTTTACTTGTTATTTTGTATTATATTTACTGTTTTTAATTAGGTTTTTATAATTTTGGATTATGCGGAATGCTTTATCGGAGTGGATGTAGCAACCGAGTAATTTCGTTGTTCCCGCAAGGGGACAATGACAATAAAGATATCTTATCTTAGAAGAAGTCGACAAGCCCTTTCCCAGCATCTGGCTCAGCCTCGTTCTCGGAGCCTCAAGTTGATGATCCATTTTGCTTCTGGGTTGCCTCTCTGAAGCTCTCAAGGAGATATCCATAAGATGATTAAAAGCCATAAAAATATTGTTCTAATGTTTTAAAAATGTAAAGGGCCACTTTGGCTGGCCAGGTGCAAAGAAGGACAGGACAAATTGTGCAGCAATAAAACTACTAGCACATTTGCAAAGCTAGGCAAGGTCCAATATGGTTTCAAATTGGATGGGGAACCTATGTTGAGATTCCTGCAAGGGGTTGGACTAGATGGTCCTCGGGATCCCTTCAAACTCCACAATTCTCTGATGACTCTGTGGGGTATAAATGAAAGTTCCCAGGAGTCATTGGGGGAAGCCACAATGTGCTTTCAATGTATGGTGTGTAGGAAGTCGATGAGAGGTGTGGCAAGAGGCCTGTCTGTCCTCTCCGCATTTGGCCACCCTATACCTGCTCCAAGGCCAGTTGCAGCAGCCCTAGTGGATTTCAGTGGAAGAAATCAAGGCAAATGCACACTCTGAGCCTCTGCATGTCTACTCAGAAGTAAGTCCCCCTGAGTTAGCTGAGGCTTCCTTGCAGGTGGATGCGCATAGCACTGCAAGCCTTATGGCTGCTGCTGAATGTTGCTTTGGCAATGTGGTGTCTTGGTGCAACCCTGAAAGATTCTCTCTGGGGGGAAACAAGAAGAAGACAATTCTAGCAGGTCTCATAAAATTCCCCAAGATAATTCTGCACCTCTCTAAATCTTACCCCTTGAAGACAATGTAGGCGTTTTTTTTAAATAAACAGTGACACAATGAATAACTTTTAAAAATAAAATACAATAAATTCTTTTTCTATTATACCTTTGGATATTTCCCGCATTTCTTGGGGGGAGGGAAATTTTAACAAGAAGAAAACCTCCTATACAACCTCCTGGGGAAGTAGTGCAAAAGGTGGGAGCAAAGTCTGGTGGCAGAATCTGTTGTAGGTGTTCCTTCCATGTTGCAGCTCTGGAAGTGTGGTGTTGTCAGAGAGCAGCGTGCAGCAGAGGATTTGTTCTGACTGAAGGTCAGAAGGATGGAGAATGCGCTAAAAAATCTAGAAACAAGTGCTGTGCAGAAATCTGTGCCTCAATTTCTCAAATGTTTCCTGCCTCTGCGAAAGAGACTTCCATTCCCACACCTGCTTCCTTCACAGCTCCCTTGGGGATTTCATTATAGTTTCTGTGGCTGAGCCCTTGCCCTTGTGAGGTGGTCAAGTGTTGCACCTGTCTTTTTATTTTCAGTTAGCATTTCTCCAGCATTCTATGCCCCCCCCCCACCCAGCTGCCTACACTTCTTGGTTCAAAAAAGCCTCCTCGGAGGGCCTCTTCCCCCTGGTGAGATGAACTGTGGACCAAGAGAAAGGCCACTTACAAACATTCAAAAGTAAGGTGAGCTCAACTGCACCTGACCCAGGAGAATCTCACTGAAATTTTCTCTCTCTGGTCATAATTTTCAAATACCATTTGCTTTCTCATTAAATGATGAGCAGGGGCCTCCAGGAGAAAAATTTGGCACAGCAATAGTAGAGACAGCCAACATTCCTGGGGCAAATCCTTCTTGTTGCATGTTTCAGGATTTATTGGTGTGGATCGTCATGGATGTTGCTCTAGGCATCCCCAAACTGCGGCCCTCCAGATGTTTTGGCCTACAACTCCCATGATCCCTAGCTAACAGGACTAGTGGTCGGGGAAGAGGGGAATTGTAGTCCAAAACATCTGGAGGGCCAAAGTTTGGGGGTGCCTGCTCTAGAGACTCACTTTGCCATGTTTGACCCAAGAGTTCTGGTTGGTGCTTGCTCAAGTTTTTTTGAGGAGGTTATCTGCTATCGGGGGAAAGGCAGATGAAGATTAAAGGGGGAGTGTATATGAACAAAGATCCTAAATCACACCAGTCTCTCCCCACCTTCAGAATGTTCTGTTTGGGGGCTGTCTATGTATCTTCTCCGTTTTACTTATATTTGTTTATCTCCTTTCCTACTGGTGAGTTAGGTTGGGTTAGGCTGAGAGACTGTGCCAGGTCCAAGGTCTGTCAGCTGAGCTTTGTAGCTGAGAGGGGGATTTGAACCCAGGTCTCCCAGACTCTAGTCCAGCACTTTGACCACTACACCACACTAGCTGTGTCCTGAGAAGACCTCATTGAAGGGCAATGACTTTATTAGGCCAGCCAAAATGTCACAAAATTGTAAGCAACTTTTGAGTTTTCCAAAACTCTTCAGACTGGATGGTGAGTAAAGGGGCAGGGAAGGGGACAAGAAAGTGGGCTTGGATATTTAAAGAAGGGATGGGAACTTTTTCAGAGAATTGGTTGTTAGGTGTTTTTTCATCTCTGAATCCCTAGTGTAACCTGGAACTTGCATAAACATCTTAAAATGACCTTAACAGACTAGACAACTGGGCCAAAGCAAACAAGATGAATTTTAACAGGGAGAAATGTAAAGTACTACACTTGGGCAAAAAAAGAGAAAGGCACAAATACAGGAGGGGTGGCAGGGAGGAGGCTCCGGGCGCGGCACGGCATGGTGGAGGTGCCCTCCAGAACGTGGTGCCGTGGCGCCTTGCACCAGTAGCCTCTATGGCTAAGACACCCCTGATCAGGGTGGCTTAACCTAAGAGCCAGGGTGGTGTAACAATTAGATTAGAGGACTGAACTGAGACCTGGGAGACCAGGGTTCAAATCCCGGCTCTGCCATGAAGCTCACTGGGTGACCTTGGGCCAGTCATTCTGCCTCTCAGCCTAACCCACCTCACAGGATTGTTGTAGGGATTAAATGAGGATTGGAAGAACCATGTATGCCACTTGGAGCTCCTTGCAGAAAAAGGTGGGATGGAACTGCCATAGGTTCCAGCTGTTGGGAATCGCAAGTGAGGAAAGTGCTGCTGCCGCGGCTGCACTCAGCTGCACGCTGCAGGATTCCTATTGGGGCATCCGGTAGGCCAAGGTGAGAACCGGACTCTAGACTAGATGGACTCCTTTTGGCCTGATCCATCTTCTGATGTTCATCCCCACCACCCAATTTTCTGCTCAACTACATTTTCGCTTGTGGAAGAAAAGAACTAAGCAGCTTGCCGGGAAAGTGTTAAGCAGCCCCTTCTAACTCATCCAGTCAGTCTTGCACTAAAGACCCAGCCTTCCATGGGTTCTCTTCCAGTTTCTTGACAACATTTCTCTAAGGAAAAGAGTGCAAATATTCTGCTCTTTTCGGAAGGCATTTAGAAATGTTTGGGATGGAGTTCCTCCTATGTCTGCTGCTCTTGGTCCAAAGTGCAGTTAGTGGGAAGCTGTGGAGACAGCCTTGTGTCGCTTCCTGCTAGCCCCCCTTCCCAAAATACTTTGAGTGACAAGATGCAAAGAGATGTGGTGTTTCTCCCAAGGCATTCCAGGAAGTGTGGCCGGTGGGCAGATGCAGACAGAGAGTTTTCCATAGCAGCTGGTTTGCAGGAGCAGCCATGGGTTCACCTCTCCCAGACTAGATTTCCATCTCTAGCCTTTGCTGAATTCAGAAACTTAGGAAGCTGTCCTGTACGGAGTCAGACAGTTTGGTTCCATCTAGTTCAGTATTGTCAACACTGGCTGGCAGCATATCTCCAGGGTTACAGACAGGAAACATTCCCAGCCCAAACTGGAGATGCTGGGGATTGAACTTGGGAGCTTCTGCATGCAAGGCAGTTGCTCTACCACTGGGCTCTGGCCTTTCTCCAGTTCTGACTATACAGAAGTCATTCATTCCCTCCCCTCTCCCCAAATTGCCAGGGGCAGCATGAGATTGTGCCTTTGTGCAAGACAGAAGGTTTGATTAAGGTTATGTTGTTGTTGTAGTTGTTGTCTCTTAGGCATGCTCACAGAATTTGATTTATATGAATTCTGAAGCAAACTGATCCACTCTGCATGTCAGGGACCAACATGTGGATCAGGACGTCCGTGGAGTGTCTTGGATTCTGAGCCATTTTTGTGGCTCAGAAAGGTACCAAAATGCTCTTAAAATGTGCACTGTTTAGAAATGCATACATTGAGATAAAGTACATGTTTCAATAGTATTTTGAGAGAACATTTTAAATATGCAGCTTCATGAGTCTTTATTTTTTTTAAAATGCAGCTAATAATTGGAAATACGATGGAAAAGATGTATGCATGGATACAGGCAGAACCTGCCCAGACCAGAAAGAGGCTGATTTGTTGTAAATTTTGAAGCATTTCCAGGCTCCATATTTCCTAAACTATACTGCTATCGCCATGATAATATTCTCAGGTTCACCTTGGCTCACCCCAAAGCTCTGTTTCTCAACTTAGGTTAGTCTGACATTCAGGGCTTACCTTGGGCATTTCATAATTTATAAAATTGCAATGCAGTCCCACGTATTGCTACAAAGCATTGATTTCACCCCCTCCCCACCTCCCAATGGCTGTTGCATCTGGCATAGATGTAACCCCACAGCCGGGGGGGGGGGGTGGAAGAGGGAGAAGGAGGGCAGGAGAATAATACTCTTTCAGATCCTGTTGAACTCAACACATGCCTTCTGCTATTCATCCATGCATCTTTTTAAATAAACAGAATTGACTCAGTCCCATCAGATCCCCAACAGCTGAGATTAAAATAGGACTGTGTTGTTGTTGTTAAATCTGTTATAAACTGCAGGAGACCTATTTCTGCCTTCTGGTCCTGATGGTTGCCAGCTTTTTAAGCAGCCCTTGCTGCTGTGTTTTTAGCTGTGGCTTGATCACAGTATGCCCTGGAAAGAAATTATATCACTTGCAAACACTGTTCTCCTGTGTGCACACACCTGCATGTACACCCCAATTCTCATGAAAATTCACCAGCATTTTAATACAAAATTCTCCAAATGGTCTTCAATTTTGCCTAATGTACACATTTTTGCAAATCATTCCCCCAAAATATAGCACATGTTTTTGTTATTTCTGCTAATATGTACATTTTTATTAACGCCGTACCCTAGTATATTGTTGCATGCCATGTCAATCTCTGAGCAATGTGAGATTCCAGTCACGCTTACTCAAGGTCTGTGTTTCCTTTTGGAAATGAGCATCAGCACTCCAGGAGGGTCTTGCTTCCTCCATAGGTGCAGCCCTTGATCCAAACAGTCATCCTGTTCTGTCTACTGCTTTGTGTTTCCCAGTCACTTAACTCAACTGCTGAGGGAGGGAAGGGCCCCATCCACTGGCCATCTCAGTCAGAGTCCTTTTGATGCTTGGTTTATTTAATGGCCTGCCCCCTGGTTATCAGCTCAGAAGGAAGTTGGCCTTGCTTAATTTGTTTTTAACACATGCTGATTCCTAGGGTTTAGAAAGGCGTCTAACACACAGCTTAATACACACAGGTCTGGGGAATTATAAGTGCCTCATACACAGCCTAATACACATGAGTCGGGCTTAATACACACAGGTCTGGCTATTTAGGGTGTTTGGCACCCACAAACTCATAACAATATGCATTTTACACACATTACTTTCTTGGAGAACTGCACTGCAAGATTAGTCAAAGTGTGAATGTTGAAGGATGGCTGTGTTTTGATTCCCATATTGTTCCAGAAAGCAAAAATGAAGTAAGTTTGCCTTCAAATGCAAAACTGAATCAAAATTCTGCCCCATCTCTTGCAATGGTGTAGTACAGTGGGACTCAGCTTTGGGACTTTTTTCAGAGCAGGAGGGATGCCATTATTGAGAGTATCTGGGTCAGAATTAAGGGAGAGAAAAATAACAGTGATCTCATTGTGGGAGTTTACTATAGATCCCCAAGCCAAACTGACGACACAGATGATGCCTTCCTGGAACAGATGACCAAGCATTCAAAAGGAAGTGAGATAGTAGTAATGGGGGATTTCAACTATCCTGATATTTGTTGGATGTCAAACTCAGCCAAGAGCATAAGGTCAAACAGATTCCTCACTGGCCTTGCAGACAATTTCATTGTCCAGAGAGTGGGAGAAGCAACAAGAGGATCAGCCATTTTAGATCTGGTCCTAACCAATAGTGATGACCTGGTTAGCGGGGTAGAAGTAGCAGGATCATTAGGTGGGAGTGATCATGCTCTTCTGGAGTTTCTTATTCAGCGGAAAGGAGCAACCAAGCATACTAAGACCCAAATCCTAGACTTTAAGAAAGCCGACAGGGCTGTCTTAAGCGCCCCTGGCGCCGTAGTGCGCCGGATCCCTCCCGCCCCATTTCCCAGCGCGGTGGGCGCTGCCACAGGCGCTGCTGTGCGGCGGGCGGACGCAGCGCGGTTGCCGTGGGCACAGCTGTGCAGCGGATCAGCCGGCCAGCGGGTGGGCGCAGCTCACGGCGCCCTCCTGGTGGGCCGGCGCCGTGGTGCCCTGCGCCACCCAGCCTGGCCGTAGGGCCGGCCCTGAAAACTTAGGGAAATGCTGGTTGAGATCCCATGGACAGAAATATTAAAAGGGAAGGGAGCTCATGATCGTTGGGAGTTTGTTAAAAGGGAGATATTAAAAGCACAACTTCAGGCAATACCAATGAGACGGAAACATGGAAGGTGCCTAAAGAAGCCAGGGTGGCTATCTGAATGTTTTGGACTATGTGAGCAGTGCTCAAATTACTTAAAACAGGTAAGAGATAAAAACTATTAGTTAAAATGTGATTATATCCTACATAACTAAAAGACAGAAACAGGGACAAATGGTTAAAAGCGACTATAAGGGAGGGAGTGCGAAGCAGCCCAGGTCCTTTTACGTGATGCCCATTACGGTTTGCCACTCTCCTTAAAAAGCTACTTGCATGTTGGTTGTGCAAGTTCATCCTTTGTCATGTGTGTGAAAATGAGCCATCACGCATTAATCACCATGGAAAGAACATTTGTATCAACCAATGTCAACTCAAACAGAATGCTTGTAACAGAGACATTTAGCCGATTCAGCTCAGTGCAATCGCATGGCAAGAGATAAAGTGATGGACTGCATAGGCGAGCCAGATCTTTGTCATAGAAACTCTTCAGTAAACAAAAATGGAGTAATCACACTGATCACGTGGTGACATTGTGGAGGACAAGTAAGGGTCTCCTCCCTCCCTCCCGCCCTTTACTGTGCCGAATTGGCAAGTAAGTTTTGACTCACCCCAGCTATTTTGTAGCAGGAATCTTATCATGCTTGTAAGCCCCCCTCTCCGTTTCATCTCCAAATGAGGCAGATTACTGCTAAAGCGGCCCTCAAGATCTCTCTCTGTGGCCCTTGGAACTCTCTCCAGGCCAACCCTCCCTAGCCACACCCCCTCTCTCCAGGCCAACCCCCCCCCTGTCCTGCTTGCAGCCTCCTGGAATGTCTTTGCCTACCTGGAATGTGCCCTTGAACTCTGAAAATGCCTGCCTCAGTGGAGGAGAGAGGAAGTGTGCAAAAACTACCCTACTGGGCAAAGGTGAACATTGCTTCAATTGCCTGCCCAGTTTTGCCTCTTGCCACCCCCCCCACTGCTATGTGGCCCCTGAAAGGTTGTCCAGATGGGAAGGTGAAAGAGCCCCCTAGTCTTTGATGTTTGCCCAAAGCTCCGTCCGCTCCTGGTCACCTTGGCATCAAAGTGCTGGCTGGCACTTTTGCCGCATCTGCTCAATGTGCTGATGCTCTTGCTTTCCTCCCAGCAGTCAGAGCCCCTGCTGGCGCCAGCTGCCAGGTAACATGACCTGCGCAGCTGAAACGCAGACGTGGGGCTCAAGGCTGGCTGCGGGGGTGGGGGGGGTGCCGTTTTCTCTGGGAGTCTTGTTGCTCACGTACATATTTATTAATTAAAAGGAAATAAAGTTGTCAAGGGATATCTAGTTCACAGAATGTCCTTGACTTGAGGAAACACTCCCTGGGGAGCCATCCCTAATGCCTCTCTAATTTTATTGCTGGCTTAATTTCTTGTTAACTGCAATGCTCTTGTTTCTTCCCCGGTCGTCAGTTTTGTCTCATTTAGCAAAAGGTAGCTAAAGAGAACATATTTTTTCCTATGGAAATGCAACTGCTGTTCTTTCCTTATAGCATGGCCTTCCCCAACTGGGAGCCCTTCCACCAACGCTTTGGATCACAGCTCTCATTAGCCCTGGTCAGTGTGGCTGTGACCACATGAGCCCCACCATCATAGGGCCTTGTTGGCTGGGGAGGATGGGCACCAGGTTGGGAAAGGCTGCTCTAGCACCTCTCTCAACGCACCGATGTGCAGCATCCCTGGCCACACGCTCTGATTTGCAGGGCCTGCAGCTCTTTTCCTGTGCTTCTCTCTGCTTCATGGTTATTCTTCCACTTGGGGGCACAAACGGTAGTTGAGAGGGCTTAGGAGGTAAGAAGGTTGCCTTCCATTAAGCGCTTTCAGTTGATTCATAGATTCTGAAGGATCACCTAGTCCAACTCCCTGCAATGCAGGAATCTCAGCTAAAGCATCCATGACAAATGGCCTTTCAACCTCTGCTTAAAAACCTCCGAGGAAGGAGAGTCCACAACCTCCACTGTCAAACAGCTTTTACTGTCACAATGTCCCTCCTCCTCCTCATCACCACCATCATCTGATTTTTTAGTATTTATTTGTACCCTGCTGATCTGACTGGGTTGCCCCAGGTATTCTGGGAAGGTTTCCTGAATATATAAAAACACACTAATACATTAATGTTAATACATTAAACTTCCATATACAGGGCTGCCTTCAGAGGTTTCCTAAATGTTATAGTCGGAATCTCCTTTCTTGTAATATGAAGCCGTTGATTCAAGTCCTACCCTCCAGAACTGGAGAAAACATATCTCCTTTCAGTCTCCTCTTCTCCAGGTTGAACACACCCAACTTCATCAACCATTCCTCATAAGGAACCCTTGACCAGACCCTTGACCATCTTGGTCACCCTCCTCTGTCCATGTTTCAGCATGTGATGCCCAGTTGCTGTGAGAGTTTCACGTTGGGTTGTGTGACCTGTGCTGAATAAGATAAGAAAGCATATGGAAGAGAAGGAAAATAGATCCCTCTGGGTTGGTCACAAGCACCTCGTATTTGTTGGCACTGGAAATGCTCCATAGCAATCCTGACCAGTAGCCGTGGGCAGTGGTAGCCTCCACTGAATTGGGACCATTTGTGCAGGGGCTCTGCCAATGAGCAAGACTCCTTCGCCAGAATGAGAAGCGGACAAAAGACCAAGTGGGGAGCCAGGAGATTTCTTGGTCTGAATCTCACCCCTGCAGTAAGCTCACTACTAAGTTACCACAAGGCAGCCACCAGAGGTGCGGGCAGATGAATCTGTCAATTTTGGCTCCCCTCTGTTCTCTGCATTTCTACATCAATTTGTAAATTCTTTTTTTTTTAGTCATCGTGAAAATTCACCAGCATTTTAATGTGAATTTCTCCATAATGTAAATAATTTTGTTTACATTGTTGCAAACTATATCCCCTAAACAATGCATTTTTGTGTGTGCATTGCTAAGTACACTTTTATCCAGGTGTGCGTCTGTGTACACCTTACTTGGCTGGAGAACTATGCTGCAAAATTTAGAGAATTGTGGGTTTCAAAAGATGGCTGAGTTTCAGTTTGTGAATTAGGTAAGTCCACCTTCAAATGTTTGGCTTTTTAAAGTAATTTTTATTAATTTCTTTTTTTAACACAATATTTCCAACACTAGTGTCTTTCAGCCCATTTAATAAACGGGCGCTAGAACATTCGGCCTTTTTCGGTGGCAGCGGCGCGTGGGGGGCTTTTATTCCTTGTCTAATTGATTGTTCCTCCCCCCCTCCCTTTGATCCTTAATTTATCCCTAATTTTCTCCCCCCCCCCCGTTCCCAAACCCCAAGCACAAAGCCCTTTTTACCTTTACAGCCCGGGCTCGGCTGGGGGGTGCGGGGGGTATTTCTTCCTTTACCCCCTCCGAAGATTGTGTTTGGAGTGCGGATCCCTCCCCACCCTGTTTTCGCACGCTTTTTGCGCCTGCCGTTTGGTTCCTAATTTTTCCCCGTCAATAGCGCTGCTGCTGCCAGGGCCCAGTGGCCGAATTCTGGCTCCTGGACGGCCCGGGCAGCTGCTCCGGGGTGTACGCCCAGTTTTTCGGGGTGGGGTGGGGGTGGCTCCCGCTACTTTTGTTGGCCTCCGCGGCTGTTTTTCAGTCGCCTGCTGTGTCCGGGAGGGAGCTTTGCCGTCCGGGGGGCTTGCACCCGCCCTGGCACTTTCTGAGGGTCCCGCGGTTGGCGCTGAGCATTCGGTGGCCTCCCCGCGCCTTTCCTGGCCGTTCCGGCCCAGCGGGTGTCTCCCGGTTGCTTGCGCTGTTTGGGCCTCAATTTCGGGCCTGTTAGTGAGGAGAAGCTGGGGCCTCGATTTTTTTGGTCGTCCTGGCTTCCTCCTCAGGCCCTTGGGCACGTTGAGAGAGGGCCTGCTCCTGCCTTCCACCTGGTGGCCTCTGTTTTAACTGCTTATTGAGCCAGTGCAGGGCAGAGGGGTGGGGTGGGGAGTGTGTGTGTGTGTGTGTGTGTGTGTGTGTGTGTGTGTGCAGTCTCTGCGTCCAATCCCTGTGTCCCTGGGGCACATGCTCAGTAGCGCGGAAAACGGGACACAGGGAATCTGGATGCAGAGACACTTGCACTTTATTATATAGGATAGCAATAACAAAGGAAATAAATTCCTTGCTCTGCTGAGCTTGTGACTTCCCTCCATCCCTTCAACAGGTTTTTGTTTTCAAGTCTTTATATCACACTTTAAATCCTCAACTTCTGACCTTTGTTTTAAGAAAGTTTTAAGTATTTTCAGGTTTTTCATTGCAGGCTTTATTTCAATCTCACGTGTCTTCAGATTTTTACAATAATTATTCATATACTCAATAAATTCACTCCAGTCTCTTTGAAATTTTTGGTCGTCTTGGTTCCAGATTCTACCGGTCAGCTTGGCTAATTCTGCATAGTCCATCATCTTTGTCTCCCACTCCTCAATCATTGGTAATTCCTGCATTTCCTCCCTTGGGCTAATAAAGTGCTTGCCTTCTGTTGTGGCATACATATATAGTCTTTGATCTATCTTTGCAATTTCTTCTCCCATCAAACCCAGCAAAAATGCTTCTGGTTTTTGGGGGAAGGTATATCTAAACATATTTTTAAACTTACTGTAGATCAATTCCCCAAATACTTTTACTTTATTGCAAGTCCACCACATATGGTAAAAATCTCAGTCTTTCTCTTTACATTTCCAACATATGGTAGTTTGTTCCTCATCCTATACATTTTGGCCAACTTCACCGCTGTCAAATACCACCTGTACATCATTTTCATTACATTCTCTTTTAAGGCCATGCACGCAGTAAATTTTAAGTTTTCATTCCACAATTTTGACCAAGATTCAAACTCAATATTATACCCAAAGACAATAGCCCATTTTATCATAACTTCTTTGATCTCTTCATCTGTTGTATACCATTCTAACAACAAGCTGTACATTTTTGATAACAATTTTACTTTGCTCTCCAACAATTCAATTTGGAATCTCGATTTTTTTATTTTCAAAACCTATGTTTCTTTTGTCTACGTTAAATATATCATTTACTTGATGATATTGTAACCAACCCGTAAGTTCTTCCTCTGTTTGGTCATATGGTTTCAGGTTTAAACCTTTATCGGTGTCCACCATAGGTAGCCCAGCTTCCCTCCATGTTCAATTTTTTGACACACAATACCTCTGTTGGTGAAAGCCACTATGGTGTTTTCCGTTCTAACAGATTTTTATATCTGTCCCATACTTCATAAATCGACTTTCTTATCACATGGTTTAGGAACCCTTTATGAACTTTTACTTTGTCATACCAAAGATAAGAATGCCACCCAAATCTGTTGTCATACCCTTCTAAGTCTAGTAAATCCATATTTTCCAAAGTTATCCACTCCTTCAACCAACACAGGCGGACGCCTCGTAGTAAAGTTTCAAATCTGGCATTGAGAATCCACCTCTTTCCTTTTTATCTATTAGAGGTTTAAATTTTATCCTTGATTTTTTTTTCTTGCCAGATGAACCTCGATAATATCTTTTTGCCATTCCTTAAATTGTCCTGTCCCTTTAATTACTGGAATCATTTGGAATAAAAACAAGATCTTGGGTAATACATTCATTTTTATAGCAGATATTCTACCACACAATGACAAGTTTAGTCTATTCCATATTTCTAAGCACCTTCAAATGTGGACTGAACAGAAGGGCTTCGGAGTGGCCAGCTGATGTGGAGCCACACTTTCCTCTCTCTCTAGGAAAAGGAGGCACCCTCCCAGCACAGCTTGCCTCCCCACAGGACACCTGTCATGGGGGTGCCTGGTTCTACCCTCTTGTGCCTTCAGAATCATGCACCTGGGGTTGCTGTCCCCACAGCCCCAGTCACACCATGCCAGTGGTGTCTTGGGCATTGACACGCTGCTGACAGCATTCAAAAGCATATCCTAGAAAAATAAACATTTCCCTGCAGCACAAATTGCTGCAGAAATCTAGAGAACTGAATTTAGATTGGGGTGTGTGAGAGAGAGATATTGAGAGGTTAAGGTGTGTGTGTGTGTGTGTGTGTGTGTGTGTGTGTGTGTGCATCTGAGAGAGAGAGAGAGAGAGAGAGAGAGAGAGAGAGAGAGAGAGAGAGAGAGAGAATATGAATATATCTGTTCTCTTCTTCAGTGCTCTGCAGCCTCCTTGGCTGCCTGGTTTTCCTGATCTGAGAAAGCCCCACAGGAGGAGTAACTTAATAATGTCTTTCCCTGGGCTTCAATTGATGCATGGACACCCAGGGAGGCTGCAGAGGATTGAACATTGGTGAGACCATTTGTAGACTGAACGACACTCACAAATTGCCCTTGGTTGCTTCACAAGTAAGATAAGTGTATTGAAAAGCCCTGGGCATAGTGGGCTTAGTCCTGGGCTTAGTCTGCCTTGCAAGCAGAAAGTCCCATATTCATTCCCTGGCATCTCCAGGGAAGGTTGGGAGAGACTCCTGCCTGAAATCCTGTAGAGCTGCTGTCAGCCAGTGAACTCAGTACTGAGCTAGATGAACCAATGGTCTGACTTGGTATAAGGCAGCTAATTTCCGTCCCCACCTATGAGATTGTCAGACCATTTTCTCTTCCCTTGTTAATTTTCAGGTGCAAATTTCCTCCCATCAACTGATGGTAGAAAAACAACAATTTTTATTTTTTTGCACAGCTCTAGTTCTAATATCCCTATTCCTTATGAAGAGAAGGACCCAAGTTGAAAGAGAGGAGCGTGGATGTATCTGAGTGACAAATGATTGAGCTTGCACTAAAATGCAATTTTATTTCTTTTTAGCCAACATTTCAATGAGATTCAGCACAAGAATCCCTACGGCCTTCCTCTGGTGAGGAAAGAGTTAAGTCAGTCACTGGAAAGCAGGCATGTGTCCCTCTTATTGATCATGCTGGTTGTTCTGGGTCAGGGCTGGATGCATGGGGGAGGGGAGGGTCAGCAGAGGAAATGAAGGGAGGGATCAGCAGCCACTCAGCCAAAGCTGGTCCCAGGGAGCATCAGTGAAGTACAACTGGGTGATTGTAGAAGTGAAGCTTGAAATGCTCGCTTGCTCTTTTTTGACGGTGAACACTGCAAGCACAGTTCAAGCAGGGCCCTGTGGCCACAAATGTACAGGGAGGATTTTTACGGTTCAAGAGCAACTGGACCATTCAAGCTACCCACATGTGGCATTCTCGTTTTTGAAAGAAATTGTGAGTGAGGGGGAGCTGAGTGCTGGATCAAACTCATAACAGGCCACTAAGGAAGAAGAATAAAAACCAGACCAGGCTAAAGAGCAGGCCAGGAGGTCCTCCCTCCCTCCCTCCCTCCCTCCCTCCCATCTCTTTCTGTGAGCTGTGTCTGCATGGCATGGGGTCCCTTGAGAATGAGCAGAAGGCGCTGACCTTTTCAAGCCTGTGGGTACATTCAGATTTTTGAGCTAGTGTCAGGGGAAACCATCCACTCTGGTCACTTCCCAGAATGATAATTTTAACCTGTCCCATATTTCCAAGCTTCTTTTTATCTCCTTCCAAATAGGTATATACAGGTATAAAGATTTATGTTCTTTGCCGATATCCAGATTCCTATATATTTGATTCTTTTACAGATTGTCAGTCCTGTAAATTGTTGTAAAGTGGAACCTCGTGTTACGGACGGGATCCATTCCGGAGGCCCATCCGTAACACAGCTGAAGTGCTGTGTCTACACGTGATTTAGCGCAAGCGGCGAAACCCAGAACTAACCCGTTCCAGTACTTCCGGGTTGCCGCAGGACGCAACACAAAAACACGTAACCTGAAGCGGACACAACATGAGGTATGGCTGTAGTTTTCTTCTATCCTCCTCTCTTATATTTTTGACTAACATTTTGTTTTCTTCTTCTTCTTCTCTGCAACTAACCCAAATTCTGTAATCTTCTCTGTCACTATGGGCACACTTTCTTCTGGGGTTTCCGTTGTTATAGTCAGGTTGTCGGCAAAGGCTTTAACTCTGAAGGTCTTGTTTCCAACAACCCCTTAAGTTCTTTTCTTTTCTTTTCTGATGTTCGTGTTCAGAATTTCCAACACCAAAATAAATAACAGTGGGGATAAAGGACACCCCTGTCTTGTACCTCTCTTAATATTACAGTTTTCCATTAGATTGTTATTTATAACTAGTTTAGCTCTTTGTTGCAAATATATTGCATTTATACCTTTATAAAAAAAAATCTCCCGCTCCTATCATCTCCAGTGTTTTTTCATAAACCTCCAGGAGACATTGTCAAATGCCTACTTAATTGTAGTTTTCCAGCAAACCCAAACACACCAGTCACTCTGGAAATGACAACCCCAGGACTTTATGTGCATGAGAAGGTGTCATGAGCAAAAAGCCTCAGGACATGTTCTTTCCAAGGGTGTCTAATGTTCAGACAAAGGGCTCAAGTGATCTGAGAAGCTACACACTCTTGTGTCCTTGGCACCTGGCTGCTGAAACAGGAACATTCAAAGTGCCAGGAAGGGAGAGAGGGAGGGAGCAGTTCAGCTTAAATTCTGAGCCAGAGAAGAATGCATCTCGATTTGCGATGCAGCTGATCCAGTGAGCTGCAAGTCTTTACATTCTGTTACTATTCACAATTATTTCCCTCCGCTTTGCAATGTTAAAATGCAATGTTAGAATAAAGAGCATTTGGAAATGGGTAGAACGGGGATGGGGAACCTCAATCCCAAGGACCAAAGAGTAAGAAATAGTAAGGAATTAGTAAGGAATTCTCTGTAAAGGAAGTCCATATGAAGTCCTGTGTGACTCAGACTTGCCTGAACATGGATGGACTTTCACACGCTTGTGGACTTGTCTGCGTGGGATGGCAAGCTATGATGGAGCCCATGTGGGAAGCCTTTCAGGGGCTGATCTGC
The DNA here is from genome assembly GCF_965207765.1 of Zootoca vivipara. NCBI lineage: Eukaryota > Metazoa > Chordata > Lepidosauria > Squamata > Lacertidae > Zootoca > Zootoca vivipara. The sequence goes on along the minus strand of NC_142589.1, from coordinate 1,825,935 downwards.
TCCTCTGAGCTTCCAGTCGCCGGTGTATGCTCTGTTTATCTAAGCCAGAGTATCAGACCACAGGAGATGCTGAAAATAAATAAACAAACAAACAAATAAAACAATTGCTTAAATGCTGTGAGTCATATTTGATCCCAAAATGCTTTCTCCACATCTGAGCTCATTGCCACCTTTCATCATTCTGCCTCCTGGGTTTCCAAGTTGATTTTGATGAGGACTGGCAGGGATGGGTTATGCAGAGCACTTGGGGCTATGAGTCCTGTTGAAGCAAGCAAGAAAGGATTCGGCTCCACTTGTTTTGAAGTATTTGGGGGATGCACCAGATGATAAAAACAAGGAGGTTCTACTTCTCGAAAAATAAAGCCCTTCCTCTGGACAATAACTGCGCTGAAATTTTATAGGCAGGAGACATGGCCCCAACTGATTTTGTATTTCTCACTTAAATGTGCTTTCCCAGCATCTCTGTTGAAGATGCTTTTCATGCAACTTCCATGCAACATAGGAGGCTGAGCACCTCCTATGGACTGGCTGGCAGCAAGTGATGCTGTGCTGGGAGACAACCCAAGCACACTGAAAACCTTCTGATACCCGGCAGCAAGGATCCAAACATTTGGGCAAAGCTCTCACAAGATTATTTATGCTGCTGTTTGTGCAAAACCTTGGTTGCCACAGCAACAGATACATTATGGGATGACTGTATCTAAATGGGGCAGGAAGGAGCTGGAGGAAGGGAAGCATTTCTGACTTGATACCATGTTTGCTTAGGACTCGCTTCATTTGCAGTGGAATCCTGAGCAAGTCAGAAGTAATTTCCCATGAACTCACTCTGATTAGAATCCATAGGCTCAGCCAGATGCCCTTTCCATGCTATTGTAGAGTTCCTGTTCATTTGAATTGGGGACCTGTGAAATGCAGGTGAGGTTCAGAAGTGGGGAACTGATGTCTGCCCAGTTGTTGCTGAGTTGCTGGATTACAATTCACATCATCCCTGACAATTGGCAGTGCTGCCTGGAGCTGATGGGAGCTGGAATCCAACATCATCTGCAGGGCAACAGGTTCATCATCACTGCTGCTGTTTGTGCCCCATAATTGTGTGTGTGTGTGTGTGTGTGTGTGAGAGAGAGAGAGAGAGAGAGAGAGAGAGAGAGAGAGAGAGAGAGAGAGAGAGAGAGAGAGAGAGAGAGAGAGATTTGGCTCAGACACTAAAAATATCTGCTTCCAAGCTGTTATCCAGTACAGCTTTCTGCAACCTGCTTTCCTCCAGATGTTCTGAACTATTTGCTCCCATTGGCTCCAGGGGCTGATGGGAGTTGTCATCCAAAACATCTGGAGGGAACCAGGTTGGGAAGGCTGATGTAGAACATTGTATCAGATGAACATTGCATCTGGGATGTTAACATCATGTAAACAATTCTGTATTCCTTTTATTTTATTTTCTGCCAAGGTGGTATGGTACTGTTCTGTAAGGTTAAGGCTGCCATTTCTAGCAACAGAACTCACAATGCACCTTCCAATAAAAGGCCAAGAGGAACATGACATGCGTGGCAACATGGATGTAGAATCCATACCTCTGCAAACAGCCTCCATGGGTCCTGCAAGCATCAGAGTGAATACGTTCTCTCCTTTAATGCTGCCCTGCAGTCTCTGGCATTAAGTCCAGCACCTCCCAGCTCTGAGACTCCTCTTCTGGAGATGCAGTAGAAAACTATCAGTAACCAACCAGCCTCCTCCTACTCCAGCTTCCTTCTAACCTGGCCAAGGTTCCTTTCTCCTTATGTGGCATCATGTCTCCTCCAGAATCATAACTTCTCTCCTTCCTGTTTTCTTAACTGTTTGCAATGGTGCAAGAAGAAGGATGGATATTCATAGAATCATAGAATTGTAGAGTTGGAAGGGACCACAAGGGTCATCAAGTCTAACCACCTGTAATGCAGGAATTTTTATACCCAGCATGGTGCTAGAGCACACAACTCTGAGATTAAGAGTCTCGTGCTCTACTGACTGAGCTATTTGCTAGGTTAGCAGGGGGCTGGGTATCTTACTTCCCATTGCAGCCCTGGGCTTGGGATAGAGAGGAGAGAGTGAGAGCAGGGTGGAGTTTTCAACTTTGACAATGCTCACTTTCCATTTGACCATGCCTTCCTCTGGCATATGGCCCTAACATGTTGACCAGTAGGAATAATGTTGGTTTCAGTTGACCAGTTGGCCAGTTTTAATGTATAGGTCCTGGCCTGTAAACCCCCATGTGGTCTTCGTTCAGGGTGTCCCAAGGAGTAGTTTCTCCCATTTGAACATTTTTGCATACTCAGGTTTCTGCCTCATACGTTCATTTGCTTAATATGGCAACACTTTAGAACTCCCTTCCTGTTGACATCAGACAGGAGCATTCGCTGTATTCTTTTCGACACCTGCTTAAAACATTTTTGTTTAGGCAAGCCTGGCCAGCCACGTACATGTTGGTATGTTATAATTTCTTTTTAGTTTACTGCTGGTTTTAAATGCTGTCCAAATTATGTAACTACTTTTTTAATGTTTATATTGATAATTTTCATTTCTTTCAAACTGCTCAGAGGTTTCACTGCAATCAAGTGACATATATTTTTTGTTAAATAAATAAATAAATACTACTAAAAAGGTCCTTTTCCACATTCACTAGCTTCCCATGTGTTTCTGGGTGCAATTTGAAATTGAAGTTTTAATCTGTAAATCCCAGGACAGCTTGGGACCCCAGGACTCCCCATATGTCAGAGGCTATTTTAGGATAGCATGACTGGCGCACTCACACTGGGTCCCACACTGCAGGGGGGTGCCAAACGCCTTTCACAACCTCAGGTAGTGGCACCTCCTGGCTCACCTTAACATTCCAAGGGTCCACTTTCAAACCACCTGCCGTCAACAGGTGGCCAATGCAGGGAACTTGTTTCAGTCTCAACTTAGCCTTATCTTGATGCAACTTGATGTTTCCCTCTCTGCACCACTCTGCACCACCCTTGGGCTCTTGCAGCTCCCTCTACCATAATTAGGATATTACCTGCAATTATCTTCAGTCCTGGGATATTTTCTGTCTCTTGATTCAATCTGCTTTGAAATACTTTGGCGGGGGGGGGGGGCTGGGCTGATGTTCATTGGCATTTGTAGCCAGAGCAATTTACCAGGCGGTTTCTGTATAATGATCAAGCTCTTCATTCAAACTGTGCTGTTCTCTCCTGGAGCAGTTATGCCCTTGGCTTGAAGGCTCCCCAGTTCCTTCCTCCATGGTTCTGCCAAGCACTACAGGCACCCTCGATGGGGGAGGGGGGATCTTTAATGGCTCGATCCACCTCAAGCTTGAGTTTCCTGGCCAAATGTCCTTCCCCTTTAACATGTGTAACAGGGACAACTCAGAATGGCTTCCCATGTTGACATGTTGGTCCTCATTGTTTCCTCCTCCCTCTTTGTTATTGTTTGCAAGAATAAAATGTGATATTGTTCACTTGCAACACCCCCCGGCCCCCAAAGAAAAGACCACGAAGAAGGGAAAGAGGCCTCAATGGGCCTTAAAAGTGCCCATCTACAGTGAGAAACTGGACAGCAGATGAGGAGGCAAACTGGCCACACTCTCCCACGATGGTGAACGTATCATGTTTATTTACATTATATTACTTTTCTATTTCTAAATGTGCATCTATCCATAAAAATTAATATATGAAAATACTGTGCTTCAATTGTAGCACTTCTTTCTAAATGTGCATCTCTATATAAAAATTAGCATAGGAAAAAGAAAAGCATTCCCCAATGTCTCCAGCGTTTTCTCTGTTGTCTATGCTACAGAACGGATCTGCTCACCGGATTGTACTTTAGGCAAGATGTTCTCCTGTTTGTTGCACCTGAGTCAATGTCATGGCTTGAGCTCCTGTGCTTCCTAGCAGTGCTCTGTGGACATTCCCCTTAATAATGATGAACTGTAGGCAATGGAGTTTACTGTTCTTCGGACTGAGAATTTTAAGCCTGTGCTTCACGACACATTTCACAGGTTCTCTGTTCAATATTTGTTTCTCCATCAACTAGAGCTAATGGCAGCACATTACAGCTGGCTCCACAATTCTGTTGAAAATGACCTGGGATAGGTTTCTTTGGTCCCTGAATCCCCTCCTATGTGGGCATTGTGCTCTCTTGATGCCAGAGCGAGGCTGAAGACATCCTTACACGCACCCTTTGGACTTCTCCCTTCCATCCTTCCTGGCTCTCCCGGCCAGCCCACAAGGTCTCTTCTGGTTCCTGCACAGTCTTGGGAAGTGATCAGGTTTGCCACACCCTGAGCCCTTCTCTCCGCCTGCTGGGCACGTTTCTCTTTTCTCTTTGCGTTGCTTCCCACAGTATATGCGCCATGTGCTAGGCAGTCATCAGTGTGGCTCTCTGCATGCTCATGGTGAAAACCTAGCTGGCGTCAGATTGCATGCGCCTGCACCATGTGTGTGGCGTCTGGTGCCCTCCTGAGCCTCACTTGAGAAGCTTCTGCTGCTCTGCCAATCTTCAAACAATGGCTCTTGCAATGGTCTGCCACTGAGATCCTGATCTATGGTCCCTCAGACAATTCTGTCTCTGATGAGAGAGTCTCAAGTACAGGTTGCTGCCGATGTCCTCAGTGCCCTGGCATAAGCACACATGAAAAAAGGGACGCCCTATTCCATCATCATCTTTGTTGTTGTTTTTGATACCCTGCTTATCTGAATGGGATGCCCCAGCCACTACGGGAAGCTTCCAACATCTATAAAACACAATAAAACATTAAACATTTTTAAAAAAATCTTCCCTATACTGTACAGGGCTGCCTTCAGTTGTCTTCTGAAGGTTGTATAGTTACTTATCTCCTTGGCTCAGGGGTTGCAAAACTCCATACCCTCCAACATTTCTCCAATGAAAATAGGGATGGCCTTAGGAAAAGTGGGACATTCCAGGATCAAATCAGAAACTGGGATGGCTTCCGTAAATCCAGGACTGACCCTGGAAAATAGGGACCTTTGGAAAGTCTGCATAAGCAGTCCTGTTGCCTCATAAAAGAAAGCTTGTAGCATTCCCAGCCATCGTTTTGTCCGCCCCTTGAATAGCTGTTTCAGAGTGCAAAGAGCACTAAGCTCTGTGGCTCTGCTCTGTGTCTGACCTTCTCCTCCTGCTTGACATCCTCACTGGAAGGGCTGTGGGCCAGTAAAGCCAGCGTCCCCTGCCTGAGCCAGTGTTGCTTTGAGAGGCATTTGGAGATGACCAACAGAGTCATTTTCAGGCCTTTTTCTGCAAAGTTTTACACATGAATGTGTTTTTATGTAGTCACAGTGCCGGTGATTCTTTGTCCTGTTGATTTTATGCTGCCGATATTGCTTTTTTACAATTTCAAATTGTTATTGTGTTGAGAGGACAGCGCTGCCAGCGGGACTGGAGGAGGTGGGCAGTGGCGGCTGAAGGGTGGCCACACCCCTTTCTTGCCCTGCTTTGCACTCTCCTTTTCCCCCTGCCTGCAAGAAGTTCTTGAACACGGATCATGTCTCTTGCTTGCTTGGATGAAGGATGAAGAGAGAATGCAGGAAAAGGCCTATGGCGCAAAGGCAGGATTTGCATCCACTGCCCCATCCACATTTGCCTCTGGCCCCCACCTACCTCTGTCACGTGTCCCCCAGACAGCTGCTGCAAAAGAAATGTGGCCCTAGAGCTGAGAAAGGTTCTCCATCCCTGCTTCTGCATGAAATAGCTGCTTATGAGGGTCCATAAACATGGCTTCTTCTAAGGCCTCTTCCTGCTTTGGCAGGCCATTCCTTTGCTTAAACTGGGCCCATGGAGGAGAGTAGGAAAGGGCTGGTTTGGTTTTTGTTGTTCAGTTTTTATCCAGCCTTCTGCAACGCTATGCCCTGCAAATGTCTTGGACTGCAGTTGTAGTCCCAAACAGCTGGAGAATCTCAAGCGGGGGAAGTCTGCTTTTAATCTGACTCTGCAGGAGACATTCTTGGAGACTTGCGGGGGCCTGGAGTCAGTGGGGGAAGCACAATGTGGCCTGGTGGGGGTGGCTCTGGCTCTTTCCATGCCGCTTGCAGCTGGGGCATCTTTCCACTTTATCCCCGTAGGCTTTGTCACGACTCCCATTGACTCATATCTGTGTAATGCAATGCAATGACATCTCACCCCTTTAATAACAAAATGTGATTGTGAGAGGAAAAACAGCCACATATATTCTGGGTTATTAATGAGGCAGGTGAGGACTCTGCTTCGGGTGGCAGAAGACCCCCCTGGCCTTCCTGTGGGTGCCCTGTCACCTTTGCCAGCAGCAGAGAAGCGCCGCCACCATTCGCACCCATTTTGGGCGATTTTGTGGCCATGTTGTGCACCACAGGTTGGGGGGGGGAGCCTTCTCCACTCCGGTTATGCTTGCTGGTTTCCTGTGGGTGCCCAGTTGGCCCCTGTGAGAACAGCACTGATACAGGTGGTCCTTTGGTCTGTGGTGCAGGGGTTGGATTGATGGACTAGGACCTGGGAGAGACTAGGGCTCCAATCCCCTTTCAGCCAGGAACCTCACTGGGTGACCTTGGGCCACTAACTCATGCTCAGCCCAACCTATCTCACAGGGCTGTTGCGTGGCTAAAATGGGGGAGAAGAGAGCTGTGCCTGCCACCTCAAGTTCCTTGGAGGGAAGGTGGGAGAGAAATGTAATAAATAAGAGAGACCCATCTGTCTGATCCAGTAGCACTGGGCAGCCATTGCCATTGCAGCACCTTCTAGGTGGACTACAACTCCCATGATTTTTGGAGGGCACCATGGCACTTGTGCATGTGCAGAAAATGTTTGTGTCTTCACTTGCTTCTGATCTAGAAGACTTGCAAATGCCTAATGTAGACATTTTCGGCTCCCATGCACTTGGGCCGGTGTGGATTGTACTGACCATGATGTGGAGTTGGGTGGCCATCACCATCCCACTTTGCCCACTTTGCTGCTTCTCTTGGAGACTGGCTGCTTCACTGGGTGGGGCTTATGAGTTGTGCAAGTTAGATTGGCCTAGCTGGAGAGTTCAGTGACTGCATCTCTACTTTGCATGTAGCGGTGTCAGAGAATCATAGAGTTGGAAGTGACCACAAGGGACATCCAGTCCAACCCCCTGCCAAGCAGGAAACACCTTCAAAGCATTCTTGACATATGCCTGTCAAGTCTCCAATTAAATACCTCCAAAGAAGGAGACTCCACCACACTCCTTGGCAGCAAATTCCACTGCCAAACAGCTCTTACTGTCAGGAAATTCTTCCTAATGTTTAGGTGGAATCTTCTTTCTTGTAGTTTGAATCCATTGCTCCGTGTCCGCTTCTCTGGAGCAGCAGAAAACAACCTTTCTCCCTCCTCTATATGACATCCTTTGATATATTTGAACATGGCTATCATATCACCCCTTAACCTTCTCTTCTCCAGGCTAAACATATCCAGCTCCCTAAGCCGTTCCTCATAAATTCTCCAAATTTTAATTTACATTTGAATCTGGGATCTTGTGACACCTTGAATCCTGGCTCCAGAACTATCTCTCCATTTTATATGCCCATCAGATTCCATGAATTAACGGGTGGTTTTTGTCTCCCCATCCCAAATCATAACATAACAACGTAGTGTACGTCATTTTGACATTGTGGCTCCCAAATGACATCTCTGACCTCTACTTGACCTTGGGCTCATCCCCACTTCTGCTTGTCCCAGACCTAGAAAGCAGGGCTCACAACGGATTTCTAAGGGCTCTGGGCTCTGCCTCTTGAAAACCTGATATTTATTGCTAAATTGGAGAAAAATCAGTTGTTTTCCTGGAAGAAAGCAGTAGCACAAGCAGCAGCGTGGATGAGCTCCAAGTCTTTAACTATGAAAAGGCCCATTCTCCCAATAAAGGGGAATAAGTGAGGCTTAGCTAGAAAAATAGTTTTGCAATCCTCTACTTGAGCAATATAGATTAAAATAGGCACTGCTTGAACATGATTCCATAAGCACTCATCTTATTATTTAAATTGGTATACCAGACCCTCCAAGTTCCCGTATTTTCCAGGGACAGTCCTGGATATAAAGAAACTATCCAGGCTTCTGATTTAATCCAGGAACGTCCCACTTTTCTTTAGGACATCTCTATTTTCGGAGAAATGTTGGAGGATGTGGTATACCACTCTTCATCCGAAAATCACAGGAGGGTTCACAACATAAATGGGGAGCCACCACAGAAAGACCTGTTTTTGTGTTGCCACCTTCTGGACTTCTCATAGGGCACACAAAGAAGGGCCTCAGATGGACATTGCGGGTCTGAGGAGAGGCGGTCCTGAGCTGTTTAAGGCTTTAGAGGCCAAAACTGGTACTTTGAATTGGGCCTGGAAACTAATTGACAACCAGTGCAGTTGAGCCAGGATCGGTGCAAAATGCTCAAACCGTATTGTCTTGTGAGCAATCTAGCCACCAAATTATGCACCAGTAAGTGTAATGAAGATGTCTAAATGAACATGAAGAATAGCACAATAACAATTTATAATCTGTTGCATGGTGATGCTGGGGAGAGAGGCAAAATCTGTTTTCACATGTGGCATGGGACCAGGGGGAGAATTTGGGCAGCAAGTTTGGGATTCACACATCCCATTTTTTTATTTTTTTTTGTAGAAGGTCCCATGTGCAAACCCCAGCACATGGCAGGTGATGGGAAAGACCCACTGCCAGTCGGAACAGGTAATATGGGCTAGATGCTAAAGTAGTCTGAATGGATATAAGGCCGCTCAATTTCTCCATATTCTGCCATTACTTTTCATTAGAAGGAACAATGAGCTACATAAGGCACTGGAGCCCCTCCGCAGACCTCTGAACACCCAGTTTTGAAGATTTCGCTTGGTCTTCCTTGCACACTTTGTATCTGTCAGACCTCGGACAACCAGTTAATGGGAACTACAGGGGAGAAGAGTGCTGAGCCTTCAGATGCTGCTCAGAGGCTTCCCAGAAGAGGCATCTGGTTAGTTACTGTGAGAACAGGATGTTGGGCTAGATGGAGCATTGCTCTGATTCAGGAAGGCTTTCCCACAAGGGTTAGAAACTTGGCAATTTTTAAAAATGAAAGCCGAAATTTTCAGGATGCTGAATCCTGAAGCCAATACCAAAGCTTTTCTGCAGTCAAATGGAATCACAAGACAGTCATGGTCCTGCACTGAGGTGTTCAGAATGCAGGCCACCAATCCGTTTTTTCTTTTTCTTTTGTTGTCAACCCTAACTGTTGCCAGAAACCACACACTTCTGAGAAATGATTAATCTTGCCAATACCCCCCCCCCCAAAAAAAATCCTGTCTAATTTACCATCAGGGCTGCTGAACCATCAAACAGGGAAGTTACAGATTAGAGAAAAGTGGAGTGTAGCAGGTCTATTCCAGCAAGTTCTTAACAGTGAGGACAAACAAATAATAAACCAACTTGAGTGAAATGACAGAAGCAAACAAAACAGCCATTGTCCACAGCAGAGGGGCAGGGAAGAGAACCAGGGAGGTGGAGAGGGAGAGAAATATTCAGGACTTGCTAAGCTCTAAAGTGCTTTGTGCTCAACTGGATGGTCAAAGTCCAGCTGGCAAGAAGAAGAGTGGCTGTGCATTAATGCTCCAACTCCCTGGAAGGGAGCAGAGCTCATCGCCACTCCATGCCTCACTTATTGCATTCCTTATCACCTGCTGAGTACGACAAGGTTGTACGACAAGGAGTACGACAAGGTTGTATATTGTCTCCCTGCTTATTTAACTTATATGCAGAATTCATCATGCGAAAGGCTGGACTAGATGAATCCCAAGCCGGAATTAAGATTGCCGGAAGAAATATCAACAACCTCAGATATGCAGATGACACAACCTTGATGGCAGAAAGCGAGGAGGAATTAAAGAACCTTTTAATGAGGGTGAAAGAGGAGAGCGCAAAATATGGTCTGAAGCTCAACATCAAAAAAACCAAGATCATGGCCACTGGTCCCATCACCTCCTGGCAAATAGAAGGGGAAGAAATGGAGGCAGTGAGAGATTTTACTTTCTTGGGCTCCTTGATCACTGCAGATGGTGACAGCAGTCACGAAATTAAAAGACGCCTGCTTCTTGGGAGAAAAGCAATGACAAACCTAGACAGCATCTTAAAAAGCAGAGACATCACCTTGCCTACAAAGGTCCGTATAGTTAAAGCTATGGTTTTCCCAGTAGTGATGTATGGAAGTGAGAGCTGGACCATAAAGAAGGCTGATCGTCGAAGAATTGATGCTTTTGAATTATGGTGCTGGAGGAGACTCTTGAGAGTCCCATGGACTGCTAGAAGATCAAACCTATCCATTCTTAAGGAAATCAGCCCTGAGTGCTCCCTGGAAGGACAGATCGTGAAGCTGAGGCTCCAATACTTTGGCCACCTCATGAGAAGAGAAGAATCCTTGGAAAAGACCCTGATGTTGGGAAAGATGGAGGGCACTAGGAGAAGGGGACGACAGAGGACGAGATGGTTGGACAGTATTCTCGAAGCTACGAACATGAGTTTGACCAAACTGCGGGAGGCAGTGCAAGACAGGAGTGCCTGGCGTGCTATGGTCCATGGGGTCACGAAGAGTCGGACACGACTAAACGACTAAACAACAACAACATCACCTGCTGAATGTACAGGCGGGGCGTTGGAACAGAGGGATTTTTTTTAAGCATCTGGAAGAGGAGTGGCAGAGAGTGGGAGGATGTTGAGCAACCTCCTTTTGTCATTGCAGCAGCTGCCAATCTGCTTGGTCACTGCAGAGGACCTTATGGAATCCTTCCAGGCCACCTGGAGGCAAGCATCCCCACTGACCACAGAGGCAATAATAATAATAATAATAATAATAATAATAATAATAATAATAATAATAATAAATAATGGATGCACTGCAGTGATCAATGCAGATCTTCATCTTTACACCCTTCAGCTAGATCTACTGTTTTCTGTGCACAGACATGGGCAAATGATTGGCATGCACCACTATTTTCTTTCAGAGGGACTTAAGTTGTGTTTGCCTTGAAGTTCCATTCTGTGTTTTCCGTGTTCCTAAATGCTTGGCTTCAGAGCACATAAAACAACTCCTCTTGGAGGTTCTTCCTGCTCAGCTTCCACAGAGTGAGCCTAGGAGCCAATCCTCAGGGGCTGATTCACCTCCTTTCATTCTAATGGTCTCCAACAGACTTAGGGCTCAGGCAAACTTCTGTTTGCCACACCGCTTTCCCTCAGAAAAACTCATGGTTTAGTGCTGAATTGAAACAAATGGCAATTGGGTTTTCGGCCGGCTGCCATTTGTTCTGATTTTGTGATAAAGAGAGGGCTTTCTGGGGGGAAGAGGCAGGGCAAAAAGGCAAACAAACACTTGGATCCATGCCTAGAAAGCACAGGACAAGCAGGAAATTGGTCAGACCCATGCTTCCTAGGCACGAGGCAAACAGAAATGTCACTTTCATGTTGATGAGGCAGCTCAAGGAAGCTGGAGACAGAGCCCTTGTGACCCAAGGCTGAACCTGGATTGAACCTGGGGCTGTTGTTGTATCCCCAGATGTCCTTTAGCACTAGAGAAATGTGTCTTGTTCTGAGCCAAACCATGAGTCCATCCATTCTATCCATTTGTCTACATTGACTGGCTTCTGCAGGCTTTCAAATAGGAGTTGATCTCAGCCCCACCAGAAGATGCAGGGGGTTGAACACGGGACATTTGGCATGCAAAACTATGGCTTCTCCCACCACTCCTACAGACCCCCTGCATGTAGGGAGAAATTTGTTGCTGAATTGTAAATGTAGGGAGGCTTTAATGACTTTAACTGACAAGCTGGAACGTGTCCAGAAGAGGGCAACCAAAATGGTCAAAGGCCTGGAAACAATGCCTTATGAGGAACGGCTTAGGGAGCTGGGTATGTTTAGCCTGGAGAAGAGAAGGTTAAGGGGTGATATGCTAGCCATGTTCAAATATATAAAAGGATGTCATATTGAGGAGGGAGAAAGGTTGTTTTCTGCTGCTCCAGAGAAGCGGACACGGAGCAATGGATTCAAACTACAGTACAAGAAAGAAGATTCCACCTAAACATTAAGAAGAACTTCCTAACAGTAAGAGCTGTTCGACAGTGGAATTTGCTGCCAAGAAGTGTGGTGGAGTCTCCTTCTTTGGAGGTCTTTAAGCAGAGGCTTGACAGGCATATGTCAAGAATGCTTTGAAGGTGTTTCCTGCTTGCAGAAAGTGAGGAGGAATTAAAGAACCTTTTAATGAGAGTGAAAGAGGAGAGGGCAAAATATGGTCTGAAGCTCAACATCAAAAAAACCAAGATCATGGCCACTGGTCCCATCACCTCCTGGCAAATAGAAGGGGAAGAAATGGAGGCAGTGAGAGATTTTACCTTCTTGGGCTCCTTGATCACTGCAGATGGTGACAGCAGTCACGAAATTAAAAGACGCCTGCTTCTTGGGAGAAAAGCAATGACAAACCTAGACAGCATCTTAAAAAGCAGAGACATCACCTTGCCTACAAAGGTCCATATAGTTAAAGCTATGGTTTTCCCAGTAGTGATGTATGGAAGTGAGAGCTGGACCATAAAGAAGGCTGATCGCCGAAGAATTGATGCTTTTGAATTATGGTGCTGGAGGAGACTCTTGAGAGTCCCATGGACTGCAAGAAGATCAAACCTCTCCATTCTGAAGGAAATCAGCCCTGAGTGCTCACTGGAAGGACAGATCGTGAAGCTGAGGCTCCAATACTTTGGCCACCTCATGAGAAGAGAAGACTCCCTGGAAAAGACCCTGATGTTGGGAAAGATTGAGGGCACTAGGAGAAGGGGACGACAGAGGATGAGATGGTTGGACAGTGTTGTTGAAGCTACGAACATGAGTTTGACCAAACTCCGGGAGGCAGTGCAAGACAGGAGTGCCTGGCGTGCTATGGTCCATGGGGTCACGAAGAGTCGGACATGACTAAACGACTAAACAACAACAACAACTTCTTACCCTACAGCATATAATTTTCCTTCCAAAGATATCCTAAAATTTAAGTACTGCAATACTTTTCTAAATAAACTCAAAACTTCTTCCAATCTTCTTCCACCGTCTCTTCCTTCTGGTCCCGGATTCTCCCAGTCAGTTCAGCAAGTTCCATATAGTCCATCATCTTCATTTAGAATCATAGAATCATAGAGTTGGAAGAGACCACAAGGGCCATCCAGTCCAACCCCCTGCAAAGCAGGAAACACCATCAAAGCATTCTTGACATATGCCTGTCAAGCCTCTGCTTAAAGACCTCCAAAGGAGGAGACCCTACCACACTCCTTGGCAGCAAATTGCACTGCCGAACAGCTCTTACTGTCAGGAAGTTCTTCCTAATGTTGAGGTGGAATCTTCTTTCTTGAAGCTTGAATCCATTGCTCCGTGTCCGCTTCTCTGGAGCAGCAGAAAACAACCTTTCTCCCTCCTCTATATGACATCCTTTCATATATTTGAACATGGCTATCATATCACCCTTAACCTTCTCTTCTCCAGGCTAAACATACCCAGCTCCCTAAGTCGTTCCTCATAAGGCATTGTTTCCAGGCCTTTGACCATTTTGGTTGCCCTCTTCTGGACACGTTCCAGCTTGTCAGTATCCTTCTTGAACTGTGGTGCCCAGAACTGGACACAGTACTCCAGGTGAGGTCTGACCAGAGCAGAATACAGACCTCACCTGGAGTACTGACCAGAGCAGAATACAGACCTCACCTGGAGATCTAGATGCTATACTCCTATTGATGCAGCCCAGAATTGCATTGGCTTTTTTAGCTGCTGCATCACACTGCTGACTCATGTCATGTTTGTGGTCTACCAGCAGGGCCGGCTCTAGGGCTAGGCTGGGTGGCGCGGGGGTGCCAGGGTGCTGGGCTGGCAGGGGAAGCCTTGCTGCGCGCTGTGCCCACCCACAAGGGTGGTGGCGCCGGATCGATCTCCGCACCACGGTGACAGGGCACCCGACATACTTGAGACGGCCCTGTCTACCAGGACTCCTAGATCCTTGTTGGAGCAACCTTGGGAGATTGCAGACTCTCCTTCCTTGGAAGGTTTTAAGCAGACGTTGGATGACCATCTGTCATGCTTTAGGTGAGATTCCTGCATTCAGGGGGCTGGACTAGATGGCCCTTGGGGTCTCTTCCAACTCTACAATTCTATGATTCTATATTACGCTTCTTTGTAATGCTTTCTGATTTTATCTATTGTATATTGCATTCATATACACACTCTGTATATGCAGTGCTTTTTTCTTGGGGTACGCAGGGGTACACATACCCCTAGACATTTTGTGAATCTTTGTGCTTTTGTCCATTTACTTTATTTATTTTTCCCATTTTGAACTATAAAATGGTGATTTTCTTGAGTACCTCTACACATTTTTTTTTAGAAAAAGCACTGTGTATATGGATACTGTTTCCGTCTTTTGACATGGTGTTATTCTACTTTTGTGTGTGAATATATGTATATACACACTTAGATAGTAAGTGGAAATAATTAAATAAACTAAGAAGCAAACTAGCAGCATGCTGCCAGGCTCTGCAACACCTCAACAGCCCTGACTTTCGCTTTTCATAGAAAGCCCTCTCAGAGATAACAGAAATGCTGCTAACTCCATGCTGGAGCTACAAACATTAATGCAAAGTTGTTTACTGCAGATGTAAATGAAAATTTGATATTGGCTCAGTCACAAAGCAATTTGCAAAGAGAATTGTTTGGCCCACTGTTCACAAGAGGGCTGTGACTGAAGAGCCCAGGTGTCTTTCTTAAGAAATGCTCAACCAGAAGTGACAATGGTGTCGTTTTTGAATCCCTCTCCCAAACCTGTTCTCTCCAGCTAGAGAAAAGCCCCATGATGGTTCTGTATTTCAGGATTTTCTGTCAAAGGAAACAAGTGAACATGTTCCACCCACTTGAGCTTAACAGAGCCTTCAAAATATTTGTGTCCTCCTGCAGTTTTCAGTAAAGATTTCCTCTCATTCATGGATGACCTGCTTCAAGGAAAGCTGGCACCACTGTACCTCCCTCCCTTGTTATCTTGGTGACGGGAGATCACCCACTGAGAGCAAGGGGGAGCCCAGAAGGGCGAGACTCCCTCCTAAGCAGATTAGAAGATGAGGTTAGAAGCTAGAAACAAAGGGATGAGTGCGGTGGGGTGCTGGGCTCAGTCAATCCTGCCAATGAGATACAACCCCCAATTCACAAGTGTTGTTGACTCAGAAATGAGTAGGCATCCTTTTATCAGCCTAAGAGGTGGAGGAACCACATTCCCTTTACAAACTACAGCTTCCAGAATTATTTAGGGCAAGCCACAAGAGTGTAAGGTGCTATCATAATACTTTCAATGCAAGGTGTGAATGTGGCCTATATCAGCGTTTCTCAACCACTGTTCCGTGGCACACTACTGTGCCGCGAGATGGTGGCTGCTGTGCCGCAACGTGAGGAAACGAGAAGGGCGATTTGCGGCCGCCAATAGGCAGCGCTGACCCGCCGGAAAGGAAGCCGGCTGGGTCAGTCTGGAGGGCACGAGGGCGCGAAGGGTGTTCCTCCGTCATCTCCTCGCGCTCGCTCCCTGAGCGAGGCAGCGCTTCATGGCCGAGGCCGCCTCCTCGCGCTCTCCCCGCGCGCTCAATGGAGAAGGCAGCGGCGCAGGGCGGCGGGGACTCTGGAGCAGCAGCAGCCCCGTCCAGCGGTGGCAGTAACAGCAGCAGCCGCAGCAGCAGCCGCCCCACCTCGGCGGGCTCCTCGCCGTCCTCCTCCGCCAGCCGGGGAGGGCTCTCGGGCCGCCAAGGAGCAGCGGCGGCGGCGGCTACACCAGCGGGGAGGCCGGAGGGAGGCGGCGGTGGCGGCAGCAGCAGCAGCCCCAGCTCAGCCGCGGCCAGCCCAGGAGGGAGCGGGGGGCTGGCGGCAGGCAGGACAACGGAGGCGGTGCTCGAGGGCTCTCTCAGCAAGTACACCAACCTCATCCTCCCTATTCCTCAGTCCCCCACCCATTCCCAACCCCCAGGATTTGCCCCGTCTTTTAATGGTGGTGTGCCGCGTGATTTTTTTGACGGAACAAGTGTGCCGTGGCCCAAAAAAGGTTGAGAAACACTGGCCTATATGATGAGGCTGCAAGGTCACATGGATCAGACTTGCCCCCTCACTGATGCACAGTGGCCACAAACAGACCATCCATGCTTTTGCCACTGTGTGCCAGGATATGCCCTCACGTAAGCTAGGGTTGCACCTCTTTCATTTGGAAAAGATCCATGTGTGTACAAGGCTCCCTTCACACGCTGTCCAGAAGTGTAGGCATTAGGGGATTATGGCACCCCCGTGCAATGGGATTGGGGCTAGATTACCTGCCCCTGCAGTCATTGGCACTCCTGTCTTCCACTGCCTCCCACTGCCTCCCGCAGTTCGGTCAAACTCATGTTTGTTGGTTCAAGAACACTGTCCAGCCATCTCATCTTCTGTCGTCCCCTTCTCCTTGTGAAGTAAATGATAGAGTGGATATTTGTATTGTTTCTGTTTTGTTTGTTATTGTTGTTTTTTATGGTGCAGTGTATTATTTTTTGTTGTTGTAATTGTTGTGATAAAATGAATAATTTTTAAATAAAATAAAATAAAGATCTGCCAAAAAGCTAAATATTTGGGAGTTTGGATATCCTCAAGGAATATCAATTTATACCAGGATAATTATGTCCCAGCTTGGGCTGAAATTAGAAGAAACTTTGATACCTGCAGCAAATTGAAATTATCCTTTTTAGGAAGGATCTCTATAATAAAAATGAAAGTGCTCCCCAAATTATTATTCCTTTTCCAATCAATCCCAATACTGGGTGGGAGAGACCGCCTCAGGGGAATGGCAACGATACACCTCAAAATTTATCTGGCAGGGGAAGAGGCCTAGAATAAGACATCAAATACTAATTGACACTAAGGACAGAGGAGGCTTCTCACTGCCAGATATAAGACTGTACTATGGGGTGGTCTGTCTCACCTGGTTAAGGGAGTGGTGTATATTGGGGAACCAAGACTTATTAGATCTTGAAGGATTCAAGATCAGATATGGTTGGCATGCATGTCTGATTTATGAAAAAGCTAAAATACACAAGGATTTTACCAATTATACCATTAGAAAATCCTTATTTAAAGTCTGGGAGAAATATAGAGACCTTCTAGAACAGAAGACACCATGGTGGATCTCACCAACTGAGGCATTAGCCATAAAGAGGAAAAATTCAAGTAGGAATTGGCCCACCTACCGAAGGAAACCAATTAAATTAAAAACATTTGAAGAAGTAAGGGATCAAATGAGTGATTGGTTTCAATACTATCAACTGCTCGAAAGATGTAAGGTGGACAAAAAGAAAGGGTTTGCAGTAGAAAATACAAGAATTGAAACAGATGTCATTAATTCCAAAATTAAAACACTTTCTAAGGCTTACCGACTCCTCCTTGACTGGGAAGTCAAGGAGGAGGAGGTTAAGTCGGCTATGATTAAATGGGCCCAAGATCTAGGCCACACTATACAGACGTCCCAATGGGAGAATTTGTGGAAGGTAAATTGGAGGTTTACTGCCTGTTACTCCATAAAGGAAAATATGCAAAAAAAATTATACCGGTGGTACCTGACGCCGCATAAACTCCGTAAGATGTATAAGAACACACCAGATGTTTGTTGGAGGTGTGGGGAAACAAGAAGCACCATATTTCACAAATGGTGGACCAGCCGGAAGGTCAAAGAGTTCTGGAATGGCATCTACTCACAACTAAAAATAACGCGAGGGTGCTTATTGCATCATATTATGTTTCGGTAGAAAACACATAATTGAAATTATATGTAATTTTCTTTGTGAACGTTGTTGTTGTTGTTGTTTAGTCATTTAGTTGTGTCCGACTCTTCGTGACCCCATGGACCAGAGCACGCCAGGCACTCCTGTCTTCCACTGCCTCCTGCAGTTTGGTCAAACTCATGTTCGTAGCGTCGAGAACACTGTCCAACCATCTCGTCCTCTGTCGTCCCCTTCTCCTAGTGCCCTCAATCTTTCCCAACATCAGGGTCTTTTCCAGGGAGTCTTCTCATGAGGTGGCCAAAGTATTGGGGCCTCAGCTTCACGATCTGTCCTTCCAGTGCGTACTCAGGGCTGATTTCCTTAAGAATGGATAGGTTTGATCTTCTTGCAGTCCATGGGACTCTCAAGAGTCTCCTCCAGCACCAGAATTCAAAAGCATCAATTCTTCGGTGATCAGCCTTCTTTATGGTCCAGCTCTCACTTCCATACATCACTACTGGGAAAACCATAGCTTTAATTATACGGACCTTTGTAGGCAAGGTGATGTCGCTGACTGAAATGAAGACAACTATGTGTTGTACATATATGAAAAATGAGTAATCAAGCATTTTTTAAAAAATGAAACACAGAGGGGAAAAATGAGATATACAGGTTAAATTGCCGTGCTGACACTTTGCGTTAAATAAGCGGGTTTTGGGTTGCAGTTTGGGCACTTGGTCTCTGAAAGGCTCGCCATCACTGACATATAGCAATAGCCCAGTTAATATACACATTGACCTGGGCAAAATTGCAACAAAAGCGCTATGAATGGCATTTGGATGAGACTTGGGTGTAGAATAACATATAAAAAATTAGACAAAATTAGCTGACAGGAACACTGAGAAATCGTGATTTCAAAATGGCCGACCTGCTGTATCTATTTTATTGTATTTCGATTAGTTTTCTAAACTTGATTGTGTATATCCTATGTTTTTTCATTGTTACCAAGCGTCAGGGAAAATAATACAAAGTTGTCATTGATCTAGTTTGCTAAAAACAACAAAGTGAAAGCAATGTTACATTGAAACAAGATCACAATAAGGTGCTTGAACCAGAACTTTTAATATGTATCACAAATAATGAAAGCAGTCATCCATGTCATCTTCTATATCAGAACAATGTTCAATCAACAACACATTTTCACAACCAATGGTCTGGCACTGACCACAAGCTGTTGAACATGGAAAACTATTTTTTTTTTTTGCACGTGCAACGGAATGTACTACAACCAGTGGTGCAGTTACAGTGGATAACTTTCAAAAGACTTTCAGGTGCAGGGGCCACGTCTGACATCACAGGGTGAAGCTGGTTGTCCTCCTTTATAATCCAACCCCAGTCATTAGGTCGTAAACCGTCTTTGTGGCATGACCATTCCATTATCTGGTAATATGATCGAAAGCTATGGTATTTTGTTGCAGATGTAGTTGGTGGTAGGATTTCTTTAAGGCCCAATCCTGCCACGAGTGTACCAATGGCCCCAAGAAGTTTCATGAAAGTATGAAAGGAACCAAGCAATAGAATGATGTCCTTGAGAGCACTACCATCACATGATGAATGAACTATTTGTGACGCTCTCCAAAAGATTGGCTGATCAAATGTTATGATAGTTGGTATATTGTGCTTAAGAGCTAAAGCTCGTAGGAATGTTAAGGTAGACAGGATGCAAGTCATATCAGTGGGTTTCCTATCAATGATAGGTAGGAAAAGTACTGATGATTTCTCAACTTTCTGGTTGTTTTGGTTATTATGTATTAAGTGCATCATTCCGGATCAGCCTGGCATTGGTTGTTCAAAGTTCCTTGACAGTTTCCACAGCAGATCTACTTTGACAATTGTGGGATAGATATCAGGCAATATTTTAAACTTAATGCCTCTGAGAGTACTGGAGGCAAATCAATATTCATGAATGTTGATAGATGCAACAGCTTTTAAGTCACAGCTCAATATATTCTTTCTTGGAATACAACGAGAAAAGGTTTTTGCTGGGATTATTGCTGCTATCATCCCCATACCATGGAATGTGTTCTCACCATTCAGTGTAAGAAGATTGTGATCAATATTGTCCGCAGCTAGAAGAACGTGACTGTTTTCAACATTTTCTAACATATCAACTCCACTGATAACTGCAGCAGTGCGCTGAAACTTAAGCGCTTCACGACTTCCGGTTTCACTCGTCGGGAGGATGGCTGACCCGTTCCATCATCTCCGACCCCCATGGGGAATTTGGCGGCTGCTAGGGGAGAAAAGCAGTCTCCCCACCCTCCCGGGTCTTGACGGGAGGGGCCGCTGGCCCGCGGATGCCCCTTAACCCACCCCGACCCTTTGAGGGGGGGCCTGGGCCACGCACCATGGGACCAGCAAGAGCTGCTTGGACGCTGTGCGCACGCTGGTGGCAAAGCTCGACTGAGCGGAACCCAGTGCTGGGGAAACGAGAAGGAGGCACAGCGCAGAGTCCTCGGAGAAGGAGAGAGACGCGGTGCTGCCTCTCAGCTCGTGGAGCGCAGACCTGGCCAGGTCACCGAAACCCTGCGCTCACTTGGCGCCCTTCCAGCGCCTGGTGCCGTGGTTCTCCGCGCCACTAGCCTCTATGGCTAGGACGAGCCTGTCCTCCTCCTCCTCCTCCTCCTCCTCCTCCTCCTCCTCCTCCTCCTCCTCCTTCTATCCCTCATAGCCGAGTAAGATTGTCTTCCATAAACACTGTGGAGGCCTATTCTGGATCCACACGTCCTTCCACAGTGGGGACATTGGTTTCCGGGTGGGAGTTGATCATGGTGTGGATTTGCCAAGTGTGTCTTCCTCTTAGCACGTTTCTCCCTTGCGTCCTGAGATCGAGTGTCAGCTACAATTCTACATTCTACATAATTGCACAGACTTTCTTCTAATAATCTAATTCAATTGTAACGACAATTTTGACTTAATCTCCAACTTTCCCTCAGAAAAGTTATTTGCATAGGTCTTTTCATGGGTCTTTGTGAAATGCTGCAAGTAAGACAGCGACAGCAATGATTCACATTTTTTTATTATTTTTCTTTCTTTTTTCACTATAAGCAGATGAAGTCATCGGATATTGACCAGGAGTTATTCACAGAAAGCTACTGCAAAGTGTGCAGCGCTCAGCTAATATCAGAATCGCAGCGTGTGGCTCATTACGAGGTAAGAAACGTCTGGAGGGCTGCAGTATCTCTGTGCTACAAAGAGGTCTGTAAGAGGTGCTCTCAAATATCTGTGATTTTCCACTGCTCCGTGCAAACTCGGTACAATTGCTGTTGTGAATAGGCATTCTCAGAGGGCGGCAGGGGTGAGAATCTTACTGTTGGATCCACAAAAAGAAAATAAGGAGAATGGGTTGGATCCAGACTAAGGCTGTGCACACAACATACATTTAAAGCACATGACTTCCACCAAAGAGTCCTGGGAATTCTAGCTCTGTGAGGGGTAAATTATAGTTCCCAGGATTTTTTTGTGTGTGTGGGAAGCATTGTGCTCTAAATGTGTGATGTGTAAGCAGCCTCTGTAAATTGGTCTTAGGTCCCACTGAAATCAATGGGACAAAATATTCATCATGACCTAAGCCCCATTGTTTTCAATGCAAACTAAAGGCACCTAAATTTGGGTGCAGTTCTATGACCCTGGCTCCCAGGAACATAGGAAATCTCAGATATCCTTCTCTGACATTAGAGATTATTTTATATCTGCTGTGTGTGAGGCTGCAACATCAGAGAATGAGATGCAATGGTGAATTCTGACCTCCTGGGCCAGAGAGCCCAAAGGTGTGTGTGTGTGTGTGCCCGTGGGGTGCCAGGGGAGGGGTGAGAAATGGTTGGGTGCCAAAGGATCCAAAGCCATCCCAGTCTCCTGGCACATCCTTATGCACCAGGGAAAGTTGGATATTCTCCTGATTTTTCCTCCAACCTCATTTCTATCCTGCTGGCATTTGGATGTGGATAGTTGAACTGCCTTCTTCCTCGCAGCCGATGCCCGTTCATCTGAGAGTGCGCCCCATGAAGCTCAAGAGAACTTAAATTGGGTAGCCATGCCTGGGATTGTGCTGCAAATTTGGCTCCATCCCTGTATATGCTGAATTGTACAGGGATGTATGTTGAGGGATGGTGAGCATTTAAAGCAATTGGAAAATTCCATTGCAAAATTTGGAGGTGTATAAATTTTGAAAGATAGCTACATTTCAATTCATATTGTTTTGGAAAGTGAAGATTGTGTAATTTTGCATTAAGATGTCAACTGAACTGAATATCTCATTCATTCCCAGTGGTGTGTCAGATGTTTTCAGCTTTCTATTATAAATGTTAAAAATTCACAGGCTAGAGTTCAACATACGTTCAGGGTTTTGTGTGACTGGCTTCTAAAAGACATGTTAAAGAGTGTTATCAACTGGCTATAAAACATAACAACACACTTCAGACTTCATTGTAATAAAGCATTATTACAATGAGAGCATGTCTGTCCTGATGGTCATGGCTGGAGGGAAAGGTCCCTGAGAAGTGTGAGCAGTGGGTTTCTATGGGTTTTGCTCCTCCTGTTTCCACAATCCTGTCCCGGTCTGCCTGGCAACTTCAGAACAATATGACCAAGAGAAAGTGTTTGGAAGGAGCCCTTAGAATGTTGTGATTGATGGTGTCATGTGACCCAGAGGCTGGTCATTGATGAGTGACACTAATGGAAACAAAAGGGTGTTTGACTGTAGGGGTGACTAATTTGATTCAGCTTGCAATCAAAGGTGAACAGAATTCACACTTTCTGAAATAATGTGTAAACCGAAACAAAACCATCCTTTGAAATGTGCATTTCTATGAATTTCTCAATGCAATTATCCAGCCAAGTAATGTGTGTAAAAAATGCATAAACATCTACATATTGGTGAAAATAGCAGGCAAAAATACATAATATCAGGGGGAAAATGTGTGTTTTATGCAAAATTGTATTAAGAAATGGGTCCACTGGTCCCATCACCTCCTGGCAAACAGAAGGGGAAGAAATGGAGGCAGTGAGTGATTTTACTTTCTTGGGCTCCTTGATCACTGCAGATGGTGACAGCAGTCACGAAATTAAAAGACGCCTGCTTCTTGGGAGAAAAGCAATGACAAACCTAGACAGCATCTTAAAAAGCAGAGACATCACCTTGCCTACAAAGGTCCGTATTGTTAAAGCTATGGTTTCCCCAGTAGTGATGTATGGAAGTGAGAGCTGGACCATAAAGAAGGCTGATCGCCGAAGAATTGATGCTTTTGAATTATGGTGCTGGAGGAGACTCTTGAGAGTCCCATGGACTGCAAGAAGATCAAACCTCTCCATTCTGAAGGAAATCAGCCCTGAGTGCTCACTGGAAGGACAGATCGTGAAGCTGAGGCTCCAATACTTTGGCCACCTCATGAGAAGAGAAGAATCCCTGGAAAAGACCCTGATGTTGAGAAAGATGGAGGGCACAAGGAGAAGGGGACAACAGATGACGAGATGGTTGGACAGTGTTTGTAGGGGAGAAGGATAGTAGAAAAATGTCAGGCCAACCTTTGTCAAAAAATCAAAATACATGTGCGTTACTAATCTCCTTCCCAAGATAGGCAGCTAAACTCACAGACTGCTAAACAGGTGGCTGTTGGAAATATTTGGTGCATGTCAGGGAAGCATGCATGCCCAAGCAGAACATGTTTGTGGTTTAAAAGAACATTCTGCTTTCTCCAGTTACCAGCACCTCCTTCTGTAACAAATTCATCCACCTGGTCCCTCTTTCATCCCTTCCCACTCCAATTGGCAAGGGCTGACTTTGTCTCCCAGTGTCGAAAATTCAAATGTACTGATTTTTTTTTAAAATGACCTATAAAGTCATTTCTCATATGAAGTGGGGGATACGTGGCACTCTTACAGTATCAAAAAGAGCCACACACTTATAGTATTGAAAAAATGGATCTGTTGCAATGAGGCTCATCTCTCTCTCCCCTCCCTCCCTCCCTCTTTCCTCTACCTGCACTGGTAAAGCTCTGAAATGTGCTTTCATTATTGCCAATGAAATTGCTCTCTGAGAACCAGAGGCTTAACAGAGAACTCTTCCTTTTCTCTTCCTCCTCAAGCCATTTCTCAGGAGCATGTCGTGTCTGTGGGAATGTTCAGGGAGGCAAGAGAGGATATATTGTTTAATAATATTCTTCCTAACTTGCGTTAGCAAGTTCTATATCTTAGCAAAGTTTAAACATTCCCCTTTAAACGCACAGCGGTTTGCTTGTTGCAGGCTGAACCTCTCTCTATAAGATTCCTGGTAAGATTCCTTCTTGTCCCTCTTAAAAAGAATATACACAACAATGTTATTTGTAGTTTACTCACAATCATTCAGTTCACAGTTAGATCCCTAAAGGCAGACTTAGGTTACAAAACTATATACACATGTAGAACTATCCCATAAGGGAGTTAGTTCCAAGTGACTGCCAACAGGCAGTCACTTCTGCTAACATATGGAAAAGACATGGAAAAGCAAAATGGAGAAGAGAGCAAGAGAAGAACGTGGGCTTCTTCTTGCCCAGATTACGCCACACCCACATCTAGTCACATGCAGAGAGAATTCTGTCCCAGCTCAGGAGGAAACAGGAAGTCTTCTCCTGGCTGGTACAAAGCATCTCCTAGCATTTCCATTCTAGGAATGTTGTACTTGACTGCTATATGTTTCACATCCCACAGTGTCTTGAACAATGACATGCCTAGCAATATAGGCAAGTTAGAAACCGTGGTTGTGAGCTTTGGGGATGGACCTGTCTGTCAGAGTGTGACATTTTTTGCCAGGGCATTTTTTGCCAGGAGGGATACATAAGAAGGTGTTTTCTGCTCCTCCTTGCATTTGTCAAACAAATCTATTTGTTGCAAGCTCATTTCTTGAGTCCTTTTCATGCATTTAAAAATATATACCAGGGCTTAAATTTGGAAGAGGCAGCATGACCCCCTCCCCACTACACAGGGCATAAAGCATGGCAGTTGCTCCCACAGGAGGCAGGGATGGCCACCACCTTGAATGACTTTAAAAGAGGATTTGACAAATTCATTGAAGAGGAGAGGAGAGAGCTTTGTCAGATGGCTTGGTGAGTAGAATCATAGAGTTGGAAGAGACCACATGGGCCATCCAGTCCAACCCCCTGCCAAGCAGGAAACACCATCAAAGCATTCCTGACAGATGGCTGTCAAGCCTCTGCTTAAAGACCTCCAAAGAAGGAGACCCACCACACTCCTTGGCAGCAAATTCCACTGCCGAACAGCTCCTACTGTCAGGAAGTTCTTCCTAATGTTTAGGTGGAATCTTCTTTCTTGTAGTTGAATCCATTGCTCCGTGTCCGCTTCTCTGGAGCAGCAGAAAACGACTTTTCTCCCTCCTCTATATGGCATCCTTTTATATATTTGAACATGGCTATCATATCACCCATTAATCTTCTCTTCTCCAGGCTAAATATACCCAGCTCCCTAAGCTGTTCCTCATAAGGCATCGTTTCCAGGCCTTTGACCATTTTGGTTGCCCTCTTCTAGACACGTTCCAGCTTGTCAGTATCCCTCTTGAACTGTGGTGCCCAGAACTGGACACACTATTCCAGGTGAGGTCTGACCAGAGCAGAATACAGTGGTACAATTACTTCCCTTGATCCAGATACTATACTCCCATTGATGCAGCCCAGAATTGCATTGGCTTTTTTAGCTGCTGCATCACACTGTTGACTCATGTCAAGTTTGTGGTCTACCAAGACTCCTAGATCCTTTTCGCATGTACTGCTCTTAAGCCAGGCGTCACCCATCCTGTATTTGTGCCTTTCATTTTTTTTTGCCCAAGTGTAGTACTTTACATTTCTCCCTGTTAAAATTCATCTTGTTTGCTTTGGCCCAGTTGTCTAATCTGTTAAGGTCATTTTGAAGTGTGATCCTGTCCTCTGGGGTATTAGCCACCCCTCCCAATTTGGTGTCATCTGCAAACTTGCTCAGGATGCCCTCAAGCCCATCATCCAAGTCATTGATGAAGATGTTGAATAAGACTGGGCCCAAGACAGAACCCTGTGGCACCCCACTAGTCACTTCTCTCCAGGATGAAGAGGAGCCATTGATGAGCACCCTTTGGGTTCGGTCAGTCAGCCAGTTACAAATCCACTGAATGCTAGCATTTTCTAGCCCACATTTTACCAGCTTCTTTACAAGAATATCATGGGGCACCTTGTCAAAGGCCTTGCTGAAATCAAGATAGGCTATATCCGCAGCGTTCCCTTCATCTACCAGGCTTGTAATTCTGTCAAGAAATGAGATCAGATAGGTCTGACATGACCTATTTTTCAGAAACCCATGCTGACTTTTAGTGATCACAGAGTTCCTTTCTAGGTGCTCAAAGACTGTTTGCTTAATGATCTGCTCTAGAATCTTTCCTGGTATCGATGTGAGGCTGACTGGGCGATAATTGTTTGGGTCCTCTCTTTCCCCCTTTTTGAAAATAGGGACAACATTTGCCCTCCTCCAGTCTGCTGGGACTTTGCCTGTTCTCCAGGAATTCTCAAAGATTACTGCCAGTGGTTCTGAAATCACCTCTGCCAGTTCTTTTAATACTCTTGGATGTAGTTCATCTGGCCCTGGAGACTTGATTACATCTAAACTAGCCAAGTATTCTTGTACTACCTCCTTACTTATTCTGGGCTGTGTTTCCCGCGCTGAATGATCGGCTCCATTTTCTTCAGGTCGGGCATTATTTTCTTTTTTTGCAGAAGACTGAGGCAAAGAAGGTATTGAGGAGTTCTGCCCTTTCTCTGCCCCTGTTCGCATTTCACCGTCTCCTCCTCTAAGTGACCCCACTGTTTCCTTGTTCTTCCTTTTGCTATGGACATACCCATAAAAGCCATTTTTGTTGCTTTTCACCTCTCTAGCACGCCTGAGTTCATTCTGTGCTTTAGCTTTTTTGACTTTGTCTCTACATGTGCTGGCTATTTGTTTGAATTCCTCTATGGTGATTTCCCCCTTTTCCCATTTTTTGTACATATCCCTTTTAAATCTTAACTCGGTTAAAAGTTCTTTAGATAGCCACCCTGGCTTCTTTAGGCACCTTCCATGTTTCCGTCTCATTGGTATTGCCTGAAGTTGTGCTTTTAATATCTCCCTTTTAACAAGCTCCCAACCATCATGAACTCCCTTCCCTTTTAGTATTTAGTAACCTGCCTAAGCTAGATGGCTTCCAAGCACAATTTATTCGATCCTTGCTTCAGGTGCCCAATTGTGTTCGAAATTCCATACTCCTGCTAGAAACGGGTGAATGCCCAATTTCAACAAAGGCATGGTGGGCTGCACTAAAACATTGGCTCAAGATTGCAGTATTTGAACTTGGGGAGGGACTGTATAAATACCTGAACAATGAGGAATACATCAGCCAATGGCAGAAAACCATGGCAAGAAAAGCCACTGCTTTAGGTCTGTCACCCACCCAACTCTATTGCCTGGGATATGAAGGTGCCCTAAAGACCTTAAAGCAAAGACTTTGGGATAATTCACACAGTGATCTACGACATCAATCACAGTCCATTGGCAGTAGGAGTACAATATGGGCATGTCTTTAAGCCAGCAGCCTATATTCAAAACTTGACAGTGCCAAACTACCGAAGGCTGTTCACAAAAGCAAGACTGAATGTTTTCCCCTCTGCAGTGCTGGAGGGCAGGATGAGAGGAGTACCCTACCAGGAAAGACTGTGCTCGTGCACCCATGATGTAGATTCTATAAAACACATTGTGCTGCACTGTGGGAAGTTTGAGCAAGCTAGGGCTGAAGTGATTTCACCCCTGCTAGCCTTGCTCCCAGGAAAATCAGAGGATTTCTATATCAGGTTCCTATTGGAAGACCGGTCAAATGCCAGAACACTAGCAGTGGCAAAGTTTTTATCGGTGGTCACAAGAACTAATGTTTCCTATTCCGAATTTGAGTAAGATGTCTGAGTGGTTTGAGGGCGGGGTGTCCCAGCTGTGTATCGCTTGGTAACGAATTGATGGGTCTATGGACCATAATAAAGATTGTTGTTGTTGTTGTTTAGTATTTCTGTCCATGGGATTTCATCCAACGTTTCCCTAAGTTTTCTGAAGTCGGCTTTCTTAAAGTCTAGAATTTGAGTCTTAGTATGCTTAGTAACAGCAATGCTTCTGAATCCCAGTTGCTGAAAACCACAAGAGGAAAGAGGGCTCTTGTGCTTTAATCCTGCTTGGGGGAATCCTACAGGCATCCGGTTGACTACTGGGAGAGCAGCCAGATCCAGCAGGCTCTTCCTTATGTTCCCAATGCTCACCGGGCATGAGGACTCCATCCCCACAGGAAAGTCTGAAGGAGTCTTGTGTATTCACGTGGGGCTGAACATGCTTACAAACCTCTTCACGATAATGCACAGAGTCATGAAAGGGCTTGTAAGAGTGTCTAGCGGAATTTCTCCCATGCAGACTTAATTGAAACAAGCTTGTTATGTATTGGTGTATATAGTTTTCCCTCAGGTTCTTGGCAGTTCTTTTAGGAGGGAACTTTTGGAGGGAACTTTGAATTGACCTTGGGCTAGTCACACTTCTCTGAAGTCTCTCAGCCTC
Source organism: Zootoca vivipara (assembly GCF_965207765.1). Classification (NCBI taxonomy): domain Eukaryota; kingdom Metazoa; phylum Chordata; class Lepidosauria; order Squamata; family Lacertidae; genus Zootoca; species Zootoca vivipara. The sequence goes on along the minus strand of NC_142589.1, from coordinate 1,797,529 downwards.
ACTCACCTCACAGAGTGCTTGTGGTGGGAGAGGAGGGGAAAGGAGATTGTTAGCCGCTTTGTGACTCCTTTGTGACATTGTTTGAGTCAGCCTCTATAAAAGCAGACTGGCTCAGCAGTAAGTCAGTTCTGTTCCAGCCTCCAAATAAAGAGCAGCTTATGATGAATCGCTGTGTTGCCTACTCAATATTTAATACTGGTGATGAAGGTGGAATACTGGTGATGAAGGTGGAGTCCATCCAGCTTTGAGGCCTGAGTTTGAGGCCTGAGTCAGCACTGCAGCACCGCCCTGCCGCTCACTGTGAGCACAACAACACTGCCATGATGGACTCTGCAGAGAACCCCAGGGATGGAGAAGGGCCCGTCGCGCCTTCACTATCAACCGCCACCACTCAAGCAACAGCACAAGGTACGAGAATGGCTGCCAGGCAGAGTCGACCACCACCAGATTTCGACATGAGCCACCCCGAGCAATGGCCACAATGGCTCCACCGGATAAGGAGCTATGTCAGGCTTCAAGGGTTCACTAGGGAAATTGATAAAGTGGACGTGCTTCTCACAGTGCTGGGAAGTTCCGCCATCACCTTACTGGAGGGTTTGATGGCACCTAAGGACATTGAGGTCTGTTCCTTCGATGAGCTAACGAACACAATGACAAGGCACCTCGCACCCCAGCTGACGAAGAACCACCGCCATTATGATTTTGTCCACAGAGAGCAACAAGCACAGGAGTCAGTGAGTGAATACATTGCAGCTCTCTGGGTAATTGCGATGTATTGACAATTCACTAACCTGGAGGAGCGACTGCTTGAAAGGTTCACCATAGGTGTGCGAGACAGCAATCTCCGCCAGAAGCTGCTGGCGAAAGATGACACCACGATGGCGGAGGCCATGAACATGGCAATGGCTTTCGAGAAGGATAGAGCCCACGAGAAGGCTCCAAACCCCCGAGCTGAAGGGGGCACCCATTGCATCCAGTGAGACCGGTCATCTTCTGGCGAGTTTCCCCATGAGGAGATCCACCGAACCATAGTCTGACCTGACCACGACCGCCGCTCCCAAGCGGCACGCGCGTCGCCGAACCAGCCTTGGTCAGATCCACACAGTACCTACACCAGTTGTGGGGAGAACCATGATCGCACGACATGCAGATTCCATGACGTCACGTGTCGAGGCTGTGGTAAGGCAGGACACATTGTTCATGTTTGCTGCTCCAAGAACGCAGGAACATGACCCAAACAGCGTGTTCATGAGGCCCTCAATGAGGAGGAGTTGCAGTCAATCTCTTCAGCCAGGGTATATCAATTTTCATCATCAGGTCCAATAAGCTTAGGGTGCAAGTTAGAATTGAGGGAAGGCCGTGCAATATGGAGCTGGATACCGGCTCATTGTATTCCATAATATCTGATAAGACATTTAAAGAGCTTTTTCCCAATGGGGCCCCCTCTCTCTGGCCGGCCACCGTGGTATTACGAGACTTTCAGGGAAAGATAATTCAGCTAAGGGGCATGGGCACTTTCAAGGTCCAGTTTAAAAATCACGTTAAGAAATTGGACCTCATCATAACGAAGGGTCCCTTTACCAGCCTTCTGGGTTTGGCATGGTTTGGCCTGTTAGGCTTAAGCGTGTCAGGACTTAATCAGATTTCCCATGGGACAGGATTTGAGTCGATTTGCCAGGAGTTTCCACTAATCTTTGATGTAACCTTGGGCCTTTACAATGGGCCCCCGATTTCCCTACAGATCAACCCCACGGTGCAACCCATCAGGGTCAAGGCCTGTCGGGTTCTGTTTGCGCTCAAACCCAAAATTGAGGAGGAACTCGATAGTTTAGTAGCACAAGGGGTTTTAGAGCCGGTCACATCAGGCACATGGGAAACCCCAATCGTCACCCCGGTGAAACCTGACGACAGGGATTACAAATGCACCCTGAACATGCGTACCCAGTTCCAGTAGTGAGCCACGTACTGGCAACCTTAGCTGGGGCCAAGGTCTTCGGAAAGCTGGACTTAGCACAATCGTACCAGCAGCTTCCCGTGGACAAGGCAACAGCCAACGCCCAGACAATCGTGACCCATAAAGGCGCCTTCGGGGTCAAACGCCTGCAGTTTGGGGTTAGTGTGGCTCCAGGATATTCCAGAGTCTCATGGACCATCTTCTTAAGGGTATCCCCGGAGTTACGCCATTCTTTGAAGATGTGCTGATCACTGCATCGTCGAGAGAGGATTTTGTCACCAGGTTACGGGCAGTGCTTCAACGCTTCCAGACGGCAGGACTTAAGGTCAAACAGAAAAGGTGCCTATTGGGAGTGAGCAGCGTGGATTTCTTGGGGTTCCGAGTGGACACGGATGGCCTCCATCCAGCAGAGGACAAGAAGCGTGCCATTTGCAATGCCCCAGCCCCTAAGAACAAGGCAGAATTGCAAGCCTTCTTGAGACTCCTTAATTTTTACCATGCGTTCCTGCCTCACAAGGCGGTGGTGGCCGAGCCTCCGCACAGGCTTTTGGATAAAAAAGCACCTTGGGTCTGGGGCCCACGACAGCCAAAAGCTTTCCAAGGGGTCAAAGAACTGCTGATATCTAATTCGGTGTTGAAGCACTTTGATGAAAATCTCCCAGTTGTGCTGGCTTGCAACGCTTCCCCCTATGGAGTGGGCGCAGTACTGGGCCACCAGGACAGGAGAGAGGTCCCAGTGGTGTACTTCTCTCAAACCCTCACACCCATGGAACGCAACTATTCCCAGATTGACAAGGAGGGTTTGGCTGTGGTTAAAGGAGTAAAAAAGTTTCATGATTTCCTTTATGGCCGGCCCTTCACTATCATTACCAATCATAAGCTCCTCTTGGGACTCCTCGCCAGACACCCCAGATGCTCTCCCCTCAAGTTTTGCATTGGTCCATCTTCTTGGCTAGATACCAATATTCATTACACCACTGACCCAGAAAAGCCCTGGGGCACGCAGACGCTCTCAGCCGCTTACCGCTGCCTGAAAGCGGCCCAGATCCTGCTCCGGCTCACCAGATATTGCGGCTGGAAGACTTACCTGACCAGCCCCTGCATATGAAAGACATTGTCATTGCAAAAGCAAAGAACAGGTCGTTGGCCCGTGCTGTAGAGGAGGTGGGGAGGGGGTGGCCCGGAAAGCCGGGACCGGAATTCTCAAGCTTCACAACTCGTAAAGACGAGTTGTTGACACACAGGGGATGTATATTGTGGGGTAGCCGAGTCATAGTCGCCCCCCCCCCCCACTCAGGAGAAAGGTCCTAGAAGGCCTGCATGTGTCCCACCCGGGAATAGTCCGGATGAAGGCACTGGTGTGAAGCTACGTCTGGTGGCCGGGCATAGAAGGATGGGTCAAACACTGTGTGCCCTGCCAAGTGTCGCAGCCGGATCCCCCTAAGGCACCAGTACAGTCCTGGGAATCCACACAGTCCCCAAGGTCAAGGGTGCACATAGATTTTGCAGGGCCCTTCCAGGGCCAGCAGTTCCTCATTGTGGTGGACTCCTATTCCAAGTGGCTCGAGGTGACACCCACCTCAACCACGTCCAGCAGAACTACCATAAATGCACTCAGGGAGCTATTCGCCACACACAGCTTGCCGAACACTCTGATGAGTGACAATGGAACCGCTTTCATGTCGGCGGAATTCCAAAAGTTTATGACTAAGAACGGAATCCGCCACGTCAGGTCAGCTCCCTTTCATCCAGTCACTAATGGCCAAGCTGAGTGTATGGTATGCACAACTAAAGATGCACTCAGGCGTATAATACAAGGAGACTGGACCCTCCATCTAGCGGAGATTTTGCTGGCCCAACACATAACTCCAAACGCAGCAACTGGCCATAGCCCAGCTGAGTTGCTAATGGGAAGAAGGCTCACTACTCTCCCGGATCGCAGGGTTTGCCCCAGGGGATCCTGTGTATGTCTGGAACTATGGGCTAGGACAGAGTTGGGTGCCTGCCAGGGACCATAGGCTGCTGTACAGGCCCGGTGTCCTATGAGGTGGGGCTGGAGGGTCAACTGGTTTGGAAAAGACACCTCCACCAGATCAGACCCCAGGCATCTGTAGGTGTAGTTCTGTACGTCCAGGTGTAGTTCTGTACGTCCAACAGAACTACAGGGTGGCTCAACAGAAACAGCTGGCGACTCAGCAACTGGGGCAAGTGAGGAAACAGAGGATTCGCCGCCCAATGAGACAACTAAGCAGAACGATCTCATGCAGCCCCGCAGGTGGCTATACCTGCAGAGGCCGAGAACTTGGACTCCACGCCAGTTTGGGCCGCACCACAATAGCAGCAGGAATTGGCTGGGGCACCAGACTCTGGTACTGGCCCCTGGCAGTCTGGCAGTTTCCAAGCGTCCAGCCTACTTAAAGGACTACGTTCACTGAACTTGTATAGTACCTAGTGAGAGGACTCATGTAAATTGTAACCATTATGCTTTATGCCTAAAAGGAACCATTATGAGCATTGCTGTAAATAACGTAACCACATGATCTTAACTAATGCCTTATCTTGGTGGGGAGGGGTGTTACCTATTGGTGTATATAGTTTTCCCCCAGGTTCTTGGCAGGTGTTTTAGGAGGGAACTATGTTTTGTTCCATTGTTTGAGCCAGCCTCTCTAAAAGCAGGCCAGCTCAGCAGTCTGCTCAGTTCCGTTCCAGCCTCCAAATAAAGAGCAGCTGATGATGAATCGCTGTGTTGTCTACTCAATATTTAATAAAGCTTTAATGCTGCCAGCCATTTCTAGGGGGCTTGCACCAGGAGACCGCTTGGTGGATTGTGCCCCATGGGTCAGATCTATCTGTCTCCCTCTCTGACGGTCTGATTGGTGCCTAGAGACTGCCATCTAGGGCAACTGCCTACATTGCCTCTCAATAGGGCCAGAATGGATTCTGGTCATAATTTGTCAACAACCCTGCAGATATTATAGTCATATTTATTTTCCAAAGGCAAATGCAATGAGGAGCTGACAAAAGAATCAGAATGTTTCCTGCAAATCTTTGCTTCTGACCTGACATGCAACAACACGCTGCCCTTGTGGGACATCTCTTTGTGACAGCCGTCCTCCTCCTGCTGCTACAGAACACACATTTAGCATAGTGAATTTAACCAAATAAATCTCCTGAATGTTTCAAAAGAAAACATTACTAAATGAAGTTGGATATAAAATGCACATTTAAAACAGCATAATTAACATGAGAATAAAATATTATCATAAGAAGAGAACGTCTCTGCCGCTGCTGCTGCTGCCAGTCCTGCCCAGGGTAGTTCATGGTGGTGGGTGGAAGCTGAGGGTTGCTCCACACTTACAGCAGCTTTTGCCATCCTTTTTCGAGGCAGAGGTCTGCCCTTGAATGCACCATGTCTGAGCATTTAGTTATTTATTTATTTTGCCTCAAGCTTTCCCTGCAAGAACCCACTCTTTAAAGCTGAATCAGAGCAAACATCAATTCAGGTTTCCATGGATTTACATTTGCACCAATTGAGCTTTAAAGAGCATGTTTTCATGGGGAAATTGCAGGCTGTGCCTGGAAAGAGCAGAGCAAAGGAAAGTGCAGATAAGCCCTCAGGTTCCATGACCTGGGTCTGCAATAAGAGGCAGCCAAGATGGTCTCAAAGTCATATGGGTGGCCTAGTGTGGGGGAGGGTGGGGGAAAAAGAGAAAAAAAGGTGTAGAAGAAAGTAAGAGAGGGTCTGGCAGAGAGAAAAAAGTAGATAGCAGAGGAGGGCCAGAAAGTGTGAGGAAGAAAATGTTCGAGAGAGGGGGGGGGAGTGGCAAGTAGAAATGGGAGCATCCCAACTACTTTTTGACCTTGGCTCCACTTGCCTCCAGTCTGGCCCCCAGAGGGTTACTCCAGAGTGGGAGGCATGGGCGTAGGCAGGGGGCAGGGGGGCAGCTGCCCCCCTAGAAGCAAAAAATAATGTATTTTACAGACCATAACCAGCACTTTTCCCCTCCAAAAATTGAAATGGAAAAGGCTTTGCTTTATCGAGAGCAGCTCGGTCTTCGCTTGCTGGGGGGGGGGACACACACAGATGTAACAAAAACACATCAAATAAATAAAGCAAAGTGGCTACCGGTAGTTAAGCAGTTAAGACAATGGAGCAGATATCCCCAGGCAAGATTCGATAGCTCACCACTTCACCCTATTGTTCTTCAGTGGGAGTTGTTAATGAGCATCCCGGAAAAAAGCTTAACTATGACGTGAAGCCCTAAACAAAAATGGGCCTCCCTCCCTACTAAAAGAAGCTCAACAAGTTTGACCTAACCCCCCCAAAACAGGACTTCCCTTCCTTAAAAAAAACTCAACAGCTTTGACCTGAACCCCCCAAAAGGGGGTAGATCACCCCCAGTGTTTAACTCTGTGAGTAGATCAGAGTCTCTTGGGAGGTGGCTACCCCTAATTTACAGTATACAGAAGCAGGAGGAGGGGCAGACTGGAACACCACTGCTTTTTATAAACATCACTGGGTCTATCAAAGCTACAGCCCCCCCTTTCCTATTCACTTCCTTTTAGCCTTGCAGAGCCACCTTAGTCAAATTGAATCCTCTGCACCCTCATTAAATCGCCAAGCAAATGGCCCCCATGGGATGCTCTGAAGCTGCACACCTCCTTCTTGGAGGGAAGTGGGAAACCATCCAGAGCAGCTTCCAGGACTCAGGAACCATAAGTCCACAGCGCTCACATGGCGTAAGGATTCAGCTTCAATTCTGCTTGTGACAGGGTCCAGGGAGCAATTTACCTCTTCCACAGCCTCACTTCGCTCTGAGAACAAAGAGCACCCCCCCCCCAAGAGCTGCTGCCAGTCAGTGTAGACCAGGCACCCCCAAACTGTGGCCCTCCAGATGTTTTGGCCTACAACTCCCATGATCCCTAGCTAATAGGACCAGTGGTCGGGGAAGATGGGAACTGTAGTCCAAAACATCTGGAGGGCCAAAGTTCGGGGATGCCTGGTGTAGACACTTCTGAGCTAGTTGAACCAATGGTCTGCTTCAACAGAAGGCAGCTTCCTGCCTGCCTTGAGTCTCTCCTTGCAAAAATACTACAGGCAAATTACTCAGGCAAATTCAGATTCAGCCCTAAGCCAAATTATTCATGCACACGTGTCCTTTAAGCTGTTCTTCTAAGATTTTTCTCTCATGTTCATTGCTTCCATTGCTTGCAAGATGCCATTTAAAACAACAACACCATATCTTAAAATTGCTACTATTTTATTTTGCTATGGTTTAAACACACACACACACACACACACACACACACACACAGAGAGAGAGAGAGAGAGAGAGAGAGAGAGAGAGAGAGAGAGAGAAGGTGTACTCTGAAAGGTGTGTTATTTTAGGATAACCAAAATTTTGGGGAATGTGAATGGGAAGTCAATTAAAATGTGAGCGCTGCTTCCCTGCATAGACACAAGCGAGGCCTCCTGTCCTTTTCTTGCTGGTGCCTGGGTTTGTGCTGCCTCTGGGAGCCCTCGTCTTGTCATATATGAGCACTTTGGGCAATCAGTTTTGGCAGCATGATCTATGTCTGAACAGCTTTGATGAGCCTTGAGTTAATCTCCTGGCACTTGGCTTGTAGACAGAATGTTGTGCGAAACCTCTCCTGCCTAAATGAATGAGTTGTACCATTTTCTGTTGATGCAATATTGTGTTAAGGATCAAGAAGCAGGAATCACATTCCTGAAACTGAAAGATTGATGCCAGAGGAAGAGTCTATAGCTGGATAACTTTGAAACAGCAGAAGGAATGTTCAAAACTGAAGGGTAGCTCTTGTCACTGTGAGGTAGAGATGTTGAAATCCTTGATTACTAGCGCTAAGGTGCCTCTCCAGACTGGTGGAGGTTTTTTTTGTAAGATACAATTGATGCAATAATAGTGTGTTAGTGGTGGATTTCTACTGGACTGTGCACACATCATTTTTGTTTCATTAGTTGTTCTGCAGCTCTTCCTCAACGTTACATTATTGGCACCTCAAGGTGCACTCTTTTGTGGACCAAGGAACCCTTCTCAGAATATTGGAGGCATTAGAAAAATTACAGAATTTCAACGGGAAACTATGGGATGTGCACTGATTGGAAAAGGAAGCCACAGGTCCACCTCAAAGCCTTTGAAGCATAAACATGAGAACAGGATCATGTATGATCGCACCAATACCATCATGAGCACAATTCATCATGAATGCATAATAAAAAGGTCAGGTTCATCTGCTATTCCATACAGCATTCAGAAAAAGTTGCACAGGCAGTAGAATTCATCTTAGTTACAAAGTGGTAAAGGTTCCTAGCTTATTGGTATAGGAACTCAAGAGCCATGTGGTTCAGCTGGAACAACCAGCTCAAACCTCTTCACCCGCTGAGTTTCTCAGCTAGAGTGGGGGAGGGACAATAGGATTGATGGCCTCTTCCTCCCAAGGGAATTGACATAGCTAAGCCTGACTTAATAGCATCCTCTATGCATCATTCGTACCTTCATGCATTCATTAAACTTAAGCATCTTGGTTATATGAGGCTGGTTATCCCACAAAAAGTTCCCCAAAGAGAATATTCCCTCCCCACAAAAAACAGCTAGGTATTTCTGGCAGGAGGGTGAAATTCACAAACTATTTGCACTTGAGACAAGTTTACCTTTACTTGTGGTATGGGTTGGCATCTCTTTGCATTTACTACTACTACTACTACTACTACTACTACTACTACTACTATTTGCCACCATCTTAGGCAATGGAGGCCCTCATGGCAAACTTTCTCTTCACCAGGCCAGTCTCCATTTTCATTTCCCCACAATTGAACAGGTGCAGTGTTGTTCCAGGGCAGGAGTGGGGCACCTTTGGCCCTCCAGATATTGTTGAACTCCAACTCCCATCAGCCCTAGCAAGCATAGCCAATGGCCAGGGATTATGACAGTTGTAGTTAAGCAACTTTTGCTTGGAAATTAAACAAAGGGTCTGTTGGTTTCTCTTTAAGGTTTCCAGACTCAAAAGAGAGCAAGGCAATTAAAGGCACAGAAGTCCTGTCCTCTATTGAGTCTGGCAACCCTAGCCAAAGGTTCCCTACACCTGTTCCAGGGCCCTCTAGGAAGAAATGACAGCCAGGTGGGGGGGCTGCCATTTTTACACAGTATGACACAGCATCTGAGGCATTATGGGGTGAGCAAAATGGCGGGCAGGCTACTCTAGAAGAGGTTTGCCTTTAGTGCTGCTGCTGAGACACAGGGAGGGAATGAAATAATAATAATAATGATCATCATCACATCCATGGCTGCTAATGGTGAGCTCCCCTGCTCAATGATGGTAGTGCTGGAGTGGGGAAAGAAGCAGAGCTCAATCTCATTTATTTCTTTACCAAGATTGGCTTCGCCCTATGCTGGAGCAGGAGGAAGAAAACAGTCATCTGTATTAAAAGATTACTCTAAGCTAATTGAAGAGATACACCAAGGGATCAACTGCCCCCCACCCCCAACGCCCATGTTCCAGGGCTGTTAACAGGAACGGAATGACTCCAGAGACATCTGTAGCTATTTCATCTTGTTCTCGTTCTAACAGAGACCGTGATTAAGCAGATGAATCTATTAATTCCGAGAAAGCCAGACAGTCACCAGGGAATGTTGATGGGCTTGTGAGGACTCTGTTATGCTCCTTCCCTAACAGATTTATGACTCACGGCAGGCTTTTGATTGAATACAACCAACCTTCACTATATATTTCCCATGTGGATATTCTGCTGGTTGCCTTATATGACTTGGAAAGCAGGATACCAGCAATTCTCTTCTGGTGGTTTGCTCCCTCTCCTTTTATTACAGGGACGCAGCTACGTTGGCAAAGAAAAAGTGCTTTACAGTATATGCATTGTATATGCATTATAACACTGTGGCACCAGATGGCGCTGTGGAGTTCTGTTTTTGCCAACCAACTTCTCATACAAAGTTTACAACGCGTTTAACTGAAATGCTTCTTTGATGTGTCTGGATCCAGCCCAGGTGACGGAAATGCATGGACCCTTCATGGCCATCCACTAGTGTAGAGACTGAGGGAGGAGCTTGGAAGGGTTTTGGTGAAAATATGAGGGGTGAAGATGTGGAATGGCTTGCTTCTCAGGCATCTGCAGCAGCCATGCAGCAAAAACTGTCCAACAAAAACTTAGAGAGGGAAGTGATGGTCTGCATGCTTTTAAAGTGACACAGAGATGCTGGGTGCTGTTGAGAAGTTTGCAGCTGGCAAGCAACAAATGTAGAAGTTGCTAAGGAAAGCAGGTGCAGCTGCTCCCCTGTGAAATTGGTGCTGGAAATGGGCCACTGCCACATTGATAAAGAACTAGCAAGAGGCACTTGCCAGATGGAATTGCAGCCATAAAGTTGGCTAGCTCAGGGGGAGCCAATCAAATGACTATCACTCCCATCATGCCTGCCCCCTGGCCATCCTGGCTGGGGCTGGTGGCCTTGTCTACCTGGCCATCAGTGCTCATGTGGTTCTACCATGTACATAAACTGTGGAGCTGATGTGATTTTGCACGCTTGTGAGCTGGTGTTTTTTTCCCCCTGCCCTTCCCTATAAGAGCATAGGGCAGGTTGCAAAAATATATATTTTTAAAAGTACTAAAAGCAGTTAAATAATTTACAAACAAAAGAATAGGGTAGGTCCTAAAAGGTAGAGGTGTCAAAGGCCAAGGCCAAGAGGTGCATCTGCAGCATAGGATGAAAGCTAGACCAGGAAAGTGGCAAGGGAGTTCTCTAGCTCAGAGTTAGAGCACCTGAAGCAGGAGGGCTCCTTTTGACACAGCCAATGCTGTGTTGCGACTGTGCATTGGAAAAGAAGGTCAGAAGAGATGGGCAAGATCTTCCAAAGAAATTTAGAAGTGTTATTAGGGGTACTGTAGTTTCTCTCATTTTTCCAGTCTTAAATTCAATTCCTCACATTTCCAGCATTAGTCTGTGATTTAAAAAGAAAATCCTCATGAAAATTCACCAGCATTTTAATACAAATGTTTCCTAATATATTGCAAGTTCATTTGCTTAAAATGTGAACTGAATTGAACTTGTCTCCCATCACTTTCTGCTACTCCTGATATTGCTATCAAGAACCCTTTATAAGTGTCCAAGAACGCCATAAACCTTTGGGGGAAAGTCTGAATCTTGTTGCTATAATGGGGGGTGGAGAGCAGTGACAGTTTTTCTATCAAAGGTCATATTCTCTCAAGCTTGATCTGTTGGATAACTGGACATTTGCCAGGGCAAGCCAAGCCCAGCCCAGCCCAGCCCAGCCCTCTCTCCACAAACTCTTTTCCTTGGTTCCACCCGTCCTGCCATTTGCATGGAATTAGGCCAGAGCTACTGGTTCCCTCCTTCTGCTCTAATGCATTGCCTGAAAATGGAGTGCTTTAAGCTGTTCAGAGCACCTGTTCAGCATACTGGAAATTTGCTGCTTTTCTCCAAACCAGCTGGATCAGTGAATCAGACAACAAGAATCACAGGAGCTGTTAATTTAATCAGTTGTGCAAAACTGCAGCATTAAAGTATAGGAACTCAAGAGCCATGTGGTTCAGCATTAAAGGTTTCCACACTGATGGTGGTTTGAGAAGACCCATTAAATACTCTGATTTTGGTTTGAATTGCTTGTGAGCCAAAGGACCAGATTCTTCCTTGAAGTGAAGGCTGGTAAGGTTTTGACTTGGTAGGGCTGCCATTTTTAAGCTTGCTGTTTTAATCACAACATGGCTTGTACACCACTTACATAGGAAAGTGTGCCTTTACATATGGGCAGAGTGCCATTCCCTTTTCATCTTTAAATATATATATTCAATTATTTCTGGCACATCTCTGGATAAGGAAAGAGCTCCCACATAGGAAAGCCCAAGTAGGATTTCCAGGCAACATTGATTCCATTCCTCATATTTAGAAATTAAGCTGTACCACACAACTTACCATTTTTAAACTTACCATTGTTTACACGTACATGTCTATTTAAAAAATGAAACAAAAACCAACCCTAAACACATTATTTAAAAAGTGAGGAAAAACGAGCTCCCAGGTTCATGCAGTTTTCTTCCCCTGAAATCAATTTAACTATTCATTATCCAAAACATCCCCCCCTAAACCACACACACATTCTGATAGGCTAATGCTACCACATGGGACTGTTTTCAAAGCCGTCCTGACTCCACTTGTATCTACTGTGCTGGAGAAGGATGAAGAGGAGTGGTGGGAGGCACCAGCCAGGGAACCCCCAAGGGAGGGGCGCCCCAGAGGAGGAAGGCTCAGAGCCCTGGCTGGGGTTGGTGGTGCAACACTGAGGAGAGGTCAGAGGGGGAAGAGGGGGCATTGCTGGGTGCTGAAGAGGTCACAGGATTTTGAGAGCAAGGAGAGCCAGGGATAGGGAGTAGTTCAGACTCAGAGACGGAAGCAGAGGGTGGGGAGCAATAGGCTGCAGCAGAATCCCAGGAGCCTGCTTTTCCTAGTGTAGCAAGCTCCCCTCCCCACTTGTCTCCCAGGATGCGCAGGATGATGCGGAAGAGAGATAGCAGGTACCCAGGTGCAGTTTGAGGCTGCAGGGGAGGAGCCTTAATGGGGGAAGAAGGAGGCAACTGCTCTCTAGTCTAGGGGCAAGACCTGCCAGGAGTGTGGCTGAGTTGTGTGCTGTTTTCTTGAATGAAGAATTAGCTGCCTTGAAAGACACTGCTTCTTGTGTGTTGACCTGCATCCAAAGCCAGCCTTGACAAGCCTTAGAAGAACAGGTGGAGTCAGAGCTTTCCTCCCAGGACTGTCCTTCCCTGGAGCTGAACCAGTTACATGCTTATTTCTTCTTAAAGTCATGTGGGAGGGACGCCATTGCCATAGTTATACTTTTGGATTATGCAGATAGTTGATTTGTTAGAGAACAGGAGATTCAAGGAAGTGTGTGCAACAGGAAAGAAAAGGGAGGCCTTAGGCCCCAGTTTCCCACTGCTTCCTAGGAATTTCTCAGTCAGGTTGGAGGGAGTTGGATCTTTCCTATTAAGTATTGCTAAATTGAGCCATTATGCTTTTTTTAAAACTTAGTTACTTATTAAATGATTCATAAGATAAGTTAAAATAAGATAAGATAATCTTTATTGTCATTGTCCCCTTTCGGGAACAACGAACTCACTCGGTTACCACATCCACTCAGATAAAGCGTTCATTAGACCCATTTCAAGTCAGTTGCCCTCACAAAGCAGTGTACAAAGTAATTACACGTGAAGCATAACGTAAATTAATAACAGCAAATGGTCAGCAAAACTTCATCTAGACCAGGCATCCCCAAACTGTGGCCCTCCAGACGTTTTGGCCTACAACTCCCATGATCCCTAGCTAACAGGACCATTGCTGGGGAAGATGGGAATTGTAGTCCAAAACATCTGGAGGGCCGAAGTTTGGGGGTGCCTGATCGAGACAAAGCAATTAATACTTAAAAAAATATTATTTATGCTGGTTAGCACCAAGGCTTCTAAAGCAGTTTCATCGAGTTTTTCCAGCTGGATGCAAAGAAGTCTGCCTTTAGTGTTTATTCCCTTTGTTTTTAGTTGGAGGGGTTTTGGAGCTGTTTTTAAAGCTATTTTTAGTTGCTTTTATGAATATCGCCTTGAGATTCACGTGGAAGGCAATTCATAAATTACTGACAGTAATCGGAAGCTGCTTGCTGGGTGGGATAAAGCTGCTGTGCTCCCTTTCTGACAGGTGGGTCATTGTCCCTTACAGGGCAGGGGAGAGGGAGGAACAAGGAAGCAGAGAATCCTGGACAGTGCATTTGCACTTGTGGGGGTATATATGGACTCTGTCAGTGCATATACACTGCACTGACCTCACTGCTGCCTTGCGTTTCTTGCTGGTAAGCAACATCAACCCACCTGCTGAAAAACTAGTATTGCAGCTTCATCCCAATGGATCCCAATGGTTTCCAGAGAGTGGTAGGGGATGCTTTATCCCATGTTGATGGCCTTTCAGTCAATTCCCTGGTGGCCCGCTGGAATGTAGAGTTAACCAGGGCTATTGACTGTTTGGCTCCGAAGCGCCCTCTCCAATTGTATGGAGCCCGGACAGCCCCGTGGTTTTCCACAGATCTGAGGACAATGAAACAATCGCTGAGACGGCTAGAGCGCCGGTGGCGGATAACTCATTCTGAAGCTGACCGGACACGTGTTAGAGCTCAATGTCTAGCCTACCAAGTGGCGGTAGCGACCGCGAAGAAGACTTTCTTCACCGCCTCTATTGCATTTGCAGAAAACAGCAGCAGGAGACTTTTTCAGGTGGTTCGCAGTTTAGTGGAAACACCTGCTCCATCGGGGCCCAGTATGGGCCACATGATCTCCTGCAACGATTTTGCAAAGTTTTTTTGCAGATAAAGTCGCTCAGATTCGGGAAGAGGTAGACTCCACCGTGGGAGCAGCGCTGGGGCAGGAGAGTGCTAGAGTCCTGTCTAGTCCAGTTGCGTGGGATCAGTTCCAATCTCTTTCAAATCAGAACCAGTAAAGGCGGTGAAGGTCCTGTGTGAGTGCCTGGAGGTGGTTGGAGGATGGATGGCGGCTAACAGATTGAGATTGAATCCTGACAAGACAGAAGTACTGTTTGTGGGGGACAGGAGGCGGGCAGGTGTGGAGGACTCCCTGGTCCTGAATGGGGTAACTGTGCCCCTGAAGGACCAGGTGCACAGCCTGGGAGTCATTCTGGACTCACAGCTGTCCATGGAGGCGCAGGTCAATTCTGTGTCCAGGGCAGCTGTCTATCAGCTCCATCTGGTATGCAGGCTGAGGCCCTACCTGCCTGCGGACTGTCTTGCCAGAGTGGTGCATGCTCTAGTTATCTCCCGCTTGGATTACTGCAATGCGCTCTATGTGGGGCTACCTTTGAAGGTGACCCGAAAACTACAACTAATCCAGAATGTGGCAGCTAGACTGGTGACTGGGAGCGGCCGCCGGGACCACATAACACCGGTCTTGAAAGATCTACATTGGCTCCCAGTACGTTTCCAAGCAGGGGCGTACCTAGGATCAAAACTAAGGGGGGGAGCCATGGTCATTCAGGGGCAGGGCCAAGGCACAGGAGGGGAGGGGCCACGAAGTGGGAACATGGACGGGGCTACGGAGCCCAGGTGAAACTGACTCCAGGAAGAAGTTTCATCCTGGGCGCCACCCCAGGGGAGAGCGCATGTGTGCAGCGGTTTCTGTTCCCGAATGCCTTGGGCATGTGGAGCCGTGGCGGAGGAAGCAGCAGCAGCAGCGAGAGCCGTGCGTGCTGGGCCCACGGAGGTGATCCATGCGCCTGGGATTTCGAGGTCATCATGGCCAAAGAGCTGAGCCAAGCCGAGCCTTTTTCCAAGGCAAACCATTAGTCCATCTAGCTCAGTACTGCCTACACTGACTAGCAGCACCTCTCCAGGGATTCAGGCAGGGGAGATTCCTAGCCGTACCTGCAGATGCCAGGGAGGAAAACTTGGGTGCAAGGTGTTCTAACCACTGAACTATGACCCTCCCCTTAAGACATAGATACATTGGAAGCCACATTATGCAAAATCAAACTCTTGGTCCATCTAGCTCAGTATTGCCCACACTGACTGGCAGTGGCTCTTCAGGAGTCTCTCCCAGCCCTACCTGGAGATGCCAAGGATTGAACTTGGGACCTTCTGCTTCAAAGCAGATGTTCTGCCCCCAGCTTTATTTGCAGATTAAATAACTGGAATGTTGGGAATTAGAAAAAAATGAAACACCCCGTTATTCCTAGCCTAGCTGCTGGTCGGGGCCACTCCAGCCATCCTTAGGGCCATTTGCCCCTCTACCCGCCTAACCCAATTCCCCCTTCCCTACCTGGCTGACTTGGGAGTGGGTTCCACTCTGCCTAGGGGGGGGGGCAGGACAGAGGTTGGCACCCTCTTCCAGCAGAACCAAGCTTGCTCATCTAGTTTTCTCTAGTTTCCCACCTGGCATTGGCTTGGGCTGGGAAAGATGAGATGGATCTTTACTTCCCTCCTTCCCATCCCTCTGATTTCAGGTTGTTGGGAGGGGGGGTGTTTTCCCCAATGCATAACCTTTTTAACCCTTTCCTGGCATTCTTGGAAAGGGATGGCCAGGAGGAAAGGTGCCTTTTTGCTGAGCAGTCTGGAAGGCAGAGAAAGAGGGGGGGAGATGGGGAGGAGACTCACATAGGTCCGCAAAGCAACCCTCCCACGGGGTGCCCTCCTTGCACCTCATGGATGCCCATGGCCAGATACCCCCACACACATGCCAAGCAGGACAGCAGCAATAGGAGAAAATGGGCCCCTTTGGGGGTTTCAGTTTGCAAATTCATGAACCGGAGACCTTCCTTTCTGCCGCATTTATTCCAGTTCCATGCCTCACGCTTGTTTCAAATTTGGAGGTGTCTCAGGAAGGACAGAATCTGAAGCTCTGACTGCAGCCCACATAACTGGGTTGTGGGGGGGGGTTGTGGGGGGGGAGAAGCAGGAGCAGGATTTTACTCACTGTTTTTGACAAATTGAGGCTGCAATTCTAATCCCACTTCCCCATTGGATACTGTAGCCTTATTTGCTAATAAGGGTCCTTAAGTTGTGCCCAGGCAGGGACAGAGACAGTCAATAACGACACCGAGGGTTGAATCCAGAGAAAGAATTTAATTCTTAAATTTAAGAGACTCTTGGTGATCACCTTCACGACAAAAGAAAGACAAATTTGCAAAGATTCTTATACATTTCTTGGGCTCCCCCCCCCTCAGGAATCCACTCTGTAAGAGTGCACACGCAAGAGGGTCATAGGTTACAAGTACATATATGGATCTTCCTGTGTCCGGTCCTTCTCATAAACACATGCTAACTCAACAAAGCCTTCAGTAAGACTAGTTTATGCGTCAAGCTAGCAACTTCCAGCGTCAGGCTGGAAGTGCATCCGCTGATAAGCCTCTCTCTGCCTTTCGTTCTATGTTCCACACAAGGTCAGCTATTCGACCCTGATAGCAAGCTGGGCATCCTGTCTCACTGTTGAATGTTTTCATTACACTCTGACACAGAGGCGCAGAGGCAAAGAGAAAAGCATTTTAAGAAGCATTTTAGGAGAAAAGCATCCCAGGAATATGGGGACTAAGCCACACAATCAAAATTATACAATACAGGCAATACAAACGATAGGATCAAATTTAGCTCAATAATACAATTAGCAAATCTCTCCGTGTCTCCGGCAGCTAATGCATCATTACCTCTGATAAGAGGACCCTTGCCAGGGATGTTTACATTTTACAAGGCTGCTCTGTCTTCCTGTCAGTTCTATGCAATGCCTCCCTCTCAAAATTTTACATCCTGGGGCCTCTGGCATAGCCGGGGAGGACAATAAGCAGATGGGCAAAGGGTGACGCAGGGTGCAAGGGGTGCTAGGAACAGTTTGGACTGTGAACCAGGCCCTGCTTTGGGATTCCTAGATCAACCTTTACTTGGTTCCCTCTCTGAGCTCATACAGGTATAATACAGGGATATATTCAATATGCAGCAAGGCATAATAAGCTGCGTTCAATTTAAATGGCCATCATCACCCCCTTCAATACAATAGGGCTTACTTCTGAGTAGGCACTGTTCACATTGCACTACAGGGGGGGATATTGCTATCATGTTGAACCACAACATGCGTCACCTCGCTGGCCCGCCCCTCAACTCTATCCAGGGAGAGAGAGCGTTGGCTCCCTTGGCCAACGTGCTCTCCCCCTGCTGCAGTGCTGCTCTCCCTGGGTGGAGTTGAGGGGCGGGCCAGCAAGGCGGCGTCACGCTCGCATGTCATGACGTATGCGTCGTGACATCACGACGCTGCAGAGCAGAACCCCGCCCCCGGGGTGCCTCCGCGTTTGCCGCCCCGGGTGATGGAGCGGCTAGCAATGCCCCTGCTGAAATCACCTCTGCCAGTTCTTTTAATACTTTTGGATGTAGTTCATCTGGCTCTGGAGACTTGAATACATCTAAACTAGCCAAGTATTCTTGTACTACCTCCTTACTTGTTCGGGGCTGTGTTTCCCTGCTGAATCATCTGCTCCATATTCTTCAGATCGGGCATTGTTTTCTTTTTTGGAGAAGACTGAGGCAAAGAAGGAGTTCTGCCCTTTCTCTGTCCCCTGTTCGCATTTCACCATCTTCTCCTCTAAGTGACCCCACGGTTTCCTTGTTCTTCCTTTTGCTACGGACATACCCATAAAAGGCCTTTTTGTTGTTTTTAACCTCTCTGGCGAGCCTGAGTTCATTCTGTGCTTTAGCTTTTCTGACTTTGTCTCTACACGTGCTGGGTATTTGTTTGAATTTCATTTGCTTAAAGGGGGGAAAGCCTTCCTGTACCCCATCATCATGGATAAGGGCTCCTTGGTGTGACCATTTGAATCTCCAAGGTATGGCATTTAGGCACTCTGCAGGTTGAGTCAGTCAATAAGAAGAGGTTTGCACAGAATCATCATTCAAAAGAAGGTGGCAAGTGGTGGGGCCTGTCAGGACTGGGAAGCTGGAAGGGGGCCTTCATTGCACTCATTTTGGCTTCCTCTTTCCCATTTTCTAATGTTCTTTTCACACTGCAGTATTCGTGTTGTGTAACTGCAGCTTTTTGGCCAATATGACAGTGTCACACTAAATTTCATTCACACCATGGATACGGTGTGGCACAGCAACCACTGTCACTGGCAATATTGCTGTTCCCCCACTCTATGCATCTATTCCCCCATGGAAACAGCAGGAAAGAAATGTGTGTTGTTATACTACCCCAGATTTCATCACTTTATGCCCATGATTTTCCAGGTTAAAGAACTGCAAAACAGATTTTTCTGGGAATCTAATAACACAGAATAGAACAGTCAAAATTTCAACATTCAATTTTTCTGAGAGTGGCTTTTACATTTAATTTTTCTGAGAGTGGCTTTTACAACACATGAAAGCTCAGAAATAATGCAGAAATTAAGAGTTACAGGAAAGTCAGGGAAATGGAATGAACTGTGGTGTGGATGCAGCCCAATCCAAAGTGGAGCCAGAAGCAATGACATGTATGGTCACAGGGACTGACTGAGGCAGATAGGGTGAACAAGGAAAGCAAAACGAACCACATTAGCACTTCAACATGAAATGTTGCCCAGCAAGGCAGAGGCGAAGGTCTGGGAGTCAAGGAGCAAGGCGTCGGCAAGGCGAAGGTCCAAGGGTCGAGGAGCAAGGAGTCGGCAAGGCGAAGGATCAAGGAACAGCAACAACAGATGCAATAAGGCAGGGATCGCGTTGCTGTGGCAAAGAGCTGAAGGGAAATGCTGAGGTTTTATCCCTCCCAGCTCCTGCCACCAGGTGCAGTGAGGTATCAAGTGGCCTCACCTGAGTGACCACTCCTTGCTTCTCCAGCACAAGCTGAGGCAGGCCCCAGTCCTGCAAAGCACTACAGGCCCCAGAGCCTGACTCCTGCCCATACTCCTGACACAAGCTGCTTTAGTACCCTTGGTCCAACCCACTGCAATGCAGGAACATTTTGCTCAACATAGGTCTCAAACCCATGATCTTGAGATTCCGAACATGCACATCCCAAACATGCAGAGTCATTCTTTGGCACGATGGAAAAATGTAAAGAAATAGGAAATATTTTGCACTTCCCTGCTTCATAGCTGCAACCTATCTTTCAATATTACATATCTGGGCTCAATCTTACTTACTGGGCATCCTACAATGCATTTCCTGCCTCTTGCAAACTGGAGTGCCCTTTTCTCCTCCTCCATTATTGCAATGTGAGAAGTGGTGGGGAAACATGAGGTCTGAGTTGTTCTAAAACAAAGGTTGAAGACAAGTGAACTCCAGCCCTGAGCCCACACGGGTCTGAACAAAGCTGTTTTATCTGCCTTTCCTTGTCTGCCTGTAAAAGCCAGAAGGTCAAGGCAGCCAGTGAATGTCCGACAAGTTTAATTAAAATCAAGTCTGTTCTCCCCATCCAGTAACCTTCACCAGAAGAAAAATCTAAATGCACCAGAAACTTATCTCTAACTTTGGGGAGAGGAAATTTAGGATGAGGGAGGTGGTGGTTTTAGAAATAGTTCATTTTCTCACTGGGAGGTAGGGACGAGAGGTAGCGATGTCTGTCCTGTCCTGTGACTATCATAATCAGGGCTTCTTCTGTTCTGCTGCAAATCCAGCTTCTGCTATAACCCAAGTTACAGTGGTACCTCGGTTTATGAACACAATTGGTTCCGGAAGTCTGTTAATAAACTGAAGCGTTCATAAACTGAAGCGAACTTTCCCATTGAAAGTAATGGAAAGTGAATTAATCCGTTCCAGATGGGTCCACAGTGTTTGTAAACTGAAAATTTGTAAACTGAGGTGTTTGTAAACTGAGGTTCCACTGTATAGCCTTGCAATCCGCTGTGGCCAATATGGATGCAGTTAATTACAAAAATAATTTCAATGCTAGGGAAACATCTAAAACAATTAAGAAAATAACACTATTATGTACATAATATTTTTGTATTAAAAGAAGGGAGGAATAGTTCATTCCGCTTGTATTTTCTTGCATGATTTTTGTTCCTGACCTCAGGTGGCCAAAGGGATTGCTGCAATTTCTGCACCTGCTTCCATTTCCAATGGAATTCTGTCACATCTCTCCTGGAGGGGATGGCAGAAACATTCCTGTGAATTCTTTGCCCAACTGTAGTATCCTAGAGTTCTGCCAGTGGTGGCAGGAAGGCTCACGAACCATGGCTCTAGTCTGGCGCTTTTTTGTTGGCTTCTCAACCCTCTGCCCTAGCCTCAGAAATGGAGTGGGGGGGGGGGCTCAGAAGCACCTGATGCCTCCTCTTCTCTCCCAGCAATCTCAGGTGACTCTTCCATGTGCATAAGGTCACAAAGGTTTTCTGGCTTCTCCTAGGTGGAGTTGCACCGCTGTCCCTTCTGTGCCTCTCTAAAGCAGCCTTTCTAAACCTTGGGTCCCCAGATGTTGTTGGACTACAATTCCCATCACCCATAACTAGCAGGACTAGTGGCCAGGGATGATGGGAGTTACAGTCCAACAACTTCTGGGGCTCCAAAGTTGGAAAGAAGGTGCTCTAAAGGAAGACATAGCCCCTTAGAAGTGTCACACATGTATTAGCCTGTCCTGCTATGGTTGTTCTATTTCTCTCACAGCCCAAAAATGGGGTATGGATGGGATGCAGAAGTAGTCTAGCCTAGTCCAATGTGCCTAGTCGAGGCACAATCATGGACACTGACTTTAAGAGTGGACAGAGAAGGTTAGTAGGAGCACTGCTGGAAGAAACTGCTAACAGTCATGGTGAAATTTCCAGGTACAACTTTTGCCAGGGAAATTAAATGCAATCCGTGGCCATGAGAGTTCATTGTCCGGTGATTGCTCTTGTGAGCTGGTTCTTAAGGCTTCTAAAAAGGGCAAAACAGACCTCACTTCACTCCAAGTGAAGGATGATGTGATTCAGGGATCTGTGAATATTGGATTATGTTTGGGTGGCTCTGTAAGATCACAACATTTTGGGGTACAGCCTGCCTCTACCCAGAGATTTCATGTGGAGGAGGGTCTGCTGGAGGGCTTTTGCTGTGGCTCTCTACTGCCCAGCCTGGATATTTGTCTATAAATGCAAATTTTACAAAATGCTATGCATCTCCAGTGACCTTCCAAAGGAAACCAAACCCTGCAGAAGTGGAATGAGTGCAACATTCCTCTTGAGTACTATCACTGCGTGCAAAGTTCATTTTGCCCAGTTGTGGTCTGGAGAAGGTGTATGTCCCTTTAAAACCCACGGTGAAGTAGGAGATACAATGAGAAACATAGGAAGCTGCCTTCTTCCAAGTCAGACCCACTGGTCCATCTGGCTCAGTATTGCGTACATTGACTGGCAGCCGCTCTCTTGGGTTGCAGACAGGAGTCCCTGCCAGCCCTTACCTGGAGATGCCAGGGATGGAATTCTGCACTCAAAAGAGATGCTCTGTAACTGAGCTGTGGCCCTTCCTCCTGAGATTGCTGTGGCTTCTCTTGTCCATTCACCACTGTTTTTTAAAAAATATGAAAACACAGATTAGACAATATATATCTAGACAGCATAAGCAATCCACTTAGAAATTATACAAACTATATTAAACTATGGCTTATATAGCAGTATAAATTTCCAATAATTGTGCCCATTGCCATGCATTCTTGATTAGGGCCTTGCGCCAGATTTGGCCAAAGCCTGAATCCCAAGCCAAGTCATGCTGATTCAGAGCAGGGCAGGGAAAATTCAGGCTTCAGCCAAGATGGGTGCTGGCACCCACAGGATCATCTTTGGTCGGGCACCAGGCAGGAAGGCTGCAGACACAGCGGGATTGAATCATCCCTCACCAGCTTCTTCATGAGCAGAAGGATCTTGCAAAAGAGCACACTGCAGAACCCAGCCCGGAGCCTCTTCGCTGCCCATCTTTCGGTCCTTTTACCACAGGAACTGCCCAGCCAACTACCATCAGCCATTGCTGTGCTGCAGGAGCCAGCAGTTCCAGAGGACCTGGGACCTGGGGGTGGGTGTCGCTGAGGTATGCCCAGGCAGTTGCTGTAACCATGGGACTTTGTGAATGGGCCATGAGGTCCATCCCCTCCACGTTTCCAGATTTTCCAGGCACAGTCCCAGAATTACCAGTGAGCAGGATGACCAGAACAATAGCGGCTGCGAGAGAGCCTCCCGTTTCCTCTCCAGGGCCACTGATGCCAGCCTCCTCCCTTGGGCAGATCATAGTGGCTGCTGAAGAGCAGGCAAGGAGGAGGAGAGGCTGGGCCTCTGAGGTCCAGCCCTGTGTGACGCATTGGCCCTGAGGGGCAGGCAGAGGGCAGGGCCAGCCGGGGCGAGAAGAAAGGGGGAGTGGGGCACAGCAGAAGGAGCCTTGATTTTTGAAATAAAAAAATCTTTGTGCATCTGTGTCTAATCTTTCCCCTTTCTAGAATGTATTTAATGGTATGTTTTTCTTTTTGTAAATCCACCAAAGAGTAAATTAAAACTGGGATTAAGGGGTTTTCTCAGGATGGTGGAGGCCATGTGTGCTGTGTCTTGTAGGTGTGGTAGTGGCGGCACCCCCCCCTTCTGATTGGAAATGCCCTGGGGGGGGATGGGGCCTCGAGGAGGGTCAGGTGCGGGGAGTGAAAAATGTCCCTATTTTCACTTAAGGAATGTTGGAAGGAGTGGAGGTCTGGCAGGGAGGTATTGAGGATTCAATCCTGCATGACACTCCATTGCCAGTACGTTTCCGAACACAATTCAAAGTGTTGGTGTTGACCTTTAAAGCCCTAAACGGCCTCGGTCCAGTATACCTGAAGGAGTGTCTCCACCCCCATCGTCCAGGGCCAAGCGCCTTCTGGCGGTTCCCTCGCTGCAAGAAGCCAAGATACAGGGAACCAGGCAGAGGCCTTCTCGGTAGTGGCGCCCGCCCTGTGGAACGCCCTCCCATCAGATGTCAAAAAGAAAAACAACTACCAGACTTTTAGAGGACATCTGAAGGCAGCCCTTTCTAGGGAAGCTTTTAATGTTTAATAGATTATTGTATTTTAATACTTCTGTTGGAAGCCGCCCAGAGTGGCTAGGGAAACCCCCGATGGATGGGGTATTATTATTATTATTATTATTATTATTATTATTATTATTATTATCGCAAGTGCTAACATCCCTGCAGGGAAAACACTTGCAAAGAAGTACCTCGTACCTTGCAGGATCGAACACTTCTGCTTCTTCTCTTAGCCTGGAGAAGAGAAGGTTAAGGGATGATATGACAGCCATGTTCAAATATATAAAAGGATGTCATATAGAGGAGGGTGAAATATTGTAATCTGTTGCTCCAGAGAAGCGTACACGGAGCAATGGATTCAAACTACAAGAAAGAAGATTCCACCTAAACATTAGGAAGAACTTCCTGACAGTAAGAGCTGTTCGGCAGTTGAATTTGCTGCCAAGAAGCGTGGTGGAGTCTCCTTCTTTGGAGGTCTTTAAGCAGAGGCTTGACAGCCATATGTCAGGAATGCTTTGATGGTTTTTCCTGCTTGGCAGGGGGTTGGACTGGATGGCCCTTGTGGTCTCTTCCAACTCTATGATTCTATGATTCTTGTCGGGAGAGAGGAAGGAGGGGTTGGCCTCCTTTGGGTCGGGTCAGGAAGGGGGACTGTGCGCAGCCCTATTATTCATCCACCTTCAAGGGATTGTTTTTATATGTCTCTGTCTTTTTGCTATTAACACCTTTGTTGCTGTTAGCAAATTTGAGATTGTAGGGTTGTGTATTTTTACATACTAGAATGAAAAGCTTGGAAAAGGATTATTTTAGAGTCAAAAGATAATGCTGTGTATTCTTATGAAGGCTTGAACATATTTTATTTGTTTTGTTTTTTCCTGAACAAACAAGAATGTCTTGTAGAACGGCATAAGTCTTGATGAAGGTGGGAGTAAATACTGAGGTCAGAAGGAAATTCAAGGCCTGCAATTCTGGCTGCCATTTACACCCCTTCACAGTGGCTGATCATGAGAGCAGTTCACAACAAGCTATGAATAGCTTTGGGGAGGATCCCTTGACAAGCCCTGCCAGCAGCACAAAACTAAGCACATCTTCTGAGAAGCAGGTCCTCTGGAGTCCTGTGGGGCTTAGTCCTTGGAAAGCGCATTGAGAATTTCAGCCTGCAGGGGCATCAGCCTGTGAGCCAGAGAGAGTCTTCATCTCAAGCCACCATGCTAGGCTTCTCACTTCCTGCTATAGCCTTTGTCCAAGCGTCCTGGTCTCAGGGCATGCAAATTATCTGGCCAGAAGTGAGGAGTTGACATTAAATGTTTCCTATCCACTGGGCTGCCTCTACGTCAGCTGCCTCTACCTCCCCTTCCTTCATCTGTACCTGAGAAACCCGCCTCCCCCACTCACTGCGCTAGCCGAGGTTAATTTCCAACAACCGACCTATTTGTTTGTTTGTAAGACATTCTGTTTTTTTTATTTGAATGATATGCAATCAGCATCACCAGCAGGGTCTGCCCCAGGTCTCCGATTTGAAACCTCAGGGTTTGCGATGCTCCTGACCCGGCAACCCCAGGAGTCTGGGACCGCCATAGTCTGGTGTTCTGCCCAGGGGGGGCCCCAAAGCAGAGCTCATGGACAGAATCTCCCTGGAGTTGCTCCTGGCTAGTCACTATTCCTGCTGGCCTGTTCTCTTGCCTCCCATTATGGCCCAGGCAGTGATGGAATAGAAAGAACAAAAAACCTGCATTTAGCACTCCAGTACGGGAATTTATTTTAGAAAGCCTCCCACGGGAACCATGAGCAGTGGCAGATAGGGAATGTAATGGTCTTACAGCTCCCCCTCTTTAGATAGTAATTAGCCATGCAGCTGAAACTCTGGGCAAAGTCAGTAATGGCTCTGTCCCACTAAAGCATATGGATGTCTAACTAGTTCAATTGATTTCAGTGGGAGATGTAGCCTAATCCTATGTGTGCTTGTTCAGAAGGAAACCCCATTATCTACAATGAGCCTTCCTCGTAGGTAAGCATGCACAGGGTTGCAGCCTTACAAGGCAATCATAAGCCTATAAACTCAGATGTAAGCTCTATAGAAGTGAAATGGGCTTACTCCCTAGTAAATGTGCTTAGAATTGCAGTCTTACATGTGCAGGCTGCAATGCTATACACACCTATCTGTGACTGAGTCCCGTTGAAACAAATGGTGGCTGCTTCTGACTGAGCATAGGAATGTGGTCAGGTGCTTCAATGTAGGTCGACCGACTGGGGCCAGTAGCTGGATAAAGTTGATACATGCATGATGAGGAACAAAAAGACATGGGATTCTACCCAGTTTATCTCAGAGTAGACCAATTGAAAATAATGACCCTAAGTTAGTTACATTCATTATCTTAATGGGTCTACTTCGAGTAGGGGTAATATTGACTACAACCCATGCAGCTCAACCAAGTTTCGAGGAAACCCCAGTGCTTGTTGTGGCAGAAGTGGGTGCAGAGACCTTTTAATTTCTCCCCATTTCTCTCTCTCCTTTCCGTTTTAGGTGCCACTTTTCCACATCAGTTTGCCATTAAAGGGAGGGGCAGCCCATGAAAATCCATCAGCATTTATACGGATATTTTTCTAAGCAATTTTGCCTAATATAACACATTTCGGTATATCTCTAATATATACATTTAGCCATATCTGTTTTTCAATTTCAATATCAATGTATCAATTTATGGGAGAGGCAGGTGGAGAACTGCAGCGCAACATTTGGAGACTTTGCTGCTCCTCTGCAAGGCAACACTAGGGATATTTTCACATGTCACTAAAAGTGATTTTTTTTTCTTTAGATCATCTGAGAGTCTGTCAGGGGAAATTACATTCCCTCTTTGCTCCAACACTCACCCCAAAGAGTGTAGCTATTTGACACCACTTATCCTTGCTAATTTGTTTCATTCTCTTATTTGCACTCTTTTATTTAATGCACAAATTTCTTCTTGGAAAAAAATGTGCAGCCACAGTGATGCATACAAATGGAACTGCTTCTGCTCTTGGATGGGGGAAATATTCCTGCGTATAAGACTACTTTTTAACCCAGGAAAATATTCTCAAAAGTGGGGGTCGTCTTATACGCCGCGTGGTATTTCTTATATGGTGAGTATATCCCAAACTCTATATTTTAACTGGAAAAGTTGGGGGTTGTCTTATACGCCCAGTCATCTTATATAGCTTAACAGCAATTTAATTCTGCCCCCCCCCCAATTGCTGATCTGTGATCTGAAATTCCAACAGAGTGGTGCCATCAGAAGCAAGGATTCCAAACAGACCTGTTGGCATTGCCCCTGCTGCTGCTGCTGCTGCATATGCCAGTAACCTGGTATTCTGGGGCCCAGTCTAACTTCTGCTACCGTCAGGGGCGTAGCAAGGGAGGGGCATTGGGGCGCTCTGCCCCAGGCAGTGTGCGATCCCAAGGGCACCATGGCGGCTGCCCCCGCCCACGGGTGCCCAGCCCCCAAAATGCATGCCCCAACTCTGAAGGCACTGCGTCCCGCCCCCAAAATGTGTGCCCTGCCCCCGTGGGGGGCACACCCAGCCCCCAGAATGCACACCAGCCATGCCCCCAACTGCTCTCTGCCCCCGGTGGTGGAGCATGAAGCTACACCCAGTGGCTACTGTGATCTGTGGAGGGCCACTGGCAGGCTTCACTCCCTGTCTCCCTGGGAGGGACCAGCCTAGCTCTGTCCCTCAGTCACTGAAGCTGCAACTGCTCCAGTGCTTGCTTTTCTCTGCCCACCACATCCCCTTTTCCTTTTGTATCACATCTATTAGATTGTGAGCCTTTAGGGAGGGGCTGTCTTTTAATATATGAGCAGCACTTGGGATGTTAGGGGAGGGGTAGTACCTCTGGTCCCCATGCTGTACTCAGCTCTCACCTGTGGCTCCTAGAAACTGTCAGCAGGCAACAGCAACCACACCTTGGGTACTTCTGTGACTTGCTGATTAAACCAGATGAGGGTAGCCAATGGGCCTCAATATTACCTTGGTTGGTTTATTTAAAATAATAATAACAACAACTGTATACTCCAGATCTCCTTCATGGATCACTGCCTTGTCATGGCGAAGGGGCTTGAATAACTCAGAGAAGCTATGAGCTATGCCATGCAGGGCCACCCAAGATGGACAGGTCATAGTGGAGAGTTTTGACTAAACGGGATCCACTTGGAGCAGGAACTGGCAAGCCACTCCAGTATCCCTGCCAAGAAAACTCCATGGACAAAGACAACAGGCTATAAAAGTTATGACGCTGGAAGATGAGCCCCTCAGGTCGGAAGGCGTCCATCATGCTACTGAGGAAGAGCGGAGGATAAGTACAAGTAGATTCAGAGCTGATGAAGCGGCTGGGCCAAACCCGAAAGGTCACTCAGTTGCGGATATGCCTGGAAGCAAAAGGAAAGTCCAATGCTGTAAAGAAAAATATTGCATAGGAACCTGGAATGTAAGAACCATGGATGAAGGTAAGCTGGATGTGGTCAAAAATGAGATGGCAAGAATAAATATTGACATCCTGGGCATCAGTGAACTAAAATGGCCAGGAATGGGCGAATTCAGTTCAGATGACCATTATATCTACTACTGTGGGCAAGAATCCCGTAAAAGAAATGGAGTGGCCCTCATAGTCAGCAAAAGAGTGGCAAAAGCTGTACTGGGATGCAATCTCAAAAATGATAGAATGATCTCGATACGAATCCAAGGCAGACCTTTTAACATCACAGTAATCCAAGTTTATGCACCAACTACCGGTGCTGAAGAAACTGAAATTCACCAATTCTATGAAGATTTACAACACCTTCTAGAAATGACACCAAAGATGGACGTTCCTCTCATTATAGGGGATTTATTAGGGAGTCAAGAGATAAAAGGAACAACTGGCAAGTTTGGCCTTGGAGTTCAAAATGAAGCAGGGCAAAGGCTAATAGAGTTCTGTCAAGAGAACAAGCTGGTCATCACAAACACTCTTTTCCAACAACACAAGAGACGACTCTACACATGGATATCACCAAATGGGCAGCATCGAAATCAGATTGATTATATTCTCTGCAGCCAAAGATGGAGAAGCTCTGTACAGTCAGCAAAAACAAGACCTGGAGCTGACTGTAACTCAGATCATCAGCTTCTTATAGCAAAATTCCAGCTTAAACTGAAGAAAGTAGGAAAAACCACTCGGCCAGTAAGATATAATCTACGGTAAATCAAATCCCTTATGAATACACAGTGAAAGTGAGGAACAGGTTTAAGGATTTAGATTTGGTGAACAGAGTGCCTGAAGAACTATGGACATTATACAGGAGGCAGCAACAAAAACCATCTTGATGAAAAGGAAATGCAAGTGTCTGTCCAATGAGGCCTTACAAATAGTGGGGGAGAGAAGACAAGCAAAATGTGAGGGAGATAGTGAAAGATGCAAGAAATTGAATGCAGACTTCCAAAAAATAGCAAGGAGGCCTTCTTAAACAAGTAATGCAAAGAAATAGAGAAAAACAATAGAATGGGGAAAACCAGAGATCTGTTCAAGAAATTGGAGATATGAAAGGAACATTTCGTACAAAGATTACCATAATAAAGGACAAAAGTGGTAAAGACCTAACTGAAGCAGAAGACATCAAGAACAGGTGGCAAGAATACACAGAGGAATTATACCAGAAAGATATGGAGGTCTCGTACACCCCAGGTAGTGTGGTTGCTGACCTTGAGCCAGACATCCTGGAGAGTGAAGTCAAATGGGCCTTAGAAAGCACTGCTAATAACAAGGCCAGTGATGATATCCCAGCTGAACTATTTAAAATTTTAAAAGATGATGCTGTTAAGGTGCTACACCCAATATGCCAGCAAGTTTGGAAAACTCAGCAGTGGTCAGAGGATTGGAGAAGATCAGTCTACATCCCAATTCCAAAGAAGGGCAGTGCCAAAGAATGCTCCAACTACCGCACAATTGCCCTCATTTTACACGCTAGCAAGGTTATGCTTAAAATTCTACAAGGCAGGCTTAGGCAGTATGTGGACCGAGAACTCCCAGAAGTGCAAGCTGGATTTTGAAGGGTCAGAGGAACCAGAGACCAAATTGCAAACATGCGATGGATTATGGAGAAAGCTAGAGAGTTCCAGAAAAACATCTACTTCTGCTACATTGACTACGCAAAAGCATTTGACTGTGTCGACCACAGCAAACTATGGCAAGTTCTTAAAGAAATGGGAGTGCCTAATCACCTCATCTGTCTCCTGAGAAATCTCTATGTGGGACAAGAAGCTACAGTTAGAACTGGATATGGAACAACTGATTGGTTCAAAATTGGGAAAGGAGTACGATAAGGCTGTATATTGTCTCCCTGCTTATTTAACTTATATGCATAATTCATCATGCGAAAGGCTGGACTAGATGAATCCCAATCCGGAATTAAGATTGCCGGAAGAAATATCAACAACCTCAGATATGCTGATGACACAACCTTGATGGCAGAAAGTGAGGAGGAATTAAAGAACCTTTTAATGAGGATGAAAGAGGAGAGCACAACATATGGTCTGAAGCTCAACATCAAAAAAACTAAGATCATGGCCACTGGTCCCATCACCTCCTGGCAAATAGAAGGGGAAGAAATGGAGGCAGTGAGAGATTTTACTTTCTTGGGTTCCATGATCACTGCAGATGGTGACAGCAGTCACAAAATTAAAAGATGCCTGCTTCTTGGGAGAAAAACAATGACAAACCTAGACAGCATCTTAAAAAGCAGAGACATCACCTTGCCGACAAAGGTCCGTATAGTTAAAGCTATGGTTTTCCCAGGAGTGGTGTATGGAAGTGAGAGCTGGACCATCAAGAAGGCTGATTGCCGAAGAATTGGTGCTTTTGAATTATGGTGCTGGAGGAGACTCTTGAGAATCCCATGGACTGCAAGAAGATCAAACCTATCCATTCTGAAGGAAATCAGCCCTGAGTGCTCACTGGAAGGACAGAGCCTGAAGCTGAGGCTCCAATACTTTGGCCACCTCATGAGAAGAGAAGACTCCATGGAAAAGACCCTGATGTTGGGAAAGATTGAGGGCACAAGGAGAAGGGGACGACAGAGGACGAGGTGGTTGGACAGGGCGAAGCTACCAACATGAGTCTGAATAAACTGTGGGATGAGCATTATATCTACTACTGTGGGCAAGAATCCCGTAAAGAAACTCGCTATCCCCTCGTGCCCTGCAGCTGAGCGCAGAGAGGGAGGGAAGGCTGTGGCCTTGCCGCTCCTCTTACGGGCTCCTCCGTCGAGCGCGCGAGGGGAAGGCACGAGGGGAGGCGGAGTCCGGCGCCTGGGCCTAGCCGCCTCCCTCAGCCATAGTGCGCTTCGTCGCGGGCTTTGCCTACGACGACGACGGGGAAAGCCTGGCCGCCGGAGCCGCAGCAGCAGGAGCCGGAGCCCGGGGACTGGGAGGCTTTGGCGGGGGTGTCCGGCTGCCCCGTCAGCAGGAGCGCCACTACCAGCTCAAACGGGAGGCGACAGGAAGGAGACCTGTCCTCGCTGGACGCACACACGTGCGCGCTTCCCCCCCGCCAACGCTCAGTCCAGCCAGGAGCGGCGGTTGGCAGCCGCAGGGAAATGGTAGGTGGGGGGGGGAGAGCGCGCGCGTGTGTGCGTCCAGTCTCTGCTGTCCAATCCCTGTGTCTCTGGCGTACATGCGCAGTACCCCAGGGACACACGGGACAACTTGGACGCAGGGACAACTTGGACTTTATTATATAGGATTATGCCCCTGGGTTATGCCCCTGGGTTGCTTTGTGGATTAATATAAGAACCTGGAACCTGTCTCAGTAGCCGATGGGCAGCCAGTGCGGTTGTTTTTACAAGGGTGGCACACATTTTACAAGGGTGGCACACATTGTCAGCTATCAACCCACACCAGCAGCATAGCAGCCACAATCTTCATAAGCTGGAGCTTCCAGACCAGATGCAAAGGCAGCTCCACAGTGAGGGCATGACAGTAATCCAGGCGCAAGATGGGCTCCAGCGGTCAGACTATCCATCCAGGCGTGGTCATGGCTGGTGGACCAGAAGAAGTTAGCAGAAGGCACTGCTACCCCAGGAGACACTGGAGCCTCTAGGACCCTTGTCCTCAGGGGCGGAGGAAGGGGTGCAGAAGAGGCGGGCCACTCCGGGTGTCACCACTGAGGGGGGGTGGCAAAATGCCGGGCGGCACTCACCACGGGGCCTGCAGTGCACCCCCACACTGCCCCAAATGGTCCGCCCTGGCTTGCCCCGCCCCCACGGGCAGCTAGCCCCGCCCCTGGGGACAGGGTATGCGCGGCACCCCAGGCGCCCAATCGGCTTGCTCCACCACTGCCTGTCCTCTGTTATTCTTATTGTCACATTGTTGTAGTAGGACTTTGCAAGCGAAACTTGACACAGATCATTATAGCAGCAAACTATGGGGGTGTTTCCTGCCCTCAAGTGCCTCAGATTTCTTTTCAACTGGTGTGTGTGTGTGGCTGAAAGGATGTAGAAGTTTGTTCTGCAGCACAGATGAGATGCAAATTTCCAGGCTTTGTGCCCTCCCCTTCTTAGAAGTCCCCACGCTCTTGCAAAGACCTCCATCTGAGAATGTCCCTTTTCCTCTAGAAGAGCAAGGAATGCTGCAGGGCAAAGTTTTAATTAACGAGGTCAAAGCCAGTCCTGGAAGCATAAAACCTAATGCTGTTTGAAGCAAAGTAAATGACTTCACTCAAAATGCAAATTTGCACTTTTCTTTGAACTGAATAAGTCAACCGCTAATAGTACAACCCAGAACCACAAGCCATGGCAATTCTCCCATATACAGTACTTTCAGCAACAGGACCTGGCGCATGCACCCATTTCATTTACCTGGGCTTTTGCCTACTCTCCAGCTCTCCCAATTTGGCAGAGACCATTTCAGTTTCCGGAGTGATGTGATCTGGACAAATAACTCTCTTTACTTTGCCTTTTAGGAAAGACAAGTGTGACCTACAACAAACTGTTTTGAAAGGGGGTGGTTTTTACTTCTGCAAATATTTTTTAAATATTAATTTGATATTTAAAACCATCTTTATTTAGCTTCTTTAAAATATAAGAAACACAAGCATGTTCTCCTGATCAGGTGTCTCCCTCTTGTTTCTGTTTTGGCTCAGCCGTCAGCACTCACCACCTATGTTTGCTATTAGATTGAGGGAGTTTGACAATACATTAAAACATTATGGTTGATGTAGGCTTCAATTTTCCGGCATTAGGACTTGTTGGGATTCTGGTGAACACAGAGTTAAAACACTCTGGAGGCGTTCTGATTCTCTGGGTGTCTGCCCCCAAGTGATATGCGCAATTTCCTTTGTTCAGAGTTCTGTTTTTGGTTTTGAGTCTGAGAGTCTGAGTTTCTGCCAGAGAAGAGTGTGTAGGAGAGAGTGCTAGAGATAAGAGCTGCAAACATGCAGCTAGCTTCTGTTGGTTTTGCTGTTTCTTTTATGCTTCTGTAATAAAGATGAGTTAGACTAGAAGCAACGGAGTTGAGTCTGTTTTATTGAAGACACAGACTGCCATCGTCCCAGCTGCGATGTAACTCTGCTGGGTCTGAACAAGACGAAGCTTTGCAGAGCGAGCTGGGGAGCATGCTCAGGGCCGGCCCTAAGGCAAGGCTGGGTGGCACAATGCGCCAGGGCACTGGGCCGCCAGGGGGTGCCGCGTGGCGGAGGCCAGACGCAGCACCTCCCTGCATCAGCTTGCTGCCCTTGCCCGCCTCCGGCATACTGAGCGGCAGCCAGAGCCTCCGTCCCACCGGAGTGCTGCCTGCCCGGAGGGCTGCCAGGAGGTGGCTGGCCATGAGGGTGAGCCCCAGAGCCTCCGCCTCTTCCCCGCTATAAAAAGGTGAAACAGTGTGTGTGTGTGTGTGATCTTTGAATGTGGGGGTGTTAGATATCCTTGAGACGGCCCTGAGCGTGCTGGGCAGCCATTGAAGATTGGCTGCGTGGGTCTAAAGATTTACGACCCACTAATGAACTTTACAACACTACAATTTACCACAACAGGACTGTTATGTATTAGTGTATATACCGTGTTTCTCCTAAAATAAGACACGTCTTATATTTATTTTTCCTCCCAAAAAACACACCACGGCTTATTTTCAGGGGATGTCTTATTTTTTATTAAGTATTTTTTTATTAACCATGCATTTTGTAAAGTGGGCAAGGTTGGGGCTCGGATCCGTGAGCGCTGCACCGCTTGCCGGCTTTTGCTCAGTCGGGGCGGGCTGTTGCTGGCTCTCACCGGGTCCCGGGTCTCACCGGCTCTCACCTCGGGGAGGCGCGCTGTTCAGGCTCCCGCTGGGTCGGAGCTCGGCGAGCGCTGCACCTTTTGCCGGCTCCCGCTCAGTAGGGGCTCGGCGCGGCGCGCTGTTGCCGGCTCCCGCTCAGTCAGGGCTCGGTGCGGCGTGTGCTGCGCCTCTCACCGGGTCCTGCTGTGTCGGGGGTCGGCGTAGTGCGCTGTTGCAGGCTCCTGCTGAGTCGGGGCTCGGCGAGCGCTGCACCTCTTCCCTGCTCCCGCTCAATCGGGGCTTCGTGCGGCTCACGCTACAGCTCTCGCCGGGTCCCGCTGGGTCGGGGATCGGCACGGTGCGCTGTTGACGGCTCTCCCGGGTCGGCCCTCGTGGGGTCCTGCTTGTCGGGGCTCGGCGCGCTGTACTGCCGGGACCTGCGGCTCTCGCAGGGTCCTGCTGCAGCTCTTGCCGGCTCCTGGTCAGTCGTGACTCCACGTGGGACACGCTGCTGGGCGATTTGGCGGGGCAGCAACATCCGTTTCTGGGCGCCGACAGGAAACTTCATTTTCCTTTTCCTCTTCCTTGGCGCCATCCAGACCTGCTCCCCCCCGGCTTATTTTCGGGGTATGTCTTATATTTATTCTACCCTTGAAAAGCCTGCCATGGCTTATTTTTGAGGCCCGTCTTATTTTAGGAGAAACACGGTAGTTTTCCCTCAGGTCCTTGACAGTTGTTTTAGGAGGGAACTTTAGGAGGGAACTTCGAATTATGTGTGATACATGGTTTGAGCCAGCCTCTATAAAAGCAGGCCGGCTCGGCAATGCAGTTCAATTCTGTTCTGGCTTCCGAATAAAGAGCTTCTTGAAGAATCGCTGTGTTGTCTACCCACTATTTAATACTGGCGACGAAGGTGGAATGGCTGGACATCAGAGCACAGCCAGATTCCAATGCTCACCAAGCGAAATCACTGAGCGGAGTCACTGAGCTGAATCACTGAGCAAAACCAATTCAGAACTGACCGTTCTGGCTAGAGCACTGTGTTCCATCCATCGCTCTCCACACCGGCATTGGAATCATGGCTTCATTCGTGCCTCTACCGCCGTTTGCACCAACCTCTGAATTGTGGGACGCTTACCTCGCTCGGTTTGCCTGCTATCTCTAAGCAAATAAGCTGACCGCAGTGTCCGCAGAACGGAAGCGGGGCCTTTTCCTCTGTCTTTGCGGCTCCAGGGTCTTCAAGACAGCCCGGGCCTTGGTCGCGCCTCTAGCCGTTGAGGCAACGCCGTGGGACATGCTCAAAGAGAAACTCTATAACCACTATGCACCCAAGCCACCCAAAATTGCTGCCCGTCCTGCGTTCTACCACCGAGATCAGGCAGAGGGTGAGTCGATCAACAACTACATCGCCACGCTTCGAAAGGCTGTCCTGCACTGCCAGTTCCGAGACTTAGAAGATGCCCTGATTGATCGAATCGTCTGCGGAGTCCGGGACAACTGTCTACAACAGTGCCTCCTCGCCATGCCAGACCTCAGGCTGCAGAAGGCCACTGAGGAGGCCATGGCCTCAGAAGCTGCTGAACTCTACGCTCAGGATATCCTCAAGGCCAGCAGCCCGCATCCTGCTAAGGAGACAATCCCCATGCACCACCAGGAAGCCAGCAGTGACGAGGCATCCTCCAGCGAAGACGATGACGTGCACCAGACAAAGCGGGAGTGCAGGAAGTTCAAACAGAGGTCAAGAAGACGGACGCTTATGGCACCGACACATTGACCAGCTGAGGCGCAGGGTTGGGAATTTGGACACTGCCACAGTGCCCCCAACTGCGCCCCCAGCTCCGGAGCCAACACTTAACAGAAGGCGAGGCTCAATCTACACCTCCCTCACAAGCTGCGGACGTGGATCCTAGCCAAGCCGCATCAGAGGTTCAGCATGGCCCTCCAGAGTCTAGGGCCACTGCTGTGCCTGGCCGTCCGCAGAGTCCGCACGTGGCGGTTCCTTCGGCAGTCATGGAGACAGGAAACTTGGACTCACTGCCACCACCGGTGGTGCCACAGTCTCCGCAGGAATCGGCCAACCCCCTGGACACTGGGACTGGCCCTTGGCGTTCCATCCTACTTAAGGGACTATGTTAGTAATTGCATTTGAAACGTTGCATTGTAAATACCTTGAAACCGTTACATTGTTTGAGCCAGCCTCTATAAAAGCAGGCTGGCTCGGCAATGCAGTTCAGTTCAGTTCTGGCTTCCGAATAAAGAGCTTCTTGGAGAATCGCTGTGTCGTCTACCCACTATTTAATAAGGACCCTTCCATTTTGGCTGCTAAAAGTTAAAATCTCTGAGTTTTGGGGCTCTGATGCATCTTGACTTGCATGCCTGGGGTATGGCCATGGCTCAGTGGCAGAACATCTGCCCTGGTTGCGGAAGGTGCCAGCTTCAACCTCAAGGTGGAGGTGGAGAACTGCTGCCAGTCAGTGGTGAGTGAGATGGGCCAATGGTGGAAAGAGACAGCATGCATAGAAAACAAAAACAGGATTCAGTATGACCTTAACATCTTGAGAAAGGGGCCCCAAATAACAAAATGAATTTCAGTAGGGACTAAGATAAGGTTCTGCAATTAGGCAGAAAGAATCAGGTGCACAAATACAGGGGGTGGGGGGAGAGACACCCGGTTTAACAGGAGCACGCGTGAAAAGGACCCAGGAGTCTTATTAGGCCACAAGCTTAACATGAGTCAACCATGTGATGTACCAGCAGAAAAAAGCTAATGAAGTTCTAGGCTGCATCAACAGAAGTATAGTGCCCACCTTCAATTATTTGAAGGGCTTTTCACATATAGAAGGTAGAGCAAACATGTTTTCTACTGCTCAAACCAACTGATTCAAATTAATAAGAAAGGAGATTTCAACAAAACATGAATTTGGATGGTAAGAGCCAGTGCCGGATTTACGTATAAGCTAAATAAGCTATAGATTAGGGCAGGGGTGTACTGATGGGGGGGGGTCCTCCCCGTATGCCATCCTGAAGGGGGGTGACATTTTGGTGGGGGGGGGGCCTGCCCACAACCCCCAAGCCCATAAGTGGCAAAACATTGGCTCGCTGTAAGCGGCTCCCACTTTGCCGCTTTACAGAGAGCTGGGGAGGGAGGGGCTGGGGACGGACGGGAGCCATGGCTCCATGCCCCTCCCTCCCCCCCAGCTCTTTGTAAGTGGCTCCCACTTTGCCGCTTTACAGAGAGCTGGGGAGGGTGGAGGACAGGGGAGTCCCCAACGGTCATCCTCGACTGGCTGGTCCCCAACTGGGAGCCAAGCGGCTCCCCTGTCTCTCCCAGCCTCCAAAGCCCAGCAACATGCAAACACACAGAGGAGCAAAGCTCCCAGGGCCCCTTCCCAAAATAACACATTTGGCCTGGATTGGCGCCTCAGGGCTCCCCCCCCTCCCCAAGCAGCCCACCCCCTGCTGTTGCTTTAAATCACAGCTGACTTACATCCCCTACTGGTTTTAGCCTTTACCTCACTCAAATTCATGGAGCGCTAAGAGGGCTCCCCCCCTCGCTGTTTGTGAAGGGGGGTCCTCCTTTCTTCTTTCTTTCTTTGTGTTTGAACTAGCAGGCGAGCAGGCCAGGAGCTTTGCATGGGCAGTATCACTTGCATTGTAAGCCCTGCAAAAGTTCCTCTCATCGCTGCTCAACAGGGAGCTGCTGCAGCCACCCACAATTCCCTGGACGCCCCCATTGGGTTGCTGGTGCGAGCGACGTGCCGCGCCCCCCGCTCCGGGTGCCAAAGCCCCTAGCTCTGCCACTGGCTTAGGGTCCCACTCTCTTGGGGGCCCCCAAAAATTTAAAGGCAAAAAACTGGATGTACATTTCCAAAATATAAGATAAAAAACAAATAAAATAAAACCTACATACACCAACAGTGTTTTGCGTTGTGTAGGCTCCTATGATGTAACTAATTTAAGAAATTCAACACAAAAAAACAGTGACAATTTGTTGATGACAAAGGACAGCTGGATATATAAAGGGCCCCATTACCTTCAGTAACTTAGGGCCTCATCAAACCCTGGTAAGAGCTGTTTGAGAGCTGATTCCTACATTGCAGGAGGGTTTAACTAGATGACTCTTGGGACTCCCTCTCACCTGATGAGTCTATGGATGCTGAAGAACCATGTAGTCAGTTTGTCATTTCACCTGTTTGCTCTTTTTGAATTGATATTAGAGGACCGAATAAAATGCACTGAATTTGCTGGAGAGGCTCAGTCAGGACACCCAGCAGG
This sequence comes from Zootoca vivipara, assembly GCF_965207765.1. Classification (NCBI taxonomy): domain Eukaryota; kingdom Metazoa; phylum Chordata; class Lepidosauria; order Squamata; family Lacertidae; genus Zootoca; species Zootoca vivipara. The sequence continues at coordinate 1,759,533 of NC_142589.1, read as the reverse complement.
GAAAGGAGAGCTGTCTGTAATACTTCATAGTGGGTAGGTGGTCTGCCAGTGATCTTGGTTGGGTACAAGTTAGGGAATTTTCTTACTAGGCAAGAAGGCTTTTAGTTTCATTTGTGAAATTGTTAGAGGGTACATATTAAACCCCCTTTTCCCTCTTGCTCACTCTCCTAATACATAGTGCACATTCCAGGCAAAGCTAAGCACTTTCAAGGAGAGATGGGCAATTCTGCCTATTTCAGTCTCTCTTTTTCCACATCAGTTTATGGAGTTTATTTTTAAGTCCTCATGAAAATTCATCAGCATTTTAGTGTATTTTTCTCATAATAAACACATTTGAAATGCATTTTTACCTAATACACACATTTTTGCAAGCTGCTTTCCCTAATACATATGCACCACTTCATGTACACTTTACCTTAATAAATTAATGTTTGCACACATTACTTGACTGGAAAACTGCACCACAAAATTCAGAGAAGTGAAGGCTTTGAATTCATGCTGTGTTTTGGGTCACATATTGAACCAGGTAGTGTGAATTAAGTAAGTTTCCCTTTAAATGTGAACTAAACTGAACTTCTTCCCCTCCCCATACTCTAAGTCCCATTGATTTCTGTGGGAGTAAGTGAAACCCCCCGTGGAACTCTCATTGAGATCAGTAGAAAATAAGGAAGCACAACTGGGCCAAGCCTATATTTTGTAATGGTTCTGAAGAGGGTAATCATTTATCCATTAACTAAGGATCAAAAACACAAGTTTTGGTTTTCCAAGGTCTATCCTGCTTTGTTTCCCCCATGTTATTCCTCGTGCTACTGGAGCTCTGTTCACCACTGCGCATGCCATAATGCTCTTATTTTTCATTCCCAGATGGCAGGCGGGGATTTGATGGAACTCAGGTGTTTGCAGCCCTTTCACCCTCCAATACTCCCATTGGTTTTTCAGTTATTACATTTCTATCCATCATCTTCTCTCCAAGGCTGCTGCAGTGCGCAGCTCATGCTGCATGTAGCTGGCACAGCATTTCAGATTCTGCTCCCCCCCCTTTAAAGTGGCCTCCACATCCACTGAGATCAGATGACCCAATAAAACAATTTCCAGGGCCTGGTCTCTTGGATTTGCTGCTTCTCTGGGGCACCTGCCACACTGGCTCTTTTGTTTCGCCTAATTAATGTCATTTGGAGAGATTATCTTAGAGCATGCCATCTTGCATCACTCTCCAATAGCAAGAAAAGGGGGGGGGGTGACTGTGCAAGTTAGCTGGGAACGCACACAGCATTGGGCTGGGCTTAGAGTTTCCTTTCCACAGGTCCATATGTAGCCTCAGGCCAGCCTGTAGCAGAGTTGTGCTATGTTCCTGTGCCTCAATAGAGCAGAACTGCAGAATCCTCCTCCTTAACATCTTGCTTTTCCACATGTGAGGAGGTATATTGTTTTGTTTTTAAAAGGGGGCATCGTTCAAGTATGCCATATCAAACAACATGTTTTGGTTTTCTTCCTCAGAGCCGGAAACATGCCAGCAAAGTTCGTCTCTACTATATGCTCCACCCACTAGATGGAGGCTGCCCTGCGAAGAAGCTGCGGTCAGAAAATGTGAGTTTTGTTGCTATATCTGTTAGCAGTTACCCAACAGGACTACAAAACAGCTCTTAAAACGGATCAGGTCCAAGATGTGGTCAAGGTCGCCAACATCCTTTGGGGCCCTGAATGCACTATGCAGCAGTGTGGGCATTCTGGGAAGTCTGGGTAGGATTCAACCTGTTCTATGAAGAACTAAGCCTGTTAGTGTCCTTGGAGACAATGGTTAATGCACAGGTGGTATCATAGTTCCTCATGTGCTCATGGGGCCCTTAACAATGGCAATACCTTGGAAGCACTAAGAAATACATGAAAGTGTGGGAGCATATATTGCCAGCTAAGCTATGAATTGGACACGTCTCTCCGCAGCTCTGGAGATCTGAATTACCATTGCCACCCTGTTGCTAGCAGCTGTCCATAATCTGAGTCTGAAAATCGTAGCTTTGTGGGGAGAAAAACCCAGGAGGAACAAATATATCCTGAAAAAAGTTAATGAAGGTTTTGGTGATGGGGCCTCCAGTCTATGAACTGTTTGGTCTTTGTGTTACTGCCCTTTTCTTTTCTTTTCAGGTTAATGATTTAGAGAGCAGCTTTTAATTTTGGAACATGTTCCAACAACTGTCAATATGCCATATTCATATCTGAGAGGAAAAGTAATGAATATGTGCAGCAACCCTATTACAATTAAGCACATTTAGTGTTCCTTCTGTACACTTCTGGTTATAAATGACCCAATTCAAAATCATTTGTGAGCTAACCTTTACCACTGAGCTAAAAATGAATGGTTGTGTTTGCTAACATTTATCTGGCAGTATATTGATAACATCTGTCACTCTACCACAAAAAGTGTCAAGCAGACACAACAAATGTGTTTGGAGGTTATGACAATGAAGCTCAGGATTCAGGGAGAGGAATTTTCAGAAATGAACTTCCCCAAATTGGAAAACATCAAGCTACTTATAGGCTGAGTCCAAACACCCTCTGAAATCATAGCATGGATCATAGCAGACTTGCTTGGCTCCTGCACCACCTTTTTCTTCTTTGGCAATCCCTTGTAGCTGATTAAGATTGTTTTACATGAACACGGTTTTAAAGTGTCCGTAGGTGACTGTGGAGGCCAATTCTGGATCCACATGTCCTTCCACAGTGGGGACATAGGTTTCTGGGTGGGAGTTGATCACAGTGAGGGTTTGCCAAGTGTGCCTTCCTCTTAGCATGTTTCTGCCTTTCGTCCTGAGTTTGAGCATCTTCAAAGTCCATGACACCTTTGGTAAAGTCTATTCTCCAACTGGAGTGCTCACAGGCCAGTGTCTCCCAATTGTCGGTGCTTATACTACATTTTTAAAGATTTGCCTTGAGACAGTCTTTAAACCTCTTTTGTTGACCACCAGCATTACACTTTCCATTTTTAAGTTCAGAATAGAGTAGTTGCTTTGGAAGACGATCATCAGGCATCCACACAACATGACCAGTCCAACGAAATTGATGTTGAAGAATCATTGCTTCAACACTGGTGATCTTTTCTTCTTCCAGTACACTAATGTAAAGTTGGAGTTCTTGTTATTAGAAACCCAAAAGAAGAAGAATTCAAGAACTCAAGTCCATACGTGTTTCAATTGTGGGGATGATCCTTACTCGTGAGTCAAAAGGAAATTATAACAAACAATAATCCATTCAATTGCATATATTCTAACAAAAGTACCAACTCAAACAAGGTTACAACTCAATAATACGGAACAAAAAATGAAAATAAGAGTCTTAAGTCCATAAGCATGTATGATGTCTGAAGTCAATTGTTGAAGAAGATCCAGATGGAGGCCAGGACAGGGTCCTGTTTCAATGTATATATCTTCAGCAGCTAATTTCTAAGGAGTCGTGTAAATTGTATAAATTGTAGAAATTTTCTATTGTTTTCTACGTTTTTCATTTATAGCAACTAAGTGTGTGTAGATTGGCGTGTATCTTTGGTTCTGCTATGTGTTTGAGTTTGCCATCCATTTACACGTGGACCTGAGTTCTTGAATTATTCTTCTTTTGGGTTTCTTCCAGTACACTGGCATTAGTTCGTCTGTCTTCCTAAGTGATGTGTAAAATTTTTGGGGACACCTTTGATGGAATATTTTGAGGAGTTGGAGATGGCATTTATAAGTGGTCCATGTTTCACAAGCGTACAGTAAAGTTGGTAGTACAATAGCTTTGTAAACAAGCCTTTTGGTTTCCCTGTGAACGTCCCAGTCCTCAAACACTCTGCACTTCAATCAGGAGAAAGCTGTACTCACACAGTGTGAGGACTAGAAGAGCTGCTCAAGGCTTAACAGCTCTGCTCTGACGCCTGGGGCTGGGAGGAGGGAGCATGGGGGGAACATCCGGGAATGTTCTTTGTTCTCTGCATTGCTGTTGTTGGTTTCGTTTTCCACCAGCAACATGGAGTGCTGTTCGCTGGCAGCTGCTGATTTATGCTTGTAAATAAAGACTTAAGCTTAGAATAAGAAGCTGTCTTGTTCCGATTTATTAGTGTGATTGCTCCTGCATGTCTACACAGCTTCACGCTGCGACAGAGAGAGAGAAGGAGAGGAGTTTCCATTCAGCAAATTGTAGAATCATGGCAATTAAAATAATAAATAGAGTTGGGGCAATAACACAACCCTGTTTAACACCTGGTTGGTGAATGGTTCACTTTGAGAGCCATTGTTATTTGTGATTGTTGCTGTCATATTATCATGGAGGAGCCAAATTATGTTTACAAATTTATCTGGACAGCCAGAAGGACAGTTCACAGGGCATTACGATTTACAGTGTTGAAGGCCTGCACCACTACCTCTTTACTGGTTCCCAAAGTTTTCTTTGCAAAAAGGGGGGGGGGGGAATAAATTCAATTCAGTTTGCACTTAAAGGTCAACTTATCTATTTGTAAGTCCCAAAACAAATGCAAACCAAACCAAATGCAAACAGCAATCTGAAATCCAAAGTTTTTCAACTGAGTTCTCCAATCAAGTATTGTATACAAAAATGCATGTACTAGCCCAAAACATGCATTAAAATCCCTATTAGTGAAAAAAATGTGTATATTAGTTTAAATGCTAAAGACTTTTCATGATGACTTTTAAAAAATGTAAACTGATGTGGAAATGTGGATAACTAAAGATTAGAAATATGAGAAACAGAGAGAGATCAACATTGACAGATTCTCCTTGCTTGCAAAAGGAGGGGACATTGGCAGCTGGAGTGCTGCTGGCTGCGGTGGATGCACTCAGGGAGGGTCAATGAATTCCAGGAAGCCTGAAAAATGTACTGTCCGTTGCCTCCCACATCTGGTGAGTGAGTTGGAAAGCACTGGAAACTACATAATTCCCATGATGCCCAGTGGCAATGGCAATGGCCATTCTGTATGTGTGTCCAGGCTTTAAGGAGGTGCAAGCAGAAGTTCCACCTTCTTATCAGAACCCCCAGAACCTCCCTGAAGGCTGGAGAAGAAGCATGAATGGAGCAAAGAGGTGACGTGTCGAGGGGGAGGGAGAGAGGTGACCCATGCCTCTGCTCCTCTCTTCCCTTCTCCAGCACACCAGCCTCTCCTCCCATGAACTGCTGCCTCTGGGTTTCCTGACACAGTCAGGCATGGAATGCCCAGAGGGAGGAATCAGTTCTTTATTGTTAAACGTACCTTTGTCAAAAGTACATCTCTCAGCTACTCCCAGATGTGCACCTGATGAAGCAGCTGCTACAGCAAAGGGCCCCCATCCCCAACCTTGACGCTTCGCACAAGCAGGTGAAGATTTCACCTGCATATAACCTGTTTCTGCTCCTCCCTCTTCAGTCCTCGCCTAGTCCTGGGAGACAGGTGGGGGCAGGAGGAGGACATGGGGAAGCCCTGACCTCTCCCTCCTCCTCCTGCCCCTGCTCTTCACTCTCCAATCCTGCAGCTTCTCCTGCCTCTCACTCTCATCTCCTGGCTGCTGCTACAGGTTCCTCCAGATCACTGATCCCTTCTTCCAAGTCAGTCTCCAACCCCTTTTCTCCCGGTGCCCATTCATCAGTATCCAGCCAGTCCCTGACACTGGACTATTTCCCCTCATTCCTCCTAGGTTTGGGCCTAGACAACCTTGTCTGGGCTGTCTTTGTTGCACCCTCCCTCCTGTAGAGACGGATCAGGGTCTTTGAAAAGGGCAGCCATGGCTGAAGCCAGTCTGGCTGGCTGCGGCAATTCCCTGAGGACCTTCACAACTTTCTTTGTGTGGGAAAGACTTGCTTCTCCTATTTATCTGTGACACTTATCCAAGAGCATTAGACCATATTGGTGATATCATACTGTAGCCAAACTGGTCACAGAGCATAGAGATACAGTATGCACAATGTTATCCCTGGTTGTCTGGGATCATCCCTATGGCTAATCCAAGAAGGCTAAGGAAGCAGTGGTTGGAGGAGATGGAAATGGCAAGCAGGGGAGACAATGTCACCAAACAGGAGGGGGGGGGACAAAGTGAAAATTCACAGAGAGCAGTTTCCAGACAAGGCAGTTTTCTTAATCAGTGCAGAGTATTCATGCCTCAGGATTCCCCACCATGGCAGCTATAGATTTTTATGCTTTAGGTATGGAACTAGATTTATTGTTTGCAGCTGTCCCTAACAATACAGAGAAATTAGAGCAAGTGAAGAAGGGGGCAGAGGCCATTATGTTCAAATGATTCTGACACCACTGCAGAGGGGCAAAGAGGTCAGGGGGAGAGAGAAGACCTCAGGAATGCCAGGCTGAGATGAGGAGACAGGACGGCCACCTCCTCCACCCACCTCCCAACAGAACATAAGAGGAGCTTGCTGGATCAGGCCAAGGGCCCACCTAGTCCAGTATCCTGTTCTCACATTGGGTGGGGAAACCCACAAGCAGAACCCAAACACAAGAGCATGCCCCCCCCTCATGGTGATTTCCTTTTTTTAAAATAATGTTTATTGATTTTTTGACATATAACAACAAAACATACATCACCCACACACCAACCATGGCATTACCTAAAATAGAAAACCAGGAACACAAATAAAAACATTAACATATCTAAACATAATAATTAAAAAACAAAAACATACATTTATAGTTCAAAAACCATTCATCTTTTCTGACATTGTAGGTTGACCTCCTCAGCCCCCCTTACTGTGGTTCATCTTATACTCCCTTTGGCACTTTCATAATCATCATCTTAACATTGTTTCTTTCTATCTTAAACATGTTTATACCTTTTAAATTTTACACCAAAATTCTATAATTATCCTTTTCATTATAGATTACATATTTAACATCTATGACAACATCATACTCCTCTTTCCTTACATATTATATTTCTGCCTTAAACATACTTCTTCATTTAATTCATATTATAAAATTTTTAATCTACTTTTACACTATACTAAACTAAAAATTCTCTTCCTTATACCCACACCACTCTTCTAAGAACTCCCCATTTCAGTCAAAATCATATTTCTATTGTTAATCCTTCTAATCACAAGTCCCCTTTTACGGTCGGCAAGTCCTATTTTGATCCGGGTTACCCTATTACATAGCCAATTATAAACTATTTATCCCACCCCCTTCCTCACCTTTCTTTCTACTCTCATTCCTTTAACCTTGCCCTGCGTCTTTCTTCAATCCTGTACTTCTAAGCACCCCTTTTCTGTTTTCTGTGGTCATCTTGACTCCTTGGTCCAATGTCTTCATCTGTTGAGAGGAGATATTTTTCAATTCATACTGGTTATTCTCAACTAGTTTTTCTTGCACAGATGGACTCTCACTCCTTCTGTACCACTCAATTTCTTCTATATGGACTGGGGTGCTCTCACCCTCCCCCAGTCCTTCTTGTTGGGTTTTCTCCTCCAATTCCGACTGGACAGTTGGACTCTCACTCCTGCTGTTCAGTTCTTTCTGATCATCACAACCTTTGATTTTTCTAATCTCCAGATTGCACTGTACCAAATCATTTTTAATTTGCAATAGCCAATCATGGTGATTTCCAGCTCTGAACATGGAGACACAAGCAGAGCCATTGTGGCCAGGAGCGTAGATGGATCTCCAGGAATTATTCCAGTCCTCTTTAAAATCATCCAGGTTGGTGGCCATCACTGCCTCCCATGGGAGCTGCTTGTGGGCTCCCCTTTGGGGCACCTGGCTGGCCCCTGTGAGAACAGGATGCCGCACTAGGTGGGCCATTGGCCTGATTCAGCAAGCTCTTCCTATGTTCTTATGGATTTACCTGTTTACACATACTTCACCTAATGTCTCAAGGGCAGGCTACAAAGATACCACACATTTTAAAAGTCCAAGTCCCAGTTCAACTGAAATCATAAGACCAAACCACAAAGCAGCTAATGACAAAATGCACCGCACTGCAGAAGGAGGGAAGGAGCAGGGGCTGAGGACGACATCCCATCCTGTTTTGATCTTGTTTTGATCTTGCTGGGATGAGCCATCAATGATCCATCCCAACTCACTCTGTCCCATCCCATCCCATTATACACATTTTGTGCACACATTTGTGTAAAATCCACCCCTTTTACAGAAAAATCATGCTATTTCATGATTTCCAGTGCATTCACAGTAAAATAGGCCTTTTAATCTGTACTCTTTGTGCACTGAAAATCCACTGCAGAGAACTCGGAGTTGAGTTCCAATTCTGAAGCAAGTTCGGGAGTCTAAGATTGGGAGTCAGTCTGTTGCAAAAAGTGGAGAAGAAAAATATACTCCCCCCCCCACTGAATAATAAGGCATCACCTAAAATACAGAAGAGGAATATGCAAGGAAACACTCTTTGCTAGGGACAAGGTTGTTTTTAAGCAGTCCCATGAGGCACTTGCCACTCTTCAACATAACATCTGAACAAATATGAAGAATGAGTTGACAGTAAGAGAGGAGAAAAGAAACAGTCTGGATTTTGAAATAAGAAGCATCTGATTTGTCAGGAGGATTTTTATTTTTTATTTTTAAATCACATCTCTCTCTGAAAGTAGGTTGAAGAGAAACAATGACACAGGTGCTCAGAACAAACACATCTCAAGCATGTCTCTCTGTGTGTGTGTGCGTGAGAGAGAGAGAATCCCAGAGCACAAACATCCTTTAAATCAGATTTTCAAACAAGACCTTCGTGGGTGGCTCTTTTGAGAGTTACAGTGGATGTTGATCCATTAATCCAGAGCATTTCTCACTGCACTTCAACTTTGAAATGACTTTGAAATCATTCCCTGGGGTCTTAGAGCAGAGTAGAGTGTTATGTAAGAAGAAAAAGAGGAAGGGAAGAAGAAGAAGAAATAAAAACAGGGCATGAAAAACAAGGCTCTCTGCTAATGAGCATTTACGGCCCCTGTAGTTTAGAACATTGTCTTTTTTTACCCTACTAGATTTTGATGAGCAGCAAACACACTTTATGCGGGGAGAGTTCCTTTTCAGTCCCTTTCTCCCAGGTGAGAGACAAATTGACTGCATAATAAACCAGGTTTGCAACTCTCAGAAACCTAAACGTCAGCTGGGCTTGAACTGGAATTATCCAGGAAGAAAAAAGGAAGCCTATGTGTCAGAAGCACAGTTCAGCTGGTGAATAGTAACCAGTCTGCACCCTCCCACACTAGCATTGGGGAAGAAAGTCTATTCAGTTTGCATTTAAAGGGCGAAGTAATTTATACTTTCCAAAACAATATGTGAACCAAAACACAAGTCATCCTTCAAAATTTGCACTCTTCAAAATTTGCAGTACAGCTCTCCAGTCAAGCAAGGTATGTTTTGTTACTGGCCACCACAATCCCTGCTGTGCCGCATAGGGGATTCCAGGGGTCTTGGGCCTCAGCCGGGGTCTGTGCTTCTTTGGAGAATTGAAGACATGGCAGACATTGTTGTAGCTCTAAGAACTATGGTTTATTCACCTATTTACACCTTCATTCTGCATGGAGGGAGTCCAGATCTTACAGCATGGTCATTTCAAGAGGGGTTTGTTCCCCACAGCAGTGCAACCCTGGAGTCCAAGGCATCTCTCCCAGACAGCCTTCAGACAGCCTGCCCCTTGGTTCTCCCCCACTTCTTTCCCCCAGAACACCTTGCTAAAAAGACTCATTTCCTATCACCTCTCTCACACACCGCATCCCCCTGACAACCTCTTTCTGCCCAAGCCCAAGATTCCTCTCAGATGGGCCATTAACCTCTTTTGTCATGTAAACCCCTCTCTCCCAGGTGAGGCCCTGGCTTGGAAAGGAAGTAATCCCTGGATCCAGCAAGTGTTAAAAGCTAATCAAGCCTTCTGATTCTGGGAAATAGCCAAGCTAGCTTCCTGGTGAGCTGATAGAGAATTAAGGATCTTGGTGCAAGAGCCAAATGGGTACCCTTCTAAGAGAAAAAGCCAGTGTTTAGCATAGAGAGTTTTCAAGTGATGTGACCTAGATGTAAAGTAGCAACTGGAAAGAGAGCCAGAACAATGTTTGAATTGGATTTCTGTTTGAATCCAAGGCTGTGGCTATAGGAGAAACAACACCTGGTGTTGATGTTGTTACACACACACACACACACCACAGACTCAGGTTGTATATATGTGTAGATAAACCATATATCATAAAGACAACCCAGTCTCCGCAGTGCTTCATTTCCCAAAGGAAACATGATCCCTAGGGAAGCACCTGGAACCCCTGGAATCTCACATAGCTCAGAGTGCAACTAGATATAGACAAAATAACACACACAAATGCACTATATTAGAGGAAATTACCTTGCAAAAAAGGATTATGTGTAGGAAAAAAATCCAAATAAAGATGTGTATATGAGGGAGAGAGTCAAACTAAAATGCTTATGAATTTTCATGAGGTAAACAAATCTCAAAATGGTATGGCAATGTGGTGAGATGAATTTAAGATTGGGAAAAAGGAAAATTGAGAGAAACTGCTCTCCACCCATTGTGGCCTTAGCAGGAGTAACAAGGCTGCTGCAGGGGGCGTTGGGGAGGGCACCAACACCACTGTCATCTTCTGCAGTGCGTCCTTGCTCAGCCTGCATCCCCAATGTTGTGGGACTACAACTCCCTTCACCCTAATGCATACCTGCCAAGTCTCCCGCTGAAAAATGCAGGATCAGCAGCGGCGCAGCACTGGAAGTTGTGTAGAAGCAACTTCCGGTGCCGCTCTGCCCATGTGTGGGCACCGGAAATAGGGCAGAGCGGCACCGGAAGTCACTTCTACGCATGCCCGGCAGCCATTTTGGTGACACCCGCCGCCATGCGGCAACCACCAAGATGGCCGCCCCCATGCAGGCACCACCAAGATGGCCGCCGGGCATGCGTAGAAGCGACTTCCGGTGCCGCTCTGCCCTATTTCCGGTGCCCACACATGGGCAGAGCAGCACCCAAAATGGAGGCTCCCTGGCAGGTAGGAAATCTGGGGGATTTCCGGGATTTTTCTCCATTCAGGAGAACAGCGGGAAATGGATCAAAATCTGGGGGTTTCCCGCGAAAAACGGGATACTTGGCAGCTAAGCCCTAATGTATGCAGTTTTCTGAAGTTCTTGCAAAAAAATGGTTGGAGGAAAAATGTTTCTCAAGTCAGTCTGAGGGGTCAGAAAATTATCGTCCCCTTGCCAGAGTGCCTCCTCGAAACACAGCTCCCTTTCCTTAAATCACAGCATGAGGACCCCAGCTGAATTGACCAGTGTGAGAAGAAAAAGAGGGGTCCTATTTCCATATTAATCTTTTTTAAAAAAGTAGAAATATTTGCATTTAGATATGTGTTTCATTTTTTAAAAAAAATCACCGGATAATGGTGTGTGCCGATGGGTTGCAGGTTTCCCTTTCCACAGCCCAGCCAGCCTCCTTTGGCCTCTCTCTGGCTTCCAGCTCTGGAGTGACACCAAGGTCTCTGCTGGCCTGGAGCTCCCCTTTGCACCCTCCAAATGCGCAGGCAGGCAGGCAGAAGGGCTGGAATCCCTGCCAGTCGGAATCAGCAAACATCTCCAAAGTGGCAAGCTCTCCCAAATGGGGTTTTCTGAGATCCCAAGCTGGCCCTGTCATGTCTACAGCTCCAAGCTAGAGCAGTCTTGTGCATTTCACTTGGGAGGAGATGCTCCCAAGTCCACCTCCTTAGGCGGTTTGGGCTGTATGGGTTCTGTCTAGTGGAGCACTAAGTTAAAGTTACTCAGCGGTATAATGGTTGTGCTGGTGAAATGTTTTGCACAAGTGGAACATAGTTGCTCAAAGAATGCATAAGCAAGCTGCTGATAACTTCAGGGCACAATAGTCTGTGCAATCTGTTGCACAAAATTAGAATCCATCTGTCTGCCAGCACAAGAGCTCTGGTCGAGAAGCTTGGATACAACCCTGATTGCAGTGACATATGGGGCACCCTGGCCATAGGAACATAGCAAGCTGCCTCATGTGGATTCAGACCATTGGTCCATCTAGCCCAGTGTTGTCTACTCAGGCTGGCAGCAGCTTTCCAAGGCTTCAGACCAGGGGCATTTGCAGCCCTGCCTGGAGAATGAGCCGGGGACCTTCTGCGCCCACACATGCTCTGCTACCGCACTGTGGCCTTCTCCCCACTCTTCTGTGTGAAAGGGCTGTAGACCCACAAAGATGGCCATTTCAGACATGCTTTTATGGCAAAGAATGTGATACGATTGTTGGCGCTTAAACAGTAATGAAAACAAGAAGATTAAAAAATGTTTTCACACATGAGGGGACCTTTAGCAGCTCTTATTAATAAATCCTCCTGGTACATCAATAGCAGGAAATATTTCTGTCAGGCAAGCTAATTAAACTCAGGAGCAACTTCACCACTAAAAATAGCTCCGAGGCTGCTGGACTCTCAGCACAGTCATTTTGTGCCATTTATGAAGGACTTGCTGCCACTTCCCATGAAACATCAGATCGGTTTGCAGTGGACACAGTAAACAAGTGCAGAGACACCCAGACTTTAGAGCTGCCTTGTCTTGGGAGGAAGCCAGACTGATTTCTGCGTAAACATGCATGAGAGAACTAGGGTGCATGTCTGATAGAGACACCTTCAATAGTCAAAATACTGTGTATGATAAAATCAAGAATATGATAAAATCCAGTTTAAAACATTTTCTAACTTTCTAGTCCCTGGGTTTTCAAGGTGAAAAAAGACTTTATAATATAACTTTCCTGGTTATTGATAATATGCAGCTTGTTATATGGAATAATTATCAAATGTCAAAGGAGCATCACATTGCTTCAGAAATCCATGCAACAGTCTCTTCTTCTTCTTCTTCTTCTTCTTCTTCTTCTTCTTCTTCTTCTTCTTCTTCTTCTTCTTCTTCTTCTTCTTCTTCTTCTTCTTCTTCTTCTTCTTCTTCTTCTTCTTCTCTTATCCATTTTCCACTCTTATCCATTTTCCATAGTTTGATACACCCACTTTACAGTTTGCAGCAGTCTTTCATTAGGTTAGGCCAATGCCCCAGCTGCAGCTTTGTCTAGACCAGGGACAATCTGGACATTGAGAGCAATGTTTGATTTCTGGGGCTATGCAGATTGTGGTGGGTTAGCTCTTCATAGTTCCCATTCAGTTCTGTGGGAGAATATAAAAAGGGGCCACAATCGGGGGGGGGGGGGGGTTGTAACTAATGTTTTTGCTCTACTAGCACAAGGGCACTTTCACTAATGGAGGGGTGAGTTTCAGGGTTGCACAACAGAGGAATCCAGTGCGGCAGTTGCATTAGCAGCAACTCGTAACGCAACAGATTGTGCAATCCATTCTGCAGCAAAGTTACCAGCAAGCTTTTTATGAATTATTTTGGGAAGCCAACTTCCGCTGGCACAAAATATTTCTCTAGATGAATAAGTATATTGCTGACTGACTCTAATGTAGAGCTGCATTAGATGTGACCCCTGGGACTTGAGATGGAACAACATCAAGCCTTCACACCAGTCAGTCAATCAGTCTTTCAACCATAGTAAAAGCAGAAAACAAAAATTGAAATAACAATTGGGAGGGGGAGTCACAATACCAATACAATCTTACTTATTCATCACACTAGGAGAAAGTAGGAAATTGGCTCAAGCTTTAAAAGCAAATCTTTCCACTGCTACAGAAACTCAGACCAGCCCCAGGCAGCATTCCCCTCAAGAGAAGGATCCTTTGCATCAAATACTGGTCACAGCAACAGGAAGGAAGAAACAGATTTGTCAACTCCAGGGGTGTCCACAAATTTATTATTTTATTTTATTTAAAAGCATTTCTAAACCATGTAAAAAAATTAAAACCTCAAAACAATGCACAACATAAAAGCAATAACCAATATATTTAAAACAAAAGCCAGGAAAACAGTAGCGCAAAAGTATATGAAAACAAAATCTGAGGGTGGAGGGGACTGTAGTTCAGCGGTGCAGCATCTGCATTGCATGCAGAAGGACCCAGGTTCAATCCCTGACATCTCCAGGTAGGGCTGAGAGAGACTCCTGGTCAGATATCCTAGAAACCCACTGCCAGTCGGTGGAGACAAGACTGGTCTGGATGAACCAGGGGTCTGACTCAGAATAAGGCAGCTTCCTGTAGGTACCTGTTTGGCTCCCCAGTCAGCCAAGCTGGCTTATTCCACCCCTCCCTTCTTTCTTCAGTTAGCATTCCATGACATCCTCAATCCTCCCTGGGCTGGGGGTTGTGGGTGGAGATTCCCTCACCTTGACTTTTTCAATGTTCTCTCCCTCTTGCTTCCACTTCTGGCTTTAATCCTGATCAGCTGACTCTTGGCTATGGCTGTTCATCAGCTGTGACATGCGATTGATCCCTGTGGCTCATAGCTATTGGCTCGGCAATCTGTTGCCAGCTGTATTATGTCCTCATAAAGGTACTACAAGAAAATTGTTGTGAGGCTAATAAAAACATACCAGATGTGCACTTGAAATTCACAGCCTCTGTAGGGCACAGCTTCAGCGATAACTTAAGGCAACCCAGTTATGCATAAGAAGCAGGCAGATTATTGCTGGAATTTCACAGCTGATGTGTGAACACTTCTGAAAATGCTAAGAGCAGAGCGTCTATCTGATGAGCACCAAAGATTTAAAAAGTGTTGCCTATTTAGCTCTGGAGAGAGGAGGGAGTGATTTATTTTATAGCCGATACATCAAAGGAAATAACACAGTAGGGGTGGAAGAGTACTTTAGGTTAAAGAAGCTTGAGTGTATGAGAACTAATGATTATAAATGGAAAGTTAATTAATTTGGCTTGGAAATTAGGGAGGGAAGGATTTCATACAGTCACAGGAATCAAAAAGGAAGTTTCTTACTAGAGTCTGATAGATTTATGGAAATTGTTGTTTTTGCTCTAAATGCTGGGACTGTAAGTGTCCCCCGACCAAAGATCCCTCCTGGCGTGACCTTTGCAGAATGTCTGCTGCTTCTGTGCAGCTCCTTCCTACACTACAGAAGCAACCTCAGGAGAGGATGAGAGTACCCTGGGCAGCAAGGCAGGGGGTGAGAAAATCGCCTTAAGTGGCAGGTGCTGGGCAAGGGGGCAAGGGGTGAGCATTCCCCTCTACTGCCTACACAGCCTAAATAATTTGGCTCTTATATGTAGAAAGGGAGGGCACCACCTCACCTGTTGCTTCAGGGAGCAAAATGACTTGGACCAGTCCTAATGTGCAATGATGGCAAGGGGCAAATACCTATGCTGTGAACTCCTCAACCATATGTTGTCGAACTCCTGACTTTATTCCAGTCTGTTTTGGTAGTTCACCTTTTAGTGGAATAGGATTGGTACTTTTATTCTTGCTGACGGGTGAATACTTTGATTATTCTTATGGTTTATTCTATGTTATGAATTTTAAAGTTTGTCAAGTTTTTCAGTACTTAAATATTTTGTAAGTTGTTTCTTTGAGGTACTGTAATTTGTAAAAATGATGAAAAATATTAATATTGATATTACTAACAATAGCAACAGCAACAACTTGAACAGAGACCCTAAGAGATATTCCACCCATTGTGCAGAATGTGGCAGTAAAAGTGAGGTATTTGGACACTTCAAAAATCCTAGCATTTCTGCATAGTTTTGGGTGGAAGATGAACTGCTGTGGAACAGAAGCAGTGCTGCATGCAGTGATACAGAAGAGAAACCAGGGCTTTCTTCAACCCTAATGGCACCTCAGAGTCTTGTGCTGGGGGTGTCTTTCCATTTCCCTCTGTAGTATTTACATTTTTACAGTCCAGGCTTTCCCCCCACAATTTTTTATTAGTTTTCAAACAATTTAACAAATCCAATTCAATTTGAGTACCATATTCCCTTAAAATTTTGACTTCCCACCCTTACTTACATGATGTTTCTATTCAAATCATTCATCTACTCTCATAAATGTAATATTTAGCTAAAACATATATTCTACATTACATTCATTTATCATTCTCATTCCTTTTATATTTCAACTCCTGCCTGCAATTTCATTTGACTAATATTTTCCTCAGTTAATCCAATTCTTCTACAAGTTTTTCTTCTTTTTGGGCTCTTATTTTTGCTGTCACTTTTGCCATTTCCACATAGTCCAATAATTTCAAATCCCACTCCTCTTTTCTTGGAACTTCTTCTTTCCATTTCTGTGCCTACAGAGTTCTGGCTGTGGTGGCGGCATACAGAAACATTTTAAGCAACTTTTGGGACCTCTGTCACTATTATTCCCAGTGCTTTTTTTTCTTAAAAATTGTTTGGGGGTTCTCTCATTTTGACTCAAGAAAATCACCATTTTATAGTTCAAATGGGGGGGGAATACAATAAATGGGAAAAAACACTGCCTTTAGCTCAGCATCCCACCCAAAAAGAGGGGGCAGGCGTTCAGAAGAAGCCACCTTCATCCAAACAGCAGCAGCAGCTTTTGGGAAATGATACATAATGAGTTGAAGAAATGTTTCAAATAGTCATTTATTTTGGGAATAATCAGTGTTTTTTCTGGGGAAACACAGGGGGATGCGTACCCCTAAACATTTGGAGGAGCAGCAGTAGTGGGGATTTGGGTAGCTTCCACGCACTGCAGAAAGAGCGTGAGGGTGGGTTCCTTTTCTTCCTTATTAGTATAAAAACCAGCTAAATCACCAAATTGCTTTATCATTTCAAATACCTTTATCACCTTAACCAAACAGTTTACCACAAAAAGAACTACATCATCTGCAAATGCCCTTTGTTTATAGGTTTGTTGTCCAATTTGGACACATCACAGCATTTCACTTTCTCTTATGTTTCTACAGTTCAGGAGTACCATTTCACGAATCTTGATAGGGCTTGTTGAATTCATGACATACAGATCAGGCTTTCTTGCCAAATTTGTCATCCAGAACAGTGAGCTTTAAGGCGATGGAAGCCAAGCATGGGGGTGTATTTTTGGCTGGAAGGCTGCTAATTTTTGTGATCTTTTTAAAACAAACTCATCTCCTAGAGTTTTAATTTTTAATGTGGCTTTAAGCATCTTCTAATTTATGACAGGTTCTGTTTGCAGAGGGGCGGGTGGTCTAACTGTCATGGCTGTTACTGATGGAAGCTGTGCTTGTGTTTGTGGAATGAGAGAAAGATGGCAGAATAACTAAATAAGAGGTGCCCAACACAAAGGGCCTCAATATGGCGTGCAGCTCACCTCTCACAATCAAAACAAGTCCTTGATCTAGATGCTATACTCCTATTGATGCAGCCCAGAATTGCATTGGCTTTTTTAGCTGCTGCATCACACTGTGGACTCATGTCAAGTTTGTGGTCTACCAAGACTCCTAGATCCTTTTCACATGTACTGCTCTCAAGCCAGGTGTCACCCATCCTGTATTTGTGCCTTTCATTTTTATTTCTTTTTTGGCCAAGTGTAGTACTTTACATTTCTCCTTGTTAAAATTCATTTTGTTTGCTTTGGCCCAGTTGTCTAATCTGTTCAGGTCATTTTGAAGTGTGATCCTGTCCTCTGGGGTATTAGCCACCCCTCCCAATTTGGTGTCATCTGCAAACTTGCTCAGGATGCCCTCAAGCCCATCATCCAAGTCATTGATAAAGATGTTGAACAAGACTGGGCCCAAGACAGAACCCTGTGGCACCCCACTAGTCACTTCTCTCCAGGATGAAGAGGAGCCATTGATGAGGTTTGGGTGTGATCCAGCTTGCAGAAAGGGGTCTGCATGGAGCTTAAGCAGAGTAAGGGACCTCCAGATTCCCAGGCTAACCCTGAACCTTTAACTTTTATGCTAACCTCTCTCTGTCCTTTGAAATTTTGACTGATCATGTGTTAGGTTATATCCTTTTTACAACTGCCGCCAACTCTTGGATGTGTTTTCTGAGAACAAAGGGGCAAGCATGGCTTCTTTGTTTCTCCAACTAGTTAGCTAGCTAGGACTATAGAACTATTTCTCATCAAGAATGCACTTCTCTGAATAAACACAAACATTCTTATTTGGAGCCAGACCAGGGCTAGTCTTCTTACCTTCCTAGCTAGGTAATCTCACTCACAAGTCTGTGTTTCTATGTCCAACAGTTCCCAGGTTGGCAGGAATGCAACAAGGAATTGTTCTTTATATCAGGCAGCAGTGTTGCATCCTTTTTTGTTGCCTGGGGCACATGCTCCAGGCAGGGTATGGAGGGTTCACAGAACCCACCACGCTATGGGGTGCATGTGCCAGTTCAGCCCTGCCCACCAGAGCCAAGTGTCACTGCCCGTCCGTGCAGGGAGAAGCCTGGCTGGCTGACATGGCCCTTGGCAGGCAACCCCCCCCCTTGACGCTGGCTGGGCAGCCATTCAGCGAGGGGGTCGGGGCGGGGATGCAGTGGTGAGGCCACGCCAGGCTCCAAGGCCCACAGACACCGGCAGCAGGCAGGGTGGGACGGGGATCCCTGCTGTGGGGGGCACCTGGCTTGTGCCTAATAATAATAATAATAATAATAATAATAATAATAATAATAATAATTTTATACCCCGCCCACCTGGCTGGGTTTCTCCAGCCACTCTGGGCGGCTTCCAACAAGATATTAAAAATACAATAAAACACCAGACATTAAAAACTTCCCTAAACAGGGCCTGGGCTACAGTCCCCCTGCCCCCCCCCCGGTGCTTTCCAGGTGTGGATGGGAGCTGGAGCCCAACGACATCTGAAGAGTCCCACATTAGCCGCTTGCCTTCCATCCCAGCCCACTTCTCATATTCCTTCCCCCTTTCAGATGCCTCATGATTTCAGGCGGATGTCTGAAATGGATCTGTCAGACTGAGAGTCCTCCAAATCCAGCCCCAAGATCTGATGGTACCAGAGTTTGCATCTGAGTCTGGCCCTCGTGCGACCGCTGCCTTTGACCTGCATAACATCCTTGCTTCTTCCTTCTCATCCTCCAGGGCAGCGACAATGAATCGGTGGATAAGAACAAATGCTGTACGCTCTGTAACATGTCCTTTACTTCAGCCGTTGTGGCTGAGTCACACTATCAAGGGAAAATTCACGCCAAAAGATTAAAACTGTTGCTAGGAGAGCAGCCAACGTTAAAGGCCACAGGTAGGTCCAAATGCATTGATGATAAAGGCTTTCCTCCCCCCCCCTTTTCTTTTTAAGGAGTGGAATGCTCTGTCTTTTTGGATCCATGCATCAGTTTCCTGTTAAGGAGAGGTGAGGGTGGCACTTTGACTGGCCTTGTGGATTCGGGACAGCAGACAAGAAGCACAGAAAGAAAGTTGAAGGAAAGCAGCTATTCGTTGTTCTCTTTGCTGTGGCAATCTTAGAAACACCCTTACACACAGGCTCATTGGGACCCCCTTTATTCCTGTAGATGCCAAAAAGTGTCTCCGTCTCCCTATTTTCTGAGCACTTGCTTGTAAAGCTGTCACTATATCCTCTGGCATAGCTGTCAACTTTCAGATTTGAAAATAAGGGATCAGCAGCCTCACCTGTCCCGGGGACAGTCTACGGTATATCTAACAATGCAGGATAGCAGCGGGAAACGGCGCTGGAATAAGGGAATTTCCAGCAAAAAGGGGAAGGTTGACAGCTGTGGCTTGGAATAAGGGAGTTTCCCGCAAAAAAGGGAGGGTTGACCGCTATGCCCTCTGGCCATCTATAACCGATTCTGGAACTGCCTTTAATTGACAACTCAACAAAGACGTTTATTTCTCCTTTTGCTCTTTGCTGCTGCTGGAGAATCTAGTCTTTCTTCCCCCTTTTTTTAAAAGCAGGAAGGAGATGGGTTGTTTTCTTGCATTTTGCCATATTTTCTTGCTCCCACTGTGCCTTCAGTAATGTAACGAGTGAGTAGCTTCCTCACGAGTAAGCAACTCCAAAAATCGTGCTTGGTTTTTACAGGATTTTATTTATATACATACTGTACGTACAAGACAGAGGATCAAAAAGCATGTCCGATCTAATCCGATCCAGAATCTGGAAGCATCTCCCTTCGTGAATGCCTCCAGCATAAGCCCCTAGGCACCTTGAACCTCCTCCTTTGGTCCCTCCTCTTGTCGCCCCTCCTTGCTGGGATGAGGGTGCTGGAGGAGCGCTCTCTCCACTAGAGCTGCTTAGTTGAGGGACTGGCTCTGTCCCTTGTGGAGCCTTCACCTCTTGAGTGCTTTGGTCCGCCCCCTGCAGCCCTCTCAGAGGTCAAGGAGATAAACAACCACACAACCTTTGAAAGACATCTGAATTCAACCCTATATAGCGAAGTTTTTAACGTTATGTTTTTGCATATTCTGTAAACCCCCAAGAGTGGCTGGGGTAACTCAGTCAGATGGGTGTTGTTAGAGGGTCGTCGTGGCTACTTTAGAGTAACTCCGCTTGAGTCCAGTTTGTCTTTAAAGACTTTTATTGTGCAAAGTATTTACAGTGCAGACAGCTTAAAACATGACCTCTCATTCCAAATCAGAATCCGGCAATGGTGTACATCTGTTCTTACGCCAGCAAAGTAGTTGGGGCACCCCAAAACGCCTCCCCCTTAACTCTTGCGCCGGAAGAAGCGATGCCCCCTCAGCCTCCTCCCTGCCAAGGTGGTAGAAGGGTTCTCCAGCATCCTTGAGCCCTTGCCTGCATCTCTTCTCCCCTGAGCATTCCCATCGTTCCGCCCGCTAGCTGCTCTCTCCCTCCGAGTCTCTCCCTTCCCCCCTGGCTGCTTCAGACCCACTGCTGCTCCCTGTGTTTGGCGAGGTGGACATTAGGATGATGGGGGCCAGCTCCCTGTAGGGAGTCACCCTTACACCCCCCATGACCCCCTCCCCTCCTGAGGCAGGTGGCATTTGGGGGCTCGGACTGGAATCCCAGAAAGTCCGTTTCATTCGTTCCAGTGGGAGTGAAAA
Source organism: Zootoca vivipara (assembly GCF_965207765.1). NCBI lineage: Eukaryota > Metazoa > Chordata > Lepidosauria > Squamata > Lacertidae > Zootoca > Zootoca vivipara. The sequence continues at coordinate 1,738,712 of NC_142589.1, read as the reverse complement.
CCTGTTCCCAGTCTGGGGTCTGGGACTGTGCTTGGGGGGACGACTGGAAGCCCAGGAAGTCCATCTCATCAGAACCTGTGGGAGAGAAGACCTGTTCCCAGTCTTCCTCCTCCCCCTCCTGAAAGACGGTGTCCCACCCCCACAGGGATCCCTGCTGGTCGCCCGTGGCCCACTCCTGTTCTTCCGTAGATGAAGAACCTTCCCAGTCTGCCTCCCCGTCGGCACTCGGCGGGAAGCCTCGAAAGTTGTCCTCACTGCTTGTGGGTGCAAAAACTTTCCCCACCCTAAACCTTGGTGGTTTGGGCCTTTGTGCAAACAGAGCATGGAATTCCTCCACCAGGTATTCCTCCTGCACACTGTCTGCTGGCACCAGGCATTGCGGGAGGCTGGAGCCCCTTCCCATGCTATTAGGTACTCCAAACTGTCCTCTCCCCATCGAGAGTCCAGAATCTCTGTGGCCTCATTCACTGCCTCCTCCCCCCTTTCCCTTGGGGGTGCTGATGGGGGTGCTACGCTGTACCGGAACTCATTCCCCTCCCTGTATGGGGAAAGCAGCGATCTGTGAAACACGGGGTAGATCCTCATGCACTCGGGTAACTCCAACCTAAATGCCACTGGGTTGATCATCTGCAAAACCTTGAACGGCCACAGCCTTCTGGGTGCCAACTTCTTGCACCTCCCCACGATGGGGAACCCCTCTGAGGACAGCCAAACCTGATCCCCCTACCAGATGACCTCCCCCGGTCTCCGATGGCGATCTGCCCCTTCTTGTAAGCCTCCTTGGCTTTCTCCAGGTTCTCCTTGAACTGCTGGTGTACCGCCTCCATTCTGTCGCCCATTCCTCTGTTGCTGGACCCTCGTCAGCATCTGACTCACACCCGGGGAATGCTCATGGGTCCCGCCCATAATTAAAGGGTGTGACACCTGTGGAGACGTGCACTGCATTGTTGTACGCGAACTCCACTAGGGGCAACCGATCCACCCAGTCCATCTGCCTCTGGTTGACATAGCACCTTAGGTATTGCTGGAGGATCGCGTTGACCCTTTCTGCTTGACCATTGGTTTGGGGATGTCTGGCGGTGGAGAGGCTGACTTCCACATGTAAGAGGCTCATGAGCTTGCGCCAGAACCGAGAGGCAAATTGTCTGCCCCTGTCGGAAATTACCCTTGAGGGCAATCCATTCAGCCTGAACACCTGTTCCACAAAGAGCTTCGCCGTCTCCTCAGCCGGCACCGCCCGTGCGCATGCTACAAAGTGGAACATTTTGGTCAAAAGGTCGACTACAACTAGCATGGCGGTCTTGCCGCGGGACAGGGGCAGATCTTTGATAAAATCTACTGAGACTACCTCCATGGTCTACTGAGTGTGGGCAAGGGTTCCAATAGTCCTTTCCCCTTTTGCCCTTTGGCAGGTGTCGCAGGTCCTGACATATTCCCTCACGTCCTCCCGCATGCTAGGCCACCAGAAATGTCTCATAACCAGTTGTGTGGTCTTGTCTCTCCCAAAATGTCCCACCGTTGGGTTGTCGTGCAGCTGCCTCAGGACCTTACCCCTGAGAGACTTTGTTGGCAGGTACAGGACCCCATAGCGAAAGAGCAACCCCCCTTTCTCCTCAAACCCATGCTCCGCCCCCTTCCCTTTCCTCAGGTCCTGCAAAGTGATCTGGGCAAAAGCGTCTTCCGCTGTGCGTCTGATGAGTTCTGCTTCTCCCCCCCGCCCCCCCCCCCCAGGTCCATGCAGATTGGGGATAAATGTTCCGAGGCCCTGGTGGTTCCTCCTCCGCCATGTAGTCGGGCTTCCTGGACAGGGCATCCGCCCTGACATTCTGCTCACCGGGGATGTAGTGGATGGAGAAGTTGAAGTGGGAGAACAGCTCTGCTCATCGGATCTGTCTCTGGTTAAGCACTCTGGCCATTCTCCAAAACTCCAAATTCTTGTGGTCGGTGCACACTTGAATGGGGTATCGGGGCCCCACCAGGAAGTGCCGCATGGATCGCGAGCAGCGCCCTGTCAAAGTCTGTGCAGTTGCGTTCCACCTGGTTCAGCTTCCTGGAGAAGAAGGCACATGGTTTCCACTCCCTGTTGGCGTCCAGCTGCAGCAAGATGGTGCCAATCTCTTGGTCTGAAGCGTCCATTTCTATATGTAGTGGCGCATCCTGGACCACGTGAAACAGGTGCTGGTAGGACGCGAATACCTCCTTCAGTCGTTCAAACGCGTGCTGCACCTCCTGCGTCCACCTGAACTTCTGCTTGCCCCTTAAGCAGTCCGTAATGGGCGCCGTAACATGAGAGAAGTTCTTAATGAACTTCCTATAGAAGTTTGCAAAGCCCAAAAGGCACTGGGCATCCTTGCGTGTCCTTGGGCTCTGCCATTCCAGGGTGGCTCTCACCTTCTCCTTGTCCATTGCCAGTCCTTTGTTGGAAGCGTATAGCCGAGGAACTCCACTTCCTTGGCGTGAAACAGGCACTTCTCCAGTTTCACATACAGGTGGTGCTCCTTGAGGCGCTGTAGAACTGTCCACACGTCCTTCACGTGCTGCTCCAGGGTGTCAGAATAGATCAATATGTCATCCAAAAAGACCACACAGTTCTTGAAGAGTAGTGAGCCCAGGATGTGGTGCATGAAGGGTTGGAAGCAGGCAGATCCCCCCCCTGCAGGCCAAACGGCATGACTAGGTACTCAAAGGCTCCCAGTGGTATACATGATGGTTTTCCACTCATCCCCGTCTCTTATCCAGATCAAGTTGTACACCCCTCTCAAGTCAAGCTTAGTGAAAATCTTGCCTCGGCGCACCGCCGTCAGCAGATCATCCACTCAGGGCATCGGGAAGGCCACAGGTTCCATCAGGGTGTTCAGGAGACAGAAGTCCACAACGAGCCTCTATTGGATGGTGTCCTTTTTATGCACGAAGAACACAGGACTGCCCCCTGTTGCTTTGCTCTCCCGTATGAACCCATGCTTGAGGTTCGTGTCAATGAACTCCTGCAAGTCTGCCATCTCCTGGTCACACATGGAATACAACTTTCTGGGTGGCAGTTGGGCTCCAGGTACTAGATTGATCTGGCAGTCATAGGGCCTATGCGGGGGCAGGTGGTCAGATTCCTTTCCACTGAACACGTCCTGCAAGTCCCAGTAGGGCTTAGGGATTTTGGCCCCCCTTCGACCGCCATCATCGCCACCATGGCCAGAGGTTCCTGGTCACCCTGCCTCTCCATGCAGTGCTCTATGCAATACACTTACCCAAAAGTGAGGGACCGCTGGTGCCACCCTATGGTCGGGTCATGGAGCGCCAGCCAGCTCATGCCTAAGACGATGGGCGGGTCCGACAGGGTGGTCACGTGAAAAGCCAGTGTCTCAGTGTGCCTCCTAATCGCCATGCTCATGGGGGGTGTCTGCTGCGAGACTGCTCCCTCCAACAACTCTCTCCCATCAATGGTGGTGACGTGGAGAGGCAAATCCAGTGGCAGGAGCTGTATCTGATGCTTAGCTGCAAATTCAATGGAAAATTTTTTGCTGACGCCTCAGAATCCGAAAGAGCCAGCACGTCCAGGGAATAGCCATACATCTCTCCTCCCCTGAGCTTTCCCACCGTTCCGCACGCTGGCTTCTCTCTTCCTCTGAGTCTTTACCCTCCCCCCTGGCTGCTTCAGACCCACTGCTGCTCCCTGTGCTTGGCGAGGTGGACGTTAGGATGGTGGGGGCTGGCTCCCTGTAGGGAGTCACCCTTACAGGTGTGGTACAAATAAAACAACAACAATGCAAATACAATGCAAATACTAACAGATCCCACCTAAATCTACCTATGCCTGGCTTAGGCACAGCACAGCCACTGGGAAGTACATGATCTTCAGTCATAATTTTTCCGTTTTCATCAGATATAAATTCTGAGGTTACTACAACCAGCTTTGGCAATGGCTGCTAACCTAGTTCCCTGCAGGGCAGAAGCAAGATGATAAACAAAGAGTTGTCTGCCCAGAAGAGCAAAACTTTTTGCTTTATGGCCCAAGACATAGTGAAGCAACTTCTCTCATATGCTATCTGGTGATAAACTTCTGCAGTTTTACAGAGATGTGGCGATGGGTTTTTTTTTATTTACAAGGTACCAGACACCCCCACCCACACAGCCACAACTAATAATCAGATATGCTAGCAAGGGGAGAGGAGAGGAGAGGGTCATTCCTTTTCTTTAAGCTGTGCAGAGTGAAAAGCATTTTTTCTCTTTAAATGTTATGGTAGCAACTCCTGTGCATGTAAAAGGGAAAACTCAGACCAGATGGAAAGGGGTGAGGAGAGAGCGGCTGTGGCATGAAATAGCTCTCTGGGATGGAGGAATAGTGGCGTACTGTGGCTTTTGGAACCTGGGGTCTTCTAACGCTGATGCCACCAGATTCTGAGAGAATGCAACAGGTGCCCTGCGGGGAAGCAAGCTGTGCCAGGGCCGGGCCTTTGGGGCTGGGATGGTGCCTCCTTCTCCTACAAAGAGAGGAGAGCATGGCTCCACACCAGCCAGCCAGGCTTCCCCTTGTGCAGCTTGCCTCTCCATAGGTTGCCTGTCATGGAGGCACTTGGTTACTCCCTTTTGCACCTTCAGAATAATGTGCCCAGGGCCGGCCACCCCACAGCCCCAGTCACGGTATGCCAGTGTGGAGGAATCCTGCAAGAGTCAGACAAAAGAGGGTTCCTTCTTCACAGAACACACCATTAATCTAGGCATGCGGCAATAGCCACTTGTTATAACAGTTTTGAATTAAGATTAGGCCATGCACATTTAAATCCCATTACTTCCCCCAAAGAATCTTGGGAGCTATAGTTTTTTTAAGGGTGTTGAGAATTGTATTTCTATGGGGATAAACTACAGTTCCCATGATTCTTGGGGGAAAGTCATGTGCTTTAAGTGTGCATTACTGTAAATGTATGGTGTGTACATAGCCTTGTTGTTGTTTAGTTGTTTAGTCGTGCCCGACTCTTCGTGACCCCATGGACCAGAGCACGCCAGGCACTCCTGTCTTCCACTACCTCCCACAGTTTAGTCATGTTGGTAGCTTTGAGAACACTGTCCAACCATCTTGTCCTCTGTCATCCTCGTCCTCTCTCTTTCTCCTGCGTAATTCCGGAACCGGAGGAAAGGGTCTACGCTCCATGCTTTCCTTTTCCCCATTCTCTCCCTCTCTTTCCTCCATCCTGTGTAGCCGGGTCTCTCCCATGCTGCTGGAGCCCTGGCCTTCTCTCTCCACTTCCTGATTAGCCTCCTCAGAGCCCTCGCTTCCATCACTGCTTGGGGAGGAGCTAGTTCTGATGCAAGGGGGAGGTTCTCTGTACTTTCTTCCCCTTACATCCACCCCAGGACCCCCCTCCCCCGAGGAGACGGGCAGCATTGGCGACAATTGGAAGCCCAAAAACTCCGTGGCGTCCGAGCTGGTGGGAGTGAAAACATGTTCCCATTCTGAGCTCTGCGAGGCGACCTGAGGTGACGACTGAAACCCCAGGAACTCCATCTCATCTGATCCCATGGGAGTGAACATCTGTTCCCAGTCCGTGATTGGGGTTTCTGCGCTAGAGGGGGCTCTGAACTCGGGCTCCTCTTCCCGCTCCTGAAACCTTGCTTCCCATTGCCACAGCGATCCCCGTGGCTCTTCTTCCCCTGAGGAGACCTCCCCCTCCCCTGCAGGTGCTGCTGAGGCCTCCCTCTCCATGTGCCATGGTTTCGGCCTGTGCGGAAACAGCGCATGGAATTCCTCCACTAGGTATTCCTCCTGCACTGCAGTAGCCGGCACCCAGGCTCCCCCCATTGAGAGTCCAGGATTTCCGTGGCCACGTTCAGGTTCTGTGGTACCCCGTCCCTCTGAATGTCTGTCTATTGTGTGTTGCTATCCCCAAACCTGGTGCTTTCCCCGTAGGGGGAGAGCAACGACCTGTGAAACACCGGGTGTATCCTCATGGAGTCTGGGAGTTCTAACCTGAATGCCACTGGATTGATCTGATGCGTGACTGTGAAGGGCCCCAAGCGTCTGGGCGCCAACTTCTTGCACCTCCCCATGGTCGGAAGCCCTTCTGAGGATAGCCACACCTTGTCCCCCACCCTGATGACCTCACCCAGTCGCCGGTGGCGGTCCGCTCCCTTCTTGTAGGCTTCCTTGGCCCTTTCCAAATGTTCCTTAAGTTGCTGGTGCACTGTCTCCATTTCCTCCGCCCAATCCTCCGCTGCGGGCCCCTCCTCCTCTTCCCACTCCCTCCCCGGGAATGCTCTGAGGTCCCGCCCGTAATTGGCCTTAAAGGGCGATACCCCTGTGGAGACGTGCACTGCGTTGTTGTAGACAAACTCTGCCATTGGCAGACGGTCCACCCAGTCCGTTTGTCGTTGGCTGACGTAGCACCTCAAGTACTGTTGTAGTATGGCGTTGGCTCTCTCCACCTGGCCATTGGTCTAGGGGTGTCGGGCCGTGGATAGGCTGGCCTCCACATGCAACATGCTCATGAGCTTGCGCCAGAACCTGGAAGTAAACTGGTGCCCCCTATCTGATATTACACTTAATGGTAAGCTGTGCAGTCTGAATATGTGGTCCACAAACAGCTTTGCTGTCTCCTCCGCTGAGACAGCCCTTGCGCTCGGTACAAAGTGGCACATCTTGGTTAGGAGGTCCACCACCACCAGTACTGCGGTGACGAAGTCTACAGACACCACCTCCCAGGGCCTATTTGGCATAGGCAGCGGCTCCAGCAGTCCTGCCGGTGCTGCCCTGTCCCCTTTCGCCCTCTGGCAGGTGTCGCAGCCTCTGACGTAGTCTCTGACGTCCTCCCTCACCCCAGGCCACCAGAAGTGTCTCTTGACTAAGTGTGTGGTTTTGTCCCTCCCAAAGTGTCCCACCGTTGGGTTGTCGTGCATCTGTTGGAGGACCATCCTCCTCAGAGAGGTGGTGGGTAGGTACAGGGCCCCCTGGTAATAGAGCAAACCCTCTTTTTCCTTAAAGCCCTTGTCCGTTCCCCTCCCCTCCTGCAGGTCTCGGAAGATGCGTTTGGCGAACTCGTCCTCTGCCGTCAATCCGGTGAGTTCTGCCTCACTCACCACAGCTCCCCCACAAGTCCAGGCAGATGGGGGAAAGATGTGTTGGGGGGCCGGTGGCTGCTCTTCCTCCATGTACTCTGGTTTACACGACAGGGCATCCGCCCTGACATTCTGCTCTCCCGGTATGTAGTGGATGGAGAAGTTGAAATGGGAGAAGAACTCCGCCCACCGTATCTGCCGCTGGTTGAGCACTCTGGCCGTCCTCCAGAACTCCAAGTTCTTATGGTTGGTGCACACTTGGATGGGGTGTTTAGTGCCCACCAGGAAGTGTCTCCAGTGTTTGACGGCGGCATGTATGGCAAGAAGCTCCCTGTCAAAGACTGTGTAATTGCGTTCTGCTTGGTTCAGCTTTCTGGAGAAAAACTCACACGGTCGCCATTCCCTGTTGGCATCCAGTTGCAGCAGAATTCCCCCCACGGCTCTGTCAGAAGCATCCGTCTCAACGCATAAGGGTGCATCCTGCACCACGTGAAACAGGTTCTGTTCTGAGGCAAACACCTTCAGGCACTCAAACGCTGCTTGAGCCTCCGCTGTCCACCGGAACTTTTGCTTGCCTCTTAGGCAGTCTGTGATGGGTGTCGTGACGTGGGAGAAGTTCTTGATGAAGTCAAGAACTTCTTGGGGAGGAGCTACTTCTGATGCAAGGGGGAGGTTCTCTGTACTTTCTTCCCCTTACAATATCAATCTGCAATAGGAAGCCTGATGTATCTTGCACAATGGTCACGTCCTGACATTAGTTTTGCTGTTGGAATTTTGAGCAGACAGGTAGCCAATCCTTCTGTTAGTGCATGAAAAGCAGTTAAAAGAATTTTACGTTATCTGAAACACACTGCTGACAGTGTTTTGAAACTAAGTTCAGCAGGTGAGGAGGTGTTAAAATGCTACACAGACAGCGATTGGGGAAATCTACCGGATAGAAAATCTGTTACTGTTATTATAATCATGTTGGGAGGTTCATTGGTTGGCTGGAAATCTAGAAAGCAACAAATAGTGTGTCCTCAACTGAGTCGGAATATGCAGCATTGAGTGAATTATGCGATGAGCTGGAGTTTTATAAACATTTGCTGATGGATTTGGGTGTTGAATGTGTTTGTCCTTTAAAGGTGTGTATTGACAACCAGGCATGTATTACTTTGTCTAGGACAGAACAATTCTAAAGTCAATCAAAACATGTACATTTGAAATACCAAAATGTCAGAGCTAATTTACAGAATAATAACATTGTATGTGACTATGTGCCAAGTGCTGAAAATGTTGCAAATATAATGACAAAGCCTCTGTCATTTGTAAACTGGAATATGCTGTGTCAGAGCATGAGTCTGGTAATCAAAGTTGGTTATAATACTTTGTGTATGCTCAAGAACTAAGGACACTCTGCAAGCTGTGAGGGGGTGTTGAGGTTCTGTGAGGAACTGCAGCTTGTGAGTGAATCAATTAGTGAATTGGCAGAAAGCCAAAGCAGGAGCACATGACCAAAGTCTGCCTAGAGACAGAAGCCCAGCAACAGGTTGCTGATTGGCTAGAACACGGGTGTCAAACACAAGGTCTGGGGGCCAAATCCGGCCCGCCAGACCTCGTCATGTGGCCCGCCGAGCACCCCAGCCAGCGGGACCCAGCAGCGGGACCTTGCTGCTGAAGCGCCGCGCCGACAAAGCGCCGACAAACAGATGGGGCTGGGGGGGTGTAGAAAGGCGGCCAGAGCAGCGCTGCATGGAGCGCCCCGAGCCACAGCAGGAGAAGGAGGAGGCAGCTTGCCGGGTCAACGCCCTGCAGCGCGGCACGGAGAGTCCCGAGCCTCTGCGACGCAGCAGTGCTCTGTAGCACTTTGAATCCTCCTCCTCCTGCCACGGCTCGGCGCCTGGAAATGGCTGCTGCTGCTGCTGAACCACAGACAAAGCACCCAGCAGCGCCGTGTGAAGGAGGAGGAGGATTCAAAGTGCTACAGAGCACTGCTGCATCCCATAGGCTCGGGACTCTCCGCACGGCGCTGCCGGGCACCGACCCGGCAAGCCTCCTCCTCCTCCTCTTGCCTCAGCTCCTCCTCCTCCTGCCGTGGCTCAGCCTCATGAACGTGAGCTCAGCAGCGGCTCAGCCTCACGAACGTGCAACTCTGAGGCTTTACGCACTTCTCCTAAAACGGACACCCGCTGCCTCACGCTGCACGGGAAATGCTTTTTGCCCCTGGGTCCCTTCGCGCTCTTTTCTGGCGCTGAATCAAGGCAGCGACCCCCCCTTCCCTTTCTTCCTTCCTCTCTCTCGTTCTTATTCTTTCTTTCCCTCTCCTTCCTTCCTTCTTTATCTCTGTCTTCTCTCCCTCTTTCTTTTTCTTTCCTTCTTTATTCCTTCTTTCCTACTCTTCTTTCTCTCACCTCTTTCCTTCCTCTCTCCCTCCTGCTCCCTCCTTCCTTCCTTCCTTCCTTCCTTCCTTCCTTCCTTCCGTCCTTCCCATCTTTCTTCCTCTCCCTCATTCTTATTCTTTCTTTCCCTCTACTTCCTTCCTTCTTTCTCCCTTTCCGTCTTCTCTCCCTCTTTCTTTTTCTTTTCTTCTTTATTCCCTTCCTTATTTCCTACTCTTCTTTCTCTCCCCTCTTTCCTTCCTTCCTCTCTCCCCCCCACTCCCTCTTTTCTTCCTTCCTTCCTCCCTCCCCTCCCTCTCCCTCTCCCTCTCCTCAGAAACATAGGATGCTGCTTTATACTTTTGGCCCTTAAACCCTGGAACCAGGAGAGCAGCTCCAGTGAGTCAACCTCAGCCAGTCCCTTTGGTGAAGGGTGGTGGCTCACTGGCAGAACATCTGTCCTGCATGCAGAAGGACCCCAGCATCTCCAGGTACTAGTAGCTCTGCAAAGGTCCTGCATGAAACCCTAGCGAGCCTCCACCACCCAGTGCAGTTACCAAAAATCATTTTTCAATAAATTGTACAATAATTGTACATTTGAATATCTACCTGCCATTATTCTGACTATGTTTCTGCTTTCAGAGCTAGTTATTACTTACATTATTACAAAAACCAGTAATAATTGAATGCAGTGACAATAATTTATGATAATAAAGAGTGGACACATAGTCCTACAGATACAACCGGCCCTTTGAGGGTGACCAAACTGCTGATGCGGCCCCCGATGAATTTGAGTTTGACACCCCTGGGCTAGAAGTTTCTCTCTTAAGGAGCATGACACAGCAACCAAGTGTTGGAGAGTTTGGAGATTGTTAGAGAGGTGTGGAGAGATTAGGAGCAGTTTAGGAGTTGTATGGAGAAGTATGTATATAGTAACTTGTGTAAAGCTGTGCATTACTCTGTTGTAAATAATAAAGCTACAAAGAAAGCCAAGTTACTTCTCTGCGTGTTTGTTTTTGAGTTCCTGGGCTGAAGAACACAGTCATCACGCTTCGTAGCAGATTCTTTAATTGGGCTATACGCCAATATGTGGTCCCCTTCTCCTTGTGCCCTCATAGCCTTAGACAGCTCCAGAGTGGGGGACAGATCTTCCCCGATGGCATTGGTTACAAGGGCTTTACAACTCCATGTTCAGAGGCAGAAGATTTCAAGAAGAGTTGTAGCTCAGTGGCTGGGCAGCTCTTTTTCACATAGAAGGTCCCAGGTTCAATCCCCAGCATTTCCAGGTGGGGCTCGGAGGGATGCTATTTCGACACACGGTGGAGTTGCTGCCAGTTTGTGTAGAGAGTACTGAGCTGGATGGACCAATGGTCTGACTCTGCATAAGGCAGTTTTCAATGTTCCTTTGTTATAATGCACCAACTCATAGGATAAATATCATGATGGTATAACAAAATCATTAAAACACCATAGAATAATAAAATGCAGAAGGTTATTCAAATTCACTCTCTAAAAATGCTTGATGAAACAATGTTTTCTGCAGGTGGCAAAATATAAGAATTGTCTGATTTCAGTAGGATGTGACTTTGTACAATTGGCCACGCAAAGACCAGAGGTTTCCACAACTCACCACCCCAAGTCCAGGCAGGCCAGAGGCATGGCCACAATTGAACAGGCCAACCAGGCTAAAAGGAGAATAATAATAATAATAATAATAATAATAATAATAATAATAATAATAATACTGTGGGAGAGGGGTATTCTTTTTGCTTGTTACTGTCACACATTTTTGTGTTTTTATATTGTGAACCACCCTGTGATCCTCAGATGAAGGGCAGTATAGAAATTCATTTAATTAATTAATTAATAACAGCAACAAGTGTGGGTCCATTCGGAGGGCTTCTCCAGGTGAATTGCAATCATCTGACTGGTGCCTAATGGACAAGGAGGTGCTTCAGGTGAATTTAATGGTGAGGATTTACGTTCCGAAAGGCAGCCTATAAATAATTGGAACAAATAAATAAGTAAAATTTCATGTGCACACAATTGTGCAGCAGCCTGGCACACATTAGTCTCTCCCTCATGCAGATCCCCCCTCCCTCCAGGCCATCACATCCTGGAGGCTATCTGTGTGACAGAGGGAGGAGGTTCACCATGTTATTTAAGCCCTGCTCCTCCCAGAAGCATGTTTCTACCACAATGCTATTGAAGCATTGCTCTTGGCTTGATGTGTGACCCAGAGTTCAGATCCAAGACAAATAGTAGGATGATTTTATTAATTAGCATTTCCCTTCTCCTTCCTTTCCTCCTCCTCTGTAGATCTACCATAGCAACAGCAGTTATGCGACAAATAGACAAGGTCGTTGCTTTGTAGGGAAGTTGAGTACTAAGGAATAAAGTCCGGTAATTGGAAGGGAAGAGCAAGTGATGCCATGGAAAAGAAAATGTCCCTCTCCTTTCACTGCCAAATGCTCCAAGGATCTCATTTTGCTAATGAGCAATGGTCTCACCAGTAGGGCAGTTCCTTCCTTTCACCCTCATTGCTTCGTGGGTTGCACTTTAGAACAATAATAATAATTGGAGGGGGGAAAGCTTGCCGTCCAAAACACTCAGTATATATATATATATATATATATATATATATATATATATATATATGATCTTTTGGAAAGAACCTGGTGCCTTCCAACCATTGTTTGACTCTAATGGCCTGAAGTTATGTAAGATATAATAGAAGTTGAGTTTAAAACACAGACCTTTTTAGCCTATTGCTGAATGTTTGAATGCCTTTTGAGTCCATGGCTCCCTTGACCAACCACATTCTTTCTGCAGCTCTCCTGTGGGAACTGCTTACACTGGGGCTCCATTACAGATTGCGCATCTATGGGGACTCCTGTCCCACCCTACTTCTCTGAGGCAACATTTTTGGCACACATGTAAAGTGGGAGCGCACATGCTGACAGGAACTCAAGCAAGGCCACTGCTCTGCAGGTCCCAGCTGACGCACTGCACAGCTTGCCTTTTCTGAAATTAGTGTCCTCAACCTCCCCAGTGGGCCCTGGGGCACTGGTTCGACAACCAATGGCCTATATTTAACAGTCTGCTAATGAAAATGATAATAATAATGTTTGTTTTTATTTTGTTGTAAACCGCTTAGACATTTCATTACAATTAAGTGGTACATGAATTTTGTTTAATAAAACAAATAAGCAGCCCAGTGATGTGCAGAGGGTTGCATTTGCCCAACCCCTGACCTAGAGGAAGGATGGATGCCGTTTCCTTGTGAAAAAGTTGAAGTCATGATTATGCATGCTGGAGATGTTTCTGGCAGTTCCTCTGCACTCTCAGATTCAAATGATCAAGGTTCCATCACCTTTATGTTTTCTCTAGATCTGATCTCATTGAAGTTCAGACACAATGCCTTCTTTCATGTATCAGATTCAACCTGAAAAAGCACCCCTTTGAGTCTTCTCCCAAGCAAGGTGTTTGTTGAGAACTACATGGGTGCTAGACATTTTGCCTTAAATCAAGTTTGAAGGAATCTGGCCAGAGCACATAGCCATTCATAGTCAGATTCTATTGTGGACTTCATGGGTTTGAGGACCAGGAACTGTTTAGTCTCAGTGAGCTACCTATGCTATGCCACACTGTGCCACACTATGCCACTGTGGAATTGTGGAAGAGGGTACCTCAGGCCCTCAAGTCTCTCCCCACTCCCACTGCTCCCCAGTCCCACCAGCTCCTCCCAAGTCCCACCCCTCACATGCCCTGCTTTGCACCTTCTTTCAGTGTGATGTGTCCTTGCACTCTGATAATGCCTTCCGCTTCTCTGAATGGAGGGGGGGGTGTAGAGTAGGTGTAAAAGCTAGCTGACTACACAAAGGCAACATTTACATTTGTTGCCCTCTCCACTTTTGGCCTTAGCCCCCCCTGCCACTAGCATGAAGGTATTCATTCATTCATTCATTCATTCATTTACTTATTTATTTCTCAATGTATATGCCCCTCAACTGGCATGAGCATTGAACCTTAATTCAAACTCGGGTTTGGGATAGTGTTCTCCATTGCACCAGTAACAGGCTGTTTGGGGGGCAGAGGAACAAGCAACTGACTGTGTAGCATATACACAGGACAGGGGAAGCAATGTATATTTAAAACATTTGTCATATCAATTGCCATGGATTTCCCCTCAAAGAATCCTGGGAAGTGTAGTTTTTGAGGGTGCTGAGAATTGTTAGGAGGCCACCCCATTATTCCTCTCACAGCTACAATTCCTAGAGTTCCCTTGGAAGAGGAAGAGGCTATTAAGCAGGTCTGATAATTGTAGCTCTGTGAGGGGAATGGGGGTTTCCTAACAACTCTCAGTCCCCTTAACAAACTGCAGTGTCCAGCAGTTCTTGGGGGAAGCCGGGACTGTTTAAAGTGGCACGATACTGCTTCAAATGCAGAAGTGGCCTTATGCCGAATCTGGTCACTGGTCCTTCTAGCTTTGCATTATCTCCTCTGACTGGCAGTGTCTCTTCAGGGCTTCAAGGGACAGTTTTGCTGGAGGCACCAGCAATTGAACCTGGGACCTTCCGCCTGCAAGGCAAATGCTCCACCCCTGTGCTGCAATTCTTCCCCAGCTCTGTCCTCCAACAGAGAAGAACGGCTTCAGTATCTGCTGCCTGCCTGTCCAATGGCAGGCCCTGCCAACCCTGTCTGACCACACAGGCTCTTCCTCTGCTAGTGGCAGATGCCACAGATGATGAGCGCTCACCACATGGCTGCATGCACCCCACAATTATAGTTGCCATTGGCCACCATGAGGATCAATGTGAAAGATAAACCATTAAGGGCACCTCCCTTACCTAGTTTAGGAAGTGAGGCCCAAGCCGGAGGTGGGTCTGGAAGTGGATTGAGAAAGTAGAGTGAGAAAGAGTGGCTGGGGAAACCCAGTCAGATGGTTGAGGTATATTATTATTATTATTATTATTATTATTATTATTATTATTAAAGTAGCTGTCAGAGGGCCTGGTATGGCTACTCTAGAGTAACGACTCCAGCATGGTCTTTTAAGGTTTTTATTAAGTGCTGATTATTTACAGTGTTCAGAGCAGTAAAAATGCATCCTTAAGGTGAGGTGTCTGAACTCCCGAATGGCGATTGGCGCGTTTTCTTCCAGCACCACAGCTTTGGCAGACCCAACCTCTTCCCCCTACGTTTGCGTCGCAATTCGGGAGTTGGGGGAATTGGCCTCCCCCCTGTGCGTCCTACTTCCTGTCCCACCTGCGGCCTGGGCTCCACAACCTTGCCTGAGCCTCGGACACCACTTCCTGACTCTCCGCTGGAGGCAGAGCTCTCCTTACTCTCTCCCGCGCTTGGGGATGGGCTGGAACTTAAGATGGGAGGGACTTCCCTGTATCCCTCGTCCCTCACATCCACCCCCCTCCCAGGCTCCTCTCCCCCCCTTCCTAGTGGCTCTCCGCTTGCTGGGGACGAGTGAAACCCCAAGAAGTCTGTGGCATCCGAGCCTGTGGGTGTAAAAATTTCCCCCCAATCCTGCGATCTTTCTCCTTCCCCCTGAGAAGACGGGAATCCCAAGAAGTCAGTGGCGTCAGAGCTGGTGGGAGTAAAAATGTTCTGCCAGTCCTCTCCTGCCTCTGACGTCGTTGACCTCGGTGAAACCCACACCTCTTCTTCCGTGTCCTCAAATTCCGCTTCCCATCTCCATGGAGAGCTGCTGCCTGCTATCCCTTCCTCCTGCCCCTCCCCCTCTCCCTCCCTTTCCATGTGCCAGGGCTTGGGCCTGTGGGGGAACAGGGCATGGAACTCTTCCACTAAAAATTCCTCAGGTACTTCTGTGGCCGGTATCCACTCATTGTGGGACGGCGGAGTGTCCTCCCATGCTATCAGGTACTCCAGTCCTCTCACCCCTCTCCTTGAGTCTAAAATCTCAGTTGCCTCATTGAGCTGTCGGGCGTCTCCCGTCTCCCCCCCTCCCTCTGGAGGCTGATCGCTGTCCCTGAACCTGGTACTTTCCCTGTACGGCGACAGCAGCGATCTATGAAACACTGGGTGCACTCTCATGTCCTCCGGCAGTGCTAGCCTGAAGGCTACCGGGTTGACCTGTTGCGTGACCGTGAAGGGGCCCAGCCTCCTGGGTGCTAACTTCTTGCATCGCCCCCTGGTGGGAAGACCTTCCGAGGATAACCAAACCTTGTCCCCCACCCTGATGACCTCTCCCGGTCGCCTGTGGCGATCTGCCCCCTTCTTGTACGCTTCCTTGGCCCTCTCCAAGTGTTCTCTGAGCTGCTGGTGCACCGTCTCCAGGTCCTCTGCCCAATCCTCTGCCTGTGGGCCCTCTTCCTCCTCCTCCCCCTCCCTCTCCGGGAAAGATCTGAGGTCGCGCCCGTAGTTGGCCTTAAAGGGCGACACCCCTGTGGAGACGTGCACCGCATTGTTGTAGGCAAATTCTGCCAGTGGCAGGCGATCCACCCAGTCCGTTTGCCTCTGGCTGACGTAACATCTCAGGTACTGCTGCAGAATGGCGTTGACCCGCTCCGCCTGTCCATTGGTTTGCGGGTGCCTAGCCGTCGACAAGCTGACCTCCACCTGCAGGAGGTTCATGAGCCGCCGCCAGAACCTGGAAACAAATTGGCGGCCACGAGCCGAAATAACCCTTAAAGGCAATCCATGCAGTCTGAATACGTGGTCAACAAACAGTTTGGCCGTCTCTTCTGCCGAGACCGCCCTGGCACACGGTATAAAATGGCACATTTTGGACATGAGGTCCACCACCACCAACACTGCGGTCTTGCCCCTGGACGACGGCAGGTCTGTGATGAAGTCCATGGACACTACTTCCCACGGCCTGTGCGGTGTGGCTAAGGGCTCCAGCAAACCAGCTGGTGGCGCTCTGACCACCTTTGCTCGCTGGCAGGTGTCACATCCCCTTACATAATCCCGAACATCCTCCCGCACCCCTGGCCACCAGAAGTGTCTCATGACTAGGTGAGTGGTTTTGTCCCTACCAAAATGACCCGCCGTTGGGTTGTCGTGCATCTGCTTGAGGGCCTTACCTCTCAGCTGTTTGGTTGGCAGGTACAGGGCTCCCTTGTAAAAAAGCAAACCCCTCCTTTCCTCAAAGTCTTTGGCCTGCTCCCCCCCCCTCAGTTCTCTGAAGATGCGGGTGGCAAATTCATCAGCTGCTGTCAGTGCTGTGAGTTCTGCCTCGCTCACCACTGTTGCTCCGCAGGACCATGCTGATGGGGGGAAAATATGCCTGGGTGCCGGTGGCAACTCCTCCTCCATGTACTCTGGCTTGCGGGAGAGGGCATCCGCCCTGACATTCTGCTCTCCCGGGATGTAGTGGATGGAGAAGTTGAAGTTCGAGAAGAACTCTGCCCACCGTATCTGCCGCTGGTTGAGCACCCTGGCAGTTCTCCAGAACTCCAGGTTCTTGTGGTCTGTGCACACCTGGATGGGGTGCTTGGCGCCCACCAGGAAGTGTCGCCAGTGCTGGAACGCAGCGTGGATCGCGAGAAGTTCCCTGTCAAACACTGTGTAGTTGCGTTCCGGCTGGGTCAGCTTCCTGGAGAAGAAGGCACAGGGTCTCCACTCTCTGTTGGCGTCCAGTTGCAACAGAATCGCTCCCAGAGCCTTGTCCGAAGCATCTGTCTCCAGGCGTAGGGGCGCATCCTGCACCACGTGGAACAGGTGCTGGTCTGAAGCGAATACCCTCTTGAGGCTTTCGAACGCTGCTTGCGCCTCTGGTGTCCACCGGAACTTCTGCTTGCCTCTCAGGCAGTCGGTGATAGGAGCCGTGACGCGAGAGAAGTTCTTGATGAACTTCCTGTAGAAGTTCGCGAAGCCTAGTAGGCGTTGGGCATCTTTGCGCGTCCTGGGGCTGTGCCAGTCCAGGATGGCCTGCACCTTGTCCTTGTCCATCGCCAGCCCCTTGTCTGACAGCTTGTAGCCTAGGAAGTCCACTTCTTTGGTGTGAAACTTGCACTTCTCCAGCTTCACATACAGGTGGTTGTCCTTCAGGCGCTGCAACACCTCCCTGACATCCTTCACATGCTGCACTGGGTCATTGGAGTAGATAAGGATGTCATCCAGAAAGACCAAGCAGTTCTTGAAGAGGAGGGACCCCAGGACGTGGTGCATGAAGGCCTGGAAGCATGCTGAGCCCCCTTGCAACCCGAAGGGCATCACCAGATATTCAAAAGAGCCCAGAGGCGTGAACATCGTGGTTTTCCATTCATCACCCTCCCGGATCCTAATCAAGTTGTACGCCCCTCTTAGGTCGAGCTTGGTGAAGATCTTGCCCCTGCGTGCCGCTGTCAGGAGATCATCCACTCTGGGCATGGGGAAAGCCATTGGCTCTGTCACCGAATTCAGCCGTCTAAAATCCACCACCAGACGGCGCTGTTGCGTGTCTTTCTTGTCCACCCAGAAGACCGGGCTGCCCCCTGCTGCCTTGCTTTCTCTGATGAACCCCCGCTTGAGGTTCTTGTCGATGAAAGCGCGCAGATCCTCCAGTTCCTGATCTGACATGGCGTACAGCTTGGCTGGGGGTATAGTTGCCCCTGGCACCAGGTTGATCTGGCAGTCAAAAGGCCTGTGTGGGGGTAGGTGGTCGGACTCCGCTTCGCTGAAGACCTCCTGCAGGTCCCAGTACGGCTTGGGTATTGCCTCACCCCCCTTGACGTGCATGGTGGCCACCGTGGCTATCGGAGGCCCCTCCCCTGGTTGGTGCTGCATGCAATGTTCCAGACAAAAGTCCGATCCAAAAGTGATGCATCTCTGGTGCCAACTTATGGAGGGGTCGTGGCGCGTCAGCCAGCTCATGCCCAAGACGATGGGGGGGTCTGAGATGGTTGTGACGTTGAAAGCCAGTGTCTCTGAGTGCCTTCCCACCGTCATTCTCATGGGGGGGGGTTTGATGCGTGATGGCCCCTCCCAGCAGCTCTCTGCCGTCAATGGTGGCCACGTGCAGGGGAAAATCCAGCTGCAGAAGTTGGATCTGGTGCTCTTCCGCAAAGTTTCTCGAGAAGAAGTTGGCTGAGGCACCACTGTCAATTAAGGCGAGGACTGTCAGGGGATAGCCATTTGGGAGCGTGAGCGTGACTTCTAGAACCACTCCTGCTCTGGGAGGGGTGGGCTGGCTGTGCTCCTCTCTGTGCGGGTGGGCGGGCGGGGGCTGTTGTCTGCTGACTGTGCCTGGCCGCTCCCCCTTGTCTCCTGCAGCCAGGCTGTCTCGTTTCCCTGCTGTGGTGCTGCGTCAGCTGGGGAAGGTACAACCGTTCCCGCCTTTCCTTGCCACTCTCTGCGATGAGGGCAGTCTCATGACGCGATGCCTGGGGGAGTTGCAGAGAAAGCAATTCCCGCCTCTTCCCTCCTTGCGTCTTGGCGCCGCCGGGGTTTGAAAAGCCCGCGCGCGCGCTCCTCCGATCTCCATCGGTTCCGGCTCTGGGCTTGGCCTGGGCGGGTGTGGGGGCGGGCCCTGGGGTGGGGTTTGGTGATGTGGTCTGTCCTGGGAGCGTGGGAACCAAGGTTTTGCTGTGCGCGTCGCTTGTTTGTCATTCCATCTGGATTCCTGTCTCACCCCCACCGCTAGCGCCGCTTTGCTTAACTCATCCATAGTTCGCGGTTTGGGACCTCTTGCCAGCTCATCCTTAACGTCTGCGTGCAAACCCATGTAGAAGGCTGATTTCACTGGCTCACTTTGCAGATCCCACCCCAGTTTGTGCACCAGCATGGTGAATCTCGCCCAGTAGTCCCTAACTGTCGATTTTCCTTGTGTTAAGTTATGAAGCTCCTCTTTAGTGGCCTCCATTTCACTGTCACTAGCGTACATTATTTTTAAAGCTTCTAGAAATAATTTTGCGTTCTTCATGCAAGGATTTTTTTGCGCGATGAGCGGTCTTACCCATTCTCGGGCGGCCCCCGTCAAATGCTCTATGATAAAGGAGACTCTGTGCGCGTCATCTGGGAATTCTGCTGCATGCAATTCCAGCGCATAATTTATTTCTGTCTCGAATCCTAGGTACTCCCTAGGGTCGCCGCTAAACTTGGTGACTAGGCTCTGTCCCCTTCTCACTTGGACTAGCTGCGGCTGGGGCACCCCCCCACCTCTAGCGGCTTTCTCCTCTTCCAACTTCTTCTGTAGGTCCAAAACCATCACCCTTAGCTGTTTCTCAGTCTCCTCTTTTGTCCTCACCTGGTCCACCAGCTTGTTCAGCTCCTCCTGCGCCCCTCGCGCTTCCTCCTGAGCGGCATGCAATTGCTGCTGTGCGTGCGCTGTGAGGTTCTGCAGCTCCTGCTTCGCTGCTTCGGCCTCCAGCCTCCAATGCTCAGCCTCTTGAGCGCTCATCGCTGCACTCCAAAGTAGCCAAAAAAAAGATTCGGGAGTTGCTGTCAGAGGGCCTGGTATGGCTACTCTAGAGTAACGACTCCAGCATGGTCTTTTAAGGTTTTTATTAAGTGCTGATTATTTACAGTGTTCAGAGCAGTAAAAATGCATCCTTAAGGTGAGGTGTCTGAACTCCCGAATGGCGATTGGCGCGTTTTCTTCCAGCACCACAGCTTTGGCAGACCCAACCTCTTCCCCCTACGTTTGCGTCGCAATTCGGGAGTTGGGGGAATTGGCCTCCCCCCTGTGCGTCCTACTTCCTGTCCCACCTGCGGCCTGGGCTCCACAACCTTGCCTGAGCCTCGGACACCACTTCCTGACTCTCCGCTGGAGGCAGAGCTCTCCTTACTCTCTCCCGCGCTTGGGGATGGGCTGGAACTTAAGATGGGAGGGACTTCCCTGTATCCCTCGTCCCTCACAGTAGCTAAAGGAGAGAAGGCCTGTTGGGCATAATTATGTAATAAAACTCTTTCTTATTTGTTCTCTTGCAGAGACCAACCTGAGTTCCCTAAAGCAGTCACACCTGGATAGTTCTCCTGTGGTGTCTCCGCCCCATCAGAGAAGAGACTCTGACAGGTACTGCCAGCTCTGCACGGCTTGGTTTAATAACCCGATGATGGCACAGCAGCACTATGATGGGAAGAAGCACAAAAAGAATGCAGCCAGGGCGGATTTACTAGAGCAACTAGGGAAGACGCTGGAGCTAGGTGAGTTAAGAGGTAAGAGCCGTTGGTTTTCTAAAAGCATCAACGTGGGAACCCTCTGTGTGCTCTCCCCAGTGCTCCAAGGGTCCGTGTGGCAAGCCATTGGGAGGGCTCCATGTGGTTCCAGTGGTTCCCATCACACCCATCGTATGCCCACCCTTGAGGGCTCAAGGCATCTTAGGGTGCAGCATCTGTCTGCCTCATAGGAGTGAGTGATGTTTGCCTTCAGTTATGTGCTTCTTATATCGAGGAAGAGTTGTGGCTCAGTGGGAAAGCACAGAGGGGGCTGGGAGAGAAGTCTGTCTGAAACCTGGAAAGCCAGGTGGTGCCACTCAGGTCTGATTCAGTACAAGGCAGCTTCCTATATACATACCCTCCAACATTCATCAGATGAAAATAGGGGTATTTCTCACTCCGCCCCCGCAACTGACCCTCCTTGACCTCCATTTTTTGTCATTGTCCCCTGCAGAGCATTTCCTATCAGAAGAATGGCAAATGCTGCCCCCACTAGTCCAAAGGGATACATCACACAGCCCTTCACCATCCTGAGAAAACCCTTTAATCCTGATTTTATTTTATTCTTTGGTAGATTTACAAAAATAAAAACACACACTCCTAAATTAATCTTATAAAGGGGCAGAAATTGATGCAGACACACGAAGCATTTTTCTAATAAAGAAAATCCAGACTGCACTCTGCTGCCCCTTTCTGCCTTCTGTCTGCACCTCAGGGCCGGCGCCTCATGCAAGACTGGGCTTTGGCAGCAAAAGCAGCCTCTCCTCTTCCTTGCCCACTCTCCAGCATCTGCCACAAGGTGCCCAAGGGAGGAGGCCAGGGAGAGGCTCCGCCGCAGCCACAAGCACCGTTTCAACCTCCTCCCTGAGCTTGGCGAAATAGGGACATTCTGGGATCAATTCAGAAGCTGGGAAGGCTTTTGTAATTCTGGGACACTTGGAACACTATGTTCCCATAATTCTGGGACACTATGTTCCAAATGGTTGGGAAAGGGCTGCTGTTGTTCAGTGAAAACATCTGCTCTGCATGCAGAAGGTTCAGGCATTAGGAGGTCTGTTCCACACAATGTAGAAATGAGGCATTTTAGTGTTGTGACACCTGCCCTTTGGGATGCCCTCCCCTTGGATATCCAAAAAGTGACACCTCTGTTGTCTTTTCCATGCATACAAGACCTTCCTCTTTCTCATTCTGCATGTGTACAGCAATTGTTTTCAAGATGCTTTTATTGCCTCACCACTTGTTGGTCACCAGCCCAGGCTCCTTTGGGAGGAAGGGCAATATATTAATACTAATAAGTAAATAAATCATCAGCTCCGGGTGGGACTGGGGGAGACCCAGCCTGAAGCCCTGGAGAGTTGCCAGTCAGTGTTTAGACAAGGGTTAGTTTATAATAATAATAATAATTTATTATTTATACCCCGCCCATCTGGCCGGGTTCCCCCAGCCACTCTGGGCGGCTTCCAACAAAACATTAAAATACAGAAATCCATCAAACATTAAAAGCTTCCCTAAACAGGGCTGCCTTAAGATGCCTTCTAAAGGTCTGATGTCCCAGTGGTGGTTGGTGGTGGGATTCCTACCAAGTTGGTAGCTTGGTGGTTGGATTCCTATTATTATTATTTATTTATTTACACCCTGCCCATCTGGCTGGGTTTTCCCCGCCACTCTGGGCAGCTTCCAACACGCATTAAAATACATTAAAATATCACAGATTAAAAACTTCCCTAAACAGGGCTGCCTTTAGGTGTTTTCTAAATGTCAGGTAGTTGTTTATTTCCTTGACCTCTGATGGGAGGGTGTTCCACAGGGCGGGCGCCACTACTGAGAAGGCCCTCTGCCTGGTTCCCTGTAGCTTTGCTTCTCGCAGTGAGGGACCTGCCAGAAGCCCCTCGGTGCTGGATCTCAGTGAAGACGCTCCTTCAGGTATATAGGACCGAGGCCGTGGACACAGAATTAACCTGTGCCTCCATGGACAGCTGTGAATCCAAAATGACTCCCAGGCTGCGCACCTGGTCCTTCAAGGGCACAGTTACCCCATTCAGGACCAGGGAGTCCCCCACACCCACCCGCCCCCTCTCCCCCCAAAACAGTACTTCTGTCTTGTCAGGATTCAACCTCAATCTGTTAGCCGCCATTGATCCTCCAGCCGCCTCCAGACACTCACACAGGACCGGCACCACCTTCACTGCTTCTGATCTGAAAGAGAGGTAGAGCTGGGTATCATCCGCATACTGATGAACACCCAGCCCAACCCCCTGATGATCTCTCCCAGCGGCTTCATATAGATGTTAAAAAGCATGGGGGAGAGGATGGAACCCTGAGGCACCCCACAAGTGCTTGTTGATGTTGTGGTGCATCTGCTTTGCATGCAGGAGCTCTCAGCTTGAATCCTCGACATCCCTGGGCTGGGCTGGAGTAGACCTTTATCTGAAACCCTGGAGAGCCACTGCCCATCAGTGCAGACAGTACTGAGCTAGATGGGCCAGTGGTCTGACTCAGTATTTGGCAGGTTCCTATGTGTGAATTGCCTTCAGACACTTGGTGTGGGTCTTGCCTGGGGCCACAGAAGAACCATTGATGGGGCTTTGTGCATCCCACAGACCCAGGGGCGTTGCAATAGGGAGCGGGGGGCGGGGTGCCCTGGGCTCCACTCTGAGGGGGGCAGCGCGCCGCTCCATCGCTACCTCCACCGATGGCCGCTGCTACCATGGCAGCGGCACAACCGCCATCGCGGAGGCCCCGATGTTGCTGACCTCGCCCCTCGCTTCTTCCTGGTGGGGCGGAGGCAAGGGGCGGGCCAGAGAGCAGTGGCAGCCGCTGACTCCCATCGCCGCTCTGCCTCAGCAGGAAGAAGCAGCAAAGCAAGCTATGGAGTGGGTTGCCGCCAGCGGTGCTCTTGCATCGGGATCCTCGGATCCGGGCACTGGAGCACTGCCCCCGGCAATATGCTCCGTAGTGCGCACATGCGAGCATCCCGCTCCGTCATGCGCATGCGTCATGACGTAGTGACATTACATCATGACACATGCGTCACGGCGGAGCGGGATGCCGCCCTGGGCAGCAGAGAGGCTCTGTACGCACCTGCACAGACCACAGGTTAGGCCCCTTGGTCTGGAATATCTTATTTTAGGAGGGCTGCAGACTGAAGAATAGGGCCCCTTTTCCATCTTGTTCCCACAGAAGCCCAGCAGGTGAGGGGGGGTCTGCAGCCACTTTTGCCAAGGCCCATTCATTCGTCTTTTTTTTTTACAGGAACTGCCCACCCAAATCCCTTCCTTCTCTGCTGAAATCTGTTAATTATGTAAAGTCTTTGCAAAACACACATCTCCTGGGTTGGGGAAACATGCTTTTTCCTTTCCCTTTTTATGCCTTTAACTTCCTGCAGTCAAGTACTATTAGCTGGAAGCCCATCAAACGTGGAATGTTTTATCCATTTATGTCTCACTAAAGGGATTTGAAAACAGAAGGGTTTCCTAGCGCTACATTATATGTAGTTTTTTAATGTGCTGTGTTCCGTTTCCCCTTTCCCTGCCTGAGCTCCACAAAATGCAGGTTGAGTTTATAGATGAATCTCCTGTTATCATATCCTTCTTGAACGGGTGGCTCCCTTCCCTCGGGAACAAGCGCATGCCACAAGTGTTCTTCAGAATATATGTAAAACACAGAGATTGAAGCATTCTCCTCTCATCTGCCCCAAGGCACCAAGTTTAGCGACATAACCCCTCACAATACAATTATACGTGAGATGGAAATAGGTGGTTGTCTTTTATTTGCCGCATCCCCCGCCTTGGGTAGAATTCCCTTTTATGTCTTATTCCAGAAAAACCAACAGCCTTGGCTGAGAGGCCCCGTGGCCTTATTCTCCAGCGCCCTCTGGTGCAAAACTCTTACAACTGCAGCATAAAGTGGCTTCCTGGGCTTCTTTCCTCTATGTTAGAGTGGTTTAAGGCCATGCTGCCCACAGCTTTAACCTTCCCTTGGGATGCACAGGTGGTTGCCAAGGGAGTCTTGAGCTCCTGCCCAGCACCTTCATATTAAATGCCTTGAATGATCCCAGTCTAGTCAGGTCAATAGGGGTGTATGGTGTGTTAGGGGAGGGGTAGTACCTCTGGTGGGGGAGACGCCCTGCTCCTTCTGAGGTCGTTTGTCCTCACCCTGCTCCCAGCTCTCACCTGTGGCTCCAGGAAGCTATCAGCAGGTGATAGCAGCCACACCCCAGGGAATGTCTTTGACTGGCTGGCTAAACCAGGTGAGGGGAGCTGATGAGTTTCAAACTCTTGGTGAGTTAAAGACTTCCCTGAATGTGAAGACAGGTGCTGGCAGATTGAGTGGAGAAGACCAATAGTGGGTCCAGCAGTCAAGAAGGCTGTTTCTGCATGTATAATCATAATCATAATAAACTTTTATTTGTATCCCGACCTCCCCGGGAAGTGAGGGACAAGTGGGGCTCATCCACATGGGAGGAGAACTCTGCTCCTTAACCTCTGCTGCCTTGCAGGAGAAGAAAAGGCTCAGGAGTAAACCCTCCACAAATCTGGAGTGGCATCCCTAAGATGGTTGGATGGCGCCGTGTGCAACTGTGGCAAACATTGGTGCCAATCATTCTGCTTTCCTTTGGACCACATCAGAGAGGCCAAAAAGGCTTGCATCTTGGGGAGATCATTTGGTGCTGCTAACAGAGTGGTGTGACTTCACCCCTGGAGGCACACTCCATTGTCTCTCGAGACAGAGCGATGGCAGCAACAACCTCCATCTGGTCATATCAACCCTGATTTGCTCCTTGGCCAACTATGGGCTCGTCCACAGTTCCACTTATCCAGTGGTTTCTAGGCATGAGTTTGAGTGGTTTTCCTTTTTTTTTTTTTTTTTTTTTTTTTTTTTTTTTTTTTAAACAAACCTTTATTTCGTATTTTATAATTACAAACGAGAACATAAAACATATACCATAAATCATAAATTATATATCAAAGTTACATAACAAAATCATAAAGCATAAATCAATGAAGTAGAAAAAGAAGTAGAAGAGAAAAAAGAGAAGAAGAAAAAAAAAAAAAAAAAAAAAAAAAAAAAAAAAAAAAAGAAAAAAAAGAAGAAGAAAAAGAAGAAAAAAAGGAGTATAGCATATATATATACTCCCGTGCATATGTAATATGTGTGCATACACACATACATATACATACCAGGTAAAAAACAACACTTACATAAACATAGAAATATAATACAGATTAAAAAAGAAAAAGAAAAAAGGGAAAAAAAAACAAAAACATATTTCCTATTGTTTGAACATTGCTTCCCTTTATCAGTTCTACCTTGTCCTGCTTTATCTCTATCCCCGCATTATCTACCAATTTAACATTTCCTCCATTAATTACCCATTTGTTATTCATCCTATATGTATTTTACTCAAAGCATATCACCAAACTTGTGTTTATTTTCTCTTTTTTAAGATACTCTTCAACATATTTCCATTCTGCTTTACTTTTCTGTATCGGGATATCTCTAATTGCTGCTGTCATCTTTGCTAAGTTCATGAATTCCACTAATTTTACTTGCCATTCACCAATTGTTGGTACTTTCTCTCCTTTCCAGTTCTTTGCTATGAGAAGGCGAGCTGCAGCACATGCATATAATAATATATTTTTCCTATCGTTAGGGAAATTATCTGGCACCATACTCAATAACATTATCTCTGGTTTTTTCTCAAATGTAAACTTAAGCATCTTTTTTAATTTTTCATACACATTGTTCCAGAATTCATGTATTTTATCACACAGCCACCAGCAATGGTAATAATTTCCTAATTTCTTTTTGCATTTCCAACATTCTTTCGAGTTAGTTTTATAAATTTTTGCTATCTTTTCCGGTGTGAGATGCCACCTGTATATTATCTTCATCATGTTCTCTTTTATATTTGAACAAGCTGTAAATTTCATGCCTTCCCTCCACAAATTATCCCATTGCTTTCTGAATATCGGTCTTCCTAAATCTTGTGCCCACCTTATCATTGTACATTTGACTTCTTCATCTTTCAATTCCCACTCTAACAAGTGGCTGTATAATTTTGCTAATAGTTTACTTTCATTATCTAACAAGATCTCCTGTAATTTAGATTTGTTATCTATAAAACCAATTTCCCTGTGCTTGTTTAAAAGACTCTGCATCTGATGGTATTGCAGCCAACTCGAACACTTATCCTTAATCTCATAGTACGGTTTCAATATTAATTTCCCATTTTCCTTAATCAATAATTCTTGATAGGTTAGCCATCTTTTGTCATAAATTCTACTACATACGGCCGTCATCTCTAAAGGTGATGTCCACCAAGGCGTTTTCGATTCCAACAGGTGTTTATAATCCATCCAGATCTTTAATAATGCTTTTTTGAAAACGTGATCTGAGAATTCTTTGGGGTTTCCTCTCTTTTCGTTTAATAAATATGTGTGCCAGCCTGCTAAATTTCTAAACCCTTCCAAATCCAAAATTTCTTTATCTTCCAATTTTATCCAATCCTTGACCCAGCACAAGCCTGCCGCGGCATAATAGATCTTTAAGTCTGGGACTCCCCACCCCCCTCTTTCCTCAATGTCAGTAAGTAGCCTAAATTGAATCCTAGCTTTTTTCCCCTCCCATATAAATTTACTTAAATCCCTTCTCCAATTCTCAAAAACCTCTTTTTTATCTATAATAGGAAGCATTTGAAAAAGAAATAACATTTTGGGTAAGACTGACATTTTGATTGCCGCAATTTTGGCTGAGAATGATAATTTCAAATTTCCCCATCTTTCTAAATCTTTTTTAATGGATTTCCAAATTTTTGCATAATTATTTTCGAATAAATTAATATTATTTGTTGTTATTTCAATTCCTAGATACTTTACTTTCTTCACGATTTCCCACTCTGTTATTGCTTTTATCTCCTCTTCATCTTGTCCTCTTATATTTTTGACCAATATTTTAGTTTTTTTCCAATTTATCCTTAATCCTGCCACCTCTCCATATTTTTGTAGCGCCAATTCAAGATTTTTTATTGAATCCTTTGGATCTTCTACCATTATTACTACATCATCGGCGAATGCTTTAATTTTAAACACATTGTTTTTCACTTTGATCCCTTTAATGTTCTCATCCTCCTTTATTATTTTCAACAGGCATTCTATTGTTAGCACAAACAGGAGAGGAGACAGTGGACACCCCTGGCGTGTCCCCCTTGACACTTCGAATTCATCTGATAATTCCCCGTTGATAATTAATTTCGCTACTTGCCTTTTATATATTGCGTTTATACCCTGGAAGAATTTCCCCTCTATTCCTACTTTCACCATCATTTTTTTCATATAGTTCCAATTTACATGATCAAAAGCTTTCTCTGCGTCCAGGAATATAAACGCTACTTTTTTCCCAGGGTTCCAATCCAGAAACTCTATAAGATCTAATACAATTCTCACATTTCTGCTCATCTTCCTTTTTGGTAGGAAACCCTGCTGGTCTGCTCCTATAATTCTACTAAGAATCCCTTTCAAGCGATTTGCTAAAATTCCGGCGAAGATTTTATAATCTGAATTCAGTAGAGAGATGGGCCTGAAATTTTCCACCTGATCATTACTTTTATCTCCTTTAGGTATTAACGTTATAAACGCCTCTTGCCAGGTTTTGGGGGTGACGCCATCCTCCAATGTTTTATTTACTAATTTTTGATACATCCCTTCTAATTCTGATCTGAATACTTTATAATGTAAATTTGAAAGACCATCAGGTCCCGGTGATTTTCCTATTCTGAGTTTACCTATATTTTCATGAATCTCTTGTATTGTTATTGGATTATTTAAGATTCTCTTTTCTTCTTCACTTATTTGTGGTACTTTACAATTTTTTAAATATTCTTCTATTTTCGCCTCCTCTACCTTCCTCCCTGTATATAATTTCTTGTAATATTTCACAAAGCATTTTTGTATGTCTTCTCTTTTAATCCAATTTTCTCCCCCGTTTCTAATATTTGTAATTGTTTGCCCGTTTTGTTGTTTCCTTAACCTCCATGCCAATAATTTCCCAATTTTCCCCCCGGCTTCAAATGTTCTCTGTTTTGCCCATTTAATTTTCTTTTCTAACTCATAACCCATTAATGCTGATAACTCATTTTGCCAGATTTTAACTTGAATTGCTGCTTTCTCATTTTTAGGGTTTTTAGCTAATTCTTTTTCTCCTTCCTCTATTTTCCCCTTAATTATATTTAATTTTTTTTCCCTTTCTTTTTTTATTTTGCTTCTCTGCTGTATATACATACCTCTTATAAATGCTTTACCTGCATCCCAGACTGTTTCTAAGCTCATACCTTCTGTTTCATTAATTTGGAAAAATTCTTTTATTTCTTTCTTCATTTTGTTTACAAAATTCTCGTCATTTAGAACACTCTCATCTAGACGCCATCTGGTAAATTTCTTATAATTATCTTTTATTTTCAACATCACCGGGTTGTGGTCTGACAAAGATTTTGTCATTATTTCAGTTTTCACTACTTTGGAAAGTAAATTTTTAGATACCCACATGATGTCAATTCTCGACGCTGATTTTTTAGACTCTGAATAGAAGGTGTACCTTCTCTCTCTTTCATTTCTTAGTCTCCAACAATCTACTAAATCAAAATTATCCACGATATTGAAAAACACACCTGGTAGTCTCCCTTTGTTCTTTTTCTGGTTGCTTGATTTGTCTATATCCGGTCTCACTATCCCATTAAAATCTCCTACTAGGATTATTTCTTCATCATTCGCAAATTCTCCTATCCAGTCATTTAACTCCTTAAAGAAATTTATTTTCCCCCCATTTGGCGCATAGACATTTATTACCATGACATTACCATTGGGGAGATAGAGTCTCGTTCCGACCACTCTCCCTTCCTTGTCCTGAAATATTTTTTCTGTTTTTATTTTCTGTTTAATATATGTTACTACCCCTCTTTTCTTTTTTGGGTCTAGCGAAACAAATTCTTCCCCCAATTTTTTATTTTTCAAAACTCTTTCATGTTTTCTTGCAATATGAACTTCTTGTAGGCATATCACATCCCATTGGCTTTTTTTCAAAACATGCTCTATCTTATTCCGTTTAAATTTATTATTTAAACCGTTCACATTCCAGGAAATAATATTGAGATTCATTCCTTTATTAATATTATAACACTTTCCCAATCACTAAAATAAATTTCACGAACTTGCAAAGAATTTTAAACACCAAGGAGATATCAATTTTCCCTCAAACTTCTACCTTATCTGCTTAGTTCCTCCTATTTCCTCCCTCAAATCTAAATAGGTCTTAATAATTGTTTATGTTTAACTAAAATTTAAATTCAATTATCTAAACACGCTTTCAAGCGAGTTTGAGTGGTTTTCCATTTGCCCCTCTACTTTCCCCGCGAAAGGACCCTGATGTTTACTGCTGAATTGGAAGAAACTGGATCGGCATTCATCCCAATTCAGTGGTAAACAGTGGGGTTTTCCCAAGGAAAAGTGGCAGTACAAGAGGAAGTGTGGGTGAGACCTATGACAATGGGAACAGAAGCAATATAGCTCTAAGGAGCAGGTCAGGGGCCAATGAGAAGGGAAATGAGGGAGGCTGAAAAGAAAAGGGTCTCTTAGGACCTGAGGCAGCAAAATGGCGGACAACGAGAGAGATAGAGAGGGAGGGAGGGAGCACATGTCAGAAACATTCTGTCCCTGAGCAATGCAAGAAAAATTGCTTTTGTTTTGCTTTTGTTTTCCCAATGAGTTGCTTCACTTGAACAATGTTTACAGGCCCAGCTGTATTTAACATCCTCCCGAGTTTTGATAACACTGTCATCCTTCAGAAATTGCCATTTCTTCCCAATCTAACATTTGGGATTCCATCAGTTTAATTAAATAATGATGCCATTGCACCTATAACTCCATGCCCAGGCAGTATGAAGGTTTGTTCCCTTGTGATGAGAGGTATCCTGGAGGCTTTATGGCATTTTTGTAAGATCTGTTTATTTCTAAATAATAATAATAAAGGTAAAGGACCCCTGGACGGTTAAGTCCGGTCAAAGGTGACTATGGGGTGCAGCGCTCATCTCACTTTCAGGCTGAGGGAGCCAGCGTTTGTCCACAGACAGCTTTCCTGGTCATGTGGCCAGCATGACTAAACCACTTCTGGTGCAATGGGACACTGTGACAGAAACCAGAGCCATTTACCTCTTTATCTACTTGCACTTGACGTGCTTTCGAACTGCTAGGTTGGCAGGAGCTGGGACAGAGCAAAAGGAGCTCACCCCGTCACGCAGATTCGAACTGTCAACCTTCAAATCGTCAAGCCCAAGAGACTCAGTGGTTTAGACCATCCCTTTTTATTTATAGACTAGTGTATTTCAGCCCGTTTAATAACGGGCGCTAGAACATCCTGGGGTTCGGAGAAGCGCTTGTGCAGCGCTTCTCCGAACCCTGGGACCTGTCCTTGCTGTCGGCGGCAGGGGGACAGGAACGGAGGAGGAGAAAGCACTGCGTTCTCCTCCTCCGTTCCTCTCCCGCAGCCGCCGACAGGAAGAAGACATCCGACAGGAAGGATGCGCGCACTCTCCCCCCCCTGCCTCCTCCAACCGCCGCTCCTCACGGCCAGGGAGGGTTGTGAGGAGGCCTTCGCCGGCCTCCACCCTCGCTTCCCTGACGTGCCCTGCAGTGAGGCGGTGTCCGGCGGGAGCGGCGGTTGGAGGAGGCAGAGGGGGGGGAGAGTGCGCGCGCGCAGTCTCTGCTGTCCAATCCCTGTATCCCTGGGGCACATGCGCAGTGACCCAGGGACACACGGGACAGCTTGGACGCAGGGACAACTTGGACTTTATTATATAGGATATGCATCGTTCAACAAGAAAGAAATGTGCAAACCCACAAGTTGGCAGGAAAAACAGCATCAGTATCCCCACAAGCAAACCGCATGCAGGCCCACAAGCGGGGGGGGGGGGATTCAATTCTCATTTAGCGGTCCTTCTGAACCAAAACACAGCTATCCTCCAAAATTCATATATCTCCAAATTTTGCAACACAGTTCACCGGTCAAGTACTGCATACATAAATGCACACAATATGGTAAAATGTGCATTAAAATGCCTATTAGTGAAAATAAATTAAAATGCTTTATATTAGAGGAAATTGCTTTGAAAACTTGCATATTAGGGGAGATTGCATACAGAAATATGTATATAAAGGGAGATTAGCAGTAAAATGCTGATGAATTTTCATGAGAGGTTTTTTTATACTGAATTTAAGATTGGAAAAATGAGAAACTGAGATTGATAGATTCATCCCTTCTTACACGGCTACTTCCAGAGAAGCCAGCTAAAGAACTCAAGGGGATCCAGATTGTCAGTATTTATTATGATAAATCATATCAGAAAATTTCTGGCTACATGAAGCAATATAGAAATATAAGAAATTAAACGGAAACAATACATAAAACTGAGCAATAAAGATTGGTGCTGCTTTGACCAGATTTGTGGGGAACTTGGTAAATTAGGCCATAAACTTAATATTCCAGCATTGCATCAGACTTTGTGCTTGCCCTAGTTTCTTCATTCACATTCGTGGCCAGCAGCGAGTTTGTTTATTTATTTTTATTTATTCCTTTCAAAGGAGCCTCAGGTGGCAAACAACAAAAGATTAAAGAATGGAAGCATTTTTTAAAAACTTAAATCCATTTCAGTACAGGTGCAGACTGGGAAAGATCTCTATTATAAGGTTTTGGGGAAGAGGAAGGTCTTCAGCAGGTGCTGAAAAGGCAACAGAGGCAGCGCCTGCCTCATCTTCGAGGGGAGGGCATTCCAAAGGGCAGTTGTGTGTGTAGATTATTTAACCATCTCCCAAAATAAATTCAGACAAGACTCAAATTTTTGGTTTGGTTTTTGGCATAATTTAGGCCACAACTTTATTGATTACAATCAAGTGAGTGGTTGCATAGGCTCTGGTTCAACTAGCTCCCTGCACCCTTGCAGGCAGCGCTGACCCAGGGCACACCATAGGTCAGCCCAGCATAGTGGAAGGCGGGGTCAAGCCAGTCCACCAGCCAGATGCCCTCCTGGACTCTGGCTCCGGGCACAACCCCTCTCAGGGTTGACCAACCAAGAGTCCCAGGATTCTTTTAACAGAATACCCATCACATAGGGATGGCCAGACCGCTCTGCCACCCCCGTCCCCTGAACCAGAGCCTATCACTCTCCCCCCACCACTCACCAGTCCCTTAACCCCACTGACACAGAGGTCAGCCACAAATCATTCCCAGTCACAGACAGATGAACCCCATCATGCCTGTAAAGGGACACATTGCATGAGGTAATGCCCGGGTGATGGATCACCGCTCCCCCCCCATGACAAAACCTTCTTGGCCACTGTGCTCTGCATGCGCCCTCTGGCCCTCTTGGTGGAAGCTGGGCAACGACTCCCTCTGCATTCACGCCGCGGCAGAACTTGCGACCAGAATATTTCGAGTCCAGGAAGAGCTGCCATCAACTCTTCCAAGTCCTCTTGCATGTGGGTCCGCAGGCGCAAACCAGGATCTTGTGGCAGGTCGTTCTCGCCCAGCTGGAGCACCAGGCGTGCCTTCCGCAGACACCTTTGCCCACAGCGTTGGGATAAGCTCCTCCCAAAGCATTCCACATCTGGATATCCAGGACAGCCACACATGGCCTGGAAGCCCAAGCCTCTGTCCAAATCCAGACTCTGCCGCCCTCTTGCTGGCCCAGTGGCCAATGTTGTGTCCCACTATCCAGATGTGCATGGGAGGCAGACCTAGGAATGAACAGAAAACAATTAGCAACCACACCTCAGCGCCGTTTCCTAACATAACCTCTGTATGCTTCGGATTTCCAACAGCCCAGGTCTTTAATCCTGTCCACAGACAGGCCCAAATGTGCTGCGGTAGTAGCTGCCCCAATGCGGAATGAGTGAGGTGCGAATTCACTGGCCTTATGCATTACTGCAGCAAATTCATGCCTTCTCAGCAAGGCCCCATCCTCATGAACCAGGAAGGGGCCACCCCTGGGCGGGCGAAGAGATAAATATCTCCTGGCATCCCTAACCGGACAAGGGCCAGGCTTGTTAGTGGCAGCCAGCCTCATTAAGGCCCCCCTGCCCGGCTGGTCGGTTTTAGAATTGCAAATGTTAAGCACCATCTCAGCATCAGGCAACTGCATGTCCTGCAGAAGTAAGCCTCTGGAAACCTTGTCCCGAGATGTCTCCAATACCACGCGCAGTGCACCAAAGAATGTGATCGAAAATGCTGCTGCAAAGAGTCTCGCCCTCATAAGTGGACCAACAAATCAGCCTCAATTGCTTGCGCATAGCGCAAAGAATATCAAAAGTGACTGGCCGTCTACCTGGCACTCTGGGAGGCTGTAGCCTTGCCCAGCCGTTGAGGGCTCTTCGCACTACAAATTTGGAGCAATGACCCCTTGAATAAAGGGACTTGCAGAAAAAGAATAGCCGATGTCTGTATTCGGATGGACTTAATGGCACGCCCCAATGTACGCAGGTGAGCCAAATACTGCAAAACCTGCTGGGTGGTAGGGCACTTCAAATGTAGGCCCACGTAGAGCGCATTGCAGTAATCCAAGCGGGAGATAACCAGAGCATGCACCACTTTGGCGAGACAGTCTGCAGGCAGGTAGGGTCTCAGCCTGCATACCAGATGGAGCTGGTAAACAGCTGCCCTGGACACAGAATTGACCTGCGCCTCCATGGACAGCTGTGAGTCCAAAATGACTCCCAGGCTGCACACCTGGTCCTTCAGGGGCACAGTTACCCCATTCAGGACCAGGGAGTCTCCCACACCCGCCCGCCTCCTGTCCCCCACGAACAGTACTTCTGTCTTGTCAGGATTCAACCTCAATCTGTTAGCCACCATCCGTCCTCCAACCGCCTCCAGGCACTCACACAGGACCTTCACCGCCGTCACTGGTTCTGATTTTAAAGAGAGGTAGAGCTGGATATCATCCGCATACTGATTAACACCCAGCCCAAACCCCCTGATGATCTCTCCCAGTGGCTGCATGTAGATGTTAAAAAGCATGGGGGAGAGGACAGAACCCTGAGGCACCCCACAAGTGAGAGCCCAGGGGTCTGAACACTCATCCCACACCACCACTTTCTGAACACGGCCCAGGAGGAAGGAGCGGAACCACTGTATGACAGTGCCTCCAGCTCTCAACCCCTCTAGACGGTCCAGAAGGATGTTATGGTCGATGGTATCAAAGGCCACTGAGAGATCCAGCCCAACTAGACACCGCATGGGAAAGTTTGAAAGTGGGGCAAAGTTTGGTAAAAGAAAGCAGAGATCTTGGACCAGGATTGGACCTCTGACATCAGTGCTTTTGTGAGCTTCCCACTGGGATGATTGAAATACACTCTACTTTTGATGGTTTGGAAACTGCAGTTAGTGCAGTTAGTTTGATTTTCCTTCATTAATTCCTTCATTAATTACAGAGGCTGGCAATTCTTATTTAGAAGGCATATATGGGGAGAGGAGGTGGGTGTCTTTACTCCTCCACTGTGATTGGAATTGAAACCATCCCCATCTAGTGTGGCTTGTAGCTTTTTGGTTGCCAGTGGGAACTTTCCCCCTAAGACTCCCAGCAATGCTAGAAGGGAGGGGGAGGAGGGAGGAGGGAGGAGGGAGGAGGGAGGAGGGAGGAGGGAGGAGGGAGGAGGGAGGAGGGAGGAGGGAGGAGGGAGGAGGGAGGAGGGAGGAGGGAGGAGGGAGGAGGGAGGAGGGAGGAGGGAGGAGGGAGTACCCTTCAGCAAACACCTGCTTAACACTGTGTAAGAAGAGTCCTGGTGGTTCAGACCAAAGCTCTATCCAATCCAGGGCTCCCCAAACTGACTCGGCTTCGGACTGGTTCCTCCAGCGCTGATCCCACGGCAGGCCGGAGGGCGGGGGGAGGCGCTCCCATACGTGCACACACTCACTTTTCCTGGTGCGGTGCTGGAAATGGCTTCTGCGCATGTGCAGATGTCATTTCCGGTCGCCCATCTCCGGGTCGGCGCAGCACCAGAATGAGCTTGTGCATGTGCGTATGGGAGCATGTTCCTCCGGCCCGCACGTGCGCACAAGCTATTTCTGGCACCGCGCTGACCCGGAGATGGGCGACCGCACTGTGGCGCGCCAATAGGAGCGGGCAGAGGGGGCCGCAAAATTAGCTTGCGCTGGCCGCATCCGGCCCCCGGGCCTTAGTTTGGGGACCCCTGATCGGACCCCTGATCTAATCCAGCATTCAAGACTAGAGATAGCACAGACTCTCAATCTCAGGTTCATGGGTTCGAACCCCACGTTGAGCAACAGATTCCTACACTGCAGGGGGCTGGACCAGGTGACCCTCTATGATTCTGTGAGTTTATGATTCTGCAGCCTCTGGGAAGCCTGCAAGGAGGACTTCAGTACAACAGCACTTTTACTCATTTGTGACTCCCAGCTACTGGTATTCAGAGTAGAGATGGGGAGAAATTTGACTCATTTCAAATTTAAAGGCGAACCTACCGAATTCACAGATTTCACTTCAGTGATGGCTTTTTATAAATGTTTGTTGACAACCCTGCTTGCTCTTCTCACCAACCCTCCTGCCATCCCCCCCCCACATTAATCCCTAGATCCTTACAACTCATGCAACTATGAAGCTCACTTTTCACTTTCCCAGTTCCATTACTGATGCCACCTGTCTTTTCTATTTTGCATGCAGCCAGCTTGGCACTCGTTTTCCACTTTCACCCACGCCCATGCATCCTCCTCTCTACTCCTTTGTGCAACTCCCCTCTCGCACACATGCAAACGCACGCGCACGCGCGCGCACACACACACACCGTTCTTGTGCAACATGCATTTACTTTTGCTCCCTTAACACACCTTGGCTTCATACAAATCCAAGATTGTGTTGCAGCACTACAAATCCTCCATTTGGGGCTGCACAAAGACATTCCTACATTTCTATTGTACAGTGAAATATACAGGATGAGCAGATGTAAGCACACAGTGCTATCCTTCTTTAGTGTAGGTCTCAAAGTCACAGCAGTCCCACCCCCAGCTCATGCCAGACTCTCTCTGCATGAGAATACCACCTGCTGACACTGTGCTTGGTGCCCTAACTGGGAATATATTAGATGGGTGGGGTGCATAGCTGCCAAGTATCCCGTATCCGCCGGGAAAACCCCTTTTTTCTTACCGTTTCCCGGCGGTCTCCCGTTTGGCGGAAAATCCCGGCATTGTCCCTTTAATTTGCTTCTTCCCGGCGGCCATTTTTCTGGTGCCGCTTTGCGCTTCTATGGGCACCAGAAAATGGCGCCGCCGGCGTCGGAAGTCGCTTCCGCGCATGACCGGAAGTTGCGTGACGCGACTTCCGGTTGCGGTTTGCCCTTCTATGGGCATCAGAAATTGGCGGCGCCGGCGCCGGAAGTCGCTTTTACGTGTTTCCGGTCATGCGCGGAAGCAACTTCCGGCGCTGGCGCCGCCATTTTCTGGTGCCCATAGAAGCGCCCATAGAAGGGCGAAGCGCCACCGGAAGTTGCGTCACGCAACTTCCGGTTATGCGCGCGCTGCCGATCCCGGATCTTTACGATCCGGACTTGGCAGCTATGGTGGGGTGCTCTTGGTAAAACCTTTTTCTTTATTCTTGCCATATACAGAAAGTGGCTATTTTTACCTATGATAAACATTAGACAGTTGTAAAATATATACATAAAGAATATTTTTATCAAAAAGCTTTTATTAAAAAGACAAGAGTAGATCAAATCCACATGTTTCATTTTAAAAAATAAAGCCCCTTCTCCAACCACTGTCTTGCTTTCATCCTCATGGGACTTATCATCAAGATTCTGTAGCTGCTGGGGGAAAAGGTTAGCACAAGATGTTTCATTTTATCACCTTAAAATGATATAAAACATTTTAAATATTCAAATTGCCTTCTGCCTAGGTTTTACCTCCCTTTTTTACTGAGAAGATTATTAATAGGAAAGTTAATCTCTCCGTATGTGAACACGAATGTGACCTGCTGTGATGAGGGAGAGATCATTTAGTTCTGACTGACCCAGTTTGAATTGGAGCATTCTATCTGTGAATGCTCTTAGACTAAATTTCTCTTCATCTGCATTTCTGTTTCTGCCCAAGCAAACACACACAGAGAGAGAGACGCTACATAGCTGAACAAGCTCAGCTTTAAGTCACAGCTTCATCCCAATCTATCCACAGTCCCCTCTGATAATTGTACCCTATCACTGGGTTCCCTGCCAGTTTGGGGACTGCAGACTTGAATGGTAGTATACTTTGCATGTGTGAAAACAGCCATCATAGCTCAAACACCTCTGACAGAGCTAAGCTATTTCTTGAACTTAGCAGCAGTGTAGTGGTAAAAGTTCAAAGTACAGGAATGCATCATGACAGCCTCCAGGGAGAGTCCAAACATAACAGACAGCTATTAATGTTTAATTGGTTTTAATTATTGAGTTTTTTCTTAAGTTTTTAGCTGTTTCTATTTTTATCTCTGAGCCACCTTGAGTCCCTGTCAGAGAAAAAGGCAGGATACCCAAGTAGGGGTAGATAGCAAAAGGTATAGCCAACTAACTTCTACTCAGGGTAGAGCCATTGAAATTAATGGACCTAGGTTAACCATGCCTATTCATTTCAGTGACTCATCTCTGAACAGGACTAGCATTGGATACAACCCAATATACCAAATTAATGGGATCAGCTGACAGCCAGAGAAAAGTGAGCTGGCAAAGGGTGAGGTAGGAATTGGCATGCTAGACTTTGGCTGGAGAGACCTGGGTTCACACACTTGGTCATTCGAGGGGGGGGGGTTCATGGTATGCAGCTACATCCACTGGGAGTGTTGTTGTTGTTGTTTAGTCGTTTAGTTGTGTCCGACTCTTCGCAACCCCATGGACCAGAGCACACCAGACTCATGTTGGTAGCTTCGAGAACACTGTCAACTATCTTGTCCCCTGTCGTCCCCTTCTCCTTGTGCCCTCCATCTTTCCCAACATCAGGGTCTTTTCCAGGGAGTCTTCTCTTCTCATGAGGTGGCCAAAGTATTGGAGCCTCAGCTTCAGGATCTGTCCTTCCAGTGAGCACTCAGGGCTGATTTCCTTCAGAATGGATAGGTTTGATCTTCTTGCAGTCCATGGGACTCTCAAGAGTTTCCTCCAGCACCATAATTCAAAAGCATCCATTCTTCGGCAATCAGCCTTCTTTATGGTCCAGCTCTCACTTCCATACATCACTACTGGGAAAACCATAGCTTTAACTATACGGACCTTTGTCGGCAAGGTGATGTCTCTGCTTTTTAAGATGCTGTCTAGGTTTGTCATTGCTTTTCTCCCAAGAAGCAGGCATCTTTTAATTTCGTGTTCTGCAGTGATCATGGAACCCAAGAAAGTAAAATCTCTCACTGCTTCCATTTCCTCCCCTTCTATTTGCCAGGAGGTGATGGGACCAGTGGCCATGATCTTGGTTTTTTTGATGTTGAGCTTCAGACCATATTTTGCGCTCTCCTCTTTCACCCTCATTAAAAGGTTCTTTAATTCCTCCTCACTTTCTGCCATCAAGGTTGTGTCATCTGCATATCTGCATATCTGAGGTTGTTGTTATTTCTTCCAGCAATCTTAATTCCACTGGGAGTACCAGTCCCTGAATGCAGCTGCATCCACTGGGAGTTTCAGGATGCAGGAGGCCTTCCTTTCAACTCTCACTCCTTGCAAGGGGGCCTTAGGCAAGACAAATATCTCAGCCTCAGTTTTCCATGAGTTCCCTACAGCAAGGCAATAAATGTGGTTTAGAGGGTGGGGATATGTAGTCACGGCAGCCGTCTGCTTACTGCATATCCCTAATAAGTCAACTTGCTTGTGTGAATGGCTTCTTTGGGAGCACAGAGGTTTCTTGTTACCTTGTGCCTTAGCCAATCCTAACCACAGCCCAGGCTATGGGGAGAGACTGTAGCTCTGCAGAATGTCACAGATTATCCTTGGAATCTCCAGGTAAAAAGATCAGGTAGCATGTGCTGTGAAAGCAGGCAATATTGGAATAGATGAACAAATAATCTAATCTGGAATAAGGCAGCTTCCTACTACAAGTACGGTGGGTGCTTGTGGCCCAAATGCAATACAGGCAGAATCCAGATCACACAAAGAGTAGACAGGACCTTGGAGAGTTCTAAAGGTCCTGCTACAAGAGTTGCTGAGGATGCTGTCTCTGCTGGGTGGTAGATCCAACTGAAGCCAGGAGGAGATGGCTGGCAAGCACTCCAGGTCTCTGGGTCATTTCTCTAGAATAACTTTGTTGTAACTTTACCCAAGAGTTTTTTCTTCCACTGGGTGTGAAGTGGCAATCCCCATGCAACTCTACTCCCCTCCTCTTAGGTAAAGGGACCCCTGACCTTTAGGTTCAATCGCGGACGACTCTGGGGTTGTGGCGCTCACCTTGCTTTATTGGCCACAGCTTCCAGGTCATGTGGCTAGCATGATAAAGCTGCTTCTGGCGAACCAGAGAAGCGGACGGAAATGCCGTTTACCTTCCCACTGTGGTGGTACCTATTTATCTACTTGCACTTACACATGCTTTTGAACTGCTAGGTTGGCAGGAGCTGGGACCGAGCAACGAGAACTCACCCTGTCATGGGGATTCGAACCGCCAACCTTCTGATCGGCAAGCCCTAGGCTCTGTGGTTTAACCCACAGCACCACTCTTAGGTGAATCTAAATTCCACCTCCTCCCCTTTATTCCTGGCATTGTTGGTTTAATTTTAAAATTAACAGGGAACTGCTCAAGAGCATCAGATGCTGCAAGAAATTTACGAGCCTATTGACAGTAGCCTCAATTTACAATCTTGTGAAATTTTGTTTATTACAGCAAGTGCTAGTTGTGACGTAACACATGAAAATCCAGATAGACTTTTCAAGTACATAAATTTAGACTCTGATTTTGAAACTAACTGGAAGGGAGGACGACCATTCATAAGACAAGATGCAGCTTTGCAAAACAAGATAGACCATTAAACCAAGCTGAATTCTCTCCAGCATGATAGTCTCTATCATCAACAGGTACTTGAGAGGCTTTTACTGGAAGACAAGTTATAGAGTCCCATTGCTATGATCAGTTTTGATGGCTGAAGTTGTGCAGCAATATGTACATCAGCTGGTAAATGAATGTTCACTGCAGCTAAGACTGTCATTGGTGTCATCATACAGTGGGGGGGGGAGGGGGGAGCACAAATAATGTGCCCAGCGGGACAAGTTGTGTTTTCTTTGGTTGTATGTCCCTTTGTTTTGAAGACGTGTGGAACTTGATTTCCAGGGGGGAGGGGGAGCATAACAAGGGGAAATGATAACAAATAACTTTGAAGAGATGGGAAAGATTAAGCATGGGAAATTATATAAAGAAACTGAAAAATTGGAAACATAGTTTTCATTACTAGTACTGTATCATGGTTTGGAAGAATATTGGTGATTAAATATACATTGCCAATATATTATTTTTAATTATAAATATCCCTCTATTAGTGTCACCACTGATGTTGGTAAAATTGCAGAAACTGATATTACATTTCAAACATAGTAGGGTATTAAATTAAATAATGGTTCTCAAACAATATAATTCTAGAAGCAGAAGAATTATGATAAAAAGGAAATTCAAAAATTTGTTGTGATACAAAGGTTTCTCAGAAAACATTTCATTTACATTATAAAATGTTTCACATGGAATTAAAAACCAGATTTGTCCAGGATTATCATCGCTAACTATACTATGTCATAATTAATTTTTGAACCCTATAAACCATATATAATAATGACACCACAATCTCCACTGTGCCTTATTTCCAAAAGGAAATATGGCCCCTGGGGAAGCGCCTGGAGCCCCTGGAATCTGGCACCACTCAGAGATTGGAATGGAAGGCAACAATATTTTTGTTTCTACTTTATCCTTTATAGTGTCTAATCCTGTATTCAGCTGGGACTGCCTACATCCATTTTCAAACAGGAGAATTAAATAATCTGTGTTGAGTTTTTATTTTCAGAACAAAACCTGCTTGTGAAAAAGTAGCTTCCAGTGGCACAAAATATGCAATAGGTCTAGATTTGCGTTTTGACTAGGCAGAGAAAAAAATCAAAATCTCAGCATGCACTGAATAAGCCTGAGAGTGTGAGTGACCCCACCCACCCCGGTACGTGGTCCCTGCAGCAAAAACTGTTCTCAACCAGTTCTCAAATGAGAAGCGCTTTGCACTGTTGAGCATTTAACCTTCCTTCCTTCCTAGTTCGTCACCTCTTGCCTTATAAGGAAGCAAAATAATTGGTGCATCTAACTCCCCTTATTGTGAGACATAGGTGTGTGTATTTTTAAAATCCTAAAGCTTGTAAGGGAGAGGAGGTAGGGAGAAGGAGAACATTACTGAATATTACAATATAAATCCTGTTGAGACATTACAAATCCCCACATGGTCTGAGATGCATTTCAGATGACTCAACCAGCAGGGGATGGATAATCAAATATTCCTCTACAAAGAAATAAAGTGTACAACAGAGACCATCAAGGAACTGGGGGCAGGCATGAGGCATATTTGAATGAGCATGAAAAATAAACAGAAGCACCTCAGACTCATTATGTGCCTGAAATTTGCCAGAGACTGAGGCCCTGCTATATTGTGGAGAGGTTTTGCTTGGAGAGGTTTGCAGGGAGACTGCAGGAGAAGGGGAAGAGGGCTGGAATCTGGAATTAAGCAGCCAGAGCATCACACTTTGACACCCCCCACCCACACTCCTGGGGTGGCAGAGGAGGAGATGTTAAGACGACATGAGATATGCTCTTTGGGGTGAATGTGCCAGTATTAATCCTGAAGCACTGAGGACAGAGGCCAAATTCTAGGGTCATGTAGAGCTGAGCTGAAGCTTTTGGAAACAAAGGGGAGGGAGCATGAAGGAAGGGAGGAAGAAATTGGCTGAGGACCAGGACAAAAGAAAAGTTTTATAATTCAGGGTTAGGAGATTTACTTAGACAAGTGATGATGGCACCAGCATGCCCCCCCTTCTTCTTTTGTTTGAACTTAACTGCTGCAAAGTAATGATGGCTAACTGCATGCTACAGTGTCAGAGCAGGCATGCATTTGAATATGATTTCTTGGGAATCACAAGTGGAAAGAGTCCTGGTGTGCTCAAGTTTGACTTGCAGGCTTCCCATAGACCTCTGGTTAGCCACTGTGAGGCAGCATCCACTGGTG
Organism: Zootoca vivipara; assembly: GCF_965207765.1. Classification (NCBI taxonomy): domain Eukaryota; kingdom Metazoa; phylum Chordata; class Lepidosauria; order Squamata; family Lacertidae; genus Zootoca; species Zootoca vivipara. The sequence goes on along the minus strand of NC_142589.1, from coordinate 1,695,950 downwards.
GCGCAGCTGCTGCTGGGTCTCTGCAAGACCATCATGCACTGGAATGGGAATGGGCAATGGGAGCTGCAGGTGCCTTCCCAGGATTGGTGGCCAACTAGAAGGAAATATTGCAAAGCCCCCCCCCACAGAATCAATCACATCATATGGTGCATGCACTCTATTTGAATGGCAATGCCCATCAACTTTGCAGGGGCCCCTAGGTGTTGGCTCCTATGCCCCTTGACATACTCCAGAGATTAGGGTGAGGAAACCAGCTGGCAGTCCAGGAATTTCTGTGTTTGGCACAATTTAATCAAACCTTCACTGAATTTAGCTTTCGCTAATTCTTCCAAAATCTATAACAATATCTTTGTACCAGGCAAAAACATTCCTCTTTTCCCAGGTTTTTGGCTAATTAGACAATGTATGGCCTGTGTGTGTAATCGTTTTCGTTTGTTACTCTGGTATGTATTTTTGCCTGTTTTATATGGTAAACTTCCCTGTGATCCTCAGATGAAGGGTAGTTTAGACATTTAATACATAATAATAATAAATATTATTTATTATTTATGGCGTGCTATGGTCCATGGGGTCACGAAGAATCGGACACGACTAAACGACTAAACAACAACAACAATAAATAAATAATATGCCAGACAGCCGGAGACAAGCAAGGAAGTGAGGGCTTCTCTACAGTTCCTCTCATCCCAATGCTTTTCCATGGGGAAAACCACTCTCTAGCACTCAGTCAAAGCAAATGGCACTTCAGGTTTTCACCAGTTAGCTCTGAGAAGCGGGTTTTCCTTGGGAAATATGATAAGCATAATATGCACTCATCTTGACTAAGCTGGCTGAGCACTGGCTAAACCATGATGGGAGATTTATGCCAGCATACTGTATCTCCTGCTCAGCTGGGTGTGGAGACTTATGCTGGCATAGCCCAGCTAAGACAGAGGATCGACTGGATCCTAATCTGCTCAGCCCAGTAGATCTGAGCTCAGAATTGGGCACTTAGACCTTCTTCTTCTTTACCCTAATGGAAGAGATACATGGTGGAAATGCAACAACTGCCTGAACATTAAAGCTCGTGTTAAATTATTAAATGCAGTAGGACAGAAATTCTGACTTTTTAAATCTACAGAAAGAGGACTAAAACAGTGTGTTACCTGCAGAAATGTTCAACTTTAGAACAGACTCAAGCAAAAGGTGTTAATATTCAAGTCTGGCTGGATGATATGCATTGATAAGTGTGTATGCAGGGACGCAGGTGGCACTGTGGGTTAAACCACAGAGCCTAGGGCTTGCTGATTAGAAGGTTGGCGGTTCGAATCCCTGCGATGGGGTGAGCTCCCGTTGCTCGGTCCCAGCTCCTGCCCACCTAGCAGTTCGAAAGCACGTCAAAGTGCAAGTAGATAAATAGGTACCACTCCAAGCGGAAAGGTAAAACGGCATTTCCGTGTGCTGCTCTGGTTCGCCAGAAGCGGCTTTGTCATGCTGGCCACATGACCTGAAAGCTGTACGCTGGCTCCCTTGGCCAATAACGCGAGATGAGTGCCGCAACCCCAGAGTAGGTCATGACTGGACCTAATGATCAGGGGTCCCTTTACCTTTACTTTAAGTGTGTATGCAGGCATGTTTTGCAAATTAACAATTGACCTTCTTTGCTGTACAAAATTCATGCTCATCAATGGCTCCTCTTCATCCTGGAGAGAAGTGACTAGTGGGGTGCCACAGGGTTCTGTCTTGGGCCCAGTCTTATTCAACATCTTCATCAATGACTTGGATGATGGGCTTGAGGACATCCTGAGCAAGTTTGCAGATGACACCAAATTGGGAGGGGTGGCTAATACCCCAGAGGACAGGATCACACTTCAAAATGACCTTAACAGATTAGACAACTGGGTCAAAGCAAACAAGATGAATTTAACAGGGAGAAATGTAAAGTACAACACTTGGGCAAAAGAAAGGAAAGGCACAAATACAGGATGGGTGACACCTGGCTTGAGAGCAGTACATGTGAAAAGGATCTAGGAGTCTTGGTAGACCACAAACTTGACATGAGTCAACAGTGTGATGCGGCAGCTAAAAAAGCCAATGCAATTCTGGGCTGCATCAATGGGAGTATAGCATCTAGATCAAGGGAAGTAATAGTACCACTGTATTCTGCTCTGGTCAGACCTCACCTGGAGTACTGTGTCCAGTTCTGGGCACCACAGTTCAAGAAGGATACTGATAAGCTGGAACGTGTTTGCTGCCAAGAAGTGTGGTGGAGTCTCCTTCTTTGGAGGTCTTTAAGCGGAGGCTTGACAGCCATATGTCACGAATGCTTTGATGGTGTTTGATGGTGTTTCTTGCTTGGCAGGGGGTTGGACTGGATGCAAGGTCTTCCCCCTCACACAATTTTACCAATCCAGTGACAGCCACCGATTTACTAGTGCTAGACTGAAATATCTGACCCACTGTTTTACTTCAATTGTGTGGGGGCTAAAACTGCTGAAGAATTAAATAAAAAAGGAACAAATTTCAGCGACAACACAATCCAGTAACTTTGGGAATGGCAGTTTCCTATCCTTTCCTCCCTAACAAAGCCAAGTTATGTCATCGCACAGTACCGTTCCCTTCCTGAGGAAAATGTTAGGAGCACAGTTTAGGAACATCACCAAGTGAAATATTTGTTGTTAATGGGGAAACAGTGGGAAACCCAGCTTCTGGAAGTCAACAGCCTTCACCCCTGAAAGTCACTGATTCTAGAAATGTACTTTTAGAAGAGTCATGGGATGCCACAGCTAGTCAGAAAGATCCAAGAACCATCTTGGGCGAACATCTCCAGTGCAGACAAAACTGGCAGATGCCAGCGCCATAAGCCCCCCTATTTGAAAGACCACAAACCATGCTTATTCCTGATCATACAGAGGTGTGTGTTTGTGTCTCCCTGCCCAAAGAATATCCTCCATTAAGCCTCCAGGAGTGCATTTGGATCAAAACCTGTGATTTACAACAAAACACAAAAGCAGACACAGGGGAAATCTGTTATTTCTTTTTCCCACCAAAAGCGATAAATTATTTTAACACCAGCAGTTTGCTGCAAAGGGAAGGTGTCCTGTTTGTCCGTGATATGAAATGGGGGGGGGTGAATTGGGGGCATAGATGTCTGCAGGGATTTTTACAGGGTGGGAACATTTTATTTTATTTATTTACCGTATTTTGAGGGAGTGGAGTAAACCACTGGAAAGGGAACAGGCTAATTTCTCACAAGAAGAGTGTTTGTACATTCTGTCTCCTATCTCAGGTTCTAAGAATGATAGAACCTTACTCTTTTTCTTGAAGGGCATGAAGGTTCATTGGAGGGGGAATTGTTCCTCTTGCCCCCACTGTGAACACCCATAAACAAGGTGTCAACAGCACCAGATATATTGTTATGAATAAATACTGAAGGTAACAAATCCATTAAACAAACAGGTAGTTTGTTGAGTTAACAGTTATGTGTACCGTTTATAGTATACAGTACTGAGCTGTGATTTGGGGAATAGGTTTTATATCTACTATATATTTTTTTCCAAAGCCATCACCTCCAGAACATGCCCACTGAATATTCAAATCCTGGCAATTGATATTTGAAATGCTGTCCACTGATTAAACATTTTTTATTTGATGAATCACCGGCCTTTTAATTGCTTTACCACGTATTATAAACACCTTTACCACGTATTATAATACCATTATAATTATAATACAAAGGAGTCTCAAAGTGGCTAACATTCTCCTTTCCCTTCCTCCCCCACAACAAACACTCTGTGAGGTGAGTGAGGCTGAGAGACTTCAGAGAAGTGTGACTAGCCCAAGGTCACCCAGCAGCTGCATGTGGAGGAGCGGAGACGCGAACCCGGTTCCCCGGATTACGAGTCTACCACTCTTAACCACTACACCACACTGGCTCTCAGTGTGTTATCTGAAATGTCATACCCACCTATTAAAATGTGTTTTCATTTATTTAATTGTCTCCTGTGGATCAAATCAGATTTTGTTGTTGTTTAGTCTAGTTGTGTCCGACTCTTCATGACCCCATGGACCAGAGCACGCCAGGCACTTCTGTCAGCTTTTCTTGACAAATTAAACCAATTGGACCCTGTGGCCCTCAGAAAAAGGTGACACGGACCACCTTTCTCCTGATTGTTCTGAAGTTCTTGCTGTTTGAAGGCACCTTTGAGAGGCCTTCTTGCTCCCATCAGCATTTCCCTCCTGCAGGGATTGCTCCCCACTTGTCTGGGGAGGACAGAGCGCAGGGCAAAGGCAGAAACACCTCCCCTTTTCAGAAGTTGTACATGACATTCAGCCTCAAACATCACACTAGTTTGGGGCCAGTATTGTTCAAACTGCTACTGGGATTGCCACCTTTGTTCAGCCAAAATACAGGACAGGTCAGCAGGGGTGGGGAGGATGGAGGGGCAAAACAATTTTTTTTAAAACCCGGTTCTGAAATGACTCCAAAGCAATCTATTACAATGCCACATGTGGTTTACAGTGCTCTATTCAATGAAAAAAAATAACAAAATGACTATGATTTACCAAAGAAAAATATTGCATATTATATGCATAGCTGGGCTTTGTAATGCTATTTGGTTTGACCCAAACCTGGAAGGAGCAGCACTCTCTTTGACTTTGCATTAGTACTTTCTGTCACTTCACTGTTTGTTTGTATTTTAAGGGATGGTTTGTATTTCCTGTATCTTTTTTTCTTTCTTGTCTGCCAACCACCTCTCTTTATTTACGACTATGCATGTGCAGGAAAGGTGTGGTATGGGGGTGCCAAGAGGGCTGTGGGGGGTGAACCAGGCACCCCCGCACAGGTGACACCAGCATAGCCCCTCTGTGTGCTCCTCTCCACCCACCAAGGGTTGCATCTGCTGGGCGGGCTGCCCCTTGTGCAGGTGGCTGAGCAAAGCCCCCCTTTGTCAGTCCAGCAGTGGTGGCAGTGAGGGCTGGGCTGGTAGGTCCCCCTCCAACCCCAGGCCCTGACAACCAATGCTGTGCTCCTGTGCATGTGTATGTATGGCCAGCGGTCGTACTTCAGGATTATTCCTGGGTTCAATGATCTTTTATTTTCTAGCTGTCATCTACAGCAACAGACTACAAAACATAGAATGTCTGGAAAGGAAGTGAATGGAATAGATTTTCCATATTTGAACCATATGACACTCCCATATCTTTTCTTTCTTTCCCATGTCTGGAGGTGGCAGATACTTTGTTTCAGGCTCCATCCCTGGTGGCAGCCATTTTGTAACTGGTACGCTTGGCACCTTCTCGAAATTCCAAATGTGCCCCCGGACCCAAAATGTTGTGCAATTACTGACATAGACATTGTGAGTTGTAGTCTTCCTTAGCCTTTTCCTCCATGATTTGTCTAATCTTCGCTGTCACTATTTCTTAAGACTCAGAATTCTGAACCTTCCAACACTCAGCTTCATTGCATGTCAACAAGTTCTAGTGCTATGAGAGAAGGAGGGAAACTTTCTTCATACCATGCATAATTTCAGACACGAGACTGTCATATCCCCTGAGCACAGGTAGGTCCAACGAAGGTGGGGAGCAAACTGAACGCTTTTAAGCTTCTGCTTCCTCTCTCAGGTCCTTCAAGGGTCATGCTCTGAGCTGAAGACAGACAGGCCTGCAACATTCCTTGGGCTCCTGTCTGATGGCCCCTTTCAGGCACGGAGCAGTGATATGCCTTTGGTTTCTCAGGGGAGGGCCCCAAAGGCCCCGGTGGCACAGAAGGTTTTTGGAGATCCTTACGTCTATATTCAGACATGTAAAGGCTCACATCTGAATAAAAAGTAGCCTTATGAACTCTACTACCAATGTTTGAGTCATAGGAAAGCCCCATACATGTGCCAAAGGCCTGTTCCTTCCTTGTGTGCTCAGAAGCAGGCAACACTTCTAAACTCCAGCATCAAGCTGACAGGCCAGAGATGCATGTACCCAAGTCCTTTTGAAGGCCTCCAGTAAAAGGTGTTATATAAGCACAAAGTGTTGTTATTGCTCTGCCAGAAGCAACTGATTTCCAAAATAAAAGATTTGTAAACAGAGCAAATGCCCCATTTTCTGGCCCAGATCACTCCATTACCGAAAAAGAACAGAAAAAAGTGAGATTTCAAAAGCTAAATCTGAGATCTGCAATGTCAGTATCCAGAGACACTTTTCGCAGGAGACCCATGTTCTCCCAATTAAAAAAAAACAAAAACTAAAGAAACAAGCTGGCTGTTTAGAGCTATTCAAGTATGCAGCTATTGGGAGCAAGCAATAAATTTAATATTGGAAAATATAGGAATAAAAATGGGATTAATTCTTTACTAGTCATGGGACAAACTTTGTAGGTGCTGTAAGTAGCAGTGTAGTGGAAAATGTGGAGGTTCCCCATCCCTGCTTCCAACTCCTAGTTGTTTAACAATAGCAACAACAAAACATCTTTCCCCACCCAAAATATGATTCTGGAATGGGAATATGTATGAAATAACACTCATGTCAAGTCAATTCTGGTACCGAAAAGCCATTCCTAGTATCAGAAGCTTCTCAGATGCACTCGTTTTTTTGTTCTGTTCAACTTGTACATAGAATCATAGAATCGTAGAGTTGGAAGGGACCCTGGGGGTCATCTAGTTCAACCCCCTGCAATGCAGGGATCTCAGCTAAAGCATCCATGTCAGGTGGCTGTCCAACCTCTGCTTAAAAACCTCCAAGAACAGGAGTCTGCCACCTCCTGAGGGAGGCTGTTCCACTGTCGAACAGCTCTTACCTCTTTTGCACTTGGCTCTGGCTGGTGAATTTTGCGGTTCTGGGGGGGGGAGCCTTAATTCTGCTCACTTCAATGCATCAGGCCAACTCCTCCTTGTTCTTGTACATAGGATCTTACTTTTTTAAGAAAAGAAAGGGGATTTTTTTGCATCTTTGTCTGCAAACCTGCATGCATTTCTCTGTCTGGCCCAAGCAAGTGAGCAAGAATAGGATGGCTACTTGGTTGGGCTGAAGCCTCTGCCCAGGGGAAAAGAAAAAGGAGGAAGAAATAATGCCATGCACTTAATGTGCACCATATTTTCATGCTGATTAAGAGGTGCACTCCAGGAGGTAATGCGCAGGAGATAATGGAAGCTCTTGTTTGAACAAGGAGAGTACTTAGTGCTGTTCTGCTCCTATTCAGCCCTAGAGACATATTACTACTCTCTGGGTCTAGATTGCAGCTCAAGTTATCCTTTTGCAGACAGAAAGGCAACTGGTATTTTGTACCCTGAAAAGAATGGTAGTGGCCGGAGGAAGAGAGGTATGCAGAGGCCAGAGAAAGAGCTTTGAGTTGAGGGGTGTCACATTTGCTATCTCCTTAGAGCCCCTGAGAAACCAAACTGAACCTTCTGCAGCCTAGAACTGGCTCCATGTGCAATATTATAATATAATATAATAAATATAATAAATATAATATAATATTATAATATAATTAATATAATATAATATAATATAATTAATATAATATAAAACATAATTTTGCTGTTTTATTGATGGAAGGAGCGAACAGAATTTATTATGAACCCCAATTCTGAGTACAAAGTAACCAAGTATGTTTGCAAAATGAACCCGAAGTCTGAAGCCTGTAAAAAGGAGAAAGTTTTTCTCTGCAAAGCCTGAGAAAGGGGTAAAAAGTTTACTTTGACTGGATTCTGACCGGCTGAAGACTTAGCAATTGGCAAGGTTTAGCAGTAAAGAAGCAACATTTGGAGTTTGTAAGAATGCTACAGGAAGGGTGTCAGGAGTATGGCCAGGAGTCAGGCTCTGGGGCCTGTGGTGCTTTGCAGGACTGGGGCCTGCCTCAGCTTGTGCTGGAGAAGCAAGGCGTGGCCACACAGGTGGAGACCTCAGCTTGTGCTGGAGAGGCAAGGAGTAGTCTCTCAGGTGAGGCCACTTGTTATCTCACTGCACCTGGTGGCAGGAGCTGGGAGGGATAAAAGCTCAGCATTTCCCTTCAGCTCTTTGCCACAGCAATGCTATCCCTGCCTGGTTGCCTCTGGCCTCTTGCTCCTTGGACCCTCGCCGTGCCGACGCCTTGATCCTCAACCCTTGGACCTTCGCCTTTGCTGACGCCTTGCTCCTAAACCTTCAGACTTTTGCCTTCATGACGCCTTGCTCCTTGACCCTGTGACTGCCTGCTGCTGGACCCTCAGCCCTGCACCTGTTCCTGCTTCTACATCACCATCTTGCCTCTGGTCCTGACGTCCTCAGTCAGGGTTTCAATCGCCCGCCGACCGGACCATGACAAAGGGACTAATAGGGATTTGTATGACCCCTTGGGCCAGATCCGGCCCAATCACCTTCTCAATCTGGCCTGCAGACAGTCCGGGAATCAGCGTGTTTTTACATCAGTAGAATGTGTCCTTTTATTTAAAATGAATCTCTGGGTTATTTGTGGGGCCTGCCTGGTGTTTATACATGAGTAGAACATGTCCTTTTATTTAAAATGAATCTCTGGGTTATTTGTGGGGCATAGGAATTCGTTCTTTTTTTTCTTTTCAAAATATAGTCCTGCCCCCCACAAGGTCTGAAGGACAGTGGACCGGCCCCCTTCTGAAAAAGTTTGCTGACCCTGGTATGATCTTTTGTATGTTTGCTTACCAAACAGTATCTCAGCTTTGGATTGCTTTAATCAGGACAGTACTTGACATGCCCAGCCTGTTTGTGTTATTTGAAGTACCTTATCAAAGCAGTAGAATGTAATGTCAACCTTCCTGGCAGACAGAAAATCCTGTACATCCTATCTGTAACATGTCAAATGTCTCATACATCATGTCAACTTCTTGGCTAACATAACGTACTGCTTCATAAATCATGTCAGAGTTCTGGACTGCAATACAATATGTTCATACATCATGCTGATTTGCTTTCTGAAAAACCTATATAAGTTTGATCTGAACTGTGATCAATACTCCAGTCTGTTTAGGACTGGGATTTAGCTGCAGCTATAAAATAAAGGCCCTGGTCTGTCTTTGTTTGACTGAAAACACCTGCTACATTATGATTCAGGAAACCTTCAATGAAGAAGAATTAATTACTAATGGAATCTAATAATCAATGGATTACAAGTATTAATGGAATGCAAGAGGGAAATAAAAAGAACTCCATAGACTTGCGGCCATCGCAAGGAGCGCGGAATAACCTCCCTGAGTATTCCAAGTGACACAGGAGATTTAGGGGTCTTGCAAAGGCTATGTGGACCCAGTCGCTTCAGGGGGAGTTACCTTGAAGTTCGGGGTACCCAGCGGCATCCTTGGCTGTTCTCCCTTTCCTTGGGTTTCTGGTTAAGGAAGCCTGAGGGGGGGATTGAGCGGCGGATGTGAGGGGGGTACATCGCCGACCCTGTATCACGCAGTCTCAGGCTCCAGATGAAAGCAGCCCGTTTCCGAAAAGAAGAGACAGGCTGGAACTATTGGAGATATACTGAGGTATCTCAGATATCTGAGGAGATAATTATTTGGGATATTTGACGCACTTGGAAGACAGTGGGGCACAAAAAAGGGAGTCCTTCCCCACATTGGTATAGAAAATGGCGCTCAGCGGGATGTTGCAGGAAAAAGCTGAATAAGAGGTCCCTGTGAAGTGTGAGTAAGAACTATATTTAACTTTATCTAACCCTCAAAGGCCATTTAGGTCGGGGGGGGGGAGAAAATGACTGGTTACTCTCTTTTCCTTGAAAAAGGAGATAGAGGGACTTAAAAAGTTAAAAACGGAACTTACTGCTCTTTTTGAAAGAAAGAAGAGGACTCGGACTTGATATTTGGTTGTTTCCTTTGATACCGAAGCTGCATGTACATAAAAGATTAAAATTAGGAAAGGCCCCAGGACCGGACGGTCTTTCAGCAAAACATTATAAGGCATTAGCAGACCAATTGATACCAGTGCTAGTAAAAGTTATGAGCGATATTTTTGCAAAAGGACAGATACCGAAATCTTGGAAAGATGCTTATATAACCCTAATACCCAAAGACTTGGGAGAAAAGCAATGACAAACCTAGACAGCATCTTAAAAAGCAGAGACATCACCTTGCCTACAAAGGTCCATATAGTTAAAGCTATGGCACTCCTACTTGTGGTACAATAAAGTAAAAGTCCACAAAGGATTCTTAACCCATATACTAAGGAAACCAATATTCGAGGTATGGCAAAGATACAAAAACTTAGTAGAAAGAAAAACACCTAGGTGGTTATTGCCCACAGAAGAACTGACTGTTAAGAAAAAGAACATGTAGTGCAACTGGTTAACATATGATGAGATGATGATGGAAACAGACAAAGGTTGGAAACTTAAATCATTTGAGCAATTGCAAGGGAGAGTAACAGGTTGGTTACAGTCCCATCACATAAATGACTTGTTTAATGAAAATAAAAGAAATAATGGATTTGAAAGTACTAAGTCCAAATTGAATTGGTGGAGGGGAGAAATAAATTGCTGTCAAGAATGTATAACTTCCTATTGGAGTGGAACACCAAAGATGAGGAGACAAAGGAAGTTATGATAAAATGACTCTGGCTACAATATTGTATACGACCTGTGGTCTAAGTTATGGAACCAATATATGAAATTTACAGCATGTACGGTATTAAAGGAGAATGTCATGAAAATGATGTACTGTTGGTACCTGACACCAGTCAAATTGGCAAAAATTTATGGAAAGAAAAACAAAAAATGTTGGAAATGTAACCCAAAGGATGGAGAATTATATCATATGTGGTGGCTATGTGAAAAAGTAAAAATATTCTGGGAGTTAATATATGAGTTTAAAAAGATGTTAAAATATACTTTTCTCAAGAAACCGGAAGCCTTAGGCTTAATGAAATCAATAAGAATGAGCAAAGAATATTCATGTATGCCACCACAGCCGCCAGAATGGTATTAGCTCAAAGATGGAAAACAACAGAAATCCCAACAGTCGACGAGCGGCAGGTCAAGATGATGGAATATTCAGCGTTGGCAAGGATGACTGGAAGGATAAGGGAGGAAAAAGACCAGAAGTTACAAAAAGACTGGAGCAAATTTGTGGACTATTTAAAGGAATATTGTAAAAATGTGAAGACACTGACAGGATTAACATAAAACCTACAACATAAATAATAGATGTTTCTGTCTATAAACGAGATAGACCTATTTAAGAGAAAGACAAAGAGGGAGAAAGCACATAAAATAAAAGATTTGAAAACCAAGAGTGGAGAAGGAAGTTGTGTTCGGAAGAACATTAGCATGTATTGGATGATAGGATTAGTATAGAAATAGACGTATTAAGTTATAACTAAATTGTAATAGATGAATTGGTTTATTTATGACTATTTTCTTTCTGTATTTGGGAAAACAATAAAAATATATTTTTTAAAAAGAAGAACTTCAGAATTTTTTATGGATTGTTTGAACGAATAGACTGTGTGATAATGTTGTGAGGATTGGTGGCATTACCTTCTAAAGAGGGCACTAACTTTCATTTATTATGGTTTTGGCAAGATACCAGCTTGTTAGTCGATCAGAAAGGTTGAAAGACGAAAATGCTGGAAGTCTGCCCAAAGTCGTCTTGTCGGTTTGAAAAAGCAAGATGGCAGGAGGCTCTGGCATAATTGAGAATTCAGCCCTTGAAGGGGGGAGGATGCTGAAGATGATTGAAGAGACGGACCAATACAAACAAATATTTCACACAGTAAGTTACAGGATATAAACTCCGCTTGCAAATTAATGGATATGGAATAGCTAAATACGAACGAAAGTCATCACACCAGTGGCTGTTAAAAAAAAGAATTAAGATCGGAACTGTGGTACTTGGATTAACTAAGAGGATTGGAGAAGGACCAAGGAATAACATCATTATCTCCTGATAATCAGAACATGGGAAGTCCACACCAGATTATTTAATTCGGAACTGGATAATTGGCTCTTTTAATTGTATTGTGATTAGGTATTGTATTAATGTGGCTTATATTGGATTGTTATTAATGAAAAATTAATAAAAAATTATTTAACAAATAAAACTGGCTCCATGTGGACTGCAACTGAACTGTTGGGAAACTGAGGAAGCTGCATCCACTTGGGGGCCAGTCCATTAAAAACAAACCTATGTAAGTGATGTCAGCAGGTTTCAGGAACTTCCTTCATTGTGAGATGGGGGGGGGTGATTTGTGAGTTTGTTTGGGCCCTGGGTGAGAGCCAGGGTGGAGGCATGGAGTCCTGAAAGCCCCCCCCCAGTGACTCCAAAGCTGCGCGCCTCCAGCTCTAGGTAGAAAGCCCGCCCGGCGCGGTGTGGGGGGTGCCACTTGGCGCCCCCACCCCCACGACTCCCAAGCCAAGCCTCCAGCCTCCTGGTAAAAAGTCCGCTTAGCACGGTGCGCAGAGTCGCGGGGGTGGGATGCCAAGTGGCACACCCCCCCCCCAGAGTGGAACCCGGGGCGAACTGCCCCCATCGTCCCCCCCATCGTGACGCCCCTGGCAAGGAGAAAAACAGAAGCCATAGCCACCTCCTATAGTTAAGTCAGGGTAACAGCATTCTTCTCCCTCCTCAATAAATAAATCTGGAGGGTTTCATTGCATTCTTGTTCATCTCACAAACAGTCAAAAAACAAAATTTCAAAATGTTCAGCACAGCTCTGTTTTTGCAGGCATTCCCAAGACTGGACAGAGACTCCAGACCATTAAGGAATATTAACATTCCTTTGTTAAGTAGCTGACCAGACAAGAGTTTATCATGTGATATCATTCCAGTATGTGAATTCTTGCTAATGAAAGCAGCCAAATTTCTAATAATAACATGTATTATAATGCAGTGTCCAAAATGAATTTTCTGACACGATTCCCTGCTTTTCAGACCTATATGCAAGTGAATTATGACAATCACATTTTAGGTGATTGTCAACATTTACTTGAGAATCTTGTCAGTTTTTAGACATTTACAAAATTTGTCTGGGATTGTCACCAAATTTCAAGCATTCACTGTAACATATGTTAAGATGATAATGGCTGCAAAACCAACTGTTGCAGCAATGGAGAGACATAATGTAAGATTATACATTTTGGGAATCATCAGCCACAACTGAGCACCATGAAGCTTCAATGGAGGGATTTAAGTATGAGAGCAGTGTGATATAAAACTTGGGGTGAGTGCTGTATTTGGTCAAATCATGAACCAAATCAGGTCAATTTGTGTCATATATGGATCAATTTGAAGATTCTAAAAATCAGTAAAGGGTGGATTGGCTTGTTCTGAATGTATTTGCAGAGGTTTGTTCAGATCTGTAGCTCAAAACAGCCGCTCAGAAAGCCAAAGAGTGTGTGCAAAATGGTTCCATAATGAACCATGTACTCATGGTAACACAGTGCAACTAATTCTGATGCATTCTGTCCACAGGTCTTAAGCAGAGCTATACCTGTAACACCTGCAATGTCACTCTAAACTCCATAGAACAGTATCACGCACACCTGAAGGGGTCCAAACATCAGACCAAGTGAGTAATCCTTTGTTGTCTGGTTGGCTGGGTGTGACATTTTGAGAGCGGGGGCATAAGGGCACCACCCCGCCCCCCAATCTTCAATCAGATCTTATTTGGAAATTAGGGGTTGTGCCCTTGACTTTTGAGTATGGTCATAATGGAGAAACAGGCATGGAGAAAAGTGTTTGGGCTGCACTCTCAAATACTGGAAACCTAAGATGGGTTTTCCTAGCAAGAGAGAGATTTAGACATTTAAAAACAGGAAAGTAGACAGCAGCGCAAGTTGGCTTCCAATGCATTTAGAGATCTGAACCCAAGGGAAATCTGGGAACAAAACAAAACCATGCATTTTTTGAGAGTATCTCAAAACATGTTGGGAACCAATTTCCTTATTTACCTGTCATTCCACTTTTCACTTTTCCTGCAGTTCTATTTTGATCCTCTCTCTTGCGTGAGTGAGAGAGGTTTGGAAGTGCTGCATGGTGTAGCCCTCCTGGAACCACTTCAGAATGTGGCAGAAGGAGCCATGGACTTGGAAGCTTTCTTTCTTCATCATGCCAGGCACATTGGAGAGAAAGTTAAGGCTGAGTCTTTCTTCTTGACATGCTAACTTGTCATAGACAGAAAGGCTGTGGGAAGGCTTCTTGCCAAAACATTAAAGCTATGTGTGAGCAGCATCTCAAAAGTTATCCACCCTGTTGGTGGCAGAGAAATCAGGAGGATCATTTCACTAAATTTCTCCAGGGGGAGAAGAGAAATACTCCAGCAGTTGCTCAGGGGTGGAGTTCACCATTAGAAAATGCCATAGTACAGCTTCTTTTGTATATAAGGTTTTCTTTTGAAGAGCAAGAACTTCATGTGTCCAATGAGTTTCTGGGGCCAATTCAGGGCATTAGTACTTGCATGCAAACTCCACAATCGCTTGAAAACCAGGTACCTAAAAGATTGCCTCTCCCAGTACCAACCATCTTGGACCATATGGCTGGCAGAGGAGCCCCACCATTGAGCTCCACTTCTGCTGGCAATAATCTTCCCTTTCTGCTCTCTTGCAAAGAAAGAACCTTTCTTTTCTTAGCATGTTCTATATTTTTTCGCTTGTAATTTCCTCTGCACACCTCGCCTTTCCTCAACATCTATGAATATGAAAGGCCTTGACTAGATCCCCCTCACTGCATTTTTATTCCTTCCATTCTTCAGACAATGCAAATGATTTCTCTCTCAGCTTTTTTGCCTCTGAGCCAAAGCAGGAGTGACTGTTCTGTTAAGAGGAAGTTGACCTTCACTTCAAAGAGATTTATAAAAAGTTACCCTGCCTTAAATTGGATTTCTGGACATGAATGTGGACAGGGTAAAAAAAATGAAGAAATCTGAGCTATTATGCCCCCTTCCCTAGCCACTATCTGCCTGTTGGTTGTAGAGAAGGGGCAATATGAAGAAAGCCCCCGATGATTGATGACCATAGAGTTTGAGAGGGCCATGTGGTAGAAGGTGGTCCTTCCGGTGTCTGGGCCCCAAGCTGTTGGGGGCTTAATTGATGTAATCACCAGCATTTTGATTTGTGCCTGGAAACAGACCTCAACCATTATAGTTGTTTAAGACAGCGTTTCTCAACCGCTGTTCCGCGGCACACTAGTGTGCCGCGAGACGCTGGCTAGTGTGTCGCGACATGCGGCGACGAGAAGGGCGATTTGCATTGTGACGTGCCTGGCGGCCGCCAATACCAACCACTGACCCACCGGAAAGGAAGCCGGCCGGGTCACGACGCGACGCGAGGCGGGTCACGACACGAGGAGCCGCTAAGCCACTCGGTGGCAAGAGGCCGAAGCGGCTGCACGGTCCTGGCACCCTCCATTTTCCGATGTGTGCGGAGGGGAGGGCGGCTTAAAGAGCCAAGCCGGACGTGGAGCCGGAGCTTCTCCCGGCTGTTAGATTTATTTTAAACCCAGAAAAGCTGCTTTCTCCTCCGCGCACCCCCGCCCCGCATTCATATCCAGCGGCAGCTCCATTGCAGAGCAGGGACATCCGGCCCCTGCAGCTCCCTCCCTCCTTCCCCAGCGACTCGTCTTTGCAGCCGCGGCTCCGCCCGCCTTCCCGGAGACACCGAGAGAATCATTCAAGGTCATTCCGGCAGACCGTCCTCTTCCTCTCCCCTCGGCGGTGGAGGAACATACCCGACCCACGTAAGGGCTCCTCGGGGCAGGATCTGTCGGTGTCTCCTGCCACCGCAGCGCCACCCAGGCCAGATTCACCAGGCGCCGCTCCTCCTTCTCCTTGCTGGCCACCCGGCGGGCTGGACGTGCCCGGGGGCGACGGGGAGCCGCCGCTGCTCTGGCTGCTGTCCTGCTCCCAGCCGTCCCAAAACCAGGCAAGTGTTTCTTACAGTCATAATTATATAGGGCAGCACAGAGTTTTTTCATGGAACAAGTGTGCCGTGGCCCAAAAAAGGTTGAGAAACACTGGTTTAAGAATTGCCTCATGAACTGCCTCTCTCCATATGAATCTACCCAGACCCTGCCCTTCTTTGTGTCCTCCTCCATGAGAGGTCCAGAGGGTGGCAACATGAGAACGGGCCTTCTCTGCTGTGGCTCCCCATCTGTGGAATGCTCCCCCCAGGGAGGTTCTGCTGGTGCCCTCATTATACACCGTGAGGCACCAGGTGAAAATGTTCTTCTTCAGTCAGGCCTTTTGTTGTTGTTGTTGTTGTTTAGTTGTTTAGTCATGTCCGACTTTTCATAACCCCATGGACCAGAGCACTCCAGGCACTCCTGTCTTCCACTGCCTCCCGCAGTTTGGTCAAACTCATGTTTGTAGCTTCGAGAACACTGTCCAACCATCTCATCCTCTGTCGTCCCCTTCTCCTTGTGCCCTCAATCTTTCCCAACATCAGGGTCTTTTCCAGGGAGCCTTCTCTTCTCATGAGGTGGCCAAAGTATTTGAGCCTCAGTTTCACGATCTGTCCTTCCAGTGAGCACTCAGGGCTGATTTCCTTCAGAATGGATAGGTTTGATCTTCTTGCAGTCCATGGGACTCTCAAGAGTTTCCTCCAGCACCATAATTCAAAAGCATCAATTCTTTGGTGATCAGCCTTCTTTATGGTCCAGCTCTCACTTCCATACATCACTACTGGGAAAACCATAGCTTTAACTATACGGACCTTTGTAGGCAAGGTGATATCTCTGCTTTTCAAGATGCTGTCTAGGTTTGTCATTGCTTTTCTCCCAAGAAGCAGGCGTCTTTTAATTTTGTGACTGCTGTCACCATCTGCAGTGATCAAGGAGCCCAAGAAGGTAAAATCTCTCACTGCCTCCATTTCTTCCCCTTCTATTTGCCAGGAGGTGATGGGACCAGTGGCCATGATCTTGGTTTTTTTGATGTTGAGCTTCAGACCATATTTTGCGCTCTCCTCTTTCACCCTCATTAAAAGGTTCTTTAATTCCTCCTCACTTTCTGCCATCAAAGTTGTGTCATCTGCATATCTGAGGTTGTTGATATTTCTTCTGGCAATCTTAATTCCAGTTTGGGATTCATCCAGTCCAGCCTTTCGCATTATGAATTCTGCATATAAGTTAAATAAGCAACCTGATCCTACGATGGAGGGGTTCACAGCATCATCACTCCAAGAGGGTCTTGCTTCCCCCACAGCAGTAGATTCAAAACAGAATCAACCATCATGCTCTGATGGCTCTAGCTTGCTGCCTTTACCCAACTGTAACCTTTCCCCTTCAACTCTAAAAGCTCCACCTCAAACTCTGCCTTTGTCCTTGAACTAATTCTGAGTTGAGGGAGGGGCTCATCCCATTTGCCATGTACCACAGAGCCCCATCTCTTTCCTCATGACACGTCACCTTCTTTTGTTCTCCTAATGGCACATGACCCAAGGTGATTTCCTCAAACTGGCCAAAACTGGCCTGGCTTATATTTTAACATTTGCTGAATCCAGAGGTTCAGTATCTGGGCCCCGGATATTCACAACAGGAGAGTCTGAAATTCATAACACAGGGGAGTCTGGCACTCACAAACTCATAACAATACAATAGATTACTGAAAACTAGAAAATATTTTATTAATCATTGATTTAAACATGAGTTGGTGTTTAACATAATTGCTATTATAGTACAATAGTCACAATTTAAGGATACGGTCCATCTTCATCTATATAAAAGCAACAATTTGCACACTTTGGAACATTTCGGAATTCAAACTGATTGAATTTCATACATTTGTAATTTTTGCTTTAGAAAGTTTATTTTGGGGGATGGATTTAAAAATAATGTAGAGTGCAATCCTTCCCCTGCATGTATGGAGTCCTCTGCACACAAACCCTTGCACATGGAAGGCAGAATCATGTGGTGGAGCTGATGCTTTATGTGCACAAGACCCCAGATTCAGTCCCTCCTATCGTCAGCTGAAAAGACCACAAGTGGGGGGCGGGGAACCCTCACTGAGACACTGTATAACTGCTGCTAGTCAGTCTAACTTGGAGTCCACAACTCCCATCACCCCTGTCCACTGGGCATGGTGGCTGGGACTGAAACTGGCTTTTCCCTGCAGACAAAGCAGAGTGAGACACAGGGGCAAGGAGAGGCCATGCCACAGGTGGAGAACACAGGACTCATAAGCAGCCTGGTTTCCATGGGGACCGGCAGTCAGTGGACGGCAAGAGTCATGTGCCACTCCCACAATGGGGTCAGGCAGGCTTCAGAACAGTTGGAGGAACCTTCTTCATTGGTCATAGCTGGCAGAAGGAGACCCAAGCCCTTGTGTCCTGACCCACTTTCTGAGGAACAATTTGGTCACCTTAGGCAGCTGTTGCAGAACAATATTTAAAGGCAGTGCATTGTCAGTTAATAATATTAATGCTATATTTTAACTGAATTCAGTTTTTAAATAAAAAAAATCTCAGGTGCCAAAATTTCTGGGGTTGGTCTTTCATTGGAGCATTCTAATGGAAACAGAAAGGGGAGAATAAATTACTAATGTTCACTTATTTGTTCTGCATCCAGTGAATACAAATGGCATTTGCTGCTGCTTTGCTTTCAGTCCACAAATAAGATACTGTATATTTTTTATTTTGCCTTGCATTTCCTTTGCATTGTAGTATATGTGGTGGAATAACATAGCAATGTGGCTCATGTAATGTTTGTAATTAATTATGCAATTCTGCCACAGTGGATAACAAGATGATGAGACATGAACTGCAGTGGAGCAGAGACGCTGCAGGGCAGAAGAGAGACTTTGCTTCTTCACACATAACTCCAGCCGCGTGATGACTGAGAAACTATCCTTCTGTGCGGCAGAGCACCGCGCATGTCATGTTTGAGGGTCATTATCTGGAATGGCACATTCTCCTGCATAGCACACCTCTATGTGCCAGGATCCCCTTGGGCTCACCACAGCAGTCAAGTGGAGCCCTCAGAACCGTGAAGAGTGCTAAGGGGTCGTTGTGGATAGAGAGTCTTCTCAGGGTACCAAGTCTGGAGGAGTGCATTTTGTGAGTCAAGTGATTTACTACCACTGTAGTTCAGGCATTAGTAACTTCAAATTAGAGTAGCCATACATCCAAGGAAACCTGGCCGTGTCCTCTTCTGGGGGGCCAACATGCCCATCTGGGTGGATTTTTACATTTTAAAGGAAATGTCCAGGTTTTTAGGGGGGTTGGGGCTTGGGCCCAGGTGGCTTGGCCTCAGGTTCGGGCAGTTCGGGCTGCTTGACATGCTGTGGCTGCTGCCAGCCCAAGCTGGGTACCTCTTTCCCTGACTCGGGTTGGCAGTGGCTTGAGCTGTCATTTTTGCTCTTCAAGATATGGCAACCCTATCAAGATTGGATTGCTGTAATGCACCCTGTCTCAGGCTTCCCTTGTGCTTGGTCTGGAAACCAGCTAGTGCAGGATGTTGCTGCACAGCTTCTGACAGGAGTGAGACCCTGTCAGAATATTAGCCTCCGATTAAAAGATATGCACTGGGTGCATGTTTGTTGTTGCACCAAATTCAAGGTGTTACTATTAGCATAAAAATCCATCCACCTCTTGGAATCAGCCTACTTAGCTGTTTTTATTGCCTCATATGTGCCCACTTGATTGCTTTGATCTGTGAAACTGGCACTATTACCAATACTACATAAAGTTCATTTTGCACATAGACCTTTTATTCTCTGGAACTACGTTCCTGTTGAAATTAGCCAGGTGCTTTCATTGTACTGTCGGGTTTTTTTTGTTTTTTTTAAAAAGCCTATCTAGACACATTTGTTTTTAAAATCTGTTTATTTCATGTACATTTTGATAATTTTATACCATTATTGGAAATGGCTTAGAAATAATTATTTTTTGACTAAATTTTGATAAATAAAAGGTGTGGTAGCTGAACTACAGAGGATGCTCAGACATGCATCGTTCTTTCCAAACTGCACCTGTGAATGTTGTAATTGCCCTGCCTGCTCCATCTTCTTTTCTCCTTCTTAGGAAAAGTAGCACAAGAAAGGCTACAGAAGGAAATAGATGAACCAGTATTTTTCTGGTTCATCCACTTCTACATATATTCACTCATGAATCCATTATGTTCTGTTTCCACATTAAGCTATGATTAAAAAAAAATTCACACAAAAATCCACATTTTAAATACAATTTTTAAAACCTATTTTCCCCCTCAATTTCACAATTCTAAGTACATTTTCTTTTGAGCAATTTTAACAAATACTTTGAGCCAAGAAATCAGTTGGAAAATTCAGACAGTGCAAAATCCAGTGGATAATTAAATTCCAACCTCACATGATGGTCTTTGGCTAAGCACTAGGTTTCCAATTATTTTTCCATAACTCTACATACAGAATTCTAGCCACTGTAATAATAAGATAATGCATGCTTTTGATGTTCTGGTCTTATGGACATTTTTACATAACTCAGTAGGTTCAAATAGGGATCTTCTTCTTTGACGCTCACTCGTAGCAGAGTAAGATTGTATTCTATAAACACAGTTTTGACAATGAGTCCCTAAGTGACTGTGGAGGCCAATTCTGGATCCACACATCCTTCCACAGTGGGGACATTGGTTTCCAAGCGGGAGTTGATCATGGTGTGGATTTGCCAAGCGTGCCTTCCTCTTAGCACGTTTCTCCCTTGCGTCCTGAGTTCAAGTGTCTTCAAAGCCCATGACACCTTTGGTCAAGGCTGTTCTCCAGCTGGAGCACTTGCAGGCCAGTGTTTCCCTGTTGTCAGTGTTTATACTACATTTTTTAAGATTTGCCTTGAGACAGTCTTTAAACCTCTTGTTGACCGCCAACATTACACTTTCCATTTTTCAGTTCGGAATAGAGTAGTTGCTTTGGAAGATGATCTTCAGGCATCCGCACAACATGACCAGTCCAACGAAGTTGATGTTGAAGAATCATTGCTTCAACACTGGCGATCTTTGCTTCTTCCAGTACACTGATATTAGTTTGCCTGTCTTCCCAAGTGATGTGTAAAAATTTTCAGAGATACCGTTGATTGAATCTTTCAAGGAGTTGGAGATGGCGTTTATAAGTGGTCCATGTTTCACAAGCATATAGTAAGGTTGGTAGTACAATAGCTTTGTAAACAAGCATTTTGGTTTCCCTGCGAATATCCCGGTCCTCAAACACTCTGCACTTCAATTGGGAGAAAGCCACACTCGCAGAGCTCAGGCGATGCTGGATTTCGGCATCAGTGTTGGCCCTTGTGGAAAGGTAACTGCCTAGGGAGAAGTGGTCAACATTTTCTAATGTTACACCATTGAGTTGGATTTGTGGCACTGCAGAGGGGTTATTTTGTACTTGTTCGTACAGCACTTTGGTTTTTCGGATGTTGAATGATAGGCCAATCTTTTCATAAGCGGCAGCAAATCTATTTAGGGTGGTTTGGAGGTCATCCTCTGAGCGTGCGCATACTATGTTGTCATCAGCATGATGTCAGGGTTGCGCCAGATGAGCAGGAGTGGTGGCAAACCCCCCTAGACGAAGCGGCAACCACAGAAGAGTCTGGGGAAATAGAGGAGCTCCTAACTGGAGAAGACTGGTGGCGGCACTCCTCAGAAGAGGAAGAATCAGATAGGGAAGAGGGAAGACCAGAACAGGAGGAGGAAGGAGTTGAGGCAGAATCAGGCCCTTGTGAGGAGAGGAGCTGTCGGGCCCTCTCCCCTCCTCCCTTCTCAGCTGTAGAGCGTAGAGCTGAGAAACAGAGGGAACAATTGGAGGCAGCTGCAGCTCGTAGAAAGGTGTGGTGATGAGCCGGCTACTTAAGGAAGGCTGGCTGCTTCCCTCACCAGCACCTGACTTCGGCTTCTCCTGACCTGATTCCCAACCTGGTACTGTTGGACCTCGGCTCCATCTGCATCCGACTGCTGCCTTCAGCACAACAGCCTGTTGGCGCCCTAACACATACTGAAGTTCTATGACAGAAGTTACGGTAACCTTACTCTTTGCTTTCAGCCTGCTCAGATTGAAGAGCTTTCCATCTGTTCAAAACTAAATAAGTGCTATGGTTAGAGTGGACCTGGTGGCAACTGGACTTCTCTGCGACCCTTCCCCTCTGCAGGGAGGTGGGACCGATTCAGATGGTCCACCCCCGCCACTTAATGGATCCAAATGGTTTCCAGAGAGGGGTAGGTAGGGGGTGCTTTATCCCATGTTGATGACATTTCAGCTGATTCCCTGGTGGCCCGCTGGAATGTGGAGCTATTGACTGTTTGGCTCTGAAGCGCCCTCTCCGATTGCATGGAGCCCGGACAGCCCCATGGTTTTCCACAGATCTGAGGGCAATGATACATTCGCTGAGACAGCTAGAGCACTGGTGGCGGATAACTCATACTGAAGCTGACCGGACACGGGTTAGAGCTCAATGTTGAGCCTTTCAAGTGGCGGTAGCGATGGCGAAGAATACTTTCTTCACCACCTCTATTGCATCTGCAGAAAACAGCAGCAGGAGACTTTTTCAGGTGGTTCGCAGTTTAGCGGAACCACCTGCTCCATCAGGGCCCAGTATGGGCCACGTGATCTCCTGCAATGATTTTGCAAAGTTTTTTGCAGATAAAGTCGCTCAGATTCAGGAAGAGGTAGACTCAATGGTGGGAGCAGGACCGGGGCAGGGGAGTGCTAGAGTCCTGTCTAGTCAAGTTGTGTGGGATCAATTCCAATCTGTTACCTCTGAGGATGTGGACAGGCTACTTGGATGAGTGAAACCAACCACCTGTCTCCTTGATCCTTGCCCATCCTGGCTTATAAAAGCTAGCTAGGAAGGGCTGGGCAATGGGCTTCGTGGGTTGGTGAATGCTTCTCTCTGTGAGGGAGCCTTCCTAGACCCATTGAAAGAGGCGGTTATTAAATTGCTTCTTTAAAAACCATCTTTAGATGGGGCCAATATGCATAGCTACCAAGTTTTCCCTTTTCTCGCGAGGAAGCCTATTCAGCATAATGGAATTTCCCTTTTAAAAAGGGAGAACTTGGCAGCTATGAATATGGCCAACTATTGCCCAGTCTCAAATCTTCCATTCTTGGGCAAGGTGATTGAGCAAGTGGTTGCTGAACAACTCCAGGCATGTTCGACAGTGGAATTTGCTGCCAAGGAGTGTGGTGGAGTCTCCTCCTTTGGAGGTCTTTAAGCAGAGGCTTGACGGCCACTTGTCAGGAATGCTTTGATGGTGTTTCCTGCTTGGCAGGGGGTTGGACTGGATGGCCCTTGTGGTCTCTTCCAACTCTATGATTCTATGATTCTATAATGAGAAACAGATACAAGACCCACTAAAATCTCTAAATGATGTCCATGATTTCATTGATCTAGGTTCATGTCCCTGTTTATTTTAGAGCCTGTAGCTCACATGCTAGTCCCAAGTGGTGAGGCCAAGGGCCAAATGCCTCTTTGTCTGGTAGGGGGTTGGACTGGATGGCCCTTGTGGTCTCTTCCAACTCTGATTCTATTCTATGATTCTATCCCATCAGGTCCACTGGCTTTGCTGTTTTTCATTTGGTTAATAGCTGTACACAAAACTCTCCCAGATTTGGAGATACTGCAAGCTCATCTCTAACTTGTTTTTGCGGAATTTGTGAGAGGACCTCGGCAACTACGGAGGAGTTGCAGTTAAGGAGATGTTGGTAATGTTCTTTCCAGCGCAGTGCAATAGCTTCTTTATCTTTTAGAAGTGTGATACCGTCTGCTGAGCGTAGGGGGCATATGCTATGATTTATTGGCCCATAGATGGTCTTTGTGGCTTTAAAGAAACTCTGTGCATCATGAGTGTCAGCTAAGTGCTGGATATCTTGCGCTTTTTTTTTAATCCACCAGGTGTTTTTTAGTTCTCTGGTTCTTCTTTGAATCTCAGCCATAGCGTTGGCATAGGTTTTTTTCTTAGTGGCACAGTTTCTATTTCTTTGCCAGATCTGTAAGGCCTTCCTTTTCTTGTCAATCATGCTTTCAATCTCACTGTCATTCTCATCAAACCAGTCCTGGTGTTTCTTTGTTTGGTATCCAATAGTTTGCATAGCTGCCAAGTTATCCCTTTTTTACAGGGATTTTCCCTTATGCTGAATAGGCTTCCTCGCAAGAAAAGGGAAAACTTGGCAGCTATGAATAGTTTGTTCACAGGCTGCAATAATGGATGTTTTTACTTTTGTCCAGTGTTCCTCGATGTTATCAGGGAATTCTGAAAGCAGATGGTCCTTAAGAGTCATTTGGAAGCGGGATCCCTTAATGGGATCTTGAAGGGCTTGAGTGTTCATTTTGCGCCTTAGTTTCCTTTCTTGAAGCCTGCGTTGAGGTATAATCTTGATAGCCATCGTGGAGTGTATTAGTCCAGCAGTCGGCGCTCGTCATAGCTCTGGTAAGGAGCACATTACGGTGATCTTTAGCACAGACAATAACATAGTCTAAGAGGTGCCAGTGGTTTGACTGAGAATGGCTCCAAGGAGTTTTAAATTTATTTTTCTGTCGAAAGAGTGTGTTGGTAATAACAAGGTGGTGTGCTGCACATATTGTCAAAAGTAAAATTCCATTCTGGTTGCTGCTGCCAACTCCTCCTTTCCCAATAGTCCAGGGATCAGCAAACTTTTTCAGCAGGGGGCCAGTCCACTGTCCCTCAGACCTTGTGGGGGGCCGGACTATATTTTGGAAAAAAATATAAATGAATTCCTTTGCCCCACAAATAACCCAGAGATGCATTTTAAATAAAAGAATACATTCTACTCATGTAAAAACATGCTGATTCACGACCGTCCGCGGGCCGGATTGAGAAGGCGATTTGGCCGCATCCGGCCCCCGGGCCTAAGTTTGGGGACCCCTGCAATAGTCCCAGGCCACAGATCAAAATCTCGCCCAACTCTTGCATTAAAATCACCCAGGAGGATAATTTTATCTTCCTTAGGTGTCTCTGATAGGACGGTATCAAGCTGAGAGTAAAATTTTTCTTTAATGTCTTCATCAGCATCCAGTGTTGGTGCATAAACGCTTATAATAGTAGCCTGTTAGTTTTTGGTGTGCTTTATTCAAAGGGTTGAGAGTCGCTCATTAATGCCAGTAGGGTCTTCTGACTGGAGTTTCACAAGCTTGTTTTTGATAGCGAAGCCTACCCAATGTATTTGATGTTCTTGTTCAGATAGACCTTTCCAGAAGGATGTGTAGCCTCCTTTTTCTTCCTTCAGTTGTCCCTCACCTGCTCTCTGAGTCTCTTCAAGCACTGCAATAGCGATGCTAAAACGTAGCAGCTCTCTTGCAATGATGGCAGTTCTGCGTTCAGGACACTCGCTGTCTGTGTTATCTGACAAAGTCCGTATATTCCATGTTCCAAAGTTCAATTGTCTTTTACGACTGCTGGGTGGTGACCCCACTTGGCGCAGTAATCCAGTCAGGGGGAAAGGGAGGCAGACTATGTTTAGGACACCTTTTCTAGCCCCTCACCCTTTTCGGGGTGAGCAGAGTGGATCCTAAAAAGGGCTGCTCAGTCATGGCTACAGCTGCCAAGCTGCTCAACTGCCTTGTTCCTTGAGTCAGAATGACTGAATCTGTATCCACCGTCCATGTGCCCGATCATGACTAGGGGCTTCCAGATTTCACAATCCTGCCCCCATTACCATTTGCCGATTGCCATGGGATCTTTGGGGTTTGGGTTGGGTTTTTGGAAGACGCCTGTGCATGAATTTGTTTTATGTGTGTAGATCAGTCTTCGCAGTAGGGCTCTGTTCCGATGGCATGAAGTAGTCACAACAAACTGGTAGATTCCTATCTGCTGCAGCCTTCATCCGCCTTCACAGTTGTTGTAACATACCGCTTGTTATCATCCGCCTGTTCTGCCGTTGAGGACTTCTTGGATCATTCTTTGTCTAGCTCCTTCCGTTTGACCTTGCCGCCTTGGTTGACCCTGCTGGGAGTACGAGATTCCCAATGGCTTCGCTCACAAGGGTCATAGGAACATGCAAGCCCACTCACCACGATAAGGTGATGATCCAGCGAGTGGGAAATGGGGATCTAATGCAACTTCATAAGAGTACAGCAGTTACCATTTGCCACTAGCAAGGGCTTTTGCAGGAGCTGAAGCCAGAAAATAGGGCAGCACAGCACAACTGACTTAGAATGAAGGCAGAGCTTTGGCTTCTGTTTCCATCAGTGAAGGTGTCGAGATGCCAAATCTGATTGGCTAATTGATTCCACGATCTCATTGCATTTCCTGTGCAATTGCTAATCCACTGCAACCTCTCAAAGGAGAAAAAAACGGGTGGCAACAGCGGAAGAGAATGGCATCACCACAGCAGCAGCAGCAGAGGAAAACAGACCTGCAAATCACTGTTAAAACCAGTCCCAAAGGAGGCAACATTTTGTGCCTCTCAAAAGTCACCCCCCAAGAAGCTTTTAAGGGCAAAAGCTCAGTGTGGAATTCTGAGAAAGAGCAACCATTTCAAAGGTGATTGAGAGATTAGGGATCTTTTCCTCAGAAGATTGTTTTATTGATGTTTTATTGATGTTTTAATATTCTATTAACTGTTCTGAGATTTTTCTTAAAAATATAAAGCAGTATAGAAATGAAAACAACAACAACAACAACAGCCATGTCCCTGCCCCAACTTGCCCCCCCAAAAATCTGCATTGCTTCTCCAGCTGAGGGCTGGTTGATTTAATGAGGGCTGGTGAGATATGTTGCACACTAGCTGTTGGTTTTATTTAGACTGAGCACAGCTGCCTAATTGGAGCTGGTAATTATTAACATAAGCTGTTTTGTCATCCTGAGATTTGAGCTAATCAAAATATTATCTCTATCTTGCTGGAGAAAATGTCACCTTCCCCCTATGATTTCATCCCCCCCCCCCTTTTAAAAAAGTTCACTTTGGTTTTGTTTGGGATTCATAAGCAAATGTGGCCTGATTGGGCTGAGGAGTGTAGACTTAATACACAAAGTGTGCTACAGATGAATGTCTCAGTGGCAGAGCACCTGCTTGGTCTGGTTCAACCCCCAGGGTCTCCAGTTGAAAAGGATCAGATAGTAGTTCAAAAGAGTCTCTGTCTCAGCTTCTGGAGAGCCATTGCCACCCAGAGAAGACAACCCTGTGCAGGAAGACAAATTGCCAGGTATAAAACAGCACCCCAATAATCCAAGACCATCCACTCTCTTCTAGGGATGCTTCTTTTGCAATTTTCTACATTTCTGCTTCATTGACTATGCAAAAGCCTTTGACTGTGTCGACCACAGCAAACTATGGCAAGTTCTTAAAGAAATGGGAGTGCCTGATCACCTCATCTGTCTCCTGAGAAATCTCTATGTGGGACAAGAAGCTACAGTTAGAACTGGATATGGAACAACTGAGTGGTTCAAAATTGGGAAAGGAGTACGACAAGGTTGTATATTGTCTCCCTGCTTATTTAACTTATATGCAGAATTCATCATGCGAAAGGCTGGACTAGATGAATCCCAAACCGGAATTAAGATTGCCAGAAGAAATATGAACAACCTCAGATATGCAGATGACACAACCTTGATGGCAGAAAGCGAGGAGGAATTAAAGAACCTTTTAATGAGGGTGAAAGAGGAGAGCGCAAAATATGGTCTGAAGCTCAACATAAAAAAAACCAAGATCATGGCCACTGGTCCCATCACCTCCTGGCAAACAGAAGGGGAAGAAATAGAGGCAGTGAGAGATTTTACTTTCTTAGGTTCCATGATCACTGCAGATGGTGACAAACCTAGACAACATCTTAAAAAGCAGAGACATTACCTTGCCTACAAAGGTCCGTATAGTTAAAGCTATGGTTTTCCCAGTAGGGATGTATGGAAGTGAGAGCTGGACCATAAAGAAGGCTGATCACCAAAGAATTGATGCTTTTGAATTATGGTGCTGGAGGAGACTCTTGAGAGTCCCATGGACTGCAAGAAGATCAAACCTATCCATTCTTAAGGAAATCAGCCCTGAGTGCTCACTGGAAGGACAGATCGTGAAGCTGAGGCTCCAATACTTTGGCCACCTCATGAGAGAAGAGAAGAATCCTTGGAAAAGACCTTGATGTTGGGAAAGATTGAGGGCACTAGGAGAAGGGGACGACAGAGGACGAGATGGTTGGACAGTGTTCTCGAAGCTACGAACATGAGTTTGACCAAACTGCGGGAGGCAGTGGAAGACAGGAGTGCCTGGCGTGCTATGGTCCATGGGGTCACGAAGAGTCGGACACGACTAAACGACTAAACAACAACAACAACAACAACATCCAAAATTGTTCCTGGAGTTTCAAATTGTCTAGTCCTGTTTCTAAAGCACCTTTCCCCAACCAGGTGCCCTCCTGATGTTTTGGACATTAACTCTCATCAGACTCAGCCAGCATGACTGATGGGAGTTGTAGTTCAAAACTTCTGGATGGCACCAGTTTGGGGGAAGCTGCTCTATAGACAAGGGTGGATATGAGCTGGGATTGGGGTGGGGGGAGATCACACAAATTGCAACAGGTGGTTCCTACTCCCAGGACAGAATGTACAAGCATTGCTGAAATCTGGAATGGTTTTCAGTGAATCAGAAGAAAGGGCCTGAGAGAAGCTTTCAAAAATGTTCAGCAGCCAGGCCAGTAGACTGAAACTTCCATTTCAAGATCCAGAAAGAATCTACCTATATTTCCAGAAAAGCCCAGTTGTCCTGACAATTTCCAAAATGTGATGCTACGGTAGTTTCTACAATTGTATATTTCACCTGCCACCAAAAAGTCCAAATTCACATGAAAAACCAAAATCTGTTCTCCTCTAGGTAGAGGGGAATCTACAGGGTTAGGGTGATTTTATCCAGTACTGTAGTTGTGCATATCCCTATAGATATGCACAAAGAGCAATATTTGAGTTGGCAAGGGCTGAGAAGCTGCTGTTTGAAACAGAAAGTGCCATTTGGGGTGGATGAATTATCTAGGGCTATTGATTCACAAAGCAAAAAATCAGGCATCCCATGTCCTCCATCAAGGCATGCAGGAGTTCAACGAAACAGCCCAGCCAAGTAAAACCCTTCAAGGCTGCTGGAAGGGGGAGCAAGACAGGGAGGCTTCGAAGGCTGTCTTTGGCCCCCAGGCCTGAGGTTTCCCACACCTGCGCGGAGGGATGGGGGAAGGAAATCCATCCACTGGAATGGGGGGAGGTAGTGCAACATTCCCACATTTTGAGCAACAGCCCAAATAGCAAAGCGGAGATTATTTTCATGTGGAACAACATCAAGTCCTTGAAAATTGGAGAACAAAGAGAAACCATTGCAACTTGGAAGGAAGAGTGATGTGCTGGGGCAGAGCTTCTCGAGGCAAAACAGAAAGTGCCGCCTTGCTCTGTTGTCCCCACCATGCCTACTGCTGCTACCTGTCAGAGAAGTGGTGCTGGCATGGCTTGGTGCCAATCACACACAAGATCTCATGCAGTCCACCAGGTTGTCTGAGATTTCAGCCAGTATTGGAGCCGCTTCTGCATCAGAGACAGCAGGACAAGGGGGCACCCATGGGCTGCCGCCTTGCTTTCTGAGACAGTCAGCTCAGCCTGCCTAATGGGTGGGCCAGCTCTGAGCTAAAGGAAGGGCTATACTTCAGTGACAGAGCATGTGTCTTGCATGGAGAGAGTCCCAAATTTAAGCCCATGCATCTCCAATTAAAAAAACTAGGGTGAGGTCACAAGTAATGGGAAAGACCTGCCCACAAGACCAGTCAGAGTAAACAATATCCAATGGGCTAGAACTGCAGATGAGCAGGTCCGAAGATCTTGCACTTTGCAATCAATGTATAAGTAAGTAAAAATCCCAGTCTGCTTTGGTCAGCAAGCATCCAGGGCATGTACTGCCAACAACTGGCAAGGCAGAAATAACCCAGGAAAACAGGAGAGTGGGAAGCCGCTTCCCTTCCCCTCTCCTCCTCCTCTGGACTGTGGCGCGCAGTACTTGGGGCAGTGCAGGCATGCACTCCACCTAAGAGACAGAGACTGGCCCAAGCTCACCACCCAGTGAGCATCTTAGCTCCCACATCCTAGGCCAGCACCCTGAGCCCATGGCACCACTGCTAAGATCTTCTGGGATTTAGCTTTGATTTCTCCAAAGTCAGCTCCACTACACAGAAAAAAAGAGTGGAGGGATGCTCTTCCTCTTTAACTCATCCCCCACCCCCATATTTTTAAATTTGCTGTCAAGCACAGTATTCTCTCACCTTCCCCAATATACCTTTACAACTTTCTTCATTGTCTGCTTTTATAACCTTGCATTTCTAGGCAGACAATGTTTTCCTCCATTGCATTCATCTTCATTCACCTTTAAAGTAGAAATCCCACATAATCAAAATATATTCCTGAGAGATGTTCAAGTTACTCTCCCCAGTTAGATTTCCATAAAACTTAAGGAAATTTTGTTAAGCACCAAAGCAATAAAGCACATCTGCCACATTTTTTCTAAAAGATTATAATGGGGGGGGGGGGGAATTTGAATTGCTGCAACATTTATTAATAGCCACAAGTTTATTCTATGCGCTTCATGCTTCATGCAGAGAACTGACTAATATATGAAAAAGAGGTCTGTAGTGCAATAATAACTCTAGCAGATGAATAATTATAAAAACTAATTGGGATTTAAAGGCACTTTAATTTATCATTACTTCCATGCTGCTAGAAAGAGGCTGGAATTGTTCCATCATGATGAGATTTAAAGTTCTCATATTTCCTTTTTTGTTGAAAGGGGGAAATGGTTATCTTGATTTGTTTAAAAATATTGATCACATTTTGAAAATCACTGAATGGGTTATGGATTTCAGGGGCATATATATTATAGTGATGGATTGACTTTTGCACCCCAAAGAAAACATTTGTTCTCTCACTGTTAGTTGTTTAGATGCTCACATGTGGTTTTTGGGAGGGGATCCCAGCCCAGGGGCACCAGGTAGAGTGGTAGGTAGATGTTCACAGGGGGAGAAGAGGAATGTCCATCATCACCAACTACACCACTTCTGGTCTGCACCAATCTGCCATCTGTGCTCCAACTGTGGCACCATCAAGAAGGAAGCATTCGCTGGATCCTCCCATTCACCAGACACACACACCAAGAAAGGGGGGGGGATTGCATCAGCCCTGGAGTTGGCGTGCCGATTGTGCTTCCCATTGCAACCAGTGGGAGGGAAAAACTGGGACAGGAAGCACCAAAGAAAAGTAGAAGAGACAAAATGAACCCCACAGAAGGAACAACAGCCTTGTGCTAAGCCAGGCCATTGGTTCATACAGCTCACGACTGTATTTTCCACACTGACTGGCAGTGGCTCTCCAGGGCAGGCATCCCCAAACTGCGGCCCTCCAGATGTTTTGGCCTACAACTCCCATGATCCCTAGCTAACAGGACCAGTGATCGGGGAAGATGGGAATTGTAGTCCAAAACATCTGGAGGGCCGAAGTTTGGGGATGCCTGCTCCAGGGTGTCGGACAAGAGGTCTC
Source organism: Zootoca vivipara (assembly GCF_965207765.1). Classification (NCBI taxonomy): domain Eukaryota; kingdom Metazoa; phylum Chordata; class Lepidosauria; order Squamata; family Lacertidae; genus Zootoca; species Zootoca vivipara. Next base: position 1,664,571 of record NC_142589.1, on the reverse strand, counting down.
CAGTTCTACCTGGAGATCCTATGGGGATTGTGCCTGGGACCTTCTGCTCTACACAGAGCTACTCTGGCCCTTCTGTCCTGCTGGTGCAAAACCAGCAGAGCACAGGATTTATTTTTTGCTTGCCTTTATGCCTCACCTTTTCTTTTAAGGATCTCAGTCTGGCTCCTCATTTAATCCTGTGAGGGAGGTTGGGCTGAGAGGGAGTGGCTGACCCAAGGCCACCCAGTGAACTTCATGGCTGAGGGGGGATTGGAACCCTGGTCATCTACTTCCTAGTTCAGCCCTCTAGGAATTGGGCAGTTCACCTACCTGAGATTCTGATTCTCCAAATATATGTATTTGTATGTAATTTTAGCAAATTAATTCCCCCCAATATATATCCATTTTTGCATGTTATTTTCACTAATATAGGCATTTTTGTAGACACTTTACCCCAGCATATGCATTTTTTCACAGGTTACTTGGCTGGAAAACTGAATTGCAAAATTGGAAGAAGTGTGAATTTTGAAGGATAGCCTTGTTTCCGTTTTCATATTGTTTTGTAAAGTGCATTCACCTTTAAATGCCTACTTGCACCAGGCACCAGCCATTTTGCTCAGGTGTTGGTTCCTGGCATCTGCACAGGTCGGCAGTGTGTGCCTAAGCCTGCTTTGCCCTTTTAACATCCCCCCCCCATTCTGCCCCCATTTCTCCCTCTTCTGGGTCCAAAAGGACCTGTGAATCAATTGGATGCACCTAAAATGTATTCATTTCTCCCCCAGTCTCAGGCTGCATTCAATCTTCACATGCACATGGGGGAAGGGAGAAAACACAACAAAAACAGTCTTTGTGGTTGTGTTGTGCCTATGGCTGCATCAAGTCTCTTTTTTTGGTGTGGTGCAGGAGCTGAATGGCATGGCCCCCAAACAATCTTTTTTTGCCATATATTTTTTTATTAATTTTTCAACATACAATAATAATATCCATCACATTTTTCCCTATTTTAACATTTTGGCTTTTTAAGGCCATGACTTCCTTCAAACCCTTCTTATGATATTCTAGTATTCATTCCTAATCTTTCTACTTCATAAATCAATCACTGCCTTAAATCTTCACACTTAATCTTATCACTAAAATTCCATACTACAATGACTTTCCTTTTTTACCTTACAAAGCTTCTCGCAATCCTACCAACGTATTCAATTGAGTTCAAATAATCTGCAAATTTAGTCCAATTTAGTCCAGTCTTTGATGAACTTCTGGTCCCTCTGTTCTCAGATTCTTCCCATCATTTTGTCCAATTCCGCATATCCCATCAATTTCACTGTCCATTCTTCCTGCTGTAATGGTGCTGTTGTGGCTACTCTTGAGTAAAGATGCCCACATCCGCTCTGTCTTTAACAGTTTTATTGTGCATAGTATTTACAGTGCAGAGAGAGCAGAAAACATGACCTCTCAGTCACTCGCAGAATCCGGGAGTGGACGTTTCCTGTTGTGTGACCAGCATAAGATTTTGGGCACCCCGAAACGCCTCCTCCTGACCTTACATTTGGTGGCGCGCCTCAATTCGGGCACTGGAAGGGGCTGCATGTTCCCCTCCACCTGTTGGACAGGGCATTGGTAAGGGCTCTCTAATATTGCTGAGCCCTGACTCCTCCATTCCGCTAACTTCCTCACTCCTCCCCTCTGACCCGCTGCTGCTGCTGCTCTCACTGGGCAAAGTGCTGGTCAGCAGGATGGGGGGAGACTCCCCTGACATTCAGTGATTCTTCTCGTGTTTCCATTTTTGTGCAATTATATTCTCGCAGTCACTGCATATTGGAAAAGTTAAACATCTTGTTTTTTTATTCCGGTACCTGTAATTCCCAACGGAAAATCTTCTGGGTTTTTAGCAAATGTATATTTCAACATTTTCTTAATTTCATTATATAACATATCCCAAAAGCCTTTCACCTTCTTACATTCCCACCACATATTATAAAAGGTACCTTCTTTTTCTTTACATTTCCAACATTTATTCTCAACTTTATATATTTTAGCTAATTTAACCGGTGTAATATACCACCTGTATAGAATCATAGAGTTGGAAGAGACCACAAGGGCCATCCAGGCCAACCCCCTGCCAAGCAGGAAACACCATCAAAGCATTCCTGACAGATGGCTGTCAAGCCTCTGCTTAAAGACTTCCAAAGAACACCACACTCCTTGGTAGCAAATTCCACTGTCGAACAGCTCTTACTGTCAGGAAGTTATTCCTAAAGTTTAGGTGGAATCTTATTTCTTGTAGCTTGAATCCATTGCTCTGTGTCCGCTTCTCTGGAGCAGCAGAAAACAACCTTTCCCCCTCTTCTATATGACATCCTTTTATATATTTGAACATGGCTATCATATCACCCCTTAACCTTCTCTTCTCCAGGCTAAACATACCCAGCTCCCTAAGCTGTTCCTCATAAGGCATTTGTTTCCAGGGCAACAAAAATGGTCAAAGGCCTGGAAACGATGCCTTATGACGAACGGCTTACAGATAATTTCATTCTTTCCCACACTTCCAAATCTCTCTATCTTATTCCACACCTTTTCATAATTGTCTTGAAAAAGATTTATATTCTTTGGTGTTAACCATATTCACAAATATTTATTTTTTTAACCACTTCAATGCTAGTTATTTTTATTTCCAATTAAGCTGTTTTAACCAACCTCTTCGATCCAATTCGATTTTTTTCTTTACTTGAGAATCGGTCGCTGAGCCGTGGAGATGCGAGGCTGCGTTGCTCACGAGTAGAAAATGGTGACCTGTGCCTGCGCCTCAATCTCGCCAGACTTCTTGCCCCCGATTGGGGCTTTCAGAAGGCAGAGAGACCTCTCTTCAGCACTGCTGGGTACCCAGTCCCCAAACAATCCTCTTGGGGTTTTCAGGGGGTTGTGTCGCCCTTGCAAACACCCCTATTTCCCATGAGAAACCGGACTCTCCCTGAAGGGCTGAATCACATCTCCTTTCGGCTCCTCGTCCTGACTGGAAGTCCGGCCCCCAAACAATCTAGATAACTATATGTACAATGACACCAAGACCATGAGATGCAATCCTGCATGTGACCTTATTGAGGTTGCTCTTTTATTTACTCCTTTTTTTGCAGTGTTTTGTTAAAGTGCAGTGGGAAGATGCAAACAAGCAGGAAACATTGAAATGGTCCAGCAAGCTGTTTATGCCACAACACTGGAGTTAATTTGAGAATTTAAAAGGAAATTTTGCAAGGGGGGGGGTTGGTGGTCACATGGCCAATAGTCCTGCAGGCAAGGAACCTGAATGGAAAAGGCCGCAGAGAGCAGGTGCAGGGCATTTTGAAGATGTTGGGCCCCCATCCCCAGGTAATTTGAACATTTAATATGAAAAGGACATTGCCAGTTCTCCCCCTCCCCAGGGGAGGGAAGCATTCCACAAAAACAGTGTGTGGGCTTTGCCACAGCATGGCCACTAATCTTTTCATTTGGTTAGGTTTGTGAAATGTGTACCTCACTTCCCACTAAGTAAGTCCCAAAGCAATTTAGAACAAAAAATGTAAATGTTGCAATAAAACCACAGAAACATGATTGAAAGCAGATTTAACTATGCAATAATATAAATGGTGCTGCCCCAAAACTCTAGAAAACAAACAGCTCTCAAGAACCAAAATGATGCCAAGGCTGGCGCCAGATCAGCCTCCCTGGAGAAAGCATCCCATAAACAAGGGGCTACTACAGTTAAGGGCTGTTCTTTGGCCCACATCTCTCCAGAGAGCCCTCAGATTTTGTGCTTTCATTCCTGTTGCAAATGAGTAAGAAGCTTCTTCCTCCCCCCTTTTTTTGCAGCCTGAAGAACCAGTAGAAGGTCACCCAAGACAGTGACATTTGACCACAACAGTTTCTTCTCCAAAGAAGAGCTACCGTATGTTGACTATGTCTAGGAGGCTTTCTGGGACAATGAGCACTTCCTGTCTGGCATCATTAATGTATAGCTAATCTTTGCTTTGGACAATGAATGGATTTTAATTTAATTTTTATTTTGTGGTGAGTAACAAGATTCAGATGGATTTTTTTACCCTTGGAGATAAGAGTCTATATATATTCAACATGAAATCAAGAGAGTATGTTTAAAAATGTAAAAAATATCTTCAGAGACCATTGGAATAAAATATTTTTTTCTTTTTTCATATTTATTCTTAGATTTCTTCAGAGTATAAGATCCTATTAAATAGTCCATGATTGTGATGTAAGTAAGTAACCATTCTTCAGCAAGAAATAAACATGATGTCTTCACCACATTCTGCATACTTCTTGTCATCTGCACTGAGAGGGGGAGAAAAAAATGGCTCTTGACCAGGCATCCCCAAACTTCGGCTCTCCAGATGTTTTGGACTACAATTCCCATCTTCCCTGACCATTGGTCCTGCTAGCTAGGAATCATGGGAGTTGTAGGCCAAAACATCTGGAGGGCCGCAGTTTGGGGATGCCTGCTCTTGACCTTTGGATGTAAACTGGAGACAGGTAGAAAAGAGTTGGAAGTAGATGGAGAGAAGCATCACTTCCTGTAGTGCATCCTGGAGTCATGCCTCCTGGTGTCCTGGTGGCCTTCTATAAGTTGTTGGACTTCAACTTCCATCAGCCCCAGGCGGCATGATGAAGCACCATCAGGTAGGATGGAAGATTCAATCCAACAACATCTGGAAAACCACAGCTTTGCCATCCCTGTCTACACTGTGACTTCTGGTCAAACAGGATATTGAAGGTGTTGGAAACAATTCAAAAACCTACTTACACTTTTTCCATCGAAAACAGAAATAGGAGTGGAAATGGCTGAGGTTTGCTTATTTGCTCCATGAATCTATTCTGTCCATACAATCAGTCTCTGCTTCTGTTGTTGCTTTCACCCCACAAACAATATACGCAGTAACTGATTACACACATTGCTTTGTGTTTCCTTTGCATTGAGTTTAACAGAGTGGAATAATGTAATGACAATATAACTTAACTACATGATTAAGTGGCAAAATCACATACCGTAACTACATGATTAAGTAAGTTACGGTATGTGATTTTGCCACAGCAGCACCGAGAGGAAGAGCTAAGTTTTGGGCAAAAGACAAACTGCAGCAGCACGGAAACACTGCTGCACGTGACAAATACAGTGCAAAACGGAAAACATTGATACAATGTTTTATAATATTCTTCAGAAATTCTTATAATTTCTTTTGGTTCATCTATAATTTCTTCTCACACTCTTTATTTATTAACCTTTGGTTTTGTTTCTTTATTTGCCCAATCCTGTACAGCTTAGGCATGTGATCTGGCAACCTGGCCTAAGACCACCTGGCAAAAAGGGTGCTGTAAATCAAAGCGTACAGTCAGTGGCAAGGGCCTAATCCTCAGAAATTGGGCCATGCTTCTCCTGACAGCCCTGTGTGCACAGCTCCAAAAGAGAACTCAGAATCCAGCATAACTCTTGGTTGTTCGCACAGCAGCAGTATGTGGGATGTGAAATGAACCTGCTCCAGTCACAGCTCCTTTTTGCCTCCTGCGGTGTGGCATGCTGCCTAGGACCTTGCATGTTTGCGGGAGGAGCTCAGGGCACCTGGAAAAAGGCACTTTGTACCCAAGGAACATGCTCCACAAACACTGGGCACCTTGAGCGCTCCTGAAATGGAGAAAGGGGAGTAAAGGAGGCCTCCCTACTAACCTGTCTTTCTCAAGCTTTCCCGGCAAATAGGAACATGGCAGCAGCTGCACCTTGCACACCCAGAAACACCAGCAACCACCCACAAGGAGCAGCAGCCAGAGCCTGAAAATAAGGTCAGTTCAGGAGAGAGGGTCCTAAATGGAAGGACCAAGAACACCCCCATCCCTAATATAGTGGGCTGACGACAGCAATGAACCTCCCTGCCCCAAGGCTGCCCTGCAATGTCCAGAAGAGCTACCCTCCGGGTATGCTGAGGCCTCCCAGCAACACCTCCCAACCCTGCGCACTGCAAGAGTTACAAGCACTTTGCAGGGGATCAGGCACCATGGCTGCCATGGACACATGGAGGCTTACCAGATCAGGCATGTGGAACCAGGAATCATAGAATCATAGAGTTGGAAGAGACCACAAGGGCCATCCAGTCCAACCCTCATTGTCACCCCACTTTTTAAGTGCCTTGCAGACATGGAAGAGGCAGTCGCCACTACTGTGGCACCAGGGGGTGCAGTACAGGTCAGATAACAGAGGATAGGACATTCATCAGGTGTGTCAACTCTAGGGGGCAAGGTGTCTTTGGCCCCTCAAGGTCTATTGGCCTTCGGGCTGGTGGTTGCCAGAGGACCTTTCAGGAAGGTGCACTGCCAAACTCCGTTGGGATGCAGCGGGGCGAAGCATACTGACAATCTCAAAGGAACATGCCAAAGCTCCTTGGCAGCCTTGTGGAGAGAGAGCAGGAGGACGCAGCTTTGCCAGGGGGATGGCGGGCCTAGGTGGCCTGGGCATTATATTTTGCATGACACTCAGCTGCTCTGTGATTTTGCTTTGCAGGATCTGGGCCACATTAAAAGCCTGGGGAAATGAAAATGTCTCCAATGCCTACCTAAAAACCACCAGCAGGACAAACTAACTTGCAAGAGAGTTCTATATTATTATTATTTTAAAAAAATATTATTCATTTTATAAGAAAAAACAAACATACAAATAATACAAACGAACATAAAAAACACAAACAACTTCTTATATAAACCTAACTTTCATTCACATCATTAGGTGACTTCCCTCGTTCCCTTCTTCTGGATTTCATTATATTTCCTCTTTAGCAGTTTATTCTCCATTATCTAATTAATCAATTGTTAATTTAATTACCAGGCCCGGCTCTACGTAGACCCCCGGTGGCGCAGGGCACCATGGCGCCGGCCCGCCAGGAGGGCGCCGCGAGCTCCGCCCTCTGGCCGGCCGGTCCGCTGCGCGCGGCGCCCACCTGCCCACCGCGCTGGGAAACAGGGCGGGAGGGCGCCGGAGAGATCGCGCTGTGCCCGCCCGCCGCGCAGCAGCGCCGCGCCCACCGCGCTGGGAAACGGGGCAGAAGGGCGCCGGATCTCTCCAGCGCACCATGGCGACAGGGGCGCTTAAGACGGCGCTGTTAATTACACAATTACCTATTAACCTCATCATTATACAATTTCTTTTTAACAATCTTTCCAACATCTCATATTTAAATCTACTACTTTATTCTAAAACTATAAACCTAAATTCACCACCAAGAACCTTCCTTCACATCCTACGGTAACTCCTTTCCTCAGGATACATTATTTAAATCTAATATAATTTTCACATTTCATTCCTTCAAAAAAAAAATCCACTACCCCCTCTTTCTGGTCGCACACCCTCCCAATCAGCTCAAGAGATTTCTTGTTTTCGCACTTTTTTAACAATTAAACTATTTTTCATATGCTTATATCTTTCATCCCACACCTCAGTTTTACATCTTAATACACATCTATCTATACCTAAACATATGCTTCAACCTATCCCCATCCTGTAAGCTTTCACCAATCGGTAGTCCCATTGATGATCCTGCAAATCCCAAAGAGAAGGCAAGTATATGTCTACAAATTCTCCCCACTTGTCCTCTTCTGTCACTGGCAAAGCTCTTCTTTCTTCTTCTTTTGTAATAAAACAAAAATATTTGCTATTCCATTCTGAATTTCACCAAACTCCATCAAATGATAGTCCTGGAATTCCCGTAAGGGAGGCAATTCCATATCCACAAAGTCATTCCATTTGTCCTCCTGTGTCTCTGGCAGAGGCAGAGCTCTCGATAGCAAAGTCTCATTTAAATTCTTTTTTTTTTTTGAATCCTCATCCTCATCTCTTTTCCCTCTTCATCCTACACCATGATACTTTGAACATTCAAAGCAGTTCTTAACCAGCAGCATGCCTTTATCCCAGATTGCTACCTAGGCGATGGGGAATGAAAACTGAGGGCTCATGCACACTTCCCTTTGCCTCACGCTTTCTTGGCGCAGATCCCACCACTTTCCCCAGGAACACACACACTCTGGTTTTCTGTCAATTGCTGTTTGCTCTGATTCTGTTTTTAAGAGTGGGTTTTCACGGGGAAAGTGCCAGGGCAAAAAAATCACACAGGGACCTGGAAAGGCCAGACCTGTGCCTCGAAATGCAGAGCAAAGGTAAGTGAAGATGAGCAGGCTGTGCCTTTCCCAAAACATCTTTAGTCAGTCTATGGCAGAAGTAAGAAACCAAGGACTTCCCTATGGATTTTGTGCAATCAGCTGAAGAGCCATCACTGATGTTGGTTAGAACATGCTGCCGCCAAGGCAGGTTGTAAATTTAATATGCCAGTGAATGTAATAAATACTTGCATTTCCTGGATCAACAGCAATGCTCCAGGATTTCCATTTCCCACAAGCTCATGTGTGTCAGAGAGAAGTGCAAGAGAATAAGAGAAGCTGAGATACAGCCCTGGATCCTCCCTGTCTGCCAAAGTGAGAAATTGGGCTTCTTTGGGGGACCACCTCAGTGGTAGGATGGCCATGTGTCCTTTACATAATACAATCCTCTCTCTGAAGAGCTGTCAGATGACAGGCCTCTTTTTTAAGGTATCCTCTTTTCAGACTTCCGGTCCGTCGCGCCGGCAAGAAGGACGCAGGGACTTTGCGCTCCAAAGTCCCTGGCCTCGCGGAGGGGGGGGGAAGTCCGCAGAGCGAGCGGACTCCCCACAAGAGCACCGGGAAGGGCGTCCCAGTGACTGAAGCACCCAGCAGCTGCTCCGTTCGCAGTTCCTCCGCTGCCCGAGAGCTCCGTAGAGCGATCGAGAGCCAGCGGAGTGCAGCCGCGGGAGCCATTTTGGGGTCCAACTTACCTCCTAGAAGCAAAGCTCCGAGTCCTCACCCGGCAAGCGGCGGATTCTTCCAAGAAATAAAAGATTTGATCAAAGTAAGTGAAATCTTCATTGGACTTGTGGACTTTAAAAATAAATAATTCGGAAAACAGGGAGAGATTCAAAAACGGGAGTCGATCTCTTCCTAATGGTCAATCAAGAGGCGTATTAAATATTCCAAAGCTGAAAGCCGAAAGGGATACTTCGTATCCGATACTTTGTATCCGAAAGAAACAATATTTTTACCCCTTCTCAAACCCCGGCGCTGGCACCTCCTGAGGAACAGTAAGTGCGTTAAGGGGAAAAATTTTGACAGCTGTCAAAGCTGTCAAAACTGCCAAAAGACAAGAAAAATTTATAAAAATTCGTTGAGAGTTTAACTGGCTGTAAGATCTTATTAAAAGAGAAGCACTTGGACTTAAGAGATGATTTATTGTGGAAAAGTTAAAGACAATGGAAGGAATAGCCAAGATGGAGGAAAGTGTGAATGAATGAAAATTTCCAGTGTGCTCTGCCTCCTAATCTCCTGCCAGTCTGTGGCTAGAAGGAATGAAAACAATGTATTCACCAAGCTTCCAAGAGACAGTTTTGAACTATTTAGAGATTCTGAAGGACATTCACAGGACACTGCAACACTCCAGTCCAACATGTTCAGAGACTTTGGTTCAAGATCGGGACTTAGAGGACAATGTGGAAAGCCTATTTGAGAGCAAAGAACAAGAAGTGGATTTTGCAAAAACTGAGGTGGATTATAAAAAATGTGACTTGGAGGAAGAACAACAAGGACTTGAAAAGGAAAATGACAGCTGTCAAGAACAACAAAATGAATTGATTCAAGAAAAGAAGGCTCCTGGAGGGACTAAAAATTGGGCATGGGTAATTGAGGAAAAGGAAAGGCAGAGGGAGGGGGGGACAGAGGCCTGGATTTGGAAGTGGGAAAGAACGGGTGTGGGGTAAAAAAAAATAGTCAAAAAGTATTTTGGTAATTGATTAACGGTTTCTGAAATCTTGGCCTGTTAAAGGATTGCTGATCCAAGGGGGGGGAAGACACCAGGAGGAGAAGGGAGAGTGAACAGATATAAAAATTTAGTTTTCTGGAGGGGAGTAGAAGAATGGCTTGGGAAACAATTTTTGGATTTGTAGTGATATGTTTGTGTTCAGATAAGTGTCTGGATGGAGGGCCGCCTTCCCCCCTCTCTTTGCTCAGAAGCACCTGGTGGCAGAGGGTGCTCTGGGGGGGAGAGGGGGGGTGGAGGGAAGCCCAGACACAAAAATGGAACCTTTGAAGTGCTGCACCTAGCAGGTTCCTCTTGTGGCAGGAGGGGACTTGTGGGGAGGCAGCATGAAGAAGGAGGAGGAATAAGTTAATATTATAAGGATAAGATTTGGAATTGAAGTAGAAAATCCGCCACAATTAATTAGAGAAGTTAGGAAAACCAGGAAGAAGAGATTTGAGGAAGTCACAATTATAATGTGAAGAAAATAAGAATTGGAAATTTTTAAATTTTTATTTGTTTTCTTTTTTGGTGTTTTTCTTTTTTTTATAGGTATTGTGTTTATGTTTTGTTGAAGGCTTGTGTTAAAGGAGCAGCTGAGGGGAAACCAATCCCCAGAGCCCCTCCATCCCTGTCCTTTCAGTGGCAGGGAGGGGATGAGGGGGGAGGGGGAGGGGAGGTCAAACCCAGCCTTACAATGGACCCCTCTGATTCTCAATGCCCACGGGTACTACTGGTGGCAGAAGTGGACTTGTGGGGGGAGGGAAATTGGAGGGACAGAGCATGTATTGTATGTTTTGTTTCTATAAAAAATCAATAAAAATTATTATATATAAAAAATAAGGTATCCTCTTTTCAGAAGGGGCTCCCTGGGTGGGGAAGACACTACTATCCTAGCAGCAGGTGGGCCACTATTGCTTTTCAGGAGCAAACTCTGCTTGTACTGCATCAGCTTCTGCACTGCCTGGTCCAAGCTCAGTTTGAAAGAAATGTGTGAATGCTGTGGGTAGCAGGAGAGGATATATTGATTAAATATTATCCTTCCTAACTCACGCTAGTGAGTTTATTCATACATCAGAGTACATCCCCCCCTTTTACACAGCAGGAAGCTAGTTGAAGATTCATTAGAATCTTTTAAGTTCTATTATTCCTGGTAAGGCCCCTTTGATTCCCTCCTAAAAGGATAAAGACACAACAGTCTTCTTTTAAAAGTAATAAGAGGTTTACTCACAATCAGTTCACAGTTGGATCCCTGATGGCAGGCTTTAGCTTAGAGTTACAGAAGAGGGTTTGAGTTCATCCCATAGTCCAAGAGAAGAAAAGGCATCAAAAGAGGAAGGTGGATGAGTGACTGGACCTTTTGTGAGATCTGTTGTTTAACTTCATCGGGTGGGTAAAGGTAAAGGGTAAAGGGACCCCTGACCATTAGGTCCAGTCGTGACCGACTCTGGGGTTGCGCGCTCATCTCACATTATTGGCCGAGGGAGCCGGTGTATAGCTTCCAGGTCATGTGGCCAGCATGACAAAGCCGCTTCTGGAAAACCAGAGCAGCACATGGAAACGCCTTTTACCTTCCCGCTATAGCGATTCCTATTCATCTACTTGCATTTTGACGTGCTTTCGAACTGCTAGGTTGGCAGGAGCTGGGACCAAGCAACGGGAGCTCACCCCGTCACAGGGATTCGACCCGCCGACCTTCTGATCAGCAAGCCCTAGGCTCAGTGGTTTAACCACAGCGCCACCTGGGTCCCTTAAAAATCCTTCCTTGCGAAGGAAATACCACCTGCCGAAACCCGGGACATCGGGTGGGTATTTTAGTTCTAAAAAGGTTTGCTGTAGATCTCTTAGATGAGAGTCTGTAGATTTGGAACAGATGCGGCTGTAATGTAGGGCCTGGGATCAACAGAGCCAGACTGATACCCAGAGAGAACTTGCTGCAAGACAGACCCAAAAAAGAAAATAACAGAACACCACTAGGAATCACATACAGCTCCCAAGCTAAAACAGTTCAACGCATCATCAGAGATCTACAACCTCTCCTAGACAATGACAGTTCTCTTTCTCAAGGTCTGGGAGGAAGACCTTTCATTGCCTACAGACAGCCACCCAATCTTAAACAACTCCTCACTCACAATAATACCACCACCAGACTTAACATGGAGACTGGAAACAGAGCCTGCAGTAAACCCAGATGCCAACTTTGCTGCCACATACACCCGGACAACACCATCACTGGCCCCAACAACATCAAACATACCACCTCAGGACTATTTAATTGCTCATCTTCTAACATTGTGTATGCCATCAAATGCCAACAGTGCCCTTCAGCTCTCTATATTGGACAAACAGGCCAAACCCTACGCCAAAGGATAAATGGACATAAATCTGACATCAGGAATCACAAGACAGAGAAACCAGTAGGAGAACACTTCAATCTCCCAGGACATTCTATACAAAATCTCAAAGTAGCTGTTTTATTACAGAAAAATTTCAGAAACAGACTAGAAAGAGAAGTTGCTGAATTGCAACTCATTACCAAGCTTAAAACCATGGAGAGACCTGGTCTGAATAAGGACACTGGATTCTTATCTCATTATACATGATCAAGCTTTCTTTAGCACCTCAGCCCTTGCTTTTTCCTGCAAGACCAATTGCAGTCGTTAACCATCGTTAACAGTTATCAACAGGTTTACCACTCCTATCAGCCAATCACCCATTCCCACCACCCTTCTGAGTAATACCCCCACCCCCACCCTCTGACTATACATAAGGGTCTGGTGACTTCTGTTTCAATGTATCTGAAGAAGTGTGCATGCACACTTGGTCTCTAAGGTGCTACTGGAAGGAATTTTTTATTTTGTTTTGGCAGGATCAACATTCCCCTGCATGTCCACTCTAGGCAAACAGGAAGTGTTGTACAGTGGTACCTTGGTTTACAACCACAATCTGTTCCGGAGGTCTGGTTGTAAACCAAAACAGGTTGTAACCCAAGGCATGTTTTTGCCAATGGGGCCTCAAAAAAAGGGGGGGTTGTAATCCAAAAAAAAGGGACACACACTTCCAGGTTTGACATGGTTGTAATCCAAAATGGTTGTAATCCCAAATGGTTGCAACCCAAGGCACATCTCCTAATTTTGCAATGCAGATCTTCAGCTAATTAAGACATGCAAAAATCATTAGTACTGACAGTGCATATACATGCACATATTAGTGACTATAAAAATACAAAAATGCATTATATTAGGGGGGAATGCTTTGTAAAAATGTGTACATTAAACAGCTCCATACAAAAAAATGTGTATAAAGAGAAATCCACACCATGGCCTTTAAAATAAATAAATCAGAAACTGATGTTGAAATGTGAAGAAAGGAAGATTGAAAAAAACGAGCTTAGAGAAACAGAAATTTGCACATCCCATCTCCGTTCCATGCTGAATGTTATTTTGGGATGTGCAAATCCAACTGGTTTGCTTAAAAATGTGGACCCATCCAATAAATCTGTGTCTCTTTTCGGGGGCTCCTGGCAGGTAAATTTGGCCCCAAACTCCACAAAGAAGTTTTTGCCTTCATAGCTTAGCAGAAATAATAACTCCCTCTTATTAGCCACCCACGTCTTGCCGCTAGGAAGACAGAGAACTCCGCGGCCACAGTAGATGAAAGTAACTCCACTCTGTTATATATTATGATGTTGCTTCCCTCCAATGATTAATTTCTCTTTAGTGACTATTTTAAGCAGTTCATCTTTGTCAGTTTCCTGCTGCATCCACTTAATTAGCAACTCCTGACCTTTAAAAAGCACACTCCATAAATTCAAATGAATGTGAAAATTTAGTTTGATCTCCCCTTCTGGCGATTGCTAGCAATTTGCCAGGCGTGGACTGAACTGGCCAATGATCGCAGTCCAAGTATCTGGCCACACATTCTTCCTGCTTCCTGCTCGGCAGGGGGTTGGACTGGATGGCCCTTGTGGTCTCTTCCAACTCTATGACTATGATTCTTCTTCTCTTTTGGCAATATCATCTTCCTGCTAGGAAAAGACAAGGGAGATTCCTTTGGATGATCCAGGCAAGATGTTAGTCTAGTCTGTGGAATAAAAACCAATAAACTATTAGCATTGATTACTGACCCAAAAGGGAGGGTAAAAAGAACACTTTTCTGTCCCACAGTGGTATAACTGGGGTAGGGAAATGGGATTCCTTTGCCGTAGCACCAAAGTGAGCATCAAAGAGATGGAATGTATTTCCAACAGCATCATTTATAATCTAGGGCAGAGCTTTCCAAACTGTGTGTCACGCCATGTGTCAGCTGCAGTGTGTAGGTGTGTCACCAGTGGCATAGCAGGGTCAGAGGTACCCGGTGCGAAAAAAGTTTTTGTCACACCCACCCACATTGAAATTATTAAAAGAAGGAAAAATAAGATACGTACAGTTGCAAGTGTTATTTTCTGGTTTCTTTTCTTAACATTGTGAGCATAAGCACTTAAAACCATTTCCCCCTAACTTTGTTCTCTGCAAATTTTGAAATCACATCATCAAAATCAGTTCCTTTCGCTACTTTGTTTTCAATTGACAAGATGGCTAAGCCAGAGTGCCGAGCTTGACTCATAGTGGATCTGAGATAACTCTTGATTAATTATAGTTTTGAAAAACTCCTCTCGCATGATGTCTAGCAATGTAAACTGAACTTTAGAATAGCTATTCAGAGATTTAAATTAAGGCTCAAAGCAAACAGTAAATTGCCCTAGAAATGGCAATATATACATATATTTGTATATACATTTTAGGCAGTGTGCCTGTTTCAGCAATTCACATAAGCCTCTAGTAAAAATATAATTTATGGAAATAGCAGGAGTTATAACCTAGGCTTGCATCCTCTGCAATAAGATAGATCAGCTTCAAGCCTATCTGCCTAATGATAGAACCACCCCGTACTAGTTAATGTCACCCTATACCCTATGCATCCTACCTCTGAATTGTACCAGCAGGTCATTATAAATACAGCTGTTTAAGAATTGGGGCCAGAGTTTGATTTTGTGTGCAGGAAGGGACTATATTTTTTTAATTTATTGTATGGGAACCTCTTTGGCTAAAGAGCAGGGTACAAATACTCTATATAAATATATAAATCCTAACAATGGCTACTCAAAGGTCAGTCCCATTTAATTCAATGGGGTTTACTCACAGTTAAATGGGGTTGGGATCACACATGGGTGTAGGCAGGGGGGCAGGAGGGGGCAACTGCCCCCCCTAGAAGCAAAAAATTAATGTGTTTTACAGACCATAACCAGCACTTTTCCCCTCCAAAAACTGAAGTGGAAAGGGCTTTGCTTTAGCAAGAGCAGCTAAGTCTCCGCTTGCTGGGGGGGGGGGGAACACAGCTGTAACAAAAACACATCAAATAAATAAAGCAAAGTGGCTACCAGTAGTTAAGCAGTTGAGACAATGGAGCAGATATCCCCAGGCAAGTTTCGATAGCTGACCACTTCACCCTTTTGTTCTTCAGTGGGAGTTGTTAATGAGCATTCAGGAATCGCATTAAGAGTTCTATTGGCGATTTAATGAGGGTGCAGAGGATTCAATTTGACTAAGGTGGCTCTGCAAGGCTAAAAGGAAGTGAATAAGAAAGGGGGGCTGTAGCTTTGACAGACACAGTGATGTTTATAAAAAGCATTGGTGTTCCAGTCTGCCCCTCCTCCTGCATCTGTATACTGTAAATCAGGGGTGGCCACCTCCCAAGAGACTCTGATCTACTCACAGTTTAAAACTGGGAGTGTTCTACCCCCTTGTGGGGGGTTCAGGTCAAAGCTGTTGAGTTTTTTTAAGGAAGGGAAGCCCTGTTTTGGGGGGTTTAGGTCAAACTTGTTGAGCTTCTTTTAGGAGGGAGGGAGGCCCATTTTTGTTTAGGGCTTCAGGTCATAGTTCAACTTTTTTTAGGGAGGAGGAAAATTTTGGGTGAGCTTTTTTTAGGGGTGCCAATGACCTACCAGTGATCTACCACAGACATCCAGTGATCTACTGGTAGATCACAATCTACCTGTTGGACGTGCCTGCTGTAAATCAAGCAGAGAGAAAGCTGCTTACAAGGCTCCTGTACATGCAGAGTTCCAGCATCACAGCGTCACCCAGAGGCACCCACAAATATGAGTTATCCCTCTCTCTATTTCTTCCTTCCTTCCCTCCCTCTTCCATCCTTAATAAAATACTGGGGGGGGGGGCAAATAAGCCCCACATAGAAAGCCCATCAACATGGGGGGATGACTCTTTCAAATACGGTATTTACCAGTAATTGGGGGGGGGAGGCACCTAGGCCTCTAGGAGTTGGCTGCTATGCCTAGGAGTAGGGCAATTCAAGAAAGCAGAATGATGCATATGCTATGGTAATATATCAATAGAATCATAGAATTGTAGTCGGAAGGGACCACAAGGGTCATCTAGTCCAACCCCCTGCAATGCAGGAATTTTTTCCTAAGGTGGGGCTTGAATCCACGACATGGTTGAAATATTATGCTGATATGCAGCAACGCCTCGGAGCCGTCGTGGCTGCGGCCGTGCCTTGCCTCACCCTCGCCCGCCCTGCCACCCCCTCTCGCCTGCCCGACCCTCCCGTCCTCTCCAGCCAAGCAGGGTAGCCGCCAACACTGCCAGCCCCAGAAGCACAAGGTGGCCGCTGCCGCCGCCACAATGTCCTCGGGCCCACTGGCCCTGTAGCCCCACCCACATTCCCACTTTGTGGCCCCTTCCATGCCTTGGCCCCGCCCCTGAACGACCATGGCTTGCCCCCCCCCCCTGGTTTTGATCCTGGCTACGCCCCTGGGATTACAGTTTAAGACTGCAATCCTATTCCCATTTACCTTGAGGCACATCCAACTGAACTTGGGTGGGAATGACTTCTGAGTAGATATGCATATATTTCATTGCAATGTGGTGAGGCAGCGTTTGAACTCTCTAACCCCTATCTGACCACAGAAATATATCTGCACTCTCAACCATTTATTTGAAAACATGGAAGTTTAACTTAACTGGGACTGACTGAGCTCAATGGGACTTATTTCTGGGAAGCCCTCTGCATACCAGGCAGTAAGGATCACTGGTTTTAATGGATCTAACTCCTAAATATATGTGCACAGTCCTGCATAATTGACCAAGTAATGTGGAGAGGCAGGATCTGAAGTCTCCCTTAGCTAACCCCTACAACTCCACCAAAAAATATCAACTCTCTCAACAATTTATCTGCTTTTAAGGATGCCTAGAAAGAGGGACAGCTATGCTTCCCTTTCATTTTTTTTTCTGTATCTCTCCCATCCCAGCTGCTCCAGGGAAGCATTGCAGGGAAGGAGGGGGTGGTGGCATAAAGCAGCCATGCACAGACTGATCTTTCAGGTAGAGGTGTTTCGCTTTTTGAAAAAGGGAGCAAAACATCGCTGAGCAGGCACCGACAGGAGGGGTGGGGTGGGGGAGGAGTTGATTGATGGTTTGCATAGAAAAAATACACTTTATATTGAGTTCACAGAACAATCCAGAAACCGTCCTGACTCTCTTAAGTAGGGTTGCCATAAAAAAGAGGACACATTTGCCAACTTCTACTTTCAACTATGGATCACTATGACGACTCTCATTTTACATACCCATGAAAAAGTGGACATGTCCTGGAAAAAACGGGCATATGACAGACCCAAATATTTCCTCTGCAGTAGAAGTATCTTGGAAAAACCATACCCAATAGACTGCCTAAATTCCTTTCACTAGCAAATCCTTCTAAACTTCTCACATGAATGTGATAGGCCTGTTACTACTAGGATATGTCTATTTCAAAAGAATGGCCCAGACGGGCCAGGAAAAGACAATCAGCAGCATTATCAGGTATCTGGACAAACAGGAGACGTCACATGCTCAAATTTCTGTTGTAGGCCACCTGTTTCTCCAATGCTTGTATGCTTTTTGGTTGGGGTAAGGCCAGGGTCCCCTTCATGGATCACTGCCTTGTCATGGTGAAGGGGCTTGAACAACTCAGAGAAGCTATGAGCTATGCCATGCAGGGCCACCCAAGACAGACAGGTCATAGCCGAGAGTTTAGACTAAATGTGATGCACCTGGAGAAGGAACCGGCAACCCACTCCAGTATCCCTGCCAAGAAAACTCCATGGCCAATAACAACAGGCATATAAAAGTCATGACAATGGAAGATGAGCCCCTCAGGTCAGAAGGCATCCAACATGGTCCAACATGGTACTGAGGAAGAGCGGAGGACAAGAACAAGTAGATCCAGAGCTGATGAAGTGGGTCGGACAAAGCCAAAAGGATGCTCAGTTGCGGATGGGCCTGGAAGTGAAAGGAAAGTCCAATGGATCAGCCATTTTAGAGGATCAGCCATTTTAGATCTGGTCCTAACCAATAGTGATGACCTGGTTAGTGGGGTAGAAGTGGCAGGATCATTAGGTGGGAGTGATCATGCTCTTCTGGAGTTTATTGTTCAGCGGAAAGGAGCAACCAAGCATACTAAGACTCAAATCCTAGACTTTAAGAAAGCCGACTTCAGAAAACTTAGGGAAGCGCTGGGTGAGATCCCATGGACAGAAATACTAAAAGGGAAGGGAGTTCATGATGGTTGGGAGTTTGTTAAAAGAGAGATATTAAAAGCACAACTTCAGGCAATACCAATGAGACGGAAACATGGAAGGTGCCTAAAGAAGCCAGGGTGGCTATCTAAAGAACATTTAACTGAGTTAAGATTTAAAAGGGATATGTACAAAAAATGGAAAAGGGGGGAAATCACCAGAGAGGAATTCAAACATATAGCCAGCACATGTAGAGACAAAGTCAGAAAAGCTAAAGCACAGAATGAACTCAGGCTCGCCAGAGAGGTTAAAAGCAACAAAAAGGACTTTTATGGGTATGTCCGTAGCAAAAGGAAGAACAAGGAAACAGTGGGGTCACTCAGAGGAGAAGATGGTGAAATGCAAACAGGGGACAGAGAAAGGGCAGAACTCCTCAATGCCTTTTTGCCTCAGTCTTCTCCAAAAAAGAAAACAATTCCCGACCTGAAGAATATGGAGCTGATCATTCAGCAGGGGAAACACAGCCCAGAATAAGCAAGGAGGTAGTACAATAATACTTGGCTAGTTTAGATGTATTCAAGTCTCCAGGGCCAGATGAACTACATCCAAGAGTATTAAAAGAACTGGCAGAGGTGATTTCAGAACCACTGGCAATAATCTTTGAGAATTCCTGGAGAACAGGCGAAGTCCCAGCAGACTGGAGGAGGGCAAATGTTGTCCCTATATTCAAAAGGGGGGAAAGAGAGGACCCAAACAATTACCGCCCAGTCAGCCTGACATCAATACCAGGAAAGATTCTAGAGCAGATCATTAAGCAAACGGTCTGTGAGCACCTAGAAAGGAACGCTGTGATCACTAAAAGTCAGCATGGGTTTCTGAAAAATAAGTCATGTCAGACTAATCTGATCTCGTTTTTTGACAGAATTACAAGCCTGGTAGATGAAGGGAACGCTGTGGATGCAGCCTATCTTGATTTCAGCAAGACCTTTGACAAGGTGCCCCATGATATTCTTGTAAAGAAGCTGGTAAAATGTGGGCTAGACAATGCTACCATTCAGTGGATTTCTAACTGGCTGACTGACCGAACCCAAAGGGTGCTCATCAATGACTCCTCCTCATCCTGGAGAGTAGTGACTAGTGGGGTGCCACAGGGTTCTGTCTTGGGCCCAGTCTTATTCAACATCTTTATCAATGACTTGGATGATGGGCTTGAGGGCATCCTGAGCAAGTTTGCAGATGACA
Organism: Zootoca vivipara; assembly: GCF_965207765.1. Lineage (NCBI taxonomy): Eukaryota > Metazoa > Chordata > Lepidosauria > Squamata > Lacertidae > Zootoca > Zootoca vivipara. The sequence goes on along the minus strand of NC_142589.1, from coordinate 1,644,907 downwards.
CCAAATTGGGAGGGGTGGCTAATACCCCCAGAGGACAGGATCACACTTCAAAATGACCTTAACAGATTAGACAACTGGGCCAAAGCAAACAAGATGAATTTTAACAAGGAGAAATGGGCAAAAAAAACATACCCAGCTCCCTAAGCCATTCCTCCTCTATTAGGTAATTATCTTTGATGTACCTTTAAAAAAAACTCCTGGAATATATTGCTCAGATGAGGAAGTGACATACATAACAGTTTTCAAGGATTTATTTTCAGCCCCCACTGCATCTGCATGGTTTCGGCCAGCAACTGTTCTGGGTGGTGAATTATTTACTGTCTCCATCTGTTGCTGTCTTAGAGAGGGAGCTATCTACAACCTGCTGAGATATGTTCACTAAATATTTAAATGGCAATAAAGCTGTTTGTGCTCCCAACTTACAGCTGATTCAGACACTTACCTGGCCATGAATCCTGTGTGCAGGGCAGGGGAGCAGGTGCATCTCAACTTGTACGGATAACATGTGATTCAGGGTCAGTTCACACACAAGTGTGGATCCAAGCTGGTATTCACCCTACATTTTTTAAGAAAAATCATGAAAATGGAGCCTATTCACACACAGGTCTGTGTGCATCATACCTACAGTAGGCTAGTTTCTACATGATGTTGTAGGTTAGGAGGGGGGCTCAGTCTGGATGAATCCCTGAGCCCCTTCCAGGGGCGCTGCGCCGCAAAGCCGTGCGGAAGCCATACTACGTGCTTCAAGGGCGGGGGCGCCGGAGTGATCTCTGCGCCTCAGCGCCAGGGCGCCCGACCTGCTCGAGACGGCCCTGGGTACAGTCCAGCCACACAAAAGCCAGAGGTTTATTTACAATGCACATCTCTCTATACCACATCTAAGCAAGCAAGAGCATATTCCATCAAGGCCAAAGCACTTGAGTGTACCAAGATGGGTGGTTTGGGGTCTGGTGGCCTAGGGAGAGTTCAGAGGCTCACATAAAGAGCCTGGGCCTGTGGGTCAGTACCTTGGCTTCTGATTTGATTATTTGGTGGTGATGATGATGATCCCGGAATGTCTCATTGTGTGTGTGTGTCAAGCTCTTGTGCAAGACAGGAAGTTTGCACCAGAGCACAGAACCAAAAGGCACTCATTTTTCAATCTTACACCAGAGTGCCAGACAGAAAGGCACATGTTTTTCAGTCTCATGATCTCATGCTACAGCGTAGGACCAAAAGACGAGTGAGAGGGCAAGATTAAAAAAAATCCGAGCATCCTGGGTGGGTTCTCAGCTGAGTAAGCACAATAACTGCTGTATTGATAGCATTGTGATGGTGATTCCTATTAACTGCAAAGAGCTCAGCCCAAAGAACAACAGTGGATTACTATAGATGGTCATACTTTTCCCCAGTCCCTTTCAAACACATTTTTGCAGGTGGGGGAAGCAGTTTATGCCTTCTTGTCAGACATCCACCTGTGGACATAATGGGTTTGTCCCATTCCAAGAAAATGCGGGGGGGGGGGAATCAATCTGCAGAAAAGCCTATTAACGTTTGTTCTGATAGAGCATTAAACAACAGTAGAAGCCCACAGTTTAAACAGGTGTATGGACAATGACTTCAACAGCCCAGAGAATACAAGCTAAAATCCATGAATTGACTGCATAACCTGGACCTGTGTGCATTGGATTTTATACATGTATATTAGAATAATCCCTTATAGCTCACCCACAAAGAGGGAATGCATCAAGCTCCCACCTAAAGGGCACAGTATTACATCAGATTTGCATGTGCATTGCAGGAGGGAAGGGGAGCACCTTTTGTAATGAGATTTTGAGAAGGTGTGGCTGCTTTGGTAAGAAACCTAGATCTGAATGCCACCTTCTTTGGAATTTTGCTTATAACTTCAGGCAGCTACTTGGGCTTGATTCAACTGCATAATTGTTCATCAACTTTCAGTTGGGACCTTTAAAGGGGTTACAAAAATGACCTAATTTCACAGGATTGGAAAATTGTAATTAGGCCAATGTTAAATTAAAGTATCAAAATACTGTGGTTGCTGTTCCTTCATTTGTTTATAGTATTCTTACCATGCCTTTCAACCAAAAAATAAAAATAAAAGAGGCTGAACAAGGCAGTGCCTGCTCCTCAGACATATAATCTCAAAATACATAGCATGAAATGAAAATGCACTGAGATGGAGGAGAAAATAAGCTTGCTAAGATAGACACTCATAGCCCTAGTTACAGGTAGGTAGCTATGTTGGTCTGATGCAGTCAAAACAAAATAAAAAATTCCTTCCAGTAGCACCTTAGAGACCAACTAAGTTTGTCATAGGTATGAGCTTTGGTGTGCATGCACACCTCTTCAGATACACTGAAACAGAAGTCACCAGACCCTTATGTATAGTCAGAAGGGTGGTGGGAATGGGTGATTGGCTGATAGGAGTGGTAAACCTATTGATGACTGTTAACAATGGTTAACGACTGCAATTGGTCTTGCAGGAAAAAGCAAGGGCTGAGGTGCTAAAGAAAGCTTGATCATGTATAATGAGATAAGAATCCAGTGTCCTTATTCAGACCAGACCAGGTCTCTCCATGGTTTTAAGCTTGGTAATGAGTTGCAATTCAGCAACTTCTCTTTCTAGTCTGTTTCTGAAATTTTTCTGTAATAAAACAGCTACTTTGAGATCTTATATAGAATGTCCTGGGAGAATGAAGTGTTCTCCTACTGGTTTCTCTGTCTTGTGGTTCCTGATGTCAGATTTATGTCCATTTATCCTTTGGCGCAGGGTTTGGCCTGTTTGTCCAATATAGAGAGCGGAAGTCTCATTGTTTGCAGCGACACAACAACTTGCCTGACCGTTTGGCAGTGGCAAATCTTCAGGAGAGGGTCCAGGGTTAAGTCCCTCGCATCTCCAGAATTTCCCTTTTTGAAATGCTGGAGACCTGCTGGCAGTGTGTGGAGATAATACTGAACTAGATGGATTTAGCCCAATATGAAGTGTATATCTATGTTCAGGCAACCTAAATCCCCCTTCAAGCTTCATTTTAGAGGAATCTGGTTCCTATGTAGAGTATGTGCCACACAGAGTACAAGCCAATTTTCCTTGACAGACCTAAACTTCTAACTGGAATCCAGTCTTTACTGAGGATGCTTACAGCACATCACAAACTGGCAGCAGCAGCAGCACCTCTCTTGGCAGCCTGGTCAAAGTTTTGCAGACTCCACAAATCTAGAGCCATTTCAAGGTTGGAAACGATACCTGACACAGAAAAGCAATTCTGCAAAGTGGTAGAATCATTGGAATCAACAGAGATTATTTCCTTTCCATTAATTTCAGTGGGTCTTCTCTCAGCCATCTGGTATTATACAGTCCCGGTTTGAATTCCGCTGCCCTGATTCTGGAAAAGCTCCCATCCAGAAAGGGGAGCTTGCCCTTGCTTCTGACTTGCCAAAACCTCTCATTCTGCAGCAGACTGCCTCCACAGTTAATTGCAACAAATTCTTGCTTGTGAAATATAACAAATGCAAGTTTGCACTTACTCCTCTCTCTCTCTCTCTCTCTCTCTCTCTCTCTCTCTCTCTCTCTCTCTCTCTCTCTCTCTGCTCCTTATAAACGTTAACAAATTGTCTTGTGTTAATTAGCCATGTTCAACCAGATAAGAAGCAGATTCAGTTGAATCACACCACGGTTTTTGTCTCTGGGAGATATAACACATCTCCCCCTGCCCCCAACACACCTTGTGGGATTTGTTTTAAAGCAAATTTAGGAGAGGCACAGTTGACTCTCAAAGGGTGAAACTTCCACACCCTCACACATCCTCCCCCTACTTTACAACCTTTACATCAGGGTACAGTATAAAGCATGCTCTTTTAAGGCTCTTTTCAGCTTCACCCTTCTGTGGTGGTTGAGACTGTGGCTGATGGGAGTTGTAGCTGGTTGGGACTCAATGGAGTTGTAGTCTACGTAAAACATCTGGAGGGCACCAGGTTGATGAATGCTGTCCTACCGGTAGTATCCATCCCTGAATTTTATTTTGGCTCCAGTTTAATCACTATTTAATCTAGTTTAATCACTATGTGGAAGAGGTGTGCTTGACACTTTCACTATAACTCATCGTATGAGAAGTCTGGAAATTTGGAGAAATCTCTATATGGAGATGTATTTTGTATTGTTATAACTCCACACTTGTAAAATCAAATAAAAACTATTTCAAAAAAGGAAAAGGAAAGAAATATAAATCAAAAACTGGAGCAGCTTAGATAATAAACAAATCAATAAACTAAAGAAAAAGCTACTTTTAACACCAGTTGATGGGAAGGAAGATAGAGGACCATAGAACGTTAAAGGTTGCCTTGAAGAAAATGACTGGGTTCCTGTCTCTTGGAAAGCCTCCTCCTCCTCCTCCTTCTCCTCCTCCTCCTCCTTCTTCTTCTTCTTCACCAGCCGTAAAATGTGCTTTGCCCTCATGCCCTCCCGATGATGCTAGATTGCAATGCCTGTCAGCCCTGCAGACTGGGATTCATGGAAACTGTAGGTCAATAACATCTGGAAAGTCACAATTTCCTTGCCCTTGTGGTCTTCCATATCTTGCTGGAACACTATTCCCACCATTTATTACCATCTGCGCTGCCTGGGAATGATGGGTGCTGGAACCACACAACATCTGCAAGGCCACAGGTAGGTCACCTCTGCCCTAGTTCCTGAAGAACTCCAGTGTCACTCTGTATGCCTGTGGGCAGCAAAGGAAATTTGACAGTACTGCTTGAGTCCGAGATGCGCAGGCATGGGAGTGAACAGATGTCAAATACTGTAAAGGGAATGCAACCATTGGGCTAGAAAAGGTTCTTGCTTTGTAAATTGGAAGCCAGTGAGAACTGTGAAAATACCTCTTGCTTGTCTGGATGGGGAGGTGAGTGTAGAAACCGTTGGCTTCTGCATGGCTGGACTCCACCCACTTTTATCCTCTGAGCCTGGTCACCACTGGCAGTTGGCTCTTGGAAGGTTGCTCAGAATGGAATGCTCCCCTTAGGATGATAAAAGGGTCCCCGCTCCTATCCTAATTAATGCCTCCATTTTTTGGTTGGCTAACTGCTTGGCAGTGATCAAGGAGCCCAAGAAAGTAAAATCTCTCACTGCCTCCATTTCTTCCCCTTCTATTTGCCAGGAGGTGATGGGACCAGTGGCCATGATCTTGGTTTTTTTTGATGTTGAGCTTCAGACCATATTTTGCGCTCTCCTCTTTCACCCTCATTAAAAGGTTCTTTAATTCCCCCTCACTTTCTGCCATCAAGGTTGTGTCATCTGCATATCTGAGGTTGTTGATATTTCTTCCGGCAATCTTAATTCCGGCTTGGGATTCATCTAGTCCAGCCTTTCGCATTATGAATTCTGCATATAAGTTAAATAAGCAGGGAGACAATATACAACCTTGTCGTACTCCTTTCCCAATTTTGAACCAATCAGTTGTTCCATATCCAGTTCTAACTGTAGCTTCTTGTCCCACATAGAGATTTCTCAGGAGACAGATGAGGTGATCAGGCACTCCCATTTATTTAAGAACTTGCCATAGTTTGCTGTGGTCGACAGCTACGAACATGAGTTTGACTAAACTGCGGGAGGCAGTGCAAGACAGGAGTGCCTGGCGTGCTATGGTCTATGGGGTCATAAAGAGTCGGACACGACTAAACGACTAAACAACAACAACAACAACTGCTTGGCAATATTCAAAGAAGTGTGAATTGCAAAGAATAGCTAACAGTTATTTCAAATCACATGATAATTCATATATCTCCGTGACCCTTCCCCTCTGCAGGGAGGTAGGACCAATTTGGATGGTCCGCCCCCGCCACTTAATGGATCCAAATGATTTCCAGAGAGCAGTAGAGAATGCTTTATCCCATGTTGATGCCTTTCAGCTGATTCCCTAGTGACCCGTTGGAATATGGAGTTAACCAGGGCTATTGACTGTCTGGCTCTGAAGCGCCCTCTCCGATTGCATGGAGCCCAGACAACCCCGTGGTTTTCCCCGGAGCTGAGGATGATGAAACAATCATTGAGACGGCTAGAGCACCGGTGGTGGAAAACTCACTCTGAATCTGACCAGACACGGGCTAGAGCTCAACGTCGAGCCTACCAAGTGGCGACGGAGACAGCGAAGAAGACTTTCTTCGCCACCTCTATTGCATCTGCAGAAAATAGTAGTAGGAGACTCTTTCAGGTGGTTCGCAATTTAACAGAACCACCTTCACAATCGGGGCCTTGTAAAGACCCCAAGATCTCCTGCATCAATTTTGCAAAGTTTTTTGCAGATAAAGTCGCTCAGATTCGGAAGGAAGTAGACACCACCGTGGGAGCAGGGCCGGGGTGGGAGAGTGCTGGAGCTCTGTGTGGTCGAGTTGCATGGAATCAATTTCAATCCGTTACCTCCGAGGATGTGGACAGGCTGCTTGGATGAGTGAAACCGACCACCTGTCTCCTTGATCCTTGCCCATCCTGGCTAGTAAAAGCGAGCCAGGAAGGGCTGGGCGATGGGCTCTGCAGGGTGGTGAATGTACTGTTTGTGGTCCTGAATGGGGTAACTTTGCCACTGAAGGACCAGGTGCGCAGGCTCGGAGTCATTTTGGACTCACAGCTGTCCATGGAGGCGCAGGTTAATTCTGTGTCCAGGGCAGCTGTCTATCAGCTCCATCTGGTACGCAGGCTGAGACCCTATCTGCCGGCGGGCTGCCTTGCCAGAGTGGTGCATGCTCTGGTTATCTCCCGCTTGGATTACTGCAATGCCCTCTACATGGGGCTACCTTTGAAGGTGACCCGGAAACTGCAACTAATCCAGAAAGCAGCAGCTAGACTGGTGACTGGGAGTGGCCGCCGGGACCACATAACACCGGTCCTGAGAGATCTACACTGGCTCCCAGTACGTTTCTGAGCTCAATTCAAAGTGTTGGTGCTGTCCTTTAAAGCCCTAAACGGCCTCGGTCCAGTATACCTGAAGGAGCGTCTCCACCCCCATCATTCTGCCCGGACACTGAGATCCAGCGCCATGGGCCTTCTGGCAGTTCCCTCACTGCGAGAAGCCAAGTTACAGGGAACCAGGCAGAGGGCCTTCTTGGTAGTGGCACCCACCCGGTGGAATGCCCTCCCACCAGAGGTCAAAGAGAACAACAATTACCAGACCTTTAGAAGGTATCTCAAGGCAGCCCTGTTTAGGGAAGCTTTTAATGTTTTATGGATTTCTGTATTTGAGTATTTTGTTGGGAGCCGCCCAGAGTGGCTGGGCGTGGTGCAGGGCGTGGGGTGGGTTCTTTTCAGATTTTTGATGTTTTGAGTTCCATCATCATTGCTGTTTTTCAGACATAAATTAGTTTAGTCGGCCTTTTCCCAGCGTGGAGATAAACCTTAGGCCTGCATGTCAAGTTGCTTCAAAAGGCACAGCTATGGACATCACCTGAAAAGTTGGCAGCCTGCCCTAAGAAGTCAAAACAAATTCTGACCTTTCAGTGTTTTCTCACATTTGCCATGTTTCTGTCTGTTGGGAGTTCAGTGGCTCAAAGCTGCAAGGCATAATCTTCTCCAGAATGTTAGAATGATGCTGCCCATCTACATATATAAAAATGTAGGTCAGGGGTCAGCAAACTTTTTCAGCAGGGGGCCGTTCCACTGTCCCTCAGACCTTGTGGGGGGCCGGACTATATTTTGAAAAAAAAAATGAACAAATTCCTATGCCCCACAAATAACCCAGAGATGCAATTTAAATAAAATGACACATTCTACTCATGTAAAAATATGCTGATTCCCAGACCGTTCACGGGTTGGATTTAGAAGGTGATTCGGCCGCATCTGGCCCCCGGGCCTTAGTTTGGGGACCCCTGATGTAGGTATTGTGCACGCATATGTAACAGCCTTTCTCCGTAACCGCTGAACCGTAATGTAACAAATTTGGGCACAACATTCCATGCCCATCAGGGAGGGATCTGGCATAAAAAATCATCAAAAAACCACACCTTTCACACCTAAAATAATGATTAAATGCAAAAAAAAGTGGCGCACAAATTATACATCACCAGCAGAAGCTCTGAAGACTCCAGCAGCATCCAATAGGAAGGCAGATCACACGCTGCTGCCTCCAAAGCCACACCACCAGATGACATCACAAAATTCCACAGCAACCAACTGAAAACAGGCCTTTTGCAGCAACAAGGCCCAACAGTTTCAGACAACACATTAAAAAAGGGTGGGGGGAATCACAGGAAAGAACCACAGCAACACGTGGCCGGGCCAGCTAGTACTGTTATATATTCAGTGGTCTGTGTTTGCCTGAGCTTGAGTCTGCACTAAGGATTCTGAGCTCCTGTGTTCTGATTCAATGCATGCTGTCCAATCACAGAACATTTCAGGATTTGGGTCTCTACCACTGGCCCTTGAATTCTGAGTCATGATTCACAGCTTGGAAGTTTAGACAGCCATAGAATCATAGAATCATAGAGTTGGAAGAGACCACAAGGGCCAACCAGTCCAACCCCCTGCTAAGCAGGAAACACCATCAAAGCATTCCTGACAGATGGCTGTCAAGCCTCCGCTTAAAGACCTCCAAAGAAGGAGACTCCACCACACTTCTGGCAGCAAATTCCACTGCCGAACAGCTCTTACTGTCAGGAAGTTCTTCCTAATGTTTAGGTGGAATTTTCTTTCTTGTAGTTTGAATCCGTTGCTCCGTGTCCGCTTTTCTGGAGCAGCAGAAAACAATCTTTCTCCCTCCTCTATATGACATCCTTTATATATTTGAACATGGCTATCATATCACCCCTTAACCTTCTCTTCTCCAGGCTAAACATACCCAGCTCCCTAAGCCGTTCCTCATAAGGCATCGTTTCCAGGCCTTTGACCATTTTGGTTGCCCTCTTCTGGACACGTTCCAGCTTGTCAATATCCTTCTTGAACTGTGGTGCCCAGAACTGGACACAGTACTCCAGGTGAGGTCTGACCAGAGCAGAATACAGTGGTACTATTACTTCCCTTGATCTAGATGCTATACTCCTATTGATGCAGCCCAGAATTGCATAGGCTTTTTTAGCTGCTGCATCACACTGCTGACTCATGTCAAGTTTGTGGTCAACCAAGACTCCTAGATCCTTTTCACATGTACTGCTCTCAAGCCAGGTGTCTCCCATCCTATATTTGTGCCTTTCATTTTTTTTTGCCCAAGTGTAGTACTTTACATTTCTCCTTGTTAAAATTCATCTTGTTTGCTTTGGCCCAGTTGTCTAATCTGTTAAGGTCATTCTGAAGTGTGATCCTGTCCTCTGGGGTGTTAGCCACCCCTCCCAATTTGGTGTCATCTGCAAACTTGCTCAGGATTCCCTCAAGCCCATCATCCAAGTCATTGATAAAGATGTTGAACAAGACTGGGCCCAAGACAGAACCCTGTGGCACCCCACTAGTCACTACTCTCCAGGATGAGGAGGAGCCATTGATGAGCACCCTTTGGGTTTGGTCAGTCAGCCAGTTACAAATCCACTGAATGGTAGCATTGTCTATCCCACATTTTACCAGCTTCTTTACAAGAATATCATGGGGCACCTTGTCAAAGGCCTTGCTGAAATCAAGATAGGCTACATCCACAGCGTTCCCTTCATCTACCAGGCTTGTAATTCTGTCAAAAAATGAGATCAGATTAGTCTGACATGACTTATTTTTCAGGAACCCATGCTGACTTTTAGTGATCACAGAGTTTCTTTCTAGGTGCTCACAGACTGTTTGCTTAATGATCTGCTCTAGAATCTTTCCTGGTATTGATGTCAGGCTGACTGGGCGGTAATTGGTAATTGTTTGGGTCCTCTCTTTCCCCCTTTTTGAAAATAGGGACAACATTTGCCCTCCTCCAGTCTGCTGGAACTTCGCCTGTTCTCCAGGAATTTTCAAAGATTATTGCCAGTGGTTCTGAAATCACCTCTGCCAGTTCTTTTAATACTCTTGGATGTAGTTCATCTGGCCCTGGAGACTTGAATACATCTAAACTAACCAAGTATTCTTGTACTACCTCCTTACTTATTCTGGGCTGTGTTTCCCCTGCTGAATCATCTGCTCCATATTCTTCAGGTCGGGCGTTGTTTTCTTTCTTGGAGAAGACTGAGGCAAAGAAGGCATTGAGGAGTTCTGCCCTTTCTCTGTCCCCTGTTTGCATTTCACCATCTTCTCCTCTGAGTGACCCCACTGTTTCCTTGTTTTTCCTTTTGCTACGGACATACCCATAAAAGACCTTTTTGTTGCTTTTAACCTCTCTGGCGAGCCTGAGTTCATTCTGTGCTTTAGCTTTTCTGACTTTGTCTCTACACGTGCTGGCTATATGTTTGAATTCCTCTCTGGAGATTTCCCCCCTTTTCCATTTTTTGTACATATCCCTTTTAAATCTTAACTCAGTCAAAAGTTCTTTAGATAGCCAGCCTGGCTTCTTTAGGCACCTTCCACCTTCTTTTAGGCACCTTAGCCAATCATGTTGGGAATGGGAGTGGCCAAGGCTTTCAGAAAAGTAAATAAGCAGTTGCTTTGCCCCTGTTTCTCAGTTATGTAGTTCAATAAAGGTTCTTGCTGTTGTCTTGCCTTGTGGGCACCCACCTACACTTCATATACAAATACAGTGGTACCTCGACAACTGAACGCTTCGACTTCCAAAGGTTTCGACTTCCGAAGTCGACAACCCCGGAAGTCGACAACCCGGGAAGTCTTTTCGCCGTTCTGCGCCTGTGCAAAGTGGCGTGTGTGGTCGGCGCATGCACAGAAGCGGCGCTTCGACAACCGAAGACCTCGACTTGCGAAGACGGCCACGGAACGGATCATCTTCGTAAGTCGAGGTACCACTGTACAATTCTCCTAAAAAAACAACCATGCATGCAAACACAATTCTCCCAGGACAGCAGACAATTAAATTCCTTCTGCAGTGCCCTTGCCATTTCTTCTGATCAGAGGTTTTAAATTCTTTTCTGAGTCCCTTATGCCAGTGGCAGGAAGAAATTGGAATAAGATATTGGGTGGGGCCAAAGTGGGTGGAGCTACAGATGCTATCTTCATATCCCCACCGCCATCCCATCTCTCCATTCTCCTTCCAGGGAAACAAGAGGTATTATGATCACACTTCAAGGACACGTTCCTGCCAGTCCCATTTTCGGAGTGGTTCTGAAATTGCCCATCCTTTCTGCTCCTGGAAATAGAAATATCTCCAAAGGAGTTTGACCGCTCTGCTTTCAATTTGCTTTCAGATATACATTGCACTGCCTTCTATCTCAAATCATGGAAATTCTATTTACCATCCCTAGCCAACTGCAAAATGTGGCCTTTTCCCCATCTGTCCTTTGGATAATCCCTTCTTCTAACGCTTAGATCTGAGGAACAGCAGGCAGTTCCTCCACAGAAGGAGACTGGAAGAATCCTTCAAACACCAGAGCAGCTGCATAATTCATTCCCCAAAAGGCTGTTGGTGTGGAAGACTCTCGCCTGGAAATGCTGCTTGTTATTTTCCCAGTGTTTATTATTCTGCAAGCACAAGAGAACTCCACCCTGGTGGGTGTTTTAATGAATGCAAAAGCCGCTGTGTATCATTCCTAAGTATTGTAAATATTCCTTAACACATTTAATTAAATGGGACTCTTGTGCTTTGTATTAAAAACACACCAGTGAACAAGGGTTTCTCTTCCAGGCTCTGGCTGAACCTGCGAAGGCGCCTGCTGGATTTTTCTGGGAACAAGGAAGCTGTAGCTGATCATATCAATTATACAAATGAGCAGAGAACTGATGGCGCTTGCACCAGGCATCCTATTGCGAAGACCCAGTTTTCTGAGTGCATGTTCTGGAAGTTGGGCAATAGGGGCAGATTCATTTTGGTGTACTGACCTCCCCACTGCACCAAGGATTCCCTGGCCGAGCTGCTTCAGGTCGGGGTGGATGTTCTCTTGGAGATACCTAGTTTGGCTGTCCTAGGGGATTTTAACATCCATGCCAACACAAACGTACAAGGACTTCATGGAAATCATGGCCTCCGTGTTTGGCCCAACTCATAGCCATGGACATGCCTTAGACCTGGTGTTTACCTTTATAGATGTGGGTGATCTGACACTAAATGAAACTAAAACAAAAGAAGTGCCATGGTCAGGTCACTTGGTGCAACTGGACTTCTCCGCGTCCCTTCCCCTCCGCAGGGAGGTGGGATCAAATTGGATGGTCCGCCCCCACCACTTAATGGATCCAAATGGTTTCCAGAGAGTGATAGGGGATATTTTATCCAACGCTGATGGCCTTTCAGCTGATTCCCTGGTGGCCCGCTGGAATGCGAGTTAACCAGGGCTATAAACTGTCTGGATTCGAAGCACCCTCTCCGATTGCATGGAGCCCAGACAGCCCCATGGTTTTCACCGGAGCTGAGGGCAATGAAACAATTGTTGAGATGGCTAGAACATCGGTGGTAGAAAAGTCATTCTGAATCAGACCGGACACATGTTGGAGCTCAAAGTCGAGCCAACCAACTGGCGATAGCAATGGCAAAGAGGACCTTCTTCACTGCCTCTATTGCATCAGCAGAAAACAGCAGCAGGAGACTCTTTCAGGTGGTTCGTAATTTAACGGAACCACCTGTGCCATCGGGGCCTGATAAGGCCCGCAAGATCCCCTGCAATGATTTTGCAATTTTTTTTTACAGATAAAGTTGCTCAGATTCAGAAAGAGGTATAGAGCAGAGGAGCAGGGCCGGGGCGGGGAAGTGCTAGAGTCCTGTCTAATCAAGTTGCAATTCCAATCTGTTACCTCCACGGAGGTAACTTGGCTGCTTGGATGAGTGAAACCAACCACCTGTCTCCTTGATCCTTGCCCATCCTGGCTAATAAAAGCGAGCAGCGAAGGGCTGGGCTCTGCAGGGTGGTGAATGCTTTTCTCTGTGAGGGAGTCTTCCCAGCCCCACTGAAAGAGGCGGTCATTAAACTGCTTCTTTAAAAAAATAAATTGGACCCAGTCGATATGGCCAACTATCGTCCAGTCTCAAATCTTCTATTCTTGGACAAGGTGATTGAGCAGGTGCTTGCTGAACAACTCCAAGCAAGCCTGGAGGATAATAATAATAATAATAATAATAATAATAATAATAATAATAATAATAATAATAATATATTATTGATACCCCGCCCATCTGGCCGGGTCTCCCCAGCCACTCTGGGCGGCTTCCAACAGAAGAATAAAACACAATAATCTATTAAACATTAAAAGCCTCCCTGAACAGGGCTGCCTTCAGATGTCTTCTAAAAGTCTAAGACATCTGTTGGGAGGGCGTTCCACAGGGCAGGCGCCACCACCGAGAAGGCCCTCTGCCTAGTTCCCTGCAACTTGGCTTCTCGCAACGAGGGAACCACCAGAAGGCCCTCGGTGCTGGACCTCAGTGTCCGGGCAGAACGATGGGGGTGGAGACACTCCTTCAGGTATACTGGACCGAGGCCGTTTAGGGCTTTAAAGGTCAGCACCAACACTTTGAATTGTGCTCGGAAACGTACTGGGAGCCAATGTAGATCTTTCAAGACCGGTGTTGTGTGGTCTCGGCGGCCGCTCCCAGTCACCAGTCTAGCTACCGCATTCTGGATTAGTTGTAGTTTCCGAGTCACCTTCAAAGGTAGCCCCACGTAGAGCGCATTGCAGTAGTCCAAACAGGAGATAACTAGAGCATGCACCACTCTGGCTAGACAGTCTGCAGGTAGGTAGGGTCTCAGCCTGCGTACCAGATGGAGCTGATAGACAGCTGCCCTGGACACAGAATTGACCTGCGCCTCCATGGACAGCTGTGAGTCCAAAATGACTCCCAGGCTGCGCACCTGGTCTTTCAGGGGCAGAGTTACCCCATTCAGAACCAGGGAATCCTCCACACCTGCCCGCCTCCTGTCCCCCACGAACAGTACTTCTGTCTTGTCAGGATTCAACCTCAATCTGTTAGCCGCCATCCATCCTCCAACCGCCTCCAGGCACTCACACAGGACCTTCACTGCCTTCACTGGTTTTGATTTGAAAGAGAGGTAGAGCTGGATATCATCCGCATACTGATGAACACCCAGCCCAAACCCCCTGATGATTTCTCCCAGCGGCTGCATGTAAATGCGGACCCAGGGCCGGCCCTAGGGCAAGGCTCAGTGGCGCAATGCACCAGGGCGCCAGGGGCGCCGCACCGCGGTGCCCACCTGCCATCTGCAGCCTCGTGGCACCCACGGCGCCCACCCGCCTGCCAGCCACAACTTCGCTGCGCCCGGCACAGTCTATAGGCGCACTGTGCGCGTGCGCCCAGCAACCAACAGCCCAGCACCCGCCAGACAGCCGCAGTGCGTGTGCGCCCAGCAGAGTCACCCTCCCCCAGGGGAGGGGGGGCGTGGGAAGGAGTCCTCAGCGCAGCGCTGCAGGGCATGATCCAGCCGGCCCGGGGAAGCGTCTGGAAGCGTCGCAGATGCAGTAGCAGTCATGCTCTGCTTCGCCGACACGCAGCCTGCGCGCAGAGCAGTGCCCAGGGAGCAAAGGAGCCAGATGGCACTGCAGGGCACGACTCAGCACACCGGGGAGAGGGGAAGGAGGGCAGGAAGAGAGAGACCCCCGTCGCCTCACTGCATGTCACGATCGGAGGAGCTGGCACTGCAAAGCACGGGAGATCTCCACTTGAATCCCATTTCTCAATATCTTGAGCATTTTATAATATAAAACAGCAGGGACAGAACACGATCTGTTTCCCTGACTATACAGCACTGCTGAGATCCAGAAAAGGGTGATCACCGTGGTGGGAAGGGTGTCCCCGCTGTGTGCCATTTCCATCCTTCAAGTAACGTGTGAAAGGTTCACCACCTGCCCTCGCAGGTGAACTTAATGCACAGAGGTTGCCACCTACCCCTGGTCCCTATGCCTCTTAACGACAAGGCAGGCGGAAATTTAACCTGTGCGTAACAACGCTTTCTTTCCCTACATTTGCAGAGGATCCCCCGCCTCTGCTTGGGCTTTTCTACTATCTATTGCTCCCCTTCGAAAAAGATATACAAGTGCTCTTTCAGAATGTAAAGCTGGCAATCGTGCGAATACAAAGGGGGTGGGGCCGGGCGGGCGCTGCGATCTGTTCACTTGGCGAGGATTTCTACACGTGGCGAGAGGCACTCTCTGAGCCCTTAGTTAAATTAATTAAATCCGGCCCTTGGATGTGTGTGAATGCAGAAGCGGTGGCCAGCAACACACACGCCCACCCTCCCCAGGGAACCTTCTGACATGTTAAGGCAGGATCAACATCACTGATGACCAGGCCCAGTGGGGAGGAGGTGGTGCGGAGTTATTCGTTGATTTTTAAAAACCTTTTCCTCCAAGAAGCGCACATGATTCTCTTCTTCCATTTTACCCTCACAACAACCCTGCAGATTAGCCGGTGGAACGATTGGCTCACGGTTGCCTCGTGAGCTGGAGATTTCTCATTCAATATAGGCCAACCACTTAAAACTACTGCACCCTGCCTCTTACTCGATCCGTGCGGATGAAAGCAGGCAGGGCCGGCCCTAAGGCAAGGCTCGGTGGCGCAATGCTTGGGCCTGGCCTGCCTGCCTGCTGCCTGCCTGGAGTTTGGAGCACCCAGCGGAGTTGCTCCTGTCGGATCAAGAGTCGCAAAGGAAGGGGAAAAGGTAAGGTACGCCAAGAGGAACTTTTGTAATAAGACAGCTACTTTGAGATCTTGTATAGAATGTCCTGGGAGATTGAAGTGTTCTCCTACTGGTTTCTCTGTCTTGTGATTCCTAATGTCAGATTTATGTCCATTTATCCTTTGGCGTAGGGTTTGGCCTGTTTGTCCAATATAGAGAGCTGAAGGGCACTGTTGGCGTACACAGTCTTTAGAAGATGAGCAATTAAATAGTCCTGAGATGGTATGTTGGATGTTGTTGGGGCCAGTGATGGTGTTGTCCGGGTGTATGTGGCAACAAAGTTGGCATCTGGGTTTATTGCAGGCTCTGCTACCAGTGTCCATGTTAAGTCTGGTGGTTGTATTATTGTGGGTGAGGAGTTGTTGAAGATTGGGTGGCTGTCTGTAGGCAATGAAAAGTCTTCCTCCCAGAGCTTGAGAAAGAGAACTGTCATTGTCTAGGAGAGGTTGTAGATCTCTGATGATGCGTTGTACTATTTTAGCTTGGGAGCTGTATGTGATTACTAGTGGTGTTCTGTTATTTTCTTTTTGGGGTCTGTCTTGCAGCAAGTTCTCTCTGGGTATCAGTCTGGCTCTGTTGATCTGTTGTTTAACTCCATCGGGTGGATATTTTAGTTCTAAAAAGGTTTGCTGTAGATCTCTTAGGTGAGAGTCTCTGTAGAGTTGGAACAGATGTGGTTGTAACGTAGGGCCTGGCTATATACAATGGATTGTTTGGTATGTTTGGGATGGTAGCTAGAAGCATGTAGATATGTTTGTCGGTCAGTTGGTTTTCGGTATAAGGTGGTGTCTATACGCCCATCCTGTATTTTTATAGTAGTGTCCAAAAAACGTATTTCTTGCATAGATTGGTTCATTTGTTAGGTTGATGGTGGGGTGAAAGTCATTGAATGTCTGGTGGAAGGTTTCCAGGGTCTGTTGACCATGTGTCCAGATAATAAAAATATTGTCAATATATCGCAGGTACAAGAGAGGTTTGAGTGGGTAGGAGTTTAGGAAACGTTGTTCTAAATCTGCCATGAAGATGTTGGCATACTGTTGGGCCGCTGATCTGGAGGAACAGGTCATCACCAAATTTGAAGTGGTACCCCTCCAATAATTGGTATCATTTGAAATAAAAACATCATTTTAGGAAGCACATTCATTTTCACTACTAATATCCTACCACAAAATGATAATTTTAGCTTGTTCCAAATCTCTAGATCCCCTTTAATTTCTTTCCAGATTTTTATATAACTATCCTTTAATAAGTTGCTCTTTTTATTCGTCAGTGAGATTCTCAGATATTTAGTCTTACTATCGCCAATCCTGAAATCTTCTGTAATTCTTCTTTTTCCTGTATAGACATAGTATTTGCTAGCCTACTGATCTAGTTTTTATTTACGGTAACTTAAATCCTGCCACTTTTACAAATTCAAGGATCCTGTCTATTATTTTTTGTAAGCTTTCTTCCAAGTTTTCAGTAGTTAGAATCAGGTCATCTGCAAAGGTGATTATCTTATGCAATTTCTTTCCCACTGTTATACATTTTATGTCTTGGTGTTTCCATATTGTAAGCGCTAGAAATTCTAATACCATAATTAATAATAAGGGTGAAAGAGGGCAGCCTTGCCTAGTCCCCTTGTTTATCTTAAATTCTTCTGTTACCTCATTATTTAAAATCAATTTGGCTCTCTTATTTCAGTATATGGCCTTGATACCCCTGCTGAAATTTTCCTTGAATCCTGTGCTTTCTATAGATTTTTTTCCATAAATCTCCAAGAGATGTTGTCAAAGGCTTTTTCAGTATCTACCAGCATCAAGATAGCTTTTTAAAAAAATCAATTCTTGCTTCCAGATATTCTAAGGTGTCTATTATATTTCTCACGTTGTTATGCACGTGTTTGCCTGGGAGAAAGCCCGCCTGATATATGATTTCATTCAATACTCTTTTTAATCTGTTGGCAAAGATATCAATTTAATATAGGTCTATAATCTCCTTGTTTAGGTATCAGAGTGATAAATGCTTCTTCTTCAATTCATAGCTGTTTTCATTGGTTCTGACAATATATCTTCTAGTTTCTTATAATACAACAGGCTGTCCAAACCTGGAGATTTTCCTGTCTTTGCTTTTGAAATTGGTTGTTCCACCTCCATCATCGTTATTCGTAAGTTTAATTGCTTAATTTTTCCACAAGCTATCATTGGAAGTCTGTTCTGTGCTAGGTATTTTTCCATCTCTTCTTGATCTTCCTCTTCTGCTTGATATCGTTTCCTATAATAGTTTGTAGATTTTTTGCAAATTTATTTGGGTTCTTCTATTTTTTTCCCTTCTTTTATCAATTTCTCTATTATTCTCTCCTTTTGTTTTTTCTTTAATTGCCATGCAAGCAGCCTGCCTGGCTTGTTGGCAAAAATTTTTTTTAAAAATCGTCTTAATATTTTTATCTTTTGTTCTATTTCAAAATTCTATTTCAAAATCATGGAAAGCTGCGTTTGTAATATCTTACGGTACTTTACGCAACAGTGGCAGCAAGAACCCTAATTGCAAAAAAAAATAATGGAAAAATGAGACAGCATCAACAAAAACAGAATGGCAAGAAAAAATATTTGATTACATTGAGTTGGCTAGAATGACAGGTGCAATTAGGGGTCAGTCTAAACAAAAATTTCAAAAAGAATGGGAAAAATACAGAGATGACCTTAAAAAGCAGTGCCCTCAAATTAATATCTGGACTTGTTTTAATTAACTTTGGCAAAACAATTTATGGTGAAAAAGCATAAAATAGAAAGAAAAGAGGGGGGAAACGAAGTGTGAAGGAAACAGTTTACTAAATATGAAAGCAGAACCACGTTGAGGATGAAGGAAGTTGTAAGGGCGACTCCCTACAGGGAGCCAGCCCCCACCATCCTGACATCCACCTTGCCAAGCACAGAGAGCATCAGTGGGTCTGAAGCAGCCAGAAGGGGGGGAGAGACTCGGAGGGAGAGAGAAAACAGCGGGAGGAACAATGGGAAAGCTCGGGGGGGCAGAGAGATGCAATCAGGAGTTCAGGGATGTTGGAGAGCCCTGTCAACGCCTGCTCAGGGAGGAGACTGCGAGGGCATCGCTCCTTCTGGCACAAGAGATAAGGAGAGTGCCACCACGCAGGTCAAGGGGGAGGCGTTTTGGGGTGCCCTGACAGACGTACGCCATTGCCGCATTCTGATTCGGGATGAGAGGTCATGTTTTAAGCTGTCTCTGCACTGTAAATACTTTGCACAATAAAAGTCTATAAAGACAAACTGGACTCAAGCGGAGTTACTCTAGAGTAGCCACGACGACCCTCTGACAGAAGTCTATAGAAGAAAAGAAGAACTGAAATATGGTTTGTTGTTGTTTAGTCATCTTAGTCGTGTTTGGCTCTCCGTGACCCCATGAACCAGAACATGGGTTACATGTTCATTATTTGTTTCATATTGGTCTTTGTATTTTCTTTTTAAGTTTTCTTTTCTTTTTTCTTTTTAGTGTTATGTGTGTTTGTGTTGCAAAATAAAATAAAATAAATTTGTTTTTGTTTTTAAATATTATTTATTACATTGATATCCCATCTTTCTTCCGATGAGCTCAAAGTGAAGTACAGTACTTGGGTCTCCCCACTCCCAGCTATATCCTCAGAACAACCCTGTGAGGTTAGTCTGAGAAACGGTGACAGGTCCAATGTCAACCAAGTCAGCTTCTTGGTTGAGTCAGGATGTGATCCCTAGTCTCCCAGCCCCTACACCACACTGCTACTGATGCAGCCAGGAGCAGCGAGGAATGGAGCGGCTTATATTCAGGTGTGTTTTCTCCCTCCCCCCCCAAATTTTAAAGGTGCAGCTTATATTTAGGTGTGGCTTATATTCGGGCCAATACGGTAGGTACCACTGTATCGGGAAGGTAAACAGCATTTCCGTATGCCACGGTGTCCCGTTGTGCCAGAAGCAGTTTAGTCCTGCTGGCCACATGACCCAAAAAGCTGTCTGTGGACAAACACTGGCTCCATCGGACTGAAGCGAGATGAGCGCCGTACCCCACACTCACATTTGACTGGACTTAACTGTCCAGAAGTCCTTTACCATTGCCTCAATCGATTCATGCAGATCAGCTGAGGAAGAGAGGGTCTTACAACTAGAAAACTTTTTGTAAAAACACGTTGTTGTTGTTTAAAGTCTCATAGTAGGAGAGACTTAAGGTGAAGTCTCACAATGCAGATTGCTGGACTGGTATTGCCCACAGGTCTACATCCACCCAAATAGGAGGGTGGCAAATACCAAAAGAGTGAGTGCAGCAGCATTGTTTTCAAAAAGCAGTAAACACGTGTAGGGCTCGTGAAGTTTTGCCATAGTTACCTATCCTCTGCTCTCTCCAGGCAGGGTCTGCAATTTAAAGCACTGTAGCCTAGTGCTTTTAAATTTAATTTCCCCTCTTTTTTTCCCTCCAGAGCTTTCACCATGAAAACCTGCTCTACAAGCTCAATCTGAGCAAATGTAAATCCATGGAAAACCCAATTTGACGTTTGCTTCAATTCAGCTTTAAATAGCAGGTTTTCAAGAAGAAAGTTCAGGCCACAAAAACCAAATGAAAACCATTTGGACACGTAGTAGCATTAAAGTGCAGACTTGTGCCTAGAAAGAGTGAGGCAAAAGTGTGAATAAGCCAAGGAGAGCAGTTCTTGTAGCAAGAGAGAGATTAGCCATTGAAGAAGCATTAGCTCAAGAGGGTAATAAATGATCTACCAGTGCTGTTTAATCAGGACCGTCAGGTTTTCTGGTTAATTAAGGAATCATTTGTTGTTCAATGGAGCCCTGTGGTCTTTGGAGGAACCCCACTTTTTCACTTTGTGGTTCACGCCTGTGACTGCCCCCCAACTGGGATCAGATAAGTCCAATATGAGATCATTTACTAGGATAGCTGCCTGTCCCAATTACAATGCTGTAGAGTAGAAAGTGGGTTCCCTTGAAAGGATATCCCCATTGGTAGTGCATACCTGCTTTCTGGTGAATACCTGTATCTTTGAAAGGCAATCTGAGCAGCTTGAGAGCATCTTGCCAGCCTGTAGTGAGATCTAGGCACACTTGTTAGATCTGTGCTGCTACATTCAGACAGACACTTCGGCTGAGCCATTCCTGCCTTTGTTTTGACACCCACCCTATTGGGTTCATCCATTTCTTCCTCTATGGAGCTGTCAAGGCTGCTAGATCTCTCTAGGGCCAAAATGAAGAATTCAGGGCCTCATTCACTCACTAATTGCAGTTTCCCTTGCATTCCCCAGCAGATGTTACTTAAAGTTGCAGAAAGCAACCAAACATCTAACTTTTTTTCAAAGATTGTGCAAAGTATGTTGCTGAGAGGACATATTATGTGTCCATTTTGTACCCTGGCTAGTCACAAACCCTCCCATTCTTTTCTCTCTCTTTTTGCAATACTGTACTGTATATTTTTAGCTGAAGGGCAGGGAGTGCCTTAGAAACTTTTTTTCTAAGCTGTTCAGAGAACCTTTGGCTAAACAGTGGGGTATAAATGCTGTAAATAAACCCAGATGTCTATGCTCCTTCTGCAAGGCTGTGCTATTACACCCCTATTTACGGCAAACAGGGGAGGCATTGAGGAAGAGGCAGTCCAGGCTGTTCACTCCATGAGTGGGTCCAAGACAGGGTGGGAAAAGGAGAGGAAATGTGACTTTCAAAAGTACGACTGTATCTCAGGAATCGGTAAGAGATCCCAAATGGAGTATAGATTGAATTACCTGCCAACACCTCTCTCCAGCCCCTGCCATGCCACCACCTGCCCTGCTACAGTTTCTTTACCTGCTATTCAAATAAGGACATGCTTCTGTGACCAGACCTTTCAACAGCCCCAACAGGTTTCTAGAGCTGCTTTCAATGATTTTGTGCCTTGATACCCCTGCTGGAGCTTCTAAAGATAAAGCCAGCTCAGTGTCTCCTTGCCAAACAGAGCTTTCATTAAGCACACACAATTCCTTTACCCCTGACTTCCCATTCTGTGGGAGCAGCTGTGGCATATTAGCATCCATATGGTGTTTGTCAAGGATGCAGCAGACATGATAAAGGAACTACAGAACCAGCAGCTTTTTGCACAGCAGGGAATGAAAACTGGCGATGAGGAATGTTAGCATTCATGGATTGCAGAAGAGCACCTTCTCAAACCAAGCGGCTTGAAACTCGTTTGTTCTGTGGAAGTCAGCAGGTTTTTCCAGACAGGAATGTTTGGTGTCCAATAAGAAGCTTTTATTTTACTTTGGTTCAGTTTAAAGAGTTGTTGTTGTTACATGAGAACTAGAACCAGCATTTCCTCTGTGCAATTAACCAAATGTTTGAAGTGATTTTGTACGTCATTTAAGAGAGGGAGGAAAGATTTAGATTTTAATTAATATGACCCTAAAAGTCCTAAGTAGAGAGTAAGGGTGCAGCTCCCATTCAAAATACTCCCTCTGATTCCCAATTGGACTGTCTGTGATCTGCACCCCTTTCCCATTGAAAGATTCGCATGCTTTCCCAAGGTCACCTAAATTCAGGATCAAAGCAGCCAGACTTCTGTGAACAGTATGAGTTATATAAATTTGCTTTCATTATTTTGCAAACTTTAATCTGCTTTCAAGATTTTCAAACATTATGAGTTGTTATTAGGGGTGGGCTAAACAACATTTTGGTCTTTCTCTAACTATGCCATATCTACATTTCATCCTGTTTGGTTCCACTGTATGCTATTCTGCCCTATTGTGTGTATTTTATGTGCCCTATTGTGTGCATTTAAAAAAAAATTTAAAATACAATTTTCAATGCATTCACCATGAAATTATTATTTTTGTACACACTTATTCCCACTTAAAGTTCAGTGGGAAATCCATAGAACTGCCTAATCCCCACGGGAGTTGCATTCTAAATGCAGGCAACTTTCCTGGTTTCAGCTTGGGTTGGTCTGTTTGTGAAAAATAGGTCAAACAAATTCTTCCACAATCCTTAGTAGATTGGTAAAATAGGAAACTGCACAGAAACGAGAGAGAGAGAGAGAGAGAGAGAGAGAGAGAGAGAGATGGCAAGGAGACAGTAGATAGAAAAGAAGAAAAACTTTTCTCTAACACAAGAACTCAGGGTCATTCCATGAAGTTGAATGCCGAAGATCCAGGACAGATAAAAGAAAGTACTTCTCCTTGCAGTGCATAGTTAAACTATGGAACTCACTCCCACAAGAGGCTTTGCTGGCCACCAATTTAGATGGCTTTAAAAGATGATTGAACGAATTCATGGCTACAAGCTATGATGGCTATGCCCTGCCTCCATGGTCAGAGGCACTAACACTTCTGAATATCAGTTGCTGGAAGGCACAGGATGGAAGAGTCCTCCTGTACGCAGGTTCTACTTGCAGATTTCCCAGAGGAATCTGCGTGGCCACAGTAAGAGCATGATGCTGGACTGGATGGGTCACTGACCTCGTCATCCAGGAGGGTCTTATTTCATTTGTTCGTATATAGGTGGAGCCAGAGATAATAGCAGGCAGATCCAACTAATATCTCCATCCTGCTGTCCTAAAAAGGCAGCACTGAGACAAGGAGGAGAAAACTGGATTGGGTGTGAGTAAAAAAGAAAGACGGGTACCTGGAAGAGGATACAGGGCTAGATGGACCTTTCACCTGAACCAGCAGGAATTTGTCTCTCCCCAATCTGATATGTGACCCCCTGCCTGCCTGTGGCCATGTCTCCAGCTTCTGCTCTTTGATCCTTGTTTTCCTGATCTGGATCCTGACCCTTGGCCTCACCTCAATCATGGGACCCACCTCTGGTTCTTTGGTCCTTGGTATGCCAGCTCCAAAATCAGGCTGCCACCAGCAGTCCATCTCACCACATGCTGGAGACCACAAGCCCCACACCTTTCCTATCACTGTGTCTTGCTGCATAACCTTCCATCTGCCCCAGCCAGCATGACCTATAGTCAGGATGCTGGAATTGTAGTTCAACAGCATCCAGGAGGCAGCATGTTGGCCTGGAGGAGGGAAGAGGGAAGGGTGAAGCAAGAAAAGCAGGTAGAGAAAAAATATTTTCATTGGTGAAATGTTGGAATATTCAACGGGCTCAGACCTTGGAGTGCAGCGACTGAGGAAGGAGCAGAAGGTGAGCTGAGCTTGGGAGACACTCTGTAGGTTTTGTGGCTTTGTCTTTTGGGGCTGTGTGTGAGTAAGTTTGTGTGCTTATTTGTTTTCTTCCTTGTTTGTGTGCTTGTGCTGGTTTTCTAGGGCTGCTGCCTCTTGGATTTGGGTGACTGTCCAGGCTTGTGTGGGTGTTTGTTTCTGGCTGTGACCTTGTTTGTTTCTGGCTGTGACCTTTCACCTAGAAGTGTGAGTCAGGAGGGTCAGGTGATTAGCTGTGGGCGGAGCTAGTCAGAGCTTGGAGTGCAGCTACTGAGGAAGGAGCAGAAGGTGAGCTGAGCTTGGGAGACACTCTGTAGGTTTTGTGGCTTTGTCTTTTGGGGCTGTGTGTGAGTAAGTTTGTGTGCTTATTTGTTTTCTTCCTTGTTTGTGTGCTTGTGCTGGTTTTCTAGGGCTGCTGCCTCTTGGATTTGGGTGACTGTCCAGGCTTGTGTGGGTGTTTGTTTCTGGCTGTGACCTTTCACCTAGAAGTGTGAGTCAGGAGGGTCAGGTGATTAGCTGTGGGCGGAGCTAGTCAGAGCTTGGAGTGCAGCGACTGAGGAAGGAGCAGAAAGGCTGCTGCCTCTTGGATTTGGGTGACTGTCCAGGCTTGTGTGGGTGTTTGTTTCTGGCTGTGACCTTGTTTGTTTCTGGCTGTGACCTTTCACCTAGAAGTGTGAGTCAGGAGGGTCAGGTGATTAGCTGTGGGCGGAGCTAGTCAGAGCTTGGAGTGCAGCGACTGAGGAAGGAGCAGAAGGTGAGCTGAGCTTGGGAGACACTCTGTAGGTTTTGTGGCTTTGTCTTTTGGGGCTGTGTGTGAGTAAGTTTGTGTGCTTATTTGTTTTCTTACTTGTTTGTGTGCTTGTGCTGGTTTTCTAGGGCTGCTGCCTCTTGGATTTGGGTGACTGTCCAGGCTTGTGTGGGTGTTTGTTTCTGGCTGTGACCTTGTTTGTTTCTGGCTGTAACCTTTCACCTAGAAGTGTGAGTCAGGAGGGTCAGGTGATTAGCTGTGGGCGGAGCTAGTCAGAGCTTGGAGTGTAGCGACTGAGGAAGGAGCAGAAAGGCTGCTGCCTCTTGGATTTGTGACCTTGTTTGTTTCTGGCTGTGACCTTTCACCTAGAAGTGTGAGTCAGGAGGGTCAGGTGATTAGCTGTGGGCGGAGCTAGTCAGAGCTTGGAGTGCAGCGACTGAGGAAGGAGCAGAAGGTGAGCTGAGCTTGGGAGACACTCTGTAGGTTTTGTGGCTTTGTCTTTTGGGGCTGTGTGTTAGTAAGTTTGTGTGCTTATTTGTTTTCTTACTTGTTTGTGTGCTTGTGCTGGTTTTCTAGGGCTGCTGCCTCTTGGATTTGGGTGACTGTCCAGGCTTGTGTGGGTGTTTGTTTCTGGCTGTGACCTTGTTTGTTTCTGGCTGTGACCTTTCACCTAGAAGTGTGAGTCAGGAGGGTCAGGTGATTAGCTGTCGGCAGAGCTAGTCAGAGCTTGGAGTGTAGCGACTGAGGAAGGAGCAGAAAGGCTGCTGCCTCTTGGATTTGGGTGACTGTCCAGGCTTGTGTGGGTGTTTGTTTCTGGCTGTGACCTTTCACCTAGAAGTGTGAGTCAGGAGGGTCAGGTGATTAGCTGTGGGAGACAGGGGATCTCCCTGAGGAGGAGGTCAGTTCCCCAACACAGCAGCCAGATGTATGGAGGAACGTGACTCATAGAAGTAGAAGGCCCAGGGATCGCTCTGAGTGCTTAGAATTACACAACCGTTTTGAAGTGCTCATGGAAGACGAGGAACAGACTCCACCTGAGGATCTCTCCCTCATCACAGTTGATGAGGAATATGAAAACGAGCAGCAAAGTCAGTCCTCCAGGAATATGCAGGTAACCTTGGAAGGGACAGCACATGGAAGAATGCCAACCAAGCCTATGAAGAGGCGTGTAGTGGTGATAGGGGATTCCCTACTGAGGGGTACAGAAGCAGTAATCTGTGGGCCTGACAAGATGTCTCGAGAGGTGTGCTGTCTACCTGGGGCCAAGATCAAAGATGTAACAGAACGGCTGCAACGAATCATAAAACCCACCGACAAATACCCCTTCCTTTTGGTGCATGTGGGAACCAATGACACTGCAAGCCATAGCTTACAGAAGATCAAAAATGATTATGAGGCTCTGGGCAGGAAGTTGAAGCAATTAGATGCACAAATTGTCATCTCTTCTGTCCTCCCAGTTGAACGACATGGCCCAGGGAGAGAGGGGAAAATAGGGGAAGTGAACAACTGGCTTCGCAAATGGTGCAAACAGGAACGGTTTGGATTCCTAGATCACGGTCTGCAGTTTCTTGAAGATGGACTTCTGGCAAGTGATGGACTGCACCTCACAAAAGTTGGGAGGAATGTTTTTGCCACGAAACTCAAAAACCTCATCAGGAGGGCTTTAAACTGACTTATATGGGGGAGGGAGACAGTGGTCCTGAAGGTAGGAGTCTATCAAATGCTGAAGATGATCATCCAAATGTCAACGACCAAATGGAGCAAGCAGCATGCAGACCTAGTGGTGGGACGAAAATGTCCTTAAATAAGAGACATGGGGGAATGATCAACGGTCTTCAATGTCTGTATACTAATGCACAGAGCATGGGAAATAAACAAGATGAACTTGAGCTCTTGGTACAGCAAACTAAATATGACATAATAGGCATCACTGAAACCTGGTGGGATGAGTCTCATGACTGGAATGTAGTAATAGAGGGATACAATCTATTTAAGAGAAATAGAGCAAACAGGAAAGGAGGAGGAGTAGCTTTATATGTTAGGGATATGTATACCTGTGAAGAGATCCAGGATTTTAAACTTCAAAGCCAAATTGAGAGTATCTGGGTCAAAATTAAGGGAGAGAAAAACAACAGTGATCTCATTGTGGGAGTTTACTATAGATCCCCAAGCCAAACTGAGGACACAGATGATGCCTTCCTGGAACAGATGGCCAAGCATTCCAAAGGAAGTGAGATAGTAGTAATGGGGGATTTCAACTATCCTGATATTTGTTGGATGTCAAACTCAGCCAAGAGCATAAGGTTGAACAGATTCCTCACTGGCCTTGCAGACAACTTCATTGTCCAGAAAGTGGGAGAAGCAACAAGAGGATCAGCCATTTTAGATCTGGTCCTAACCAATAGTGATGACTTGGTTAGTGGGGTAGAAGTGGCAGGATCATTAGGTGGGAGTGACCATGCTCTTCTGGAGTTTATTATCCAGCGGAAAGGAGCAACCAAGCATACTAAGGTCCAAATTCTAGACTTTAAGAAAGCCGACTTCAGAAAACTTAGGGAAACGCTGGGTGAAATCCCATGGACAGAAATACTAAAAGGGAAGGGAGTTCATGATGGTTGGGAGTTTGTTAAAAGGGAGATATTAAAAGCACAACTTCAGGCAATACCAATGAGACGGAAACATGGAAGGTGCCTAAAGAAGCCAGGCTGGCTATCTAAAGAACTTTTGACTGAGTTAAGATTTAAAAGGGATATGTACAAAAAATGGAAAAGGGGGGAAATCTCCAGAGAGGAATTCAAACATATAGCCAGCACGTGTAGAGACAAAGTCAGAAAAGCTAAAGCACAGAATGAACTCAGGCTCGCCAGAGAGGTTAAAAGCAACAAAAAGGGCTTTTATGGGTATGTCCGTAGCAAAAGGAAAAACAAGGAAACAGTGGGGTCACTCAGAGGAGAAGATGGTGAAATGCAAACAGGGGACAGAGAAAGGGCAGAACTCCTCAATACCTTCTTTGCCTCAGTCTTCTCCAAGAAAGAAAACAACGCCCGACCTGAAGAATATGGAGCAGATGATTCAGCAGGGGAAACACAGCCCAGAATAAGTAAGGAGGTAGTACAAGAATACTTGGTTAGTTTAGATGTATTCAAGTCTCCAGGGCCAGATGAACTACATCCAAGAGTATTAAAAGAACTGGCAGAGGTGATTTCAGAACCACTGGCAATAATCTTTGAAAATTCCTGGAGAACAGGCGAAGTTCCAGCAGACTGGAGGAGGGCAAATGTTGTCCCTATTTTCAAAAAGGGGAAAAGAGAGGACCCAAACAATTACCGCCCAGTCAGCCTGACATCAATACCAGGAAAGATTCTAGAGCAGATCATTAAGCAAACAGTCTGTGAGCACCTAGAAAGAAACTCTGTGATCACTAAAAGTCAGCATGGGTTCCTGAAAAATAAGTCATGTCAGACTAATCTGACCTCATTTTTTGACAGAATTACAAGCCTGGTAGATGAAGGGAACGCTGTGGATGTAGCCTATCTTGATTTCAGCAAGGCCTTTGACAAGGTGCCCCATTATATTCTTGTAAAGAAGCTGGTAAAATGTGGGCTAGACAATGCTACCATTCAGTGGATTTGTAACTGGCTTACTGACCGAACCCAAAGGGTGCTCATCAATGGCTCCTCCTCATCCTGGAGAGTAGTGACTAGTGGGGTGCCACAGGGTTCTGTCTTGGGCCCAGTCTTGTTCAACATCTTTATCAATGACTTGGATGATGGGCTTGAGGGCATCCTGAGCAAGTTTGCAGATGACACCAAATTGGGAGGGGTGGCTAACACCCCAGAGGACAGGATCACACTTCAGAATGACCTTACCAGATTAGACAACTGGGCCAAAGCAAACAAGATGAATTTTAACAAGGAGAAATGTAAAGTACTACACTTGGGCAAAAAAAATGAAAGGCACAAATATAGGATGGGAGACACCTGTCTTGAGAGCAGTACATGTGAAAAGGATCTAGGAGTCTTGGTTGACCACAAACTTGACATGAGTCAGCAGTGTGATGCAGCAGCTAAAAAAGCCAATGCAATTCTGGGCTGCATCAATAGGAGTATAGCATCTAGATCAAGGGAAGTAATAGTACCACTGTATTCTGCTCTGGTCAGACCTCACCTGGAGTACTGTGTCCAGTTCTGGGCACCACAGTTCAAGAAGGATATTGACAAGCTGGAACGTGTCCAGAAGAGGGCAACCAAAATGGTCAAAGGCCTGGAAACGATGCCTTATGAGGAACGGCTTAGGGAGCTGTGTATGTTTAGCCTGGAGAAGAGAAGGTTAAGGGGTGATATGATAGCCATGTTCAAATATATAAAAGGATGTCATATAGAGGAGGGAGAAAGATTGTTTTCTGCTGCTCCAGAGAAGCGGACACAGAGCAACGGATTCAAACTACAAGAAAGAAAATTCCACCTAAACATTAGGAAGAACTTCCTGACAGTAAGAGCTGTTCGGCAGTGGAATTTGCTGCCAAGGAGTGTGGTGGAGTCTCCTTCTTTGGAGGTCTTTAAGCAGAGGCTTGACAGCCATCTGTCAGGAATGCTTTGATGGTGTTTCCTGCTTGGCAGGGGGTTGGACTGGATGGCCCTTGTGGTCTCTTCCAACTCTATGATTCTATGATTCTATGACCCAGTAATTTTCTTTTAAAAAAATTATTAAGTATGGAACAACACATATTAAACCATAAACAGAATACAACATAATACAATACAAAATACACAAATACAAACAAAAAGTATATACTTCTCAATTCTTATTCTTTTCTTAATCATTTTTGGGTGACTTCCTTGATTCTCCCCTTTCTGTGATTCATTATCAATCATCTTTAGCAACTTCTAACTCATAACTCTAATAAATCATATTGTCTACTGCGAATAGGCATAAAGAAGGTATAAATTAAAGTAGGGGTGTGTTAGGTGTAGAGGGTATTGGGGAAGTTGTAATGGTTAGAGTTATGTGTGGTGGTGGGGGATGTTGTGGGGTCGGCATAGTAGGAGATGGGAGTTGTGTAGGTGGGGAGGTCAGGAGTTAGGTTACCTGGACAGTGGATGGGGTCTGTCTCCCTGTGGGGGTGGGTCCTGGGGTGGCTGGATATTGGGGTGTTGATTGATCTGTGTAGAGGTATAAAGAAGGTGTAAATTTAGGGGAATTTTTTAGAAATGGGGAAACATAAAGAAATATGTAGGGGTCTAGTGGATGTTCCTTGGTGTGGGTGCGATGTGGGGGGGGGGGTTTTTGACTGTGTTGGTGGTTGTTCACTGGTGGCGGGGAGATGGGGGGGGCGACTGTGTAGCGGCCTTGTGGATAGTCCGGGAGACCTTCTCCTTGTAGCGGCCTGGTTGTTGTTCCCTGGCGGTGGTGAGATTGGGGGGGTGGAGGGCAGACTGTGTAGGGGACTTTCCGGGAGGCCTTCTCCTTGTACTGGCCTGGTGGTTGTTCCCTGGTGGCGGGGAGATGGGGGACAGACGGACTGTGTAGTGGCCTTCTGGCTACAGGGCGGCCTGTTTCGTGGCAGTGGCAGTGGCGGCAGCGAGATGGGGGGGTAGCGGCCTTCTGGGTATGGGGCGGTCTGTTTCATGGCGGTGGTGAGATCTCCGCGGAGGGTGGGGGTCGTGGATCGGGCGAGATATCAGCGAAGGTCTTACTTCTCCCATAGTCACAACCTTGGATTCCACTCAGAAATCAGGCATGGCTCTGTCTGTCAGCTGCCCAACCTATTTCTAGCTTCTAGCTCGCACATTCAACTCTGGCCAGTGTGGTTAAAAGCAGTAGACTCGTAATCTGGGGATCCAGGTTCGCGTCTCCACTCCTCCACATGCAGCTGCTGGGTAACCTTGGGCTAGTCACACTTTTGAAGTCTCTCAGCCCCCCTCACCTCACAGAGTGTTTGTTGTGGGGGAGGAAGGGAAAGGAGAATGTTAGCTGCTTTGAGACTCCTTCGGGTAGTGATAAAGCAGAATATCAAATCCAAACTCCTACTCCTACTCTTCTTCTTCTTCTTCTTCTTCTTCTTCTTCTTCTTCTTCTTCTTCTTCTTCTTCTTCTTCTTGCTGTCAGGAGCTGGCCAGCTGCCAGCTTGAGAAAACAGCACACAAGAGTAATTACAGAAGATTTATTGCAGACCATCTATCACAATCAAGTTGACTCTTCTGAAGAACACTTCCGGCTACTGCAGAATATCCTGAACCTCCTCCCCTTACGTTTCTGGGTTCGTCGTCTGTCTTGGACTTTCTCCATTCGCCTAGTTCTGGGACTGATGGGGTCATCTACCTCCTCTTCTGGTGAGGAAATTCCCTCCCTCCCTTGTGCTGTGAGGGAATCTGAATCCTCAGAGAGCTGGCTCCCATCCAGCCCGCCTTCCCTATGTTGATAAGCCACATTCCTGCCAGCTTCAGAGGGAAGAGGAGGCATCAGCCCACTGTTTCCAGCTGTCTGGGAACTCTGCAAGACTCTCTGATCTCCTGCTGTCTGCCTGCTTTCTAGCTCAGGCTGCCCTTCTCGGTTTTGGGCTGTCGTGTCCATGACACTTTCCAACGATAAGCCAGTTGAGGGAGTAGGGTCCCACCCATTTGTTTTCTGGCACAGAGCCACTTCTTTTGTTACCTTAACAACACAGACTTAGGGGACCATTACCTAAGTGACCTGGGATATTACAGTACGAGATTCTTCATCTCAGGGTCGTGGGTTCAAGCCCCTGTTAAAGAATTGTAGGCTGATTGTAGATGCCAACTGTTGTGTATTGAGTCAAAGGATTTTATCTCTGTATTATTATTGTCTGTATTTGCATTAGGATAAAGTAACTGCCTTTTGGTTCCAGAGGGTACAGCTACTATTGGTTCATTTAAGCTGCTGTATTTGGATCCTCTGTCTTATTGGTTCCCTCCAAAAGGCAGCACTGTGATTGCCTGATATTGTTCCCTCCAAAATGTATCCCTTTCTAGCTAGTTCCCTGTCCCTATAAATGTAGCCTTCCTGCCCTCACAGTCAGTCTTGTTCACTTTAATAAAGAGCTGTTACTAGAGAACTGTCTCCAGCATGTTTTGTCAAGAGAGCTGAAATCACAAACCCCACGTCACAACAACTGGCGACGAAGGTGGGATCCGGAATGCTGAGGAGCGGTTAAACACAACCCTGCCTCAGAGTCCGGATTGCAGCTGAGAACAAGACTCACTGGCCAGCTGAGAAGACGACCCTGCCCGCTAGGACAATGGAGAGTCCAAGGGTATTGGAGCCCTTCCAGCCATCAGAGCCTCACACCTGGGAAGACTACGTCGAACGCTTCGAGTTCTTCGCGGTGGCTCAAGGGATCACCGATGCCAGCAAAAGAAGGGCCACATTCCTGAGCTACTGTGGGCCCGAGACCTTCAAGCTAGCCAAGGCATTACTTGCTCCAGCGAAGCTGAGTGAGACATCTCTCCAAGATATTCTTGCCTGCCTAACAAGCCACTTGACGCCTACTGAGACCAAGATGGCCCGGCGGATGGAGTTCCATAAGAGGCAGCAGCATGCTGGGGAGTCTGTATCCGCATTTCTGGCTGAACTCCGGAAGCTCGCTCAGCACTGCGGCTTCCAAAATCTGGAAGAGACTCTCCTGGATCGGTTTATTGGTGGTCTGAGCAGCAAGAAAGCCAGAAGACGCATCGTGGCTAAAGAAGAGGTTACCCTTGCATCAGCCTTGAAGGAGGCCACCGCCACGGAGAATTATGAAAGAGAGGAGCTTGATGCCAGTCGCAAGGCCACTAAGCCACAGATAGAAGTTGTGCATGCCATGGACGAGCTAGAGGCTACTCCGAGCCAGAGCCCAGTCCGTGGGGTCGAGTTGGTGCGTCAGGCCTGCACAGTGCACAAAGATCACCGAGGCAGTTGCCCAGGTTGTGGCGGAAACCATGGGCGGAAGAGTTGTCGTTTCAGGGATGCTATGTGCCGGATGTGCGGGAAGACAGGTCACATCGCCAGAGTCTGTAGATCGGCGGCGTCAGGAGCAACAGGAGCACCTAGACTGGAGCATTGCAGACCGCCCACAGCAACTCATTTTCGAAAGGACTGCCACTACATAACGGAGATCAACGGGAGGGCCGTGCAGTTTCCAGCGCAAGGCAAGGCACACGTCAAGGTGAAGATTGAGGGTCAGCAGTGCGACATGGAGGTGGACTCTGGATCTGCATTCACCATTGTGTCGGACCAGACCGCGAAGACATTCTTCCCCAGGGGTAAGTTGCCCCCTCTGGAGCCCTTCCCGGCAACCTTGCAGTCATACTCAGCAGGCCGCATCCATGTTATGGGAATGTGTGCCGTGAGAGTACAGTTCCGGGACAAACAGGCTGTACTCAAACTGGTGATTGCGAAGGGCAGTCGCCCCAGTCTCCTGGGCACTGACTGGTTTCCCGCCCTGGGACTGAGTATCTCAGGGCTTAATTCAATCCAAACCTGCCCTGAGATGAGCGAGGCATTATGCAAGGAATTTGCTGGTCTCTTTAATGGAAAACTGGGTTGTTATAAAGGGCCCCCAGTTGACTTCGAGTTGGACCCCGGGGTGACCCCAATCCGACTCAAACCAAGGCGAGTGCCATTTGCACTGCAACCCAAGATCGAGGCAGAGCTGGATAAATTGGTCAAGCAGGGAGTTCTCTCACCCGTGGACTCTGCTAAGTGGGAGACTCCAATCGTCACGCCCCTTAAAGCAAATGGGGAAGTCAGGATATGTGCAGATTACAAATGTACTATCAATAAGGCACTCAGGGGAAACTCATACCCCATTCCAGTCGTATCACATCTGTTGGCTAAACTGGCTGGGGGCAAGGTGTTCGCCAAAATTGACCTGGCACAAGCTTACCAACAGCTGCCAGTAACCCCACAATCAGCGGAAGCACAGACTATTGTCACACATAAAGGGGCGTTCAGAGTTAACAGATTACAGTTCGGAGTTTGTGTGGCCCCAGGGATTTTTCAAGGGCTCATGGAACGCCTGTTAAGGGGTCTGCCGGGGGTCTTGCCATTTTTTGATGACGTTTTGATTGCTGGAAAAGACCCACAGGAACTGGTTGCGCGTGTCCGTGCAGTGTTGCTCAAGTTCAAGGAGGTGGGGTTGCAACTGAAAAAAGAAAAATGCAGTTTTGGGGTGCCAACTGTGGATTTCTTGGGGTTTAAAATTGATGCATCAGGCATTCACCCCACAGATGCTAAGATTAAGGCCATCATCGAGGCACCACGACCACAGAACAAGACGGAGTTGCAGTCATTCCTGGAACTTATTAACTTTTATCATTCATTCTTACCCCAGAAAGCTTCGGTAGCTGAACCATTACATAGACTTTTGCAGAAAAAGAATGTGTGGCGATGGGGGCGGGAGCAGCAGAAGGCTTTTGACTCCTTGCGAGAAATGCTGAGTAGCAGGAGCGTCCTTGCTCATTATGATGAGTCGAAGCCGCTGGTCCTGGCATGTGATGCCTCTCAATACGGCCTGGGGGCTGTGCTGAGTCATAGGGAACCAGATGGGTCGGAAAAGCCCATCTCTTTCTATTCCCGTACGTTGTCACCCACGGAGCGCAACTATGCTCAAATTGATAAAGAGGCACTAGCAATTGTGTCAGGAATCAAAAGGTTCTATGATTATTTGTACGGTCGCCATTTCTCCATTGAAACGGACCACAAACCACTGTTAGGGTTGTTCAACCCAAACAAACAAACGCCACAAATTCTCTCCCCCAGAATGTTGCGTTGGTCAATTTTCCTGAATGGGTTCCAGTACACCTTGACCCATGTGCCGGGGAAACAGTTGTGCCACGCTGATGCGCTGAGTCGATTGCCCCTTCCTGGCGGGAGCAATGAGGATCCTGCTCCGGCGGAGCACATTATGATGCTAGAAACACTTCCGGGGGCTCCTGTAACAGCTACTGATATAGCTGAGAAAACGAGGAAAGATGCTGTTCTCTCCCGTGTGCTCACTTGGGTGGGGAGGGGGTGGCCAGGTGGTCCGCATGAAGAAAAATTCAGGCCTTATGCGACAAGGCAGCACGAATTGTCCATGCATAAGGGTTGTCTCCTATGGGGAGATAGGGTGATCATCCCAGCACCACTGAGAAACAGGGTTCTTGAGACGCTTCACATGGGACACCCGGGAATGGTCAGGATGAAGTCACTAGCCCGATGTTATGTGTGGTGGCCTGGAATGGACCAGAACATAGAACAATGGGTACGAACATGCAAGGCATGCCAAGAGGTGCGGCCAGAAGTGGCCAGAGCACCAGTCCACTGGTGGGAGCAGTCCAGGACTCCCTGGAGCCGGCTGCACATAGATTTTGCTGGGCCATTCCAAGGGAAGGTCTTTTTGGTTATCGTTGATGCATATTCCAAATGGTTAGAAGTGGCGATGGTCCCTAGCATGGCATCAGCTGCCGTAATCAAGGTGTTGAGGCAGCTGTTTGCAACCCACGGGTTACCTGAGACCATTGTATCAGATAATGGGGCAGCCTTTGTATCCCAAGAATTCAGGGCATTCTTGGCTGATAACTTCATAAGAGGGGTCACATCCGCGCCCTTTCACCCATCCTCCAATGGGCAGGCTGAGCGCATGGTAAGAACAGCCAAAGAATCCATTGCGCGCTTAATGGAGGGTAACTGGTCGGCTCGCATTGCGCGAATGTTATTTTTGCAGCATGCGACGCCGTGTACTGCGACGGGCAAGTCGCCAGCTGAGCTGCTCTTAGGTAGAAGACTGGTAACAGTGCTGGATTATGTCCACCCAGATAAAATGCCAAACCGTAATTCAAGAGCAACACCCCAGGCTGAGACTGACACAACAAGGTATCTCGCCCCTGAAGATCTGGTCTGGGTGAGGAACTATTCACGAGGTCCGCGGTGGGTGGCCGGTGTGATCACCCGGGCTAGTGGACCTGTGTCCTATTACGTGACCTTGGAAAATGGGCAAGTTTGGAAGAGACATATAGATCAGCTGAGGCGCCGGGCGCTCAGCAGGGAGGAGTCAGATAATTCATCCCTGGCTAATGACGCACAGCTGCAAGACCAGAGTGAAGATGGCCCAGAGGTGCAGTCACCAGGGGCTTCAGCAAATGAACCAGGGTCTGCTAGTCCTCAGGATGACGAGGTACAGGTAGGGGACCCTGAGATGTCTGGGACTCCATCTGTTCCTGACGAAACCCCTATAGCAGCCCCTCCACCACAGGTAACACCCAATCCAGAACCTGCAACACCTGTTGTCAGGAGATCAAGTAGAAGTTGTAGGACCCCACAGTACCTGAGGGATTACGTCTGCTGTGCTCACTAGGGGGGGAGGGGTGTTGTGTATTGAGTCAAAGGATTTTATCTCTGTATTATTATTGTCTGTATTTGCATTAGGATAAAGTAACTGCCTTTTGGTTCCAGAGGGTACAGCTACTATTGGTTCATTTAAGCTGCTGTATTTGGATCCTCTGTCTTATTGGTTCCCTCCAAAAGGCAGCACTGTGATTGCCTGATATTGTTCCCTCCAAAATGTATCCCTTTCTAGCTAGTTCCCTGTCCCTATAAATGTAGCCTTCCTGCCCTCACAGTCAGTCTTGTTCACTTTAATAAAGAGCTGTTACTAGAGAACTGTCTCCAGCATGTTTTGTCAAGAGAGCTGAAATCACAAACCCCACGTCACAACACCAACTACACCAGTTGGACTTCAGCAGAGTAAGCGCAGGCACAGCTGAAGGTTGCAGTTGAAGGCAAGCAGCTTGACACGGGAACTCACTAGTAATGAGTTAACTATATACAGGTTTATTTACAAGAAAACAAACAACAAGAACAGTAATCCTCTCTACCTCTAACATAAGCTCTCCACACAGTCCACCATCTCCTAACTCTCCACACAGAGCACATTTTGGTCTCAGTCTTTATTGTTCTCTTCATCCAATCAATTAGCTGTTGCTAGGCAGACTTTCTCTTGTCTCTGGACAGACTTTCAGTTACGTAAAAAGCTGAGTCATTCCCCAGGTGCTTAATTGGTGTGGTGTGTTGAGCTGCAAGTTCACACAGAAGCCAAACCTCTAACAGCCCCATGTTGGGCAAAAGAGTCTTTCATTACAGGGACCAGATTACAAGGAACTAGACCCTCATAGTCCCTTCCAACTCTAAAATTCTATGATCCTTGGAATCATTGTATAGCTTGTAGCTATTGTAGCAATTGGTTCTTTGTTGGGTCCAGGAATTAGAAGGTGTTCACAACACTATTATTTGTCCCAAGCAAGCAAGCTAATATGACTGAGAAAGACCATGAAAGGTGGGATTAAATTTATACCACTTTCCAGAGATCATGAGCAGGAGAGTGCTATTGTGCCGGGTACTGCTTGTGGCACTCACAGAAAATTTGTAAAAGGGCAATAACTCTTGCCACAGAAGTAAAATAGTGCTGGGTTATTAGTTCAAATGATTCAAGTTTTTCAGGAAGTCTCTT
Organism: Zootoca vivipara; assembly: GCF_965207765.1. Classification (NCBI taxonomy): domain Eukaryota; kingdom Metazoa; phylum Chordata; class Lepidosauria; order Squamata; family Lacertidae; genus Zootoca; species Zootoca vivipara. Next base: position 1,607,857 of record NC_142589.1, on the reverse strand, counting down.
GGGATAGATTTATTTCTTGAGGTTTATACATCAGGACAGGGCCCTGTTCAGCTGGAATAAGTTGAATATATATTCGTCAGAGACCCTCATTAGTTAGCATGTAAACAATATGTAAAAAAAAAGCATTAAAAAGATTTTCAAACATACCAGTATATACAAAAATGTACAATGTAAATACAATCTTACAGAATAGTCTTAGAGTCAACGTGTACTAGTAGTTTCAAGTTAAATGAACGAGAGTTCGTTTGTAATATATAAAGCAGAGATTGGGTGTGTTCTAATGAAGATTTAAAGAGGCAGTGGTACACATTCTATCTTAAGGTTACAGTAAGGGATGCTTACTGTAACCTTAAGATAGAATACATAATTGTAGTATTTTTGAAACCCACCTTGGGACTATTAGAGGAATAACAGTTTTATAAATACAAATGAGAATGAGAGCAAGTGAGTGAGTGAAAGGGGGGGCAGTGCTGGGCAAGACAGGCAAAGTGCAGGGACCACCGCCTGTGGCAGATGCTGGCGGGGGCAGGGCCACTACAGCTAGCCTCCTGGTGGTTCCTTCTGTGCACCTTGGCTATGCCCTTCTTCTGGGGGATAGAACTGTGCATGCAACAGGGCCTGAACTGTAACCCCAGAACTAGCCTGTGTACTGTAAGCCACTCAGAATGGCTGGGGAAACCCAGCCAGATGAGTGGGGTATTAACAAAACAACAACAACAACTACCACCACTACCACCTTTCATCCCACTTATCTTTGCGGGGGGGGGGGGGGAATCAAGCAAAGTTCATCTCTCCCCCCCCCACACACACACCCAAAGAGAGCAACGCTGTATGTTAGATGACAAAGGCTGAAAAGATTACATGTGCCATGCACCTTCATATGTTCTCTGCATCTGTGACCTGGCTCTTGGCCAGAATGCAAATTGATAAATGAGCCATTGTCCTCAATTAAAATTTAAAACATACTTTCCACATGAAGCCACAGTCCTGCTTACTCCTAGAGGGCCTTGGTCTTCCAATCTGCTGCTCGTGCTGGCCTTTCCCTGTCCATGACATTTCCAGATAATTACACAATCCTGCAGGGCCCATATTTATAAATTGACTGAATTATCCATAGTAGAAACATCTGAAAAACAGGCTCTACCCAAACAGACTGAGAATGATGTAAAAGCCTGATCCAAAGAATCTTTGCCCAAAAGTAAATCCCACCAATCAATTGCAGTAACGCATTAAAGCTGCAAGTCTTGGCTTGTCAAGTAAGAATGAATATGAGGAGGGTGTGTCTTTCCTCCTGCACCCCCGCGGGTGTGTCCCTTGGCACTGCCAGCCCTTACCTCATCCTGTGGTAATGATGCATATAGAGACCTTCAAGCCAGGCCATCCTAATCTCATACCATGGACTGCTATCTTTGTCTTGCAAAAACACATCCCAGAGTGTCTGCATAAGAAAGGGAGATGTGCCTTGCTCCATGTCCTAAACTCCCTTAAGGTAAAGGTAAAGGGACCCCTGACCATTAGGTCCAGTCGTGGACAACTCTGGGGTTGCGGTGCTCATCTCGCTTTACTGGCCAAGGGAGCTGGCATTTGTCCGCAGACAGCTTCCAGGTCATGTGGCCAGCATGACTAAGCCGCTTCTGGCGAACCAGAGCAGCGCACAGAAATGCTGTTTACCTTCCCGCTTGGAGCAGTACCTATTTATCTACTTGCATTTTGACGTGCTTTTGAACTGCTAGGTTGGCAGGAGCTGGGACCGAGCAATGGGAGCTCACCCCATCGCAGGGATTCGAACCGCCGACCTTCTGATTGGCAAGCCCTAGGCTCTGTGGTTTAGACCACAGCGCCACCCACATCCCTTATATGGGTTTACCCTTAACCAATACGGTAGGTCAGATTCATAGAATAAATGCACTCTGCAAAATAAATGTTTATGTGACTGAACCATTCAGAAATAGGCTAGATATTCAACAAGGTCCTGATGCCAACAAAAAGTTCACAAGGAAAAATCACAAGTGGAATGATAATGGAATTATTCAGAGGTTTAAAACAGAAACCTCATAGATGTAATCGAAGAGGGTGGACGAAGAATGTTTCAGTGGGTCTTGCATAATCACCACCCAGACAGCACAGACACAAACTACAGTTCTTAGGACTGTCAGAGTGCTATAAGAGTACTTTAAATATATTGTGTGGATGTTGACCTAAATTCTGAAACGCTGTAGTGATATTAATATGTGGGAGGTGCAGATCAAGTCATTCATAGCAGAATTTGAAAAAAATAAAATGCCTCAAGCATCCCTAGTAGAGATCCAAAGGTCTCCTAAGCAGACTCAGGAAAGGAACTTCCGGGACGAATTAAAGCGTCAAAGCAGATGTGGGCTTTGTAAGCCCTGGAATTCAATGCTCCCATGGATTTAAAATCCAAGGCAGAGTAGAATTCCAGGGCTTTAAAAAATCAGGAGGTGAATAATGATGGACTTCCTTGGCCTCTCCATTTGCAAAGCCTGTCAAGGTTGTTTCCACAACAATGAAAAGGTAAACAACCGCGAAGTGGAATCTGTTTGTTGCTGCTACTAAGGTTGTTCCCGCCTGTTGATGCGCAGCGTAAATTAATAATGCAGAGTCTTCTTCAGTAAAAGAATAAAAGCTTTACTGTGTTAAAATAAACTTGTTTGCAAATAACAGCAAAGTGAACAGAAGATTAAAGGAGCTTCAGAGCATACAGAGTTACTGAGTCACACAGACTCCATTGAGCCCAGGCTTCACAGAGTACAGGCTCCACCTTCACACACACTGAGTCTGCCTGCAAGCAGATACAAGTCATCCTCAAGATAAGTCACAGTGATTCAGCATGCTAAATGATTCTGCAGCTTTTCAGCATTTCACAACATTTCTAGACTCCTTCACTGCTTCTGCTCTCAAACACCTTTGTCACATGACACATGGCTCATGATCAGGAAAGGTGGAGTTGTCGTAAGCAACATCTGGAAGGCGCACTGTGTTGTGCAGGCCCGATCCAGCCTGTTTTTTGACTAGTCAGTGGCAGAGCATTCCATGCCCAGGGCAGGGCAGGGCGTGCTGCGGGATTGACCCCCGCCCACAGGAGCAAAGCGGGGCTGGGCTCCACTGCCTGCCCAGCCATGCAATGGGGAGTCCAGCCAGCTGGTGCCACCCTGCTTTGAGGGATGTGTTCACGGTGTCCTGTGAGTGCTGGGCTCGCAGGGCATCATCCTGTGCCCTCTGCTCCCTCTTCCCATGTGCCAATGCAAAAAGCAACATTTAGGCATTACTCTTTGGTGTCAACTAACAATCAGTACCCTTAGTCATTGTCCTTTGGCTGCTTCCTTCTGGATAGCCACTCTGCTTGTGGCCTCAGCGGCAATAGGTCAGAGTATTTCAGCACTTAAGGTGATTCCCATTTCATGCAATACTTGGAACCCATAAATGGATACGAACAAGGACTCCAGCAGACAATCAGTAGCTGCCACATTCCACACATCCCCCCCCCCTTGATTGTGCTTCCTGCTTTAGTGTTCATTGAAATTCTGTTATAAATTCCAACTGTAACATGGCTTCATGTTGGGAGGGGGGAATGTTCTGTTTAACTGTAATTAATATGCAATTCAAGGCATATTCTTGTAGGACAGGGCTGTTGAACTTTTTTTAGGGAACCCAAAGTTGTTGAGTTCTGCTGGGGGGGGGCAATATGATCCCATGATTGACCAGGATCAACCAGGGGCATCCCACGATCGCAGTAGATCGTGATCAACCTGTTGGACAGCCCTGGTGTAGGAGAAAGCTTAAAAAGGTAAAGGTAAAGGGACCCCTGACCATTAGGTCCAGTCATGACCAACTCTGGGGTTGCGCGCTCATCTCACATTATTGGCCGAGGGAGCCGGCGTATAGCTTCCAGGTCATGTGGCCAGCAGACAAACCAGAGCAGCACATGGCAAACCAGAGCAGCACATGGAAACGCCGTTCACCTTCCCGCTGTAGCAGTTCCTATTTATCTACTTGCATTTTGTAATGCTATCGAACTGCTAGGTTGGCAGGAGCTGTGACCAAGCAACGGGAGCTCACCCCGTCAAAGGGATTCGAACCGCCGACCTTCTGATCAGCAAGCCCTAGGCTCAGTGGTTTAACCACAGTGCCACCTGGGTCCCTAGGAGAAAGCTTAAGAAAAAACAAAATGAAAAAGCAGGTGCTTAAGGGCAATAATGGCTGCATCCTAACTGTTCCTCCAAAGCCCCCACACTAGGGCATTCCCCTCATTGAAGAACAGAGCTGTGTATGCCTCTCGTTGCCCACCTAAACTAGCTGGCTGCAAAAGCTGCAGTGGAGGATTCTAGCTAGTCACTAGGAATGCAAGAAACAATCATTTCCCATTCCGCCTGGTCTTCGTTGCATGCATCACTGTTGACATTCTGCTGCACTTCATCTTCTGCCAACAATGACATTAGTCTCTTTGCTGTTCGCTGTAGCAAAAGCATGTAACATGCATAATTACTTTGTTGTGTTGTGACAAATTGATCATGTTATGACCAATTCATTTCAATGCAAAGGAAACACAGTGCAAATTGCCCGGGGGGGGGGGGCGCTAATTAATTACATATTGTTTGCAGACTGAAAGCAACAACAATCCTCTGGATTCATTTCTGTTTTGGAGACAGGATGAATAAGTGAACATCAGCAATTTTCAGTCCTGTTTCTATTTATAATTTATAATTATCCAACATCAACACCTTCACACTTCACCGAGAACACCAACACACTTCACCTAGAAGTGTGAGTCAGGAGGGTCGGGTGATTAGCTGTGGGCGGAGCTAGTCAGAGCTTGGAGTGCAGCGACTGAGGAAGGAGCAGAAGGGCTGCTGCCTCTTGGATTTGGGTGACTGTCCAGGCTTGTGTGGGTGTTTGTTTCTGGCTGTGACCTTGTTTGTTTCTGCCTGTGACCTTTCACCTAGAAGTGTGAGTCACGAGGGTCGGGTGATTAGCTGTGGGCGGAGCTAGTCAGAGCTTGGAGTGCAGTGACTGAGGAAGGAGCAGAAGGTGAGCTGAGCTTGGGAGACACTCTGTAGGTTTTGTGGCTTTGTCTTTTGGGGCTGTGTGTGAGTAAGTTTGTGTGCTTGTTTGACCCATCTTTTTGATCTAGGGCAGCAAGTCTCACACGTTTGTTAGGCCCCCCTAGGCCTCTTCCTCTTTCTCCCTTGACTTCAAGGTTTTCAAGATGGAGGTGGAGGGAACAACCGTTGTCACCTGCAATTCCTGTGCAATGTTTGTTTTCTTACCAAAGGATGTGGGTAGCTACACCTGCAACAATTGCAAGTTGGTTGCCCTACTAGAAAACAAGGTTGCCCTTCTGGAAGAAAAGGTGCAGCAGCTTCAGGGGCGTGTATCTACGCTCCAGAGAATTAAAGAGGTGGAGCTTTTCTTGGATGCAGCAGAGCACACTGTCTGCACCAAGGAGGAGACAGGGGATCTCCCTGAGGAGGTGGTCAGTTCCCCAACACAGCAGCCAGATGTATGGAGGAACGTGACTCATAGAAGTAGAAGGCCCAGGGATCGCTCTGAGTGCTTAGAATTACACAACCGTTTTGAAGTGCTTATGGAAGACGAGGAACAGACTCCACCTGAGGATCTCTCCCTCATCACAGTTGATGAGGAATATGAAGACGAGCAGCAAAGTCAGTCCTCCGGGAATATGCAGGTAACCTTGGAAGGGACAGCACATGGAAGAATCCCAACCAAGCCTATGAAGAGGCGTGTAGTGGTGATAGGGGATTCCCTGCTGAGGGGTACAGAAGCAGTGATCTGTGGGCCTGACAAGATGTCTCGAGAGGTGTGCTGTCTACCCGGGGCCAAGATCAAAGATGTAACAGAACGGCTGCAAGGAATCATAAAACCCACTGACAAATACCCCTTCCTTTTGGTGCATGTGGGAACCAATGACACTGCAAGCCATAGCTTACAGAAGATCAAAAATGATTATGAGGCTCTGGGCAGGAAGTTGAAGCAATTAGATGCACAAATTGTCATCTCTTCTGTCCTCCCAGTTGAACGACATGGCCCAGGGAGAGAGGGGAAAATAGGGGAAGTGAACAACTGGCTTCGCAAATGGTGCAAACAGGAACGGTTTGGATTCCTAGATCACGGTCTGCAGTTTCTTGAAGATGGACTTCTGGCAAGTGATGGACTGCACCTCACAAAAGTTGGGAGGAATGTTTTTGCCACGAAACTCAAAAACCTCATCAGGAGGGCTTTAAACTGACTTATGTGGGGGAGGGAGACAGTGGTCCTGAAGGTAGGAGTCTATCAAATGCTGAAGATGATCATCCAAATGTCAAGGACCAAATGGAGCAAGCAGCATGCAGACCTAGTGGTGGGACGAAAATATCCTTAAATAAGAGACATGGGGGAATGATCAACGGTCTTCAATGTCTGTATACTAATGCACAGAGCATGGGAAATAAACAAGATGAACTTGAGCTCTTGGTACAGCAAACTAAATATGACATAATAGGCATCACTGAAACCTGGTGGGATGAGTCTCATGACTGGAATGTAGTAATAGAGGGATACAATCTATTTAAGAGAAATAGAGCAAACAGGAAAGGAGGAGGAGTAGCTTTATATGTTAGGGATATGTATACCTGTGAAGAGATCCAGGATTAAAAACTTCAAAGCTAAATTGAGAGTATCTGGGTCAAAATTAAGGGAGAGAAAAACAACAGTGATTTCATTGTGGGCGTTTACTATAGATCCCCAAGCCAAACTGAGGACACAGATGATGCCTTCCTGGAACAGATGGCCAAGCATTCCAAAGGAAGTGAGATAGTAGTAATGGGGGATTTCAACTATCCTGATATTTGTTGGATGTCAAACTCAGCCAAGAGCATAAGGTCGAACAGATTCCTCACTGGCCTTGCAGACAACTTCATTGTCCAGAAAGTGGGAGAAGCAACAAGAGGATCAGCCATTTTAGATCTGGTCCTAACCAATAGTGATGACTTGGTTAGTGGGGTAGAAGTGGCAGGATCATTAGGTGGGAGTGACCATGCTCTTCTGGAGTTTATTATCCAGCGGAAAGGAGCAACCAAGCATACTAAGGTCCAAATTCTAGACTTTAAGAAAGCCGACTTCGGAAAACTTAGGGAAACGCTTGGTGAAATCCCATGGACAGTAATACTAAAAGGGAAGGGAGTTCATGATGGTTGGGAGTTTGTTAAAAGGGAGATATTAAAAGCACAACTTCAGGCAATACCAATGAGACGGAAACATGGAAGGTGCCTAAAGAAGCCAGGCTGGCTATCTAAAGAACTTTTGACTGAGTTAAGATTTAAAAGGGATATGTACAAAAAATGGAAAAGGGGGGAAATCTCCAGAGAGGAATTCAAACATATAGCCAGCACGTGTAGAGGCAAAGTCAGAAAAGCTAAAGCACAGAATGAACTCAGGCTCGCCAGAGAGGTTAAAAGCAACAAAAAGGGCTTTTATGGGTATGTCCGTAGCAAAAGGAAAAACAAGGAAACAGTGGGGTCACTCAGAGGAGAAGATGGTGAAACGCAAACAGGGGACAGAGAAAGGGCAGAACTCCTCAATGCCTTCTTTGCCTCAGTCTTCTCCAAGAAAGAAAACAACGCCCGACCTGAAGAATATGGAGCAGATGATTCAGCAGGGGAAACACAGCCCAGAATAAGTAAGGAGGTAGTACAAGAATACTTGGCTAGTTTAGATGTATTCAAGTCTCCAGGGCCAGATGAACTACATCCAAGAGTATTAAAAGAACTGGCAGAGGTGATTTCAGAACCACTGGCAATAATCTTTGAAAATTCCTGGAGAACAGGTGAAGTTCCAGCAGACTGGAGGAGGGCAAATGTTGTCCCTATTTTCAAAAAGGGGAAAAGAGAGGACCCAAACAATTACCGCCCAGTCAGCCTGACATCAATACCAGGAAAGATTCCAGAGCAGATCATTAAGCAAACAGTCTGTGAGCACCTAGAAAGAAACTCTGTGATCACTAAAAGTCAGCATGGGTTCCTGAAAAATAAGTCATGTCAGACTAATCTGATCTCATTTTTTGACAGAATTACAAGCCTGGTAGATGAGGGGAACGCTGTGGATGTAGCCTATCTTGATTTCAGCAAGGCCTTTGACAAGGTGCCCCATGATATTCTTGTAAAGAAGCTGGTAAAATGTGGGCTAGACAATGCTACCATTCAGTGGATTTGTAACTGGCTTACTGACCGAACCCAAAGGGTGCTCATCAATGGCTCCTCCTCATCCTGGAGAGTAGTGACTAGTGGGGTGCCACAGGGTTCTGTCTTGGGCCCAGTCTTGTTCAACATCTTTATCAATGACTTGGATGATGGGCTTGAGGGCATCCTGAGCAAGTTTGCAGATGACACCAAATTGGGAGGGGTGGCTAACACCCCAGAGGACAGGATCACACTTCAGAATGACCTTAACAGATTAGACAACTGGGCCAAAGCAAACAAGATGAATTTTAACAAGGAGAAATGTAAAGTACTACACTTGGGCAAAAAAAATGAAAGGCACAAATACAGGATGGGAGACACCTGGCTTGAGAGCAGTACATGTGAAAAGGATCTAGGAGTCTTTGTAGACCACAAACTTGACATGAGTCAGCAGTGTGATGCAGCAGCTAAAAAAGCCAATGCAATTCTGGGCTGCATCAATAGGAGTATAGCATCTAGATCAAGGGAAGTAATAGTACCACTGTATTCTGCTCTGGTCAGACCTCACCTGGAGTACTGTGTCCAGTTCTGGGCACCACAGTTCAAGAAGGATACTGACAAGCTGGAACGTGTCCAGAAGAGGGCAACCAAAATGGTCAAAGGCCTGGAAACGATGCCTTATGAGGAACGGCTTAGGGAGCTGGGTATGTTTAGCCTGGAGAAGAGAAGGTTAAGGGGTGATATGATAACCATGTTCAAATATATAAAAGGATGTCATATAGAGGAGGGAGAAAGGTTGTTTTCTGCTGCTTCAGAGAAGCGGACACGGAGCAATGGATTCAAACTACAAGAAAGAAAATTCCACCTAAACATTAGGAAGAACTTCCTGACAGTAAGAGCTGTTCGGCAGTGGAATTTGCTGCCAAGGAGTGTGGTGGAGTCTCCTTCTTTGGAGGTCTTTAAGCAGAGGCTTGACAGCCATCTGTCAGGAATGCTTTGATGGTGTTTCCTGCTTGGCAGGGGGTTGGACTGGATGGCCCTTGTGGTCTCTTCCAACTCTATGATTCTATGATCCTATGATTCTATGAACACCTGTTTTCAATGCACATAGATTTCAACAGCCAGTCTGGCTGTCCTTTGTATACGGAAGTGGCAGTGCTGGAGACATAAGCATAATGCAGAACTACATAAGGGTCTGTTTTACACTGGGCAAATCTTCTGTGAATCAAACATTTCCACTCTACTCCCAGTCATAATTCAAGGGCTGGTTTTGATCTATGAGACCAAAACGTCCAAAGAACTGTCTGCTGCCATAAGAAACTCCTGTCCAGTTAAGATCAGATCAGATGGGGATTCCTTCTCCGCTGCCTCCATCTTTAGAAGTTAGGTGGGTGCTCACCTGGCCACAGAAAGTAATGAGACGAATTAATCATGGCCAACTTATTCTTACTGATTTTGAACAATACAGCAAATAATCTCTGGATTAAGCCCACAGTGCAAGAGGGATCACTGGTGCTTTATGGCCACCTTGAATTCTCCATAAGGTTTGGCTGTTGGGTGATGAAGGTCGAGCGTGAACATATATTGGCCATTGTGCCAAATGTGATTAACTGGATTTATTGAGTCTTCCCATTTATTATGTAAACATAACCTACGAGGGATCAGCAAAAAAGCATTCTTTAATTTCAGCAACATTACTCCCAACTATCTAATACAAGCAACTGATTTTATTTTAAACCTTTTAACAATTATTTGAAGCATTAAAATATACAGCAAGCTTATTGGGATCCCTGCAGTCAGCCAATATCGTAAGTGAGAGGAAGGGGGAATAATAAAGGAATGAAAGCAATATATGTTGTTAACTAAATTAACTGGTCAGAAGTTGTGTCCAGGATAGCCCTCCAGATTATGTGGACTACCAAGGCCAACATCACTGGCCATTGGTCTATTGCCTGCAGCTAATGGAGCTTGTAGGCCACAATATCTGGAGAACATCAAATTAGTTACCCCTGGGAAGGTATCTAGGGGTGTGGGGGTTCCTAACTCACACCACTGGCAACACCTATCTTCTCTTGAGGTTTTGTAATATTCCAATCAATTCCAACTTTATTCCACTGTTCTGCAGATGTGGCCATTGGACAAAAATCCTCCTTTGGCTCTAATTAATGCTTTTAAAATGCAAAAGAGACTGTGAGCTATTGGGATTTAGAGCATGTTGATGGTGATGCATATAGAGACCTTCAAGCCAGGCTATCCTAATCTCGTAGCATGAGCTGTTATCTTTGTCTCACAAAAACACATTCCAGAGTGTCTACATAAGAAAGTGAGATGTGCCTTGCTTCATGTCCTAAACTCCCTTAGGTAATCCCATATAAGGAAAGGAGTGCAAAGGGATCACGTGCAGCAAGGTATATGCAATTAAGGAAAGACCATAAATGGTATGCTAATAGGGCGATGTAGCCTAGAATTGGAAGGATTTTGCTGCAGTTTATGCATATGTAGTGCCTTAAGAGATACCGGTAGCAGAAATGTATATTTGAAGGAGCCTCTCTCTTTATAGGGGGCTCAGACTTTGGAACTGATTCCTCTGAGTCAGCTTGCTGGCTAGCCAAGCAATAAACCTTTTGTTATTCCTCATTTGCTGCGTGGAGTTTTCCTTCAGCCCAGACGCTGCTGTTTTGCAACAATGGCAATTGAACCCACTGAGGCGGGGAGGTCTTCAGCAGCAAGGTTTTGGGGCCAAGCAGGCAGGTATTGGAGTTTTGAGAAAGTGTCAGAGGTGCCAATATAAAAATGGCTATCTTGGGTAGCATGGGGAAACACAAAGTGACTGATGTGGGCATGTGCCATAGCACAAAACATCCAGAAGAGCAGAAAAAGACAAGACAGCAAAATTGTATGCAGCGGGGGGGGGGGGGGCAAATTCAGCATCACACTCACTCACAGATAAAGCCTTTGCCATTGCACCTCTTCTCTCTTCAGAAGAGAAGGGAAACTGAGTGTTCACTCTAGGCAGCCAATGATTTGTGGGTAACTTTAAAGAGAAGAATCTGAGGAGGCAAATGGTAGGTTTGGGTTTTGGGGGGAGCATTTTTCTTTGGGGGCACCATACTTGTGGGCAACCCCTAGCTTAGAAATACAGACCAAGGTGCCTCTGAGCACATGCTCAGCCCAGGAATTTGCATTGGGATGAGGACTGGTCTGAGTCCTCACAGACAAATCACTCCTGGTTTCCTCTCTCCATCCCTGGAGGGTTTTTTTTTCTTCTTCTTCTTCATTTCAGCAACTTAACTTACCCCTGAAAAGGCCGTTTTGTTCTTCTTCTTCTTTCATCACTCATAGCCGAGTAAGATTGTCTTCCATAAAGTGATTGTCTTCTTTAAGTGACTGTGGAGGCCAATTCTGGATCCACACATCCTTCCACAGTTGGGACATTGGTTTCCAGCCTGGAGTTAATCACAGTGTGGATTTGCCAAGCGTTCCTTCCTCTTTGCATGTTTCTCCCTTGCGTCCTGAGATCGAGTTTCTTCAAAGCCCATGACACCTTTGGTAAAGGCTGTTCTCCAACTGGAGCACTTGCAGGCCAGTGTTTCCCAGTTGTCAGTGTTTATACTACATTTTTAAAGATTTGTCTTGAGACAGTAATTAAACCTCTTTTGTTGATCACCAGCATTATGCTTTCCATTTTAAAGTTCAGAATAGTGTAGTTGCTTTGGAAGATGATCATCAGGCATCTGCACAACATGACCAGTCCAACGAAGTTGATGTTAAAGAATCATTGCTTCAACACTGGCGATCTTTGCTTCTTCCAGTACACTGATATTAGTTTGCCTATCTTCCCAAGTGATGTGTAAAAAAATTTTTTAGTTGAGGACTTCTTGGATCATTCTTTGTCTAGCTCCTTCCCTTTGACCTTACCACCTTGGGTGACCCTACTGGGAGTATGAGATTCCCGACGGCTTCGCTCACAAGGGTCATAGGAACATGCAAGCCCACTCACCACGACAAGGTGATGATCCAGCGAGTAGGGCCATTTTGTTAAGCAATTGTTAAACTACTGGGAGTCAGAAGCACTTGCTGATATATCTAGATCTGTGCAACAATCCTGTAGGGCAATCTATGATGAAATCTGGTGACTGGCCCAAGGTGAGCTTCATGGCTCAATGAGGATTTAAACCCTGGTTGTCCCAACACTCAAACTACATCACACTGGCATCTGGGCACTTGCACAGAAAAACAATTAGTTGCACTGCACCAGATTAAAACATTTGGGAAAGAGAGCAATCCCTTTTCCTCCCCTTCTCTTACAAATTGGAAATTAGATCATAGGCAGCCTGATGAAAAGCAGAGCACTCAGGATGACATGGAGCAGTGCAAAATCTCACACACCATCTCCTGTAGCTATATATAGTCCTGCAGACTTTCAGAAAGGTCTTTACAAAACTCCTGACAACAGCCTTTTAGGAAGACAAAATTAGACAACAAATGTTTCAACAGATGGCCAAGAGCACTTTTGTGAGGGTGCCAATAGTGTTTATTTGGAGCCTTTCCACACCTGATTGGGGTTTGAAGGTGAACTGGAGTTTTGTACAACAAAACTTGTGTACACACCCATGCTGTGATTTTCCTTGCAAGCTTGTCAAGAGGATAGAAAGAATTTCCTTGCACAGAACATGAGCCAAACAAAGGGGTGATCATTGTAGTGATTATGAATCAGCACTTAAATCATATGCTGTAACTGTTCCTGGTGAAAAACTACCTTTACTTATTTCGCACTTTAAAATATGCTGCTATTGTATAGACTCATATTTTTATGCATTTTGACTAATGTACAATGTTTCCAAGCATGTGGATTTTGTATGTCATTTTCACTAAAATATTCACTTTTATGCACATCTCCCCTAATATACGCATATTCAGATAAATAAGGATTTAGAGGCATGGATGTGTTTCAGTTTTCATATTGTTTTGGAAAGTGCAAGTTTTAAAGATTTGCGTTTAAATGTGAACTGAATCAAATTTCTCCCATTTTCCCTACAGTTTGCATTTGGATTTGCATCTTCTCCTCAATTTACCTGAGAGCAGAAGTGGTACGATTGGGGGGGGGGGGGATAGCTATCCCATTTGAAGATGTTGAATTGAGGTGGTTATATCATTGAGGTTTAGAAAACTGAGATTTGCTCTCACACCCACAAAATGTATAAAGAATGGGCTTAATCAGTGCCCAGGATGCTTTTAAGTCTCTCTCTCTCTCTCTCTCTCTCTCTCTCTCTCTCTCTCTCTCTCTCTCTCTCTCTCTTCTTTTACTTGCAAAACATGCCAGCTTTCCCAGCAGTGGGACAGAAGTCACAGCAAAACTGTGGCCACTACCTTCCTAGGCTGAGCTTTGCTGTTTCTGCTGCCTTTATATAAATCAAAAAGAAAAAGATTTAAGAACAGCCACCCGCAGAGATAGCCCTGCCATTAGGCAAACTGAGGTGGCTGCCTTAGATGGCAGAAACCCCCAAGGCAGCAGCCCTGTAGGTGCCCTAGCTTCCCCGCTGCCAGTGCAGAAGCAGTGCTGTATCTACACTGGTCTCCCCGGGGCCAAGATCAAAGATGTAACAGAACGGCTGCAATGAATCATAAAACTCACTGGCAAATACCCCTTCCTTTTGGTCCATGTGGGAATCAATGACACTGCAAGCCATAGCCTCCAGAAGATCAAAAGTGCTTATCAGGCTCTGGGCAGGAAGTTGAAGCAATTAAATGCACAATTTGTCATCTCTTCTGTCCTCCCAGTTGAACGACATAGCCCAGGGAGAGAGGGGAAAATAGGGGAAGTGAACAACCGGCTTTGCAAATGGTGCAAACAGAAACAGTTTTTTATTCTTAGATCACGGTCTGCAGTTTCTTGAAGATGGACTTCTGGCAAGTGATGGGCTGCACCTCACAAAGGTTGGGAGGAATGTTTTTGCCATGAAACTTAAAAACCTCATCAGAAGGGCTTTAAACTGACTTATGTGGGGGAGGGAGACAGTGGTCCAGAAGGTAGGAGTCTATCAAGTGCTGAAGATGATGTCCAAATGTCAAGGACCAAATGGAGCAAACAGCACACAGACCTAGTGGCAGGAGGAAAATATCCTTAAATAAGAGACATGGGGGAATGATCAATGGTCTTCAATGTCTGTATACTAATGCACAGAGCATGGGAAATAAACAAGATGAACTTGAGCTCTTGGTACAGCAAACTAAATACGGCATAGTAGGCATCACAGAAACCTGGTGGGATGAGTCTCATGATTGGAATGTAATAATAGAGGGATACAATCTATTTCAGAGAAATAGACCAAACAGGTTATGCTCAAAGGTTATGCTCAAAATTCTACAAGGCAGGCTTAGGCAGTATGTGGACCGAGAACTCCCAGAAGTGCAAGCTGGATTTCGAAAGGGCAGAGGAACCAGAGACCAAATAGCAAACATGCGCTGGATTATGGAGAAAGCTAGAGAGTTCCAGAAAAACGTCTACTTCTGCTTCATTGACTATGCAAAAGCCTTTGACTGTGTCGACCACAGCAAACTATGGCAAGTTCTTAAAGAAATGGGAGTGCCTGATCACCTCATGTGTCTCCTGAGAAATCTCTATGTGGGACAAGAAGCTACAGTTAGAACTGGATATGGAACAACTGATTGGTTCAAAATTGGGAAAGGAGTACGACAAGGTTGTATATTGTCTCCCTGCTTATTTAACTTATATGCAGAATTCATCATGCGAAAGGCTGGACTAGATGAATCCCAAGCCGGAATTAAGATTGCCGGAAGAAATATCAACAACCTCAGATATGCAGATGACACAACCTTGATGGCAGAAAGCGAGGAGGAATTAAAGAACCTTTTAATGAGGGTGAAAGAGGAGAGCGCAAAATATGTTCTGAAGCTCAACATCAAAAAAACCAAGATCATGGCCACCGGTCCCATCACCTCCTGGCAAATAGAAGGGGAAGAAATGGAGGCAGTGAGAGATTTTACTTTCTTGGGCTCCTTGATCACTGCAGATGGTGACAGCAGTCACGAAATTAAAAGACGCCTGCTTCTTGGGAGAAAAGCAATGACAAACCTAGACAGCATCTTAAAAAGCAGAGACATCACCTTGCCGACAAAGGTCCGTATAGTTAAAGCTATGGTTTTCCCAGTAGTGATGTATGGAAGTGAGAGCTGGACCATAAAGAAGGCTGATCGCCGAAGAATTGATGCTTTTGAATTATGGTGCTGGAGGAGACTCTTGAGAGTCCCATGGACTGCTAGAAGATCAAACCTATCAATTCTGAAGGAAATCAGCCCTGAGTGCTCACTGGAAGGACAGATCGTGAAGCTGAGGCTCCAATACTTTGGCCACCTCATGAGAAGAGAAGAATCCTTGGAAAAGACCCTGATGTTGGGAAAGATTGAGGGCACTAGGAGAAGGGGACGACAGAGGACAAGATGGTTGGACAGTGTTCTCGAAGCTACGAACATGAGTTTGACCAAACTGCGGGAGGCAGTGCAAGACAGGAGTGCCTGGCGTGCTATGGTCCATGGGGTCACGAAGAGTCGGACACGACTAAACGACTAAACAACAACAGACCAAACAGGAAAGGAGGAGGAGTAGCGTTATATGTCAGGGATGTGTATACCTGTGAAGAGATCCAGGATTTAAAACTTCAAAGCCAAATTGAGAGTATCTGGGTCAAAATCAAAGGAGAGAAAAATAACAGTGAAAAATAAGCATTGTGGGAGTTTACTATAGATCTCCAAGCCAAACTGAGGACACAGATGATGCCTTCCTGGAACAGATGACCAAGCATTCAAAAGGAAGTGAGATAGTAGTAATGGGGGATTTCAACTATCCTGATATTTGTTGGATGTCAAACTCAGCCAAGAGCATAAGGTCGAACAGATTCCTCACTGGCCTTGCAGACAATTTCATTGTCCAGAAGCAATAGGAGAAGCAACAAGAGGATCAGCCATTTTAGATCTGGTCCTAACCAATTGTGATGACCTGGTTAGTGGGGTAGAAGTGGCAGGATCGTTAGGTGGGAGGGATCATGCTCTCCTGGAGTTTATTATACAGCGGAATGGAGCAACCAAGAATACTAAGACTCAAATCCTAGACTTTAAGAAAGCCAACTTCAGAAAACGTAGGGAAACGCTGGGTGAGATCCCATGGACAGAAATACTAAAAGGGAAGGGAGTTCACGATGGTTGGGAGTTTGTTAAAAGGGAGATATTAAAAGCACAACTTCAGGCAATACCAAAGAGACGGAAACATGGAAGTTGCCTAAAAAAGCCAGGGTGGCTATCTAAAGAACTTTTAACTGAGTTAAGATTTAAAAGGGATATGTACAAAAAATGGGAAAAGGGGGAAATCACCATAGAGGAATTCAAACACATAGCCAGCACGTGTAGAGACAAAGTCAGAAAAGCTAAAGCACAGAATGAACTCAGGCTTGCTAGAGAGGTTAAAAGCAACAAAAGGGGCTTTTATGGGTATGTCCGTAGCAAAAGGAAGAACAAGGAAACAGTGGGGTCACTCAGAGGAGAAGATGGTGAAATGCAAACGGGGGACAGAGAAAGGGCAGAACTCCTCAATACCTTCTTTGCCTCAGTCTTCTCCAAAAAAGAAAACAACGCCCGACCTGAAGAATATGGAGCAGATGATTCAGCAGGGGAAACACAGCCCAGAATAAGTAAGGAGGTAGTACAAGAATACTTGGCTAGTTTAGATGTATTCAAGTCTCCAGGGCCAGATGAACTACATCCAAGAGTATTAAAAGAACTGGCAGAGGTGATTTCAGAACCACTGGCAATAATCTTTGAAAATTCCTGGAGAACAGGCGAAGTCCCAGCAGACTGGAGGAGGGCAAATGTTGTCCCTATTTTCAAAAAGGGGAAAAGAGAGGACCCAAACAATTACCGCCCAGTCAGCCTGACATCAATACCAGGAAAGATTCCAAGAGCAGATCATTAAGCAAACAGTCTGTGAGCACCTAGAAAGAAACTCTGTGATCACTAAAAGTCAGCATGGGTTTCTGAAAAATAAGTCATGTCAGACTAATCTGATCTCATTTTTTGACAGAATTACAAGCCTGGTAGATGAAGGGAATGCTGTGGATATAGCCTATCTAGATTTCAGCAAGGCCTTCGACAACATGCCCCATGATATTCTTGTAAAGAAGCTGGTAAAATGCGGGCTAGACAATGCTACCATTCAGTGGATTTGTAACTGGCTGACTGGCCGAACCCAAAGGGTGCTCATCAATGGCTCCTCTTCATCCTGGAGAGTAGTGACTAGTGGGGTGCCACAGGGTTCTGTCTTGGGCCCAGTCTTATTCAACATCTTTATCAATGACTTGGATGATGGGCTTGAGGGCATCCTGAGCAAGTTTGCAGATGACACCAAATTGGGAGGGGTGGCTAACACCCCAGAGGACAGGATCACACTTCAGAATGACCTTAACAGATTAGACAACTGGGCCAAAGCAAACAAGATGAATTTTAACAAGGAGAAATGTAAAGTACTACACTTGGGCAAAAAAAAATGAAAGGCACAAATACAGGATGGGAGACACCTGGCTTGAGAGCAGTATATGTGAAAAGGATCTAGGAGTCTTGGTAGACTACAAGCTTGACATGAGCCAACAGTGTGATGCAGCAGCTAAAAAAGCCAATGCAATTCTGGACTGCATCAAAAGGAGTATAGATCATCTTTATCAAGGGAAGTAATAGTACCACTGTATTCTGCTCTGGTCAGACCTCACCTGGAGTGCTGTGTCCAGTTCTGGGCACCACAGTTCAAGAAGGATACTGACAAGCTGGAATGTGTCCAGAAGAGGGCAACCAAAATGGTCAAAGGCCTGGAAACTATGCCTTATGAGGAACGGCTTAGGGAGCTGGGTATGTTTAGCCTGGAGAAGAGTAGGTTAAGGGATGATATAATAGCCATGTTCAAATATATAAAAGGATGTCATATAGAAGAGGGAGAAAGGTTTTTTTCTGCTGCTCCAGAAAAGCGGACACGGAGCAATGGATTCAAACTACAAGAAAGAAGATTCCACCTAAACATTAGGAAGAACTTCCTGACAGTAAGAGCTGTTCGGCAGTGGAATTTGCTGCCAGAAGTGTGGTGGAGTCTCCTTCTTTGTAGCTCTTTAAGCGGAGGCTTGACAGCCATCTGTCAGGAATGCTTTGGTGGTGTTTCCTGCTTGGCAGGGGGTTGGACTGGATGGCCCTTGTGGTCTCTTCCAACTCTATGATTCAGCTAGAATCTAATCTGAAATCATGTGAGATTTGGGAAACCCAAACTGGACAAGATCTCACTGAAAATTGTGGTGAAACAGGATGCACTGCCCCTGCCTGCTGACCCTGCCACTTCCATTCATTCTCCCTCACTTCCCCGAAAATGGCATTAAGTGATTGCTGCTCCTCACCCTCTGCCTCTCTGTCTCCCCATGTCAGGACTTGTTTAAAGGGACCCATCTGAGGAGAGCCACAGTGGCAAGCACAGAAGCAATAAAACACCTTCAAGCAAGTGCATGACAGAGAGAAAGTAGAGACTGCGCCTATATAAGGTTTAATGAGAAGAAACTGTGATGGGGAGGTGACAGTTTCTGCAAGAGTCCCTTACCTGTGGTGATCACCTGCGTATGCAACATAAGACCATATTTCAGGCAACTTGCATACAGTATGTAAATGCACACAAATGGGCAGTGTTATAAGGGGCAGGGTAAGAGGAATTTGCCCCCATGCATTACGAGACTACCAATGTACAGAGAGGGGACAGTTTAGCCAGAGAGAAGCCATTTTCTCGTTTTCATGGTGCAAAAGTCAAGAGAAGCCTATTCTGCCGTATCGAGGTAAATTAATCCCCTGCTGACCCAGACAGTTCCTCCTGACCTCTTGGAAAACACACGCACCCTTTTGCATAAGCCATCGCTAAATCCTGTCTCACCCCCACATGGAAAACTTGCATAATCGCACCTCCAGCCAGATAGCCAAACACGATAACGATCACCCATTCTCGGAACTTCCACCCTCCCAAATCCCCGCCTGAGGTGCCCTCCCTTGTGCTTTTCATGATCCAGATTCAGCTGAACCATGGACCTTTTAAATTATATATATTTATCCCTAATAAAACTATTCCGTTGTTCCCTTATTAAAGTTATGGTGTCCTCTATCATGTTACCCGATGCCCGTCCCTATTCTCTACTCTGTATGAAATGTATCTATTTACGAAAACCGCAATAATATAACCTTGCACTGATGCCTTGAACTTTTCTATCAATTGTACTTATTTAAAATCATGCCATCCTGAAGAATTGATTGTTTGACTCTACTATTTGCAAAGGTTTCCACTTATGCACCCTTCTAAGCTTTTAGTTCGTTGTCCTTGATAAAATGTTATAAGCTGTCAAACATCGCTCTGAACTGTGAACGTTTTACCGCTGTTAGAATTGTATCCTCTCTGTGTATTATTAGTTACTGTATAATATCTTCTTCTTCTTTAACTTTAAGTGTAGTCCTTTCTCTCTATTGCAAACGTTGAATATTTGTATATACTTTGTTGCAAGTTAATAGGCATCTCTGTGGCACAACATATTTTACGGACTGTTTCCACTGTTTCTTGATACCACACTGCCACCTAGCCAGTCTAAAAGAGCACGACTCAAATACACACTTTCAGTGAGAACAACAAGTTTATTTGATAAACAGGTGTTATCAACAATCTTCCCACATCCGCAGAATCTTCCTGTCAAACAATAAGGAGACATGCATAATCATTACCTGGACTATCACCATGATATCTTACATCAAGAATTCCATCAACCCCTTTGTCCTCTCGCGATTACCCCCTCCCATAACCCATTTCCCCACCTTTTATGCAATTCTGTACTATTGGAAATGAAACCTATAAATTTGTGAAGCTTCCTTTGTTCGGGGTCCCTTCACTTCAACTTGCTTGTGTGGAACGGACCGCTATTGCAATAGCTTTATTATTTAATTAATAAAGTACCTTGCTTCGTACGTCCTGGTTTGGTCTCTGTTATTTGGTAGGCAGGAGACGCTTAAACTTCGTCTGCCTGCCAGGATACCTGGACTCTTCCTGGGTCAAGGATCCACTTAATTCTAGGACCGTGTAGCTCTGCAAATTTTTACAACAGCAGCAAGTGACACCTGCTTCTTTCTCAATCCCTGTGGTTAAAAAAGTGGTATCTATAAGAAAACAATTAAACACTTTTGTAGATGTTTCTAGGTAAACATCAAATGAAACATCAATCCTTCCACTCTGCTTAGCATCATTAAGTATAGTACCAAATATATATTCTCAAACCATAGTTCCCAGAATACTTGGGGAAAGGCATGCTTTAAACGTATGGGGTGTATGTAGCCAGTATAATGAGGTTGGTGTTTTTTTTCAAAAACACTCTTGTTTCCCCCTTATAACACTATTTAGAAGTCATTATTGGGACAAGGCTGGGAATGGGCCTATTTCTGGCTTCTCACACTGATATCTAATTGCTCCTTGAGACTCCAAGAAATGGTCAAGAGCCCTAACATTCCAGTTTAAGTCCTGAAACCTGCTGAGCTACAGGAAGGCTATGTAGGAACTGCCTCCATGCATGTCAGCTCTGTGCAGGACGTTGGGTCAGTTGGCAGAGGTCAGGGGGAGAGGAAAGCCCACGGGGCATGATCACTCCCACTCTCTGCATTGATGGCATATCTGTTAACTCTTGAAACAAGGCCTCTCACACATCCCTGGTAAATTAAATCAGAGGGCAGATTCATTGGCTATGCCCTCTCATCTACTCTCACACAAACCAAAACAGAAGCAAAATACTCTTGACCAGTGGCCAGGGATGGGGCAGAAATTTGCTTTGCTTTGCAGTTATTGCAAAAACCCATGAACCAATAGGCAGCTCTTCTGGGAAATTTACACTTCTGTGGATGTTGTGATGCAGTGGTTAAGCTAAGGAATGTGTAGGAAAATGTAAAGTATGAATGGCTATAAGATTAGGAAATGTGTGTGTATATTGGGAGAAATTTATACTAAAATGCAGCTGAATTTTCGCAAGGAATTTCTATTCATCATCATCATCATCATCATCACAAAGTGAAATGGAAATGTAGAGAACTGGAAGTGCAGGACCAGTCCTACCATTAAGCAGAGTGCAACACCCTCCACTCCATATTCTGTGCTCACTTAGCTACCGGTAGCCCAAGTTGGTTGGCATCTGTCTGTCTCAAAAGACAATGGACTGCACCTTCAGGGGTGAAATCAGCCCCTGCTTTAGCAGCACCAAAGTAACCTCCCTGGGGCACAAGTGTGTCTGGAGGACCTGGGCTGCTGTGAGGCTTGGGTCTCCCCCCCCCCACGGGCTCTGGCGGTTAATTATTTCAGATTTATTGGCAATTTAAAAAGCCCCGGTTGGAGCTCAGCTAAATTCAGTCCTCCTCTGATGACACAGTAGCTGGAACTGAGCTCTGCCCCCTTTTCCCCCAACAGGAAAAACGCCACCTTCTCTTCCTGGCAGTTTCACGCTTCTTGGCTAATCTCACGAGTGTACGAGATCGGGCTGATTCCACTTCCGCTTCCACTTCCACTTGCAGCTGCATTCCTGCTCTCTGTCTCTCCCTTCTCTTAGGAATTCTCTTCCTCCTTCCACTGTATCTGTCTCGTCTTTGCCTATCAGCGTCCCGTTCTCTGACAGTTGCCTAGATGACAGCCCCCCCCCCAGCCTCATTGATGTGGCCCAAAGGGAAACAGAGTAACATGTTCGACACCAGCTTAACTGCAGGAGTTGCTGGAAGGAGGTGTACATGACGCCATCTAGTGTTTATTCCTGAGCCCTTTCTTCTCCCAAAGACATGGTGCAAGGAAGTGGAGATTTAGGATCAGAGTTTTCTTTCTCCCAAGTGGAGGAGCCCCACCTGCCCCTCCCTTCCCTCTATAGCACGTGAAGAAACTGCCTTCTTGACCATTGCACTCACTATTGGTCTCGTCCGCTCAATTTGCTGGACCCTGTTTTTGCATGCAGGGGAAATCCCTAACTCATTGTTATGGTTGGGTCTCTCCCACAGAAGCAAGACAACGCTGGCAGCAATTAACTCAGGTTTTATTGCTCAAAACACACAAATCACTCTGGAGCTCAGTCACTCAGCCTTGGCTTCCAAGTTTGCTGTTGCCCTGAGGTACGCCCCTTCCTCCTCCCACTTTTAAAGGCCACTTACACATCCCTTCCTGTTTACGCCTTTCATTGATCTTTGCGCGCCTACGCACCTGGGGATGAGTAGCTCTCCCTCTGCGTCTGAGCTACAGCTGTCAGTCTGCATCTTCTCCCTTGAGCTCCCCCCTCCCTTCTCCTTGTTCTTGGCACTCAGGCTTCTGCTGCAAATGGGCTGCTCCTCCCCCCTTCCACATTTCTGCCTAATTACCTCCACCTGTCTCTCCCCACCCTCCCCCTCAGTCAGCAATGGAACACAGCTGACACTCAGTGAGGTTTTGAGTCCCATTGTCACCTGGCTTAACCAATCAGTCAAAGCTATTCCCAGGGTGTGGCCACTGTCACATGCTCACAGCTTCTAGGAGCCACAGGTGGGAACAGAGTGCAGGGTGGGTACCAAAGGCACAGGATGTGTCTCCCACCAGAGGTACTCCCCCTCCCCTTACGCCCTATACACTGCTCTCAGTCTCACAGTAGAGAATGTCGCTCCATTGCAAAAACGTTGGGATAAAAGTCAAGCGCTTATCCAGTTATTCTGTTTATGTGCTGGACAGACAACTTATTTTTCATCTCAGGCAGCAAAGCATCTTGTGACTCCTAACCTGAACTGAGGAGTCATTCCATAGTTATGAGGCCATTGCTATAAATACCTTATTTCATAAATACCCTCTCTCTTCTTCTTGCCTTATTCTATCCCAATCTCCATCCCTTTCACTAGAACTCTGGGCAGGAGCAAAACTAGGTTGTTTTTCACCTGGATCAAAGACCCAGTTTGGCCTCCCCCCTCATGTGCATTTGCATCCCCCCCCCCACAGGCTGGGAGCCTGAAGGGTGCCCCTCTGGAGGCTTCCCACAGAGCCTGCCTCCCCCTCCATAGCTACAGCTCTGACATTAATGCAACAACACACTCCTCAGTGGATTGATTTAAAAGACCCCTAGAGTTAATTAGAAAAGAAAAAGGAGGTTAGAGTATGGGATGATGTCAGCACTTCAAGCTCAATAATTGATACCCATTCTTTCCTACTGACTGCAGGGTAAATTATATAATAGAGCGAGATGAGCACCGCAACCCCAGAGTCAGTCACAACTGGACCTAATGGTCAGGGGTCCCTTTACCTTTTGTTGTTGTTGTTGTTGTTGTTGTTGTTGTTGTTGTTGTTGTTGTATTATTATTATTATTATTATTATTATTTTGTATTAACTAATTAATACAAGCTTGCAAGAGCCTTGTAAAGTGGCAAGGGATTACTTAAATAAAAGGCTGCACACCAGGTGCCAGAGAGGACCAAGCACCTGCCTTTGTTTTTAATAGTTAACCCAATATTTGTGGGATAACCAGCTCAAATGACCAACATGCTTAAGTCTAATAAATGCATGAACAGGTTAATAGCATAGAGTAAGCTGCTCTGCCAGGCTTAGCCAGGTCACTCCCTCTCGCCTTGTGAAGTAGGTAATCAAGCCTATCGTTCCCCTTCAGTTTCCCTTAGAAATACAGCATGTAAAGAGATTTGAGTGGGTTGCTTCAGATCAGACCGCATAGGTCTTAAAAGCCATTGTTGTGTTCCTATATAATATGGAATACTTTGTCGATATCCATCCATAACTCGTCTTGCTGAACCCCCAACCAAACTGCTAGTTCTTTGGTAAGTTTCTGTTCTATATTTTCGTATTGCGTCTCTGGTAAGCCCCTAAAACGCAGAATCATCTCCCACTAATGCATCTCCAATAAGGCTATTTGATCTAGAGTGGACTCTTGTAGTTCTTTTAATTCATTTACTTCTTCATTTACCAG
Organism: Zootoca vivipara; assembly: GCF_965207765.1. Taxonomy (NCBI): domain Eukaryota; kingdom Metazoa; phylum Chordata; class Lepidosauria; order Squamata; family Lacertidae; genus Zootoca; species Zootoca vivipara. The sequence continues at coordinate 1,583,636 of NC_142589.1, read as the reverse complement.
TTCCTGACATTTTTAATTCTTTATTTTCATTCATAATTTTCTTTGCAGATTCTTCCTACTTATTGGATTCAGTCTTGAGCTCTTTAACTGTCTTTTCATAGAATCATAGAGTTGGAAGAGACCACAAGGGCCATCCAGTCCAACCCCCTGCCAAGCAGGAAACACCATCAAAGCATTCCTGACAGATGGCTGTCAAGCCTCTGCTTAAAGACCTCCACAAAGGGAGACTCCACCACACTTCTTGGCAGCATATTCCACTGTCGAACAGCTCTTACTGTCAGGAAGTTCTTCCTAATGTTTAGGTGGAATCTTCTTTCTTGTAGTTTGAATCCATTGCTCCGTGTCCGCTTCTCTGGAGCAGCAGAAAACAATCTTTCACTATTACTTCCCTTGATCTAGACGCTATACTCCTATTGATGCAGCCCAGAATTGCATTGGCTTTTTTAGCTGCTGCATCACACCGTTGACTCATGCCAAGTTTGTGGTCTACAAAGACTCCTAGATCCTTTTCACATGTACTGCTCTCAAGCCAGGTGTCTCCCATCCTGTATTTGTGCCTTTCATTTTTTTTTGCCCAAGTGTAGTACTTTACATTTCTCCTTGTTAAAATTCATCGTGTTTGCTTTGGCCCAGTTGTCTAATCTGTTAAGGTCATTTTGAAGTGTGATCCTGTCCTCTGGGGTATTAGCCACCCCTCCCAATTTGGTGTCATATGCAAACTTGTTCAGGATGCCCTCAAGCCCATCATCCAAGTCATTGATAAAGATGTTGAATACGACTGGGCCCAAGACAGAACCCTGTGGCACCCCACTAGTCACTACTCTCCAGGATGAGGATAAGCCATTGATGAGCACCCTTTGGGTTCGGTCAGTCAGCCAGTTACAAATCCACTGAATGGTAGCTTTATCTAGCCCGCATTTTACCAGCTTCTTTACTAGAATATCATGGGGCACCTTGTCAAAGGCCTTGCTGAAATCAAAATAGGCTTCATCCACAGCATTCCCTTTATCTACCAGGCTTGTAATTCTGTCAAGAAATGAGATCAGATTAGTCTGACATAACCTATTTTTCAGAAACCCATGCTGACGTTTATCTTTTCAATCTATTTATAAGCGACATGAGAACACCTCTAGCCGAGTCACAATTAGCTATCCACGCTCCTCGCCTTGCGGATTACCGCTGCCCCTTATTGCTGTATGCTGACGATGCTGTGATACTCTCGTTCTCTAGAATCGGTTTAAGGAGGGCACTTAAGATTTTTGCTTTGTACTGTAAATCTAACCTCCTTACCATAAATCAATCTAAATCGAAAGTGCTGATTTTTTCCAGAAGTCGGAAGTTGTACAAATGGATGTTGGATGGGAAACCTATCGAACAAGTTCAAAAATTTCAATACCTGGGAGTGCACTTTCAACACAACATGGGCTGGAAAGCGCATATTGCTTACCTCCAAAACAAGGCCAAAGCCCTTTCGAACGCATTACTGCGTTTCTTCTTTTCGGAAGGGGCTTTACATGTACCATCTGCCTTAAAGGTATTTAAAGCTAAAGTGGTGGCGACAATGGCTTATGCTGCCCCGTTATGGGGAGCATCAGTAAATCTGGCGCCCCTAGAAACAATTCAGAACCAATTTCTGAGACGCCTTTTGAAATTGCCCCAGTGCGTGAGCAATGCAGCTATTCGCCTTGAACTTAAAATTCCCTCGTTAGAAAACTCCTTATGGAAGCATATCTTCTGCTATTGGCTGTCCTTGTGGCATAGATTGCCCAATCACCATCTCATTCAATGTCTTTGGAGAGACGACTTTGTTAGTCCCTGGGCAAAAAAAATCCACTCCAAAATTATGTCCTACGGATTGTTCCCATCGGACCTATTGAAATTAGATCTTCCCTCAGCCAAAAGAACTATAATTCAAAAACTAGATAACTATGATTTCCATCAAAATATTATAACGGGAGGTGGAACATGTTCCCCGCTGAATCAAGGCATACAGCCCACGCATCAGATTCCATCGTACCTGTCTTTTCTTTCTGTCGCAGCCCACAGATTCGCCTTCACCAAAGCAAGATTTAATGTTTTCCCATCCAATGTCCTGTGGCACAGGTTTTCCAAAGGCCAAATCTCAGTTTTATGTACGTGTGACAACAGAACAATAGAATCCCTCTACCACATACTGTTCTGTTGCCCCCTGCATACGCCCGCTCGGACTAAAATCTTGTACCCTCTAATTCTGGAAATCACGGACAAACCGCTGGAGACCCAATTAACATACCTGCTGCAAGATGATGATAAGACCAAAACATTACTTGTAGCAAGATATTTGATTTCAGTTCTCTCTTACAAAAAACAGCATAACTTACTTTACGACTACTGACACTAAGATACATCATTCAAGTAACCTTCTGTGCTGAGTAATGGAAAATGATGGCCTGCAATGCACTAACGTTTTAACCATAGCTAAAAACCCCATAAAACTACTTGAAACGTTTTAAAAAAGTTGTACAATGTTCCTTGTATGAGGAACTAATTTTGCCTGATTGTTCTGATTCTTTTATGTTTTTAATTTGTCTGATTGTTTTTATGTATGTCGGTTTTATACTGTTTTATTCTTGGTTGCAGTACATTATGGGCCTATGGCCGAAATAAAGTTTATCTATCTATCTATGCTGACGTTTAGTGATCACAGCGTTCCTTTCTAGGTGCTCACAGACCGTTTGCTTAATGATCTGCTCTAGAATCTTTCCTGGTATTGATGTCAGGCTGACTGGGCGGTAATTGTTTGGGTCCTCTCTTTCCCCCTTTTTGAAAAAGGGGCAACATTTGCCCTCCTCCAGTCTGCTGGGACTCCGCCTGTTCGCCAGGAATTCTCAAAGATTATTGCTTTTCAATGTCTTTATGTTTCACTGTAAAATCTTTTATCTGTTCTGAGAGCTCTTTGATCATTTTTGCATTCTGCTCATTGTTATTATCCATAACATCTGATTTCTCATTTATATTTTTATCCATTTTAATTATCATTTCTTTTAAATCTTTAAATCTGCTATTGATTGTCTTCTTAACTGTGCTGTTGCTGTTAAGGTTCGTTGTCTAGTTTGGGGCATCGTTTTGTTCTCACTGTTCTGCCCTGAGTTCATTCTCTTTGGTGTCTAATATCTTTCTATACTTGTGCCCTTCTTTAGAGATTGGTTGTGTTGGCTGTAATGCTTGTGGGAGTCCCTGTGGAAACACACAATTATATTTTCATCTTATCTCTTAATCTCTATATAAATTGTCTTTTATAAATTTTGGTTTCTTTGCCAGCATTCCAATTGTAATCTTTGGGTATTTCCAAATATTTTGCCACCATTTTATTTCCTTATAACTGGTTTTACCTTTAATCTCCCTTTGTAATGATTTACTTTGATAGTTCCCTTCTCTTCCCTCTACTTTTCAATTTCTGAGTTTTAATCTCTGCCCAATATCCCATTAATTTATCTCTTATATTCCCTCCTATTTCCCCCCCTTTTATAATCTTTATCCCATTTTAACCCATAAAAACCCACAGTGGGTTTATTTACACATTCCTGGTAAAATTAAATTGGGAGTCCCTCCAGGGAAATTATGTGTTTCTGTTAATGACCATGATGATACCAGGGAAGTTCTCAAACAAGACATGATGACAATACACATAGTCCATCACCAATTATAGCTCACTGTTCTAGCACCCGTTAATTTAACAGGCTTCATGATACTAGTGTAGTTATAATTTAATAAGGAGAAAACAGAGACTCACCATGTGAAGATTTATTTAAGTTGTGAATAACAAACTGTGTGACTGGGAATAATAATTTATTATTTATACCCCGCCCATCTGGCTGGGTTTTCCCAGCCACTCTGGGCAGCTTCCAACAAAATATTAAAATACAGTGGTCGGTTAAACATTAAAAGCTTCCCTAAACAGGGCTGCCTTCAGGGACCCATTGTGTAAATAATGTATATAAAGTCTGAGGTTTGGGAGGAAATTCATTCACTGTTTACTAGCTGCAATAAAGGGCATGAAATCACTATATGACTCCAAGTATATTTCATTTTCTTAAACTATTCATTTTGTAAGTCAGGGGTAGTCAGTGTTATGCCCTCCAAAAATGTTGAACTAGAACTCCCATCACCCCGACAGCCATGTTGATTAGGGCTGATAGGAACTGTGGTTCAACACATAGATAATACCACTTGATGTAAACAGACCAAAACATACACAAACATCTCAGGACCTTTTGGTCTTGGCCTTTTAGCCCCACCATTCCTCCTTTAGCTGCACCCATTTAGATCCAATACCAGATGTTAGGAAGCTCTCTCTTCTCTTCTCTTCTCTTCTCTCTTTGTCGATCACTCTTCCATTGTCTTCCATAAACATGGTTTTAACAATGAGTCCGTAAGTGACTGTGGAGGCCAATTCTGGATCCACACACCAAGACAAGAGAGGAGTTTCAGGACCACAGATAGCTCCAAGTGAGCAACTTGCTCCAATAAAGGCTGATAGCAGATTGAGTCTTTTCGAGCTTCTTTCCCCAGAGCACTTCTCCCAGGCTCTGCCCCCTTGTGGAGAACTTAAAGGGCGAACTCTCTCGTCTGCAGATGGGCACACGTCCTCTCTTCCATTCTCCTGCCTGGTGCAATCCATGAGCTCCTGGACTGGTGAGGTACTGTGAGGAGTGTATTGTTCTGCTGGGTAAGGTTCCCAATGGGATCCTGGTTGTTGCCCTACAGTCCAGCCTCCTTTGTTACCGCGAGAGCCAGTGTTGGAAGTGGTTGGAAGAGAACCTGAGACTCAAATCCCTACTCAGCCATAAAGCTCACTGGTGACCTTGGCTCAGTCACAATCCCTCCACCTAATCCACCTCATAGAGTTGTTGCAAGGTTAAAATGAGGAGGAAGAGAACCTTGTGCATCACATTGAGCTTATTGGAGGAAAGATGGGATAGAAACAAACAGTGCAGGGGGTTATTCTGTGGACTCTTCTCTATAAGACTCATGCTCATTGATCTCCAGCAGCAAACTCAGAGCCCTGAATCTGGTCCATCTCCTTATCTGGAGTCAAGATCTTAGTTCCTCCCCCTCCTGTCTATGAGCCACCCCATTTGAAATGAAAAAGGACACAACATCACCTCCACTTTCAAGGATGCTTCTCAAATACTAGTTGTTGGAAGCTGTGGAAAGGGAGAACACCCTTGTCCTCAGGTCTTGCTTATGGGTTTCCCACAGGCACCTGGGTAGCTGCTGGGAGAACAAATGGTGAACTGGATGGACCATCAGCCTGATCCAGCAATCTGTTACTTCTTATATTCTTACATTCCAGTTTTGCATAGAATGTGCTGGGGGGGGGGGGTTGCTGAAGAAAAAATAGGAAAGGGATAAGCAGCAAAGACAGATGCCTAGCATTTTCATTAGGAAGAAGAAGGTTTGGAATAAGAGGATGAGCAGGGTCATTTCCCAAAGCACAGGGAACAATCCAATTAATGAAATTCTAAAGAGTGCAGTGCTTATTAAATAGTCATTCTCACTCCAGAATTCCGGGCAAGAAGAGGGTGAAGGCTGCTAATGCCCAAGCAGCCAAATAGAGAACATTCCATATTGTGTCAATTTGTGTGCATTTATTCATCATACACGTGGTTCATTAGGCTGCTGACAACTAAGAACTGGCGAGCTCCCATCACAGCAGGCACGGCTGCAAGCAATAAAAAATATGCAAGTGCTTGTTGAGAATGCATGTTTATACTAAGATAATAAATTGCACACGAATTCCATCAGATCAGGGAAATGCTGCAGGGGCAGGCAGAGTTCAAAGCTGGTTGTATTCACTATAAAAAAAGCCACGTGTTAGAGCTCCTGCTAATGGAGATGAATGCCTGCAACCTTCATCTGAGAAGGTGACATTTCATGGCAGAAAAGTCAAAGAAATTGTCTGGAACAGAGGAGAGTTTCGAGTTTGGGAAGTGACATCACAAAGCACATTGATGAAAGAGGATGGCAGGATGCTGGCTTTGAAATTTACAAAGGCATTGTGCCATCTTCAACAGATTCCGCTTCAACTGCCAAGAGAGGGCAAGATCCTCAACTAAAACTGCTTTAAAGCATCCTGGATTACCTAAACCAAAAGGCTAAAACTGGCCTATCTAAGCTTCCCTTGAAGCTGCAAAGGGATGGATGGCACTCTGCTGAACTCACAAACATGGGGAAGGAAGAATAATCTATATATATGAAAATGTTAAATGTCCATGTTTGTGTGGGTCCACTTTTCTCCGAATCCGCTTGACCGATTCTCATAAGCCGTTCCTCATAAGGCATTGTTTCCAGGCCTTTGACCATTTTTGTTGCCCTGGAAACAAATGCCTTATGAGGAATAGCTTAAGGAGCTGGGTATGTTTAGCCTGGAGAAGAGAAGATAAAGGGATGATATGATAGCCATGTTCAAATATATAAAAGGTTGTCATATAGAAGAGGGGGAAAGGTTGTTTTCTGCTGCTCCAGAGAAGCGGACATAGAGCAATGGATTCAAGCTACAAGAAAGAAGATTCCACCTAAACATTAGGAAGAACTTCCTGACAGTAAGAGCTGTTCGACAGTGGAATTTGCTGCCAAGAAGTGTGGTGGAGTCTCCTTCTTTGGAGGTCTTTAAGCAGAGGCTTGACAGGCATATGTCAAGAATGCTTTGATGGTGTTTCCTGCTTGGCAGGGGGTTGGACTGGATGGCCCTCGTGGTCTCTTCCAACTCTATGATTCTATGATTGCGTTGAAATTTTGACACAACGTTCCATTCCAATACATGAGTGTTTGCATAAACTTAGATTATATATGTCACACCTGTCAGGTAAAAACATGGTTTTCTGTAAAAATAGCCAAACAGACGCCATATCCTTTTGTGTAGCAATAGCGCCATCTGTTGGACGTCAAAGGAAAAGATCCTATAGAACATTATAGGGGGGGGGGAGGGAATAAAGCAACGTTTCTAGACTTCCCCCCCTACTACTACTACTACTACTACCTTGCCATTCCAGAACCATAGCCACCAGGGGAAGAGGGAGGACGGCAGGTAGCCTGGGAGGCAGAGCAGGCCTTGCTGCTCCTCACCTCCCACCACCCGCGGTTTAGATCTAGAGACGGATTGTTTCTCACATGGACAAGTATATGTTGCATGTTCTAGAGTCGGCAAACCAGAAAATCTCTATATCTTCACAAACAATGGAACAACAAAAAAATATTGTCTACCCACTAGTATTGTGATATTCTACAACTTTGAAACGTCAACTTTCTCTTTCCTTTCATTATAATTTAACGCACTGAGCCACAGCAACGCGTGGCCAGGTACAGCTAGTATCTAATAAATATATCCTCTCCTAGCATCTATACACATCCCTACAAGCCAGAAGGAGAACAGAAGAATATAAGAAGAGACTGCTCGATCTGTTTGTGCAAGGAAAAATAAGTATATAAAGGAGAATTCCCTGGATGCCATGATCAAGGTTTGGGGCAAGTACTATTTGGTGAGAGATTTAAAATATAAAACATGCAGCAAAGCAAAGCATGGAAAGATAGGCTGTTAGACTTTTAACAGAATGCCCTTGTGAGTTCCAAAACTTCCCTCCTCCCCTAGCATAGAAAAAGACCACACATTTGGTTAGTAAAAAATGTTGTTGTTGTTGTTGTTGTTGTTTCCCAAAAAACTTCATAAAACAGGCTTGCCTTCAGATGTCTTCTAAAAATCAGATAGTTGTTTATTTCCTTGACATCTGGTGGAAGGGCATTCCACAGAGTGGGGGGCCACTATCAAGAAGGCCCTCTGCCTGGTTCCCTGCAACCTCACTTCTTGTAGTGACTGAGGGCACTGCCAGAAGGCCCTCGGAGCTGGACCTCAATGTCTGGGCTGAACAATGGGGGTGGAGATGAAGGGAACGCTGTGGATGCAGCCTATCTTGATTTCAGCAAGGCCTTTGACAAGGTGCCCCATGATATTCTTGTAAAGAAGCTGGTAAAATGCGGGCTAGACAATGCTACCATTCAGTGGATTTGTAACTGGCTTACTGACCGAACCCAAAGGGTGCTCATCAATGGCTCCTCCTCATCCTGGAGAGAAGTGACTAGTGGGGTGCTACAGGGTTCTGTCTTGGGCCCAGTCTTATTCAACATCTTTATCAATGACTTGGATGATGGGCTTGAGGGCATCCTGAGCAAGTTTGCAGACGACACCAAATTGGGAGCAGTGGCTAATACCCCAGAGAACAGGATCACACTTCAAAATGACCTTAACAGATTAGACAACTGGGCTAAAGCAAACAAGATGAATTTTAACAAGGAGAAATGTAAAGTACTACACTTGGGCAAAAAAAATGAAAGGCAGAAATACAGGATGGGTGACACCTGGCTTGAGAGCAGTACATGTGAAAAGGATCTAGGAGTCTTGGTTGACCACAAACTTGACATGAGTCAGCAGTGTGATGCACCAGCTCCTATTGCCAATGCAATTCTGGGCTGCATCAATAGGAGTATAGCATCTAGATCAAGGGAAGTAATAGTACCACTGTATTCTGCTCTGGTCAGACCTCACCTGGAGTAATGTGCCCAGTTCTGGGCACCACAGTTCAAGAAGGATACTGACAAGCTGGAATGTGTCCAGAAGAGGGCAACAAAAATGGTCAAAGGCCTGGAAACAATGCCTTATGAGGAACAGCTTAGGGAGCTGGGTATGTTTAGCCTGGAGAAGAGAAGGTTAAGGGGTGATATGATAGCCATGTTCAAATATATAAAAGGATGTCATATAGAGGAGGGTGAAAGGTTGTTTTCTGCTGCTCCAGAGAAGCGGACATGGAGCAATGGATTCAAACTACAAGAAAGAAGATCCCACCTAAACATTAGGGAGAACTTCCTGACAGTAAGAGCTGTTTGGCAGTGGAATTTGCTACCAAGAAGTGTGGTGGAGTCTCCTTCTCTGGAGGTCTTTAAGCAGAGGCTTGACAGCCATATGTCAAGAATGCTTTGATGGTGTTTCCTGCTTGGCAGGGGGTTGGACTGGATGGCCCTTGTGGTCTCTTCCAACTCTATGATTCTATGACACTCCTTTAAAGGTCATAACCAAGACTTTGAATTTTGCTCAGAAACATTATGGGAGCCAATGTAGGTCTTTCTGAACCCGTGTTATATGGTCTCAGCAGGCATTCCCAGTCACTAGCTGCCACATTCTGGATTAATTGTAATTTCTGGATCACCTTCAAAGGTAGCCCCACGTAGAGCGCATTGCAGTAGTCCAAGCGAGAGATAACTAGAGCATGCGTACCAGATGGAGCTGATAGACTAAGGTTACCAGATGTCCCCATTTCCCGGGGACAGTCCCCGGATTTACAAATCAGTCCCCTGACAAAATCCATCTATTTAGTAGGAAGTTGGAAAGTGTCCGTGGATTCATTGAAAAAAAATCTGGTAACCTTATGATAGACATAGAATTGACCTGCACCTCCTTGGCGAGCTGTGAGTCCAAAATGACTCCCATGCTGTACTCCTGGTCCTTCAGGAGCACAGGAACCCCTTTCAGGGCCAGGGAGTCCCCCCCACCCGCCCGCCCCCTGTCTCCCCAAAGCAGTACTTCTGTGCTGTCACGATTCAACCTCAATCTGTTAGCCACCATCCATCCGCCTCCAGATACTCACACAGGACCTTCACTGCCTTCACTGGATCTGATTTAAAAGAGAGGTAGAGCTAGGTATTATCCACATGCTGATGAACACTCAGCCCAAACCCCCTGATGATCTCTCCCAGCGGCTTCATATGGATGCTAAAAAAGCATGGGGGAGAGGACAGAACCATGAGGCACCCCACAAGTGAGAACCCAGGGGTCTGAACACTCATCCCCCAACACCACTTTCTGGACATGGCCCAGGAGGACGGAGAGGAAAAACTGTATAACAGTGCCCCCGGCTCCCAGCCCCTCTAGATGATCCAGAAAGATGGTATCAAAGGCCACTGAGAGATCCAGCAGAACTAGGAAACAGCTTTCACCCTTGTCCCTAGCCCGCTGGAGATCATTGACCAGCACAACCAAGGCAGTTTCAGTCCCATAATGATGCCTGAATCCCAATTGGAAGGGATGCATCCTCGAGGCATGCCTAGAGTTGTTCAGCAACCACCGTTCAATCACATTGCCCAAAAATGGAAGGTTTGAGACTGGGAAATAGTTGGCCATATCAGCCAGGTTCAAAGATGTTTTTTTAAGAAGCGATTTAATAACCGCCTCTTTCAGCGGGTCTAAGAAGGCTCCCTCACAGAGGGAAGCATTCACCACTCTGCAGAGCCCATTGGCCAGCCCTTATATTGGACAAACAGGCCAAACCCTACGCCAAAGGATAAATGGACATAAATCTGACATCAGGAATCACAAGACAGAGAAACCAGTAGGAGAACACTTCAATCTCCCAGGACATTCTATACAAGATCTCAAAGTAGCTGTCTTGTTACAAAAGAATTTCAGAAATAGGCTGGAAAGAGAAGTTGCTGAACTGCAACTTATCACCAAATTTAAAACCATGGAGAAACCTGGTCTGAATAAAGACATTGGATTGTTATCTCATTATACATGATAAAACTATCTTTAGCCATCTCATCCCTTGCTTTGGTCTCTAAGGTGCTACTGGAAGGGGGAAATATATTGTTTTCCTTGCTTTTTCCTGTAGACCAATTGCAGTAGTAAACAGTCGGGTCTCCACACCTATCAGTCAATCACCCATTCCCACGACCCTCCCCACCCTCTCACTATATTTAAGGATCTGGTGACTTCTGTTTCAGTGTATCTGAAGAAGTGTGCATGCACACGAAAGCTCATACCAATGACAAACTTAGTTGGTCTCTAAGGTGCTACTGGAAGGAATTTTTTTATTTTGTTTCGACTATGCAAGATCAACATGGCTACCTACCTGTAACTACAACATGTTAGCCTCCTCTTGAATGGGGAGCTCAAGCACAGGGGCCAAGGGTGGCCCTCTGACCTTTTCTATGTGGCCCATAACACCCCTGCCCCGCCCCGCCCCACCGGCTAGCCACACCCTCTCCCTGGCCTTGGTTCACATCCTCCTAGGTGTCCTTGCCTGGCTGCAGTGTGTTCTTGAACTCTAATCATAGATGTGGGTGTAGACATTGGCCTCCTTACCAAGTTAAATTTCTCACTTCAGCCTGGCCCCTGGAAGGTGGCCCAGGAGGGTTTGTGGCCTTCAGGTGGAGATAAGTCTTAATGGATAGTCACAGAAACCATTTGCAACATGAATGGAAATCACTGCCAAAAACAATGAAAAGTACACAGAGAGCCCAGAATAGCTCCCACTGTGAACCAAGACCAGACCAGCAGAGTCATGGTTGAGTGGAACTGCACTGGATTAACTCATCAGTACAGAGAACAGCCTTTGATTTAATTTGAAAGATTACAAAATTATATTTCTCTGCTGATTTTCCAGGTGACAGGATTAGATGTGGAGCATTCTGCTTTCTCCCTATTCCTTCTAACATAATTTGACAGCAGTGGCTTTTAGTACAAGGCACTGTTCGATGGGCACCATAATGAAAATGTCTGGGGAATAGCACAGCAGAATAGGGAGAGCTTGTTTTCTTCTCTCCAGAATGCACTCAATTGGTCAAGGCCAGGCAATTGAATCTGCAGGATCTTGATGAGCTACAGAAGCTATTCATGCACACCAGCGGGATGGTGCTTAGGGACTGACAATATGCTTGCTGCAATTTCCAGAAGCAATTCTGCCAAAAAGTGGCATCACATTTTGAAAATTGATCTGCAAAAGCAGGTGTGCTATTTTTTGCAAGGGCACAATTTTCCCAATAGGACCATATGCAACAAATGCATGCTGCCAGTGTAAGGATTTTGGCTTGCACAACAGACCATCATCCCCTAAATCTCTTCGGAGCAGATTTGAGGAGGGTGTGTGGTAAACACAGGGAGAGGAGAGGGGAGAAGGTTCTGTTGCTCATTAGTTGAAGACTGCCCCCAGTTTGCATCTGATCATAGACACAACTGCAAATAAGCCGCACCTTTAAAATTCAAGGCTTATTTATGGGTACAGCCCAGTTCCCAGCAATATTGCCCTGAATGGGGGACAGGGGAGAACTTGGCACCCCACCCCACCCAAGCCAGTGCTGGCAGTCAAGTTTGAGCACACTGTACGCCCGCTTCCTGGCAATACCACCCTGAACAGGGGCCGTGGGGTGGCCTGTGCTGGTGCTCAGCCCCCCATTCCCAAAGCTTCTGACTAGGCTCTCAGCATGAGAGATTTTTAGGTAAGTGACATGTCAGAAGGGGCGATTGACTGTTGATGGTTTTATTTTCAGTACTTAGTTTTTGTTTGCCTAAGATCTAGACAGTGTAAACAAAGGATTTGGGCAGGTTCACATTTTCTTTGGTGCTTTGCAGGAAGGCTGTGGGGGATGCCTGAAGCAGATTGATAAGGAAGAAAATGAAGATATGTTTTGGGTGTTCTCTGCATTTAACACATTGGTGTGATTGTCTGTGTAAGCTTGTTTGTGAATAAAGACATTGACTTGTGAATTGTTGTGTGTCTGCTGTAGAGTCAGTACATGGCACTGTGTAGTCACTTATTTCATAGCCCTCAACTCATGGTTCTTATTACAATATAAAGTTATTAGTACAAATATAGGCAGTTTAAGTTCATCATTCATAACATAATGGATCGAAGAGCAATACAATGATACAACATAAGAGAATATAAAATAGAGATACAAAATACATACAAAATACAGATATAGAGATACAACATGTTATAAGAATTTAAAGTCTCAAATATATAAATTAAATGTACAAGGCAAACACGTACATAAATATATAAACCACATGTCTGAAACACAGGAAGACAGTCCTGAAACCATTTTGACTCTCCCAAACTGACCAAATGTTTCTCTGCAAGGAGGTAGGAAAAGAAAAAACCTCCCCATTGTCTCTGTGCTCACAAATTCTGCCTTAAGGGCATGTTTAAGATGTGAGTAGGACAAGGGTGTCAAACTCAAATTCATCGGGGGCCGCATCAGCAGTTTGGTCACCCTCAAAGGGCCGGTTGTATCTGTAGGACTATGTGTCCACTCTTTATTATCATAAATTATTGTCACTGCATTCAAATATTACTGTTTTTTGTAATAATGTAAGTAATAACTAGCTCTGAAAGCAGAAACATAGTCAGAATAATGGCAAGTAGATATTCAAATGTACAATTATTGTACAATTTATTGAAAAATGATTTTTGGTAACAGACAGTAATTATTTTTTTAAAACATACAAATATTTCCAAACACTGTTTATTACACATATGGCAAACACAAGGCATTAACTTTTTTAAAAAACTTTTCTGACTAGATGGCTGACATTGTTTTCCTGAGGTCAGTCCATCGATGTCTGGCGTTAGGTCTTGTGCTGTAGCAATCCGCAAAACAGCATCTGATGTCAAACAAATAAACAACTATCTGACTTTTAGAAGACACCTGAAGGCATCCCTGTATTGGGAAGTTTTTTAATGTTTGATGTTTTATTGTGCTTTTAATTCTGTTGGGAGCTGCCCAGAGTGGCTGGAGAAACCCAGCCAGATGGGGGGAGTATAAATAATAAATTGTTGTTGTTGTCGTTGTCATATATACCCCAGTCTGGAAAAAACAAATTCAAAGGTTGGATGTTGTCTATCAGGGATGCTTTAGCTGAGACTCCTGCTGCCTTGCAGGGGTGGGTTCGACTGGATGGCCCCTGAGGGACCCCTTCCCACTTCAGAACGCTATGATTCCGTGACTCTCCTTCCTTGGGGTTTTAAAGCAGAGGATGTATGCCCGTCTATCAGGGATGCTTTAGCTGAAACTCCTGTCTGGTGGGGGGTTGACTGGATGACCTCTGGGGGTACCCCTCCCCACTCCACACAAAGCTGCGATATTTCCCCCTGCTGCCTGCCTCCTGAGTGGACGATGGGCCTTGCGGAGTGAGGGAAGCCCTCCTCTCCCCCGGCCCCTAAGGCCCTGCGCCCCTTCCTCCTCCTCCGTCCCAGGACCCACCTGGCACTGGCTCAGCTCCTCCGTCAGGCCCCGCACTTCTTCCTCCAGGGCCGAGACCCGCAATGCTGCTGACGCGGCCGGAGCAGGACTCTTTCTCCCCCCTTTGGAAGCAGAAGCCATGCTGAGAGGAAACCCTTCCTTAGGGGGTGAGCGGCAGTTGGGGGGAGGTGGGCGCGCGGAGAAGCTATAACGCTGAACCTTCACCTCGCGCGCCACTGAAAATCGAAAGCGCACCTGCGAACCAATGAGACGAAGGGCTCCGCTAAAGCCCCGCCTCCTCCTCCTCCTTGTCCAGCCTCCCTCTTGCGTCCTTCTTCTGCCCGCTTTTGCTTGCTTTTGTAATGTGTTTCTCCAGAACGGGAGGGAGGGAGGGAGGGCGGCGATAGGAACCACAGGAAAAAGCACGCCGCGTCCCACATTGCCTGTTTCAGGGGCGGAGCCGAGGAGCCGAGCAGCCGCCCGCCAGGCTCCGTGGAGGCGCGGCGGGCGGCAGGCGGGCCACATCACAAGGTCTGCCTGGCCGGATTAGGCCCGCGGGCCTTGACTTTGACACCCGTGGAGTAGGATGAGCCTGTGACCTGGCTCAGGAATTAAGTATTTATCATTACAAAAGAATGGCCAGGCTGCCCAGGTAATCCAATCAGTGACCATTAACAGTTTTCTACAAGACAGGGCTTTCGTCCCCTGTGACGTATTTCTGCTGGAGACTACCTCTTTCTGTGATGTATTGGGGGGTGGTCTTGGGCTATAGGCTGGCACCTTCTATATAAGAGCTGACACACCTTTGTTCTGGGTGGCTCCTCCCTTCTGCATGTGGTGAGTGAGGACCCTTTTGCAACAGTTTAATAAAGATCAGGCTTACCTGCTGCTTTGCTTCCGAATATTCTCTGGCTGGCCCCTTTTAGTTTCTCCTACCGATAGGGAACCCACTTAAGGACTCTATACAAGCTCTTGGATATCCCATAAGAGAAAAAGGGCAGATTTTGTTTACAACAAACATTGCAGCTTGGATACAAAGTATATACAACAAAACTAATG
Source organism: Zootoca vivipara (assembly GCF_965207765.1). Taxonomy (NCBI): domain Eukaryota; kingdom Metazoa; phylum Chordata; class Lepidosauria; order Squamata; family Lacertidae; genus Zootoca; species Zootoca vivipara. The sequence goes on along the minus strand of NC_142589.1, from coordinate 1,568,528 downwards.
CAGACTGAGCACATAAGGATACAGCATAAAAGTATAAGCAAAAGTCAATGAAGTACAGTGGTACCTCGGTTTATGAACACAATTGGTTCCGGAAGTCTGTTCATAAACTGAAGCGTTCATAAACTGAAGCGAACTTTCCCATTGAAAGTAATGGAAAGTGGATTAATCCGTTCCAAATGGGTCCGCGGTGTTCGTAAACCGAAAATTCATAAACCAAGGTGTTCATAAACCAAGGTTCCACTGTAGTGGGATACTGGCATCCCTTTAATATTCTTACAACAAAAACATTAAAAAACTTTATTTAAAAAACAAGGCTTCAGATGACGAGTTAAAGCTACTCAGAAGCAAAGAAAGCAAGAGGACTGTCTTGTCTGACTATTAATTAGCTAGCACTCAAGGTGGTGCAAGTTGAACAAGAGGTTCCTGAGCATAGAACAGAATTCAATTTGGCAACATGACTGGTAGCAGTGATCCTTTCACGATGAGAGCTGTCATTGTTGTTGTTGTTTAGTCATTTAGTAATGTCCAACTCTTCGTGACCCCATGGACCAGAGCACGCCAGGCACTCCCGTCTTGCACTGCCTCCCGCAGTTGGTCAAACTCATGTTCGTAGCTTCGAGAACACTGTCCAACCATCTCGTCCTCTGTTGTCCCCTTCTCCTAGTGCCCTCCATCTTTCCCAACATATGGGCCTTTTCCACGGAGTCTTCTCTTCTCATGAGGTGGCCAAAGTATTGGAGCCTCAGCTTCAGGATCTGTCCTTCCAATGAGCACTCAGGGCTGATTTCCTTCAGAATGGATAGGTTTGATCTTCTTGCAGTCCATGGGACTCTCAAGAGTCTCCTCCAGCACAATAGCCCAAACGCCGAGTTTAAGCAAAACTGACCCGAATCATAAGACCTGATATGACCTAATTGACTTACGATCATAGGACTTAATTGGTAGAGCTTTCCAGATGAGCACTCACCTCTCCCATCATGTTTTTTGATCACCTGACCTTCATTAGTCTTAGCCTTGAAGGCCTAATAAGGGACACCTGTGCTCAGCCTCAGTATTCAGGAATCCCAGCAGTTTCCCCACACTGTGTGAGGCCAAACTTTGGCGTCCCCAAATGGATCTTCTCCATTATGCATCTTCTCAATTTTGCACCCCCTCCCTCAGCTTGGCACACCACCCTAAATCTGGTGCTGAGAAGGGGTGCACTTTGCTGTTCCCCCACCAGACAGCCAAACATGTTGAGCACTCCAATGCCTTCCATTGGTTAGCAGGGAAGGAACAAAAAGCGGAACAAGCGTGTTTTGACTGTTCCCAAAGGAAGGAAAACCATTGCCTCTCTGTAGTGTGTAGCCAGAGTAGCTGACCTAACACATTCAGATGGCCATTTCCCAATGCGGGAAAGCCTGTGAGGAGTTCCCTCTGCTGTCGTAAGGAGGCGCTTCTGCCCTGAGAATTCCCACCATCTGAGAGACTTGTACAATGGAGAGGAAGGGGGTATTAATAATAACTGGGTACTGAAAAAAGGTGAAAAAGAAAAACTCACACCCCAGTTATCAGTGGCCCATGAAAGTATGCTTCCTGCAGAGTCAAAAGAAAAATGCGCAACAAAAGCTGACTTGGCTGAAGTAGGTCACCAGGAGAAAAAAGGCTTTTCTAACCTAGACTTTAATTTTAAGCAAACAAACTCTCTGTTATCAACTAAGCTTTCCCTGGAGACTTTTAAAACTAATTCCAAACACGCTTTATCAGTAGACTCACACTCCTAACCTCCAACACTCTCAACCTCCAACAGAGCCTTATATACAGAGAATAACGTCCACAAAACACCGACACCTGTTTCTTAAACTGACAGTACTGACATCAGACTGGCTCAGGTGCAATTTGATTACTCAAAAAACCCAACAGGGGGTTGGGCAGTGAGGTGGGCTGGGCAGCGTTAGGGGCCGAGGTTGGTGGACCTTCCCAGTCCCAACCCCAAGTGAGGTCTGGGAGAGGCAGAGCGAAATGGGCGCACGCAGGCTCCTCCACCAGGTTGCCCAGCCAGCCCAGCCGCAGCAGGGTCAAGGGGCAGGGGTGCAACCAGGGCTTTCCTGGGCTGCACGCAGAGAGCGCTGGCCAGACAGGGCACCCAGCAGAAGGTCTTGGCAGCCTATTTTGCACCCCCACCCACCCGTGCCCTGGTGGGCGCCCACCTCACCACCCCCTGGCTATGGCCCTGACCTCACTCCTTAGTTTCTTCCCCTAAAAGGGAACAAAAGCTCCTGCCTGGGTGTTGCCTCATGCTAAGGTTGCTGTAGCTCAATGGGAGAGCATCTGCTTTGCTCACAGGTTCAATCCTTAATGTCTCCAGGTATGGTTGAGGAAGACTCCTTCCTGTACTAGGCAGCTGTTGCCAATCAGTGTAGACAATACTGAGCTAGATAGATTCACTGAAGGGCAGCTTCCTGTGTTCCTATGCTTCCCTCCCACTTCAACTTTTCTTTTCTGGTTCCAACCTCCCTCAGGGAATGTGTGTAGAAACAATTCTGTTTACTGGAGTCCCTAACCTCAGGCCACAGTTGCAAACCACCATGAAGCGGTTTAGACCAGTTGGTCACACCCAGGCTACGCTGAGTCACAGGGGAAGGTCCTGGGCTTTGTTTGTTGTGACCTCATGTCCTGCACTTGAGAAATGCAAGCCATAGCTCTGAAACTCCCTGTGAGTAAGAGGCTGTTTATCTAGCCAGCCAAATCTTAGAAACCACTATATGAGCCTTACTTTCATGATAAGATCCCTGGCGGCTTGCCAACCGAGACTTTGCTCAACAAATTAACACATTGCTTCCCAAGTGTTTGATCAGCTGAGGGACATTTACCCTTAGAGCTCATCCAGACTCCCTTTTGTGTCATGTTTCTAGGCACAGGTACTGTCCAAGTTTGCCCTGGCACTTTCCCAGTGAAACCCCTCTCTTTACTGCTGAATTGGAGCAGTGGAAAATGAATTGCCACTTGTTCCGATTCAGCAGTGAAGGAAAAAAAGTGTCACTTTAAAGGGCAGAGCTCTGCCTAGAAAGTGCAGGGCAAAAGGTAAGTGTGGATGAGCCTTTAAATAGGGCCAACAGGGTGAGTCCACTTATTTTAGATCCACTTATTTACTTGGAATTAAGTGATGCTGAGTAAGAGTAGCGGAACAGCAAACTGAGCCGCCACACAGATCAATCACCTGGTCATAGTCTTCTTCACTATGGTGAGATGTTGCATTTGCATTTAAATTAAAGACATTCCTTCTAAATTGACTTCCATCTATATACATTAGCAAATGCAAATTTTTGCACATCTTTTGTCCTCTTTTTTTCCTTCATCTTGACCAAGTGATCACCCTAGCAGGATTGCAGACTTCATCTCTCCCCCTGAAATGAATGGGGCCTGCATTTGTCTGCAGTGTGCCTGTAATTCTTTGCTAGTTTGTATTATATTTTGGAATGGGACAGGCAGGTTCATCCTCAGCACCTGGCAGCCCTGGGCAGCTGCCACGTCCCAGGCTATGTCTGAATGTGTAGTCAAGGTTCTGCAGAATCACTGCAAATTCCTGGAATGGAGTATGGATAATGGATTATTCATCACCAAAGAAGACAGAAGAGGGCACAGACATATCCTGATTTATATGTAGAGATGTGAATTTGGAAACAAACATACGATCCATCTTATCTTGGAGAAGAGTGTCACCAGGTCACACAGTTATCCTGGTGCTATTTGGTGGGCAGCTGCCTTTAGGGCACCTCCTGCTTTCCCTTTCTACGGTTCTTTATCTTTAACCTGGACGTGAACCCTTCAGATAGGGAACTGTCATTTGCCAAGGAGGACACATGGCCACTCTAATCACAAAAGCCATTTCCTATCCCTACTAAGGCTTACAGACTGAAACAAACTGGCTCTTCTCATTGAGAGGGGCTTTATGTTGGGGGGCAGAACACAGTTGGTCAGTTTATTTACTTGATTTAGGGGGCAACTGCCCCCCCTCCTGGCTACACCCATGGTCCCATGAGTTCCTATTCGCCTGCTGTTACTCTGGAAATATCATTATGCAATTGCTCTTCTTAACCTTGTACAACAAAGCTAAATCAACATATGGCTTAAAATGAAATATGTCATCTCCATGGAAAACAGGCATTCCTCACACAGCTCACTTCTTACAACCAGGCTTGGCTGCAGGGAGAGCTTCACCATTAAATGCAGTCACCTTGGGACCATTTAAAATAAAAAAGCCCTCCCTTAGCTGTGCTCTGTGAGCCGATTCCCCGAAGAACGGCAGGAAAGGCTGAGAAATAATACCTGAATGAGGGAAGTGGAGCAGGAAGGCACAGGAGGCACCTGCTCACAGTCAGGCGATCAGATGTAAAGGAAGGCAGGTGTTTCTGTGCTTCTAAAACAGGGATGCAGAGCTGCAGACCCAGGTGCTGAATGTGGCCCTCCAGGTTTCTTTGTTGGCCCTTGAGACTCTTGCCAGGCCACATCCCCATCTTACTTGCAACAGTGCAGACTCTCCAGGTGTGCCTATTTTCCAGGGACTATACTGGATTTACAGAAGCTGTCTCAGTTTATAATTTGATCCCAGAATGTCCTGCTTTTCCTAAGGACATCCCTATTTTCACTGGAGAAATGATGGAGGATATGGATTTATGCAGTGCTTTTTTCTGGGCGGGAAGCAGGGATACGCATACCCCTAAACGTTTTATGAATCTAAGTTTGGCCTCATTGAGGGGCAGTATTTCAATATGAGTAGGAAAATGAGAGTACCCCTAAACATTTTTTTAGGAATAAAAGCACTGGAGTTATGCAACCACCAAGCCAAGGAGACAAGTAACTATACAACCTTTAGAAGACATCTGAAGGCAGCCCTGTACAGGGAAATTTTAAAAAAATGTTTAATGTTTTGTTATGTTTTTATATATGTTGGAAGCCATCCAGAGTGGCTAGCGCAGGGTTTAAATAATAAAATGATGATGATGATGATGATGATGATGATGATGATGATGATGGACTAGACTAGACTGTCCCTATTTTCATCAGTGAAATGTGGGAGAGCATGCCAACATTTCTGCCTGCCTAGAATGTGTCCTTGAACTCTTATGGTGCTTCTTGACTGGCTAGAAGGGGGAGTGTGAGTATGTATGGGAACTAGCCTTGTGTGTTCAGAGGCAGTACAGTGGTACCTCTAGTTGCGAACTTAATTCGTTCCGGAGGTCCGTTCTTAACCTGAAACTGTTCTTAACTAGAGGCATGTTTTCGCTAATGGGGCCTCTTGCTGCCGCTGCGCCGCCAGCACACGATTTCCGTTCTCATCCTGGGGCAAAGTTCTCAAGTCGAGGGAACTTCCAGGTTAGCGGAGTTTGTAACCTGAAGTGTTTGTAACCTGAGGCGTTGGTAACTTGAGGTGCCACTGTATTCATATCTGCTGCTCCATCATCTGACCCCCACAAACCCCAGACCCATGGCCTAGAGGCTGCCTAGAAAGGAATGGGGCCCTCAGGCTCAACAAGGTTCCTCATCCCTCTTCTAAATGACACTGTGTGGCACCCATGGCCCCAGGCACCCATGGCCACGGGGCCAAGCTGGCACTGCTGCCTGGGGAACTGCAGACCCAATGGCAGATCCTCTCTTGGTTTCTGGAGAACACTTCTGTGTCATCTGAAACCCCGTCAGCCGGTTTTCAGCATGGTTTAGGCTTGCAGTGTAACACATAAATATGCATATTTGAAACATAATGTAGACATAAATACTACATATTAGAAAAGAAATATTGCAGGCATTAAATTTATGCATATCCCTGCTCTGGTAATTATATCAAATAACAAACAGCCATTAAATCATTTATGCAGCAGCAAATTCTTATTAGGTTTTTTTAAGTTTAAACAATCAGCATTAATACGTTTAATGAAATTGTTTATATTCATTTAAGAAGCAGTAAAACTAGGGATGCGAGGAATTCATTTAGCCTGCTTTTTGGAGTGGACCAACCTGATCAGAAACTCCCAACTCTATGTGTGGATTTGAACACAACCTCTAGTTGGATTTCAACTTCTTCAGTTTCTGCAGTCCTCAAAAATTGTGCAGAAAAATATATTTTTTATATAAAGGATGCGAAGAAAATGCATATTGTAATCGTGAATGCTTTGAAAGTGTATTTGATATACAAAATGTGCACAAAATGTATACAAAAGCCATGCTATGGGATAGAATGAAACTACTGGACAGGATGGACCTATGATTTAGTAGTCATATTTATTTATATATTACCCACCCTTCACCAGCAAATTTAAGTGTGAATTACAAGAATTTTAAAATCAGAAATAAAAACAGTTAAAACATATTACATTCACAAGGATATGATGGGCCTGAAAACACACATGTGTCAAAGGTCAAGTAAAGAGGTGCCTCTTCAGCATTGCCTAAATTTGCATCAGGAAGCAATTCATACATGAAATTAACAGCAACAACAGCAACATTCTGCTTGTCTAGATTAGAAGATCAGCCTAGACCCACCTTTTGGCCAGAGAAGGCCCCTTCCCAGACCTGCTGAAAGAGATGGTTATTAAACCGCTTCTTAAAAAAACATCTTTGGATCCGGCTAATATGGCCAACTATTGCCCAATCTTAAATCTTCCATTCTTGGGCAAAGTGATTGAGTGGGTGGTTACTGAACAACTCCAAGCACGCCTGGAGGATGTGAGCCATTTGGATCCCTTCCAGTCGGGATTCAGGCCTCAGCATGGGACTGAAACTGCCTTGGTCGCACTGGTTAATGAGATCCGGCTGCTAGGGACAAAGGTGAATGCTGTTTCCTAGTTCTGCTGAATCTCACAGCAGCCTTTGATGCCATCGACCATTACATTCTTCTGGACTGGCTAGAGGAGCTGGGGCACTGCTATACAGCTTCTGATTCCCATGACCCCAACGTACTACTGCGGCTGTTTAATCATTTTATGGTGGATCTTACAGCCTTTTTTATGATACCTCCCCAAGTGGTAAATCGCAGCCAGTATAACTCTGGTGCCCCCTGGTATGACTCTCAGTGTAAACAAGCTAGAACCCTTTTGCGCTCAATTTATAACGAATACAAGGTCTCAGGTGCTATAATTACATATTTTCAAGCCAAAATGGCCTATAAACAGGCCCAAACAAAGGCTAAACACACCTGGCAATCAAATTGCTGGCAGGCTTTAATTGCAGCATCCAAATCGCATAGGTCACATGAATTTTGGTCACTAATTAATATAAGAGTGAGAAAATACCCCCTGGCCGTTATCCCTGCTCCTACTTGGGAGCAGTTTTTGAGGAAGTGCTTCTCACAGGTGGACGCACCATCTGCCTGCTTCGAGCACCTGTTTTGCCATCTACCCATTTGGCCTCCTACCGACCCGGGGTCAATAAAAGACTTGATATCTCAACTGAAAGTGGGTAAGGCACCTGGGCCTGATTTGGTCCCAGCGGAGGCGATTAAGTCACATCCTGAGTGGTGGGCTGGAATTCTGACCAAAGTTTTTGATGCTATAAACACCACAGGTCTCATTCCCAAGTCGTGGAAGGAGGCTATTATCATCCCAATTCACAAAAAAGGATCCACCGCTAACTTGGGGAACTATCGTAACATCAGCCTACTTTCAATCCTAGGGAAAATCTATGCCCGCTTTCTGCTGTCCAAATTGACCCAGTGGTCGGAAGAGTCCAACTTAATCAGTCATGAACAAGCAGGTTTTAGACCCAATCGCTCCACAACGGACCATGCTATAATTCTTTACCACCTTGCACTGAAATACTCTACCCCCAGTCAGAGCTATTTATGTGCTACCTTTATTGACTGGAGGGCAGCTTTTGACAGCATCCCCAGAAACATCTTATAGGTGAAACTTGCTACTTGGGGCATTGACAGAAAACTCTTATGGCTTATGATCCAACTGCATGAGGGATCAGTTGCCAGAGTGAGACTAACTCTAGCAGGCGAACTCACGAATTCAGTGCCTATAAACAAGTGAGTCTGCCAAGGCTGTATACTAGCTCCCTATCTCTTTAATTTGTATATAAGTGATATGAGAAAACCCCTAATCGAGTCGCCCGTCAATATTCATGACCCCCGCCTTGCGGATTATCGCTGCCCACTGCTTCTGTATGCAGACGACGCAGTAATTCTTTCCTATTCTCGAGTTGGCCTAAATAGAGCACTGAAGATCTTTGTTTCCTATTATCAAACCAATCAGTTAACCATCAACCATTCTAAATCTAAAATAATGATTTTCTTCAGTAGCCGAAAACTATACAAGTGGAAGCTCGATGGAGCAACAGTAGAACAAGTTGCCAAATTCCAATATTTAGGTATATTTTTTCAACAAAACTTGAGATGGAAAGCACAAATTCAATATCTCCTCAATAAGGCTAAAACTGTGTCCCACGCATTTCTCCAGTTTTATGTCTCAGATGGGGCTCTGCACGTGCCTTCGGGGTTGAAGGTGTTTAATGCGAAAGTAGCTGCCATACTCGCATATGCTGCACCACTTTGGGCTGCCTTGGCAAATTTTTCCCCTCTTGAGACCCTCCAAAATCAATTTTTACGGCGTATTTTGAAACTTCCCTCATGTGTGAGCAATGCGGCTATGCGTCTGGAACTGAAGATCCCCTCGCTAGAGACACTTCTGTGGAAACGGGTTTTCAATTACTGGCTAACTCTCTGGCACAGATTACCAAATTATCTAGCCCAATGTTTATGGCGTGACAAATTCACCAGTCCCTGGGCCAGCAAGATCCATGCCAAGCTTTTGCTTTTTGGAATCTCCCCCCCCCCCCCTAGAATCTTTAAATGTTGATCTTACCACAGCTAAAAAAATTATCAATCAGAGATTGGATGATACAGAGTTGCAACGTAATCTTATGTTGGGGAGGGGTATGTTCGCCTCGGCACATGGGCGTTACTCCCGCAAAGCATGTTCCAGCTTATTTATCATCCCTCTCTATTGCCAGCCATCGTTTTGCGTTTATTAAAGTGAGGTTCAATGCTTTCCCCTCCAACAACCTTCTTCACAAATTCTCTAAGGGCCGAGTCTCAGTTCTATGTTCCTGTGATAACCAGTCGACGGAATCCCATCAGCATATAGTTTTTACTTGCCCTCTGTATAGTGCTGTCTGGATAAACCTACTGAGACTATTAGTCCAAAAATTCTCTGGACTTCCAGTAGAGACTCATCTCACCCTATCACTGCAAGGCACTGACTCGTTTGTAACCTTGCAAGTGGCAAGATTTTTAACTTCTGTTCTGTCCTATAAGAGGATCATATTGTTTTTCCTAATTTTATATTATCTGTAATTATTATATTTTAGCCCTATATTTATTTTTACTGATTGTAAAGCAAGTATGTCTCGTTGTGTCTATTTTTATGTGCATATGAGCTTAAAGCTGAAATAAATCTATCTAACTATATTTTGAATGGTTTCAGGAGTCAAATGGACTCCCAGAACACATTCTGTCCAAGAACCAAGGTATGACTGTACTTTGAAAACTGCAGGCTGTAATGTGGTCCCCTTCCTTTCAAATTCAGGTTTTTGAAACGCAATGTTGCACAATGACCAGAGCATATTGGGAGTAAAGGTAAAGGGACCCCTGACCATTAGGTCCAGTCACGGACGACTCTGGGGTTGTGGCGGTCATCTCAGTTTATTGGCCGAGGGAGCCGGCATATAGCTTCCGGGTCATGTGGCCAGCATGACTAAGCCGCTTCTGGTGAACCAGAGCAGTGCGCGGAAACACCATTTACCTTCCTGCTGGAGCAGTACCTATTTATCTACTTGCACTTTGATGTGCTTTCGAACTGCTAGGTTGGCAGGAGCAGGGAACAAGCAACGGGAGCTCACACCGTCACAAGGAATCGAACCACCGATCTTCTGATCAGCAAGCCCTAGGCTTTGTGGTTTAACCCACAGCAGCACCCGTGTCCCTTCTGGGAGTACCTTATGGCAAAGCTCCTAACCCAGAGATTTCCAAACTGTGTTAGTGTGTCGGCTATAGTGTGTAGGTGTGTTGCATGAACATTCCTCGCACTCGTCTTGGGACTGGAAAGGGGTGAGTTTAACCTCTGGTTTGCTAATAAAACTGAATTACTGTGTCACAAAATGATGCATGTCTAGAAGATGTGTCACCAACATGAAAAGTTTGGAAAGCTCTGCCCTAACCTGAGGTACTTCATGGCTGAATACTAGTTTCCTTGGTCAGAGCAGAAAAAAATAGAAAAGCAACCAGAAAGAGAAGCACCAGCAAAACAAGCTATTAAGCCTTTGATCATCAAGTTCAGTGGTTCCCAGTTAGGGGTCTAGGGACCCCTGGGGGTCCATGGAACACACCCAGGGACTCCGCAGCCCCATATCTTGGCTCCCCCATCTACTGTAATTTTTTGTCATTTTTGCATGGTAATATCACAAATTTTATGGTCTGTTTTAGTGCTAAACAAAAATTTAAAAAATCCTTCCAGTAGCACCTTAGAGACTAACTAAGTTTGTCATAGGTATATGACAAATATACCTATGACTTATACCTATGACAAACTTAGTTGGTCTCCAGAGCTCCTAACAGGGCTTGCCGGGGAGTAAAGGGGTCGCTTTGGGCTCTGCTGAGTAACTTTGTCTCCAGAAAGCCCAATCTGGAGCTCTTTTGGGGCCGCGTCGCTCTCGCGGCTCTCCCTTCCCCCTCTCAGAGCCCTTTCCCTCGGAGCTCGAGGGGAGCGTTGCCGCGCAGCACTGGCAGTAGACCGGAAGTTACTCCGGTAGACCGGAGGTTACATATAGCCATCAAGGAAGTAGCTGTTGATAGACTTATCCTCCATGGATTTGTCTCACCCTCAAAACCATCTGAACTAGCTGACCTCCAAAATATAGGTTTATAAGACTCTGCAGTGTCTTCAACTAGAATGATAAGAAGGTATACAAAACAGTTGGCACTCTTTAAAGCAGAGATAGTGAGCTCTGGCCCTCCAGATGTTGCTGGAAAATAACTCCCATAATCCCTGACTATTAATGCTGACTGGAATAGATGTGAGTTGGAAGTCCAACAACATTTGGAGAGCCACAGGTTCCACACACTTCACTCTTCCAAAACTAAACAGTCTGTCCCAGGAGAGCCACGTGCTATCGTCTTGCAAAAACATTGCTGGTAACTATTTATGTCTTGTGCCACTGATACAAGTGGGCTGTGTGCGCCCCTGCTTGTAATATTTGCCCGCCCTGCCCACCCCCCTCACTAACCTCCCATAACCCCACCACCTCTCATTACCATCCCCCCCCCATAATATTTTATTAAAGTTTTTTCATAATACGATAAAAGAGAGGAAACCACCATGTCTGAGCCTGGGGACCTCTCAGAGACTTAATCTAAATCCATTCCAGACTGCACTGACCCTTAACTGTCTAGTGTCTGGTATGAAACAAGTCAACTGGAGGAGGTGGCTGATTGCCCTCACCCAGTCCAGACCACAGATAAGGAGCCTGTAACCTTCCAGAGATGGCTTGACTCCCAAATCCTTACAGCCCCAGCCTGAATAAGCAATGGTCAAGAATGATAGGAGTTGGAGTCCAACAATCGTCTGAAGGACCAAAGATTGATTCTCCACCACTGGTCTAGACCAACAGACTCTGAAGTTGATCTTCAAGTCAAATATACAGAGCCTTAGTCATAGTCAGTTTAAAATGCTGCCACTCGCCCAGGACTCATCATGAAGTGGTATATCACAAACCCTGACTCAGGCTGGCCTATATCCTGCTCTGTGAGGGGAAAGTTTGGTTCATGGTTGCCTAGGAACCCCTCAAAAAACAAGCTTCAAGGCAGCAAACCAACCAGTTACACATTCCTCATCTTCTTTCCCAAAACAAAACTCATAATACAAGCATGTATCTGGAGGCTGAGGCCCTCCAAACCCACCTGAGCTCTGTCAAAACCCAGTTTAGCCACACCCAGCAATCCTCCTCCTTCAGCAACACTGAAATATTCAATAATAATAATAATAATAATAATAATAATAATAATAGCTTTATTGTCATTGTACAACCTGTGTACAATGAAATTAAACGAGCCTCCCTCCCCACCCACCCAAACACTCAATCCCTTATCGAGCAACACACCACCTTGCAAGGAATCCTTACTCTCCATTTTCTGTCCCAAATCTGGGACACCCACCCCATCGTTTCATCCCCGCCACGTCCTTCCACCCCCGCCACCTACCCAGGCCACCTCAGCCTGGTGCCACCTGCAAGTTCGCCCAGGTCACCTCGATCCTCTGCCATTGCCCCCCCCCCAACACACCCAGGTCAACCTGGCCCTCTACACCCAGGGCCGGTGCTAGGGGTTTTGGCGCCCTAGGCAAGATCACCTTCTGGCGCCCCCGCCCCCCCCCCCCAGCCAATCATATTTCAAACACAGATGTATTATAGGAAGAATGAATAGCACAGAATTTGAAATTGTTTATTTTTAAAAAATTGTGAAAACAAGTCATAAAACAATTTCTGATTTATTTTCTCAAACAGAACACAGTTTTAGCACAGAAATCACTTTGAAAAATGTTAAATGTGATGCTGAAATTTAAGTCTCTTTAATGTTTCAATTTCAAGCAAATCAAAATCTTATTTTACATGCCTTTTCCTTTGCAAATTTTGTTAACAATTCCTTCAGGTCAAGTGCTGATGCTTCAGCATGTTTGATTGATATAGTTGCCAAACCAACCACTGTTTATACGCGAGTACAAGCCAACCCGAATATAAGCCGAGGCACCTAATTTTACCTCAAAAAACTGGGAAAACTTATTGACCCGAGTATAAGCTGAGGGTGGGAAATGCAGCAGCTACTGGTAAATTTCAAAAATAGGTTAAATGGTAGGTTAAATGTTTTTGAATATTTATTTCAAAGAAAAACAGTAAACTAGCTTAGTTAAATATTGCCAATTTGTGGTTTCAGTGTGGGCAAAAAAGGGAACAACCTGTGTTTTGTGTTTGCAGGAAAAGATTGTTAAGAGGTTTAAGGTGGATAGAAGCTTTTAGGTTTGTGGGAGCTTATAACCATCAATTCTGTGTGGATGTCTATCTGGACATTTGGATATCTTATATGTTCAAATTATGATGGCTATATTGATGGTTACTATATTCTCAGTGTGAGCTGGTGGGTGCGCTTTCTTTTCACTATTGTTTTGTTTTCTCTGTGTTCCTTCCTTTGTTAAATTTGACAAGGTGCCCCATGATATTCTTGTAAAGAAGCTGGTAAAATGCGGGCTAGACAATGCTACCATTCAGTGGATTTGTATCTGGCTGGCTGACCGAACCCAAAGGGTGCTCATCAATGGCTCCTCCTCATCCTGGAGAGAAGTGACTAGTGGGAAGAACCACAGGGTTCTGTCTTGGGCCCAGTCTTATTCAACATCTTTATCAATGACTTGGATGATGGGCTTGAAGGCATCCTGAGCAAGTTTGCAGATGACACCAAATTGGGAGGAGTGGCTAATACCCCAGAGGACAGGATCACACTTCAAAATGACCTTAATAGATTAGACAACTGGGCCAAAGCAAACAAGATGGATTTTAACAAGGAGAAATGTAAAGTACGACACTTGGGCAAAAAAAATGAAAGGCACAAATACAGGATGGGAGACACCTGGCTTGAGAGCAGTACATGTGAAAAGGATCTAGGAGTAAATCACTTGCATAATTTTTGCTTTTGTGGGGATCCTGATCATAATTCTGAATTTCAGTTGCTAGAGCTGTCATTTGCTAAGCTTTCTCTCTCCCCACCCCCAGTTAAAGTAGATGTATATTGTCTCTCAACATAAATGGATCTAGATGTATGTGTAAATGAATACCAAGGCAGTATGCATCTTACAGTCTGCCATTGCTGTCTGTGAACTTTCCTGAGACTGGGCAGTATATAAATTCAATAAATAATAATTATAATAATTACACCCAATGCAGTTGCTGAAATATGCTCAGAAACAGCCATCTGGAGCTCAATAAAGCTGATCTGAAAACAAAAGGTGAGCTTTAGCAAGCCCCAAAACTGTCAGGAGAATGCCCTCCTCTCTGCAGGGGCAGATTTGGAGGGTGAGAATAACTCATGTGGGTCCCCCTGATTCACCCTCTGCAGTCCATTTCTAACCTTCCCCATAGGTGAAACAACAGTAAAGAGCCTGCAGGTGTATAATTAGGGAGTAGGAGCAGAAGGACAATTATATGGGTCATCATTGGGGAGGGGGTGGATTTCTGCTTTCAGCTACCCAAATTTGTCTGTCTCACCCCTTTGAAACTATGTTCCAGGAGGGGGATGAATGAGACTGCTGAGATGAGCATAATTTTTCAAAGACCCTCCTTTACCTTCCTGCTGACGCGGTACCTATTTATCTACTTGCACTTTGACATGCTTTCGAACTGCTAGGTTGGCAGGAGCTGGGACCAAGCAACGGGAGCTCACCCTGTTGCGATGATTTGAACCACCAACCTTCTGATCGGCAAGCCCTAGGCTCAGTGGTTTAACCCACAGCACCACCCACATCCCGCTCAAATTGTACATATGTGCAAATAAACCATATCCCAGAGACACTGTGGTCTCCCCTGTGCCCATTCTAAGGGAACCAGGCCCTGGGTAAGTGGCTGGAACCTCTGGAAACCCTCATCACTTGGAGATTGAGGTGGCAAGTAGATACTACATTAACTACTGTGTACAAGAAAAGTCCTACTGGCCACATGACCTGGAAGCTCCCTCGGCCAATAGAGCGAGATGAGCGCCACAACCCCAGAGTCGGTCACGACTGGACCTAATGGTCAGGGGCCCCTTTTACCCTTCACCTTTTATTATAAAAGTTGAAAAGATCCACTGATAAAATTCTGCCTCTGGGCCCAATTACCTGAATGCAGGGTCACCTGGAAGAGTCTCTAACCAAAAACTTTTACCCCTAACCTCTGGTGCACTAAAGTTCATGATGGTTCTCAATAGTAAACAGAATGCTCAAAGGCACTCCTAGCTCTGTTCTACACAGTACAGGTATTTCAGAGCTGAGCCCTGGCATTGTAAATAAATTCTAGGATTAAGCCCTAGTCCTAGATGGGAAACCTGTGGCCCTCCAGATATTGTGGGACTTCAGCGTCCATCACCCCTAGCAAGAGGGAGTAAGTAAAAAGGATGTAGGTGTCATAGATATGCCATCCCTATTTTTGGTTCCAGTAAAGCATTTCAAGCCACAAGCACTTATACCAACTTTATAATTTATTTGCTCTGCGTGCGCAATAAGTATTACTTATAGCATCATTATAAAATATCACCATAGCTGGTTGCCAGTTAAATTCATTACAAAAAGTGCAACATTTGCAAAATTTTAAAAATTGCATTGATGCAAAAAAAGAACTCAATGTTCCAAAGAGACTTTCAGTCTGTTCAATCAGTTCAGGACAAAACTTTACATTTAAACAAAAACAAACACATTTCGTGCAATTAGTTGAACAACCCACTTCTGCTTGTAAAAGTCATTGTAAGACTAACAGAGTTGCTTACAATGCATCCTGAAACAAAGTTTACTCTGTGAACTTCACCTACTTTCAACACCAAGATGGTGTGTCTTTTCAACAAAAGCAAACAGGCAGTTACTGATCATTTCCCAACCCCTTTTGTTCCAGGAGAAAGCAGGGAGGCTTATGGAAGGCTTTGCACAGTCAATAATTGCCAAACAGACAGCTAAGAAGGAAAATGATCTAGTCTCTCATTAGCCAGGAAAAGTTGAGTCTGATCCAGTGACTGTTTCACCGCCTGCTCCATCCCCGTGATTTGTGGCTGGATTTCTCTGTTGTTCACAGGCTGATTCCCTTACTCACTCTAGCTTGCAAGTTTGAGTCAACCCAGGAAGTCTTTTGCTGTGAACTTTGAAGTGTGCAAAAATGGGGCTGAATCCCCCTGACTGATGTTGCCAGCATCTCTTGCCACACCAGCTTCAAAGCAGCTGGAGGTGCTCGTTTTCAAAAGTGAGGAGTCTGGCTCCTTCCATCCCGTCCTCTCTTTTAAAGGAGCTTCAGTGGACTTTGATGGAGTGTTTCCCAAACTTCAGGAACTGGAAGAGTTTCTCTCTTGTCCTCTGCTTCAAAGCCATGAGCGACATTGCTTTCTCCTCCAGGTCCTGGTCGGTGGCCAGGATGATCTTGGCCCTTTCCTCTGCTTTCCGGTCCCCTGAGTCCCTGAAGAGCTTCTGCAGTGACGCTTGATCCAGGCTTTCAAAGATGTCGGCCACCGCTTTCTTGCGCAAGGCCGTGTCAAATCGATAGCCATGGACGGAAGGGCTCACCCGCAAGGAGCTGGACATGATGCCCTCCTGAGGGTTCCTCTTTGCTTTCGCCGATGTCAGAGGCTCTTTCCCTGGAGCTCCTGCAGAGAACTCTCCGTGACTCAGGGCAGAGCTATTTAAAGGCAATTCTGAGCAAAAGCTGAAGGCAAGGCTGCAGGCTCAAGTTACAGCAATGACATCAGACGGTGAGCTCAACGCCCAGTAACCACAAAGGCCAGTTTAACAGTGAAATTGCCAGGGTCTCTTGTATTGTGACTGCTCCTTCTGCAATGAGGCATTGCTTATTAAATATAAGTATTTGGTCTGAAGGGTTTTGGTCATTTTTTTTCTAGAGTATTTAGTTAAGAGGCACTAAATCAAGGTAGGCTTGTGAAAGTGATTAAAAAAACAAATTTATTTTATCCAAATGTTAACATGAAACATGGGCATAGTCAGGGGGGCAGCTGCCCCATCAAGTAAATGAATAAAAATAACTAACTGACAATTTGCATTAAGATAATTTGGTTCTGCCCCCCCCAAATGCCTGCCCCTCCTAAAATAAATCCTGGGTGGCGCTGTGGGTCAAACCACTGAGCGTAGGGGCTTGCCGATCAGAAGGTCAGCGGTTTGAATCCCCGCGATGGGGTGAGCTCCCATTGCTCGGTCCCAGCTCCTGCCCACCTAGCAGTTCGAAAGCACATCAAAGTGCAAGTAGATAAATAGGTACCGCTCTGGCGGGAAGGTAAACGGCGTTTCCTTGTGCTGCTCTGGTTCGCCAAAAGCAGCTTTGTCCTACTGGCCACATGACCTGGAAGCTGTACAATAACACGAGATGAGCACCGCAACCCCAGAGTCAGTCACGACTGAACCTAATAGTTAGGGGTCCCAGGGGCGTAGCCAGGATCAAAACTGGGGGGGGCAAGCCATGGTCATTCAGGGGCGGGGCCAAGGCACGGAAGGGGAGGGGCCACGAAGTGGGCAGGGCTAAAGGGCCAGCAGGCCTGATGACATCGTGGCGGTGGCAGCAGCGGCCACCTTGTGCTTCTGGGGCTGGTAGCGTTGGCGGCTACCCTGCTTGGCTGGAGAGGACGGGAGGGTCGGGCAGGCGAGAGGGGGTGGCAGGGCGGGCGAGGGCGAGGCAAGACACGGCCGCAGCCACGACGGCTCCGAGGCGTTGCTGCATATCAGCATAATATTTCAACCATGGTTCAAGCCCCACCTTAGGAAAAAAAAATCCTGCATTGCAGGGGGTTGGACTAGATGACCCTTGTGGTCCCTTCCGACTACAATTCTATGATTCTATTGATATATTACCATAGCATATGCATCATTCTGCTTTCTTGAATTGTCCTACTCCTAGGCATAGCATCCAACTCCTAGAGGCCTAGGTGCCCCCCCCCCAATTACTGGTAAATACCGTATTTGAAAGAGTCATCCCCCCATGTTGATGGGCTTTCTATGTGGGGCTTATCTGCCCCCCATATTTTATTAAGGATGGAAGAGGGAGGGAAGGAAGGAAGAAATAGAGAGAGAGATAACTCATATTTGTGGGTGTCTCTGGATGACGCTGTGATGCTGGAACTCTGCAGCCAGAGGACAGGAGGGTCGGGCAGGCGAGAGGGGATGGAAGGGCGGGTGAGGGCGGGGCAAGGCATGGCCGCAGCCACGACGGCTCCGAGGCATTGCTGCATATCAGCATATTTCAACCATGGTTCAAGCCCCACCTTAGGAAAAAAATCCTGCATTGCAGCGGGTTGGACTAGATGACCCTTGTGGTCCCTTCCGACTACAATTCTACGATTCTATTGATATATTACCATACCATATGCATCGTTCTGCTTTCTTGAAATGTCCTACTCCTAGGCATAGCAGCCAACTCCTAGAGGCCTAGGTGCCTCTCCCCCCCCCCCCCAATTACTGGTAAATACCGTATTTGAAAGAGTCATTCTCCCCATGTTGATGGGCTTTCTATGTGGGGCTTATCTGCCTCCCCCCGTATTTTATTAAGGATGGAAGAGGGAGGGAAGGAAGGAAGAAATAGAGAGAGAGATAACTCATATTTGTGGGTGTCTCTGGATGACGCTGTGATGCTGGAACTCTGCAGCCAGAGGACAGGAGGGTCGGGCAGGCGAGAGGGGATGGAAGGGCGGGTGAGGGCGGGGCAAGGCATGGCCGCAGCCACGACGGCTCCGAGGCATTGCTGCATATCAGCATATTTCAACCATGGTTCAAGCCCCACCTTAGGAAAAAAATCCTGCATTGCAGCGGGTTGGACTAGATGACCCTTGTGGTCCCTTCCGACTACAATTCTACGATTCTATTGATATATTACCATACCATATGCATCGTTCTGCTTTCTTGAAATGTCCTACTCCTAGGCATAGCAGCCAACTCCTAGAGGCCTAGGTGTCTCTCCCCCCCCCCCCAATTACTGGTAAATACCGTATTTGAAAGAGTCATTCTCCCCATGTTGATGGGCTTTCTATGTGGGGCTTATCTGCCTCCCCCCGTATTTTATTAAGGATGGAAGAGGGAGGGAAGGAAGGAAGAAATAGAGAGAGAGATAACTCATATTTGTGGGTGTCTCTGGATGACGCTGTGATGCTGGAACTCTGCATGTACAGGAGCCTTGTAAGCAGCTTTCTCTCTGTTTGATTTACAGCAGGCACGTACAACAGGTAGATTGTGATCTACCAGTAGATCACTGGATGTCTGTGGTAGATCACTGGTAGGTCACTGGCACCCCTAAAAAAGGCTCACCCAAAATTTGCCTCCTCCCTCAAAAAAGTTGAACTATGACCTGAAGCCCTAAACAAAAATGGGCCTCCCTCCCTCCTAAAAGAAGCTCAACAAGTTTGACCTAAACCCCAAAAAACAGGGCTTCCCTTCCTTAAAAAAAAACTCAACAGCTTTGACCTGAACCCCCCAAAAGGGGGTAGATCACCCCCAGTTTTAAACTCTGAGTAGATCAGAGTCTCTTGGGAGGTGGCCACCCCTGATTTACATTATACAGATGCAGGAGGAGGGGCAGACTGGAACACCAATGCTTTTTATAAACATCACTGTGTCTGTCAAAGCTACAGCCTCCCCCCTTTCTTATTCACTTCTTTTTAGCCTTGCAGAGCCACCTTAGTCAAATTGAATCCTCTGAGTCTGCACCCTCATTAAATCGCCAATAGAACTCTTAATGCTCCTGAATGCTCATTAACAACTCCCACTTAAGAACAATAGGGTGAAATGGTCAGCTATCGAATCTTGCCTGGGGATATATGCTCCATTGTCTTACCTGCTTAACTACTGGTAGCCACTTTGCTTTATTTATTTGATGTGTTTTTATTACTGCTGTGTCCCCCCCCCCCCAGCAAGCGGAGACTTAGCTGCTCTTGCTAAAGCAAAGCCCTTTCCACTTCAGTTTTTGGAGGGGAAAAGTGCTGGTTATGGTCTGTAAAATACATTATTTTTTTTGCTTCTAGGGGGGGCAGCTGCCCCCTCCTGCCCCCCCCTGCCTACATCCATGAGGGGTCCCTTTACCTTTATGCCCATAACATGAAACATGTTATCACCATGCCAAATGAAGACTAGGCATGTGCATTTTAGTCTGCATCACCCCCATGTCCTGTTCAAGCTGCATAAAGGTTTATAGTTAAACACAGATTTCATAATATATTTTATCTATAAATGTGCTTTTAAAGTATGCTTTGATTATTTGTGTGTGCCAGTAACTGCATTAGAACCAGTGGTGGCAGCAGAAAACTTTTTTGTGCATGGGGTGGTGGTGGTAAATTTCAGATGTTCTCTGAAAGAAAAAGATTAGTATGACTGAAGTCTGGCAAGGGGGGGGACTTGTCCCCTGCCTTCCCTTTGATGTTGCTCATAATAAGAACGTTTACCGGTAGGATTTTTTGTTGGGGGGGCAGAACCTCAGATTTGTATTGATTTGTATTGATTTAGGGGGGAGAGCTGCTTGGGCTATGCCCATGTTGGCAAGGCCAGTGTAAGCCGCCCCATCCTGCTCCTGTCCAGCCCCTTTTTGTGATGTTTTGGGGTCATTTCCGGGTTCAGTGCAATGCAGTCGCTCACATATCAGATGCTCCCTAAACAGTTGCTGCCTGTATAGGAGTTCACAGTTAGTTGATACTTCAGCATCCAGGGACATATTTGGATTCCACATACATTAAATCCTGTTGGGATGAGCAGGCAAGCCCAGAGGATTCCCTGGTACACTGGGAATAACTGCTGCTTGTGCATATTTTTGTACATGTATACCTCATATGGACCCAGGTGGCGCTGTGGGTTAAACCACAGAGTCTAGGGCTTGCTGATCAGGAGGTCGGTGGTTCGAATCCCTGCAACAGGGTGAACTCCTGTTGCTCGGTCCCAGCTCCTCCCCACCTAGCAGTTCGAAAGCACATCAAAGTGCAAGTAGATAAATAGGGACCGCTCCGGCGAGAAGGTAAACGGCATTTCCGTGCACTGCTCTGGTTCGCCAGAAGCAGCTTAGTCATGCTGGCCACATGACCCGGAAGCTGTCTGCGGAAAGGAAGCCTCATCTATTTCAAGGAAGGCTTGCTGATCAGCCTCATAAGGAGGACTGAAATCCTCTAAGGAGCAGATAGACCTTTATAATGATGGTGTTTCCTGCTCGGCAGGTGGTTGGACTGGATGGCCCTTGTGGTCTCTTCCAACTCTATGATTCTATTACCTAGGCTCCTTTTGGTCTGGATAAAATGGCAAACACCAAAACCCAAGGCTTGTAAAGCAAGGCGTGATCTTTATTTTAAAAAGACAGAGGTCTGTTATAACAGAGGTTCTCCCCCCCCCCAAAAAAAGCAGAGATGGCAAGAGGAACCCCGAACAAAATAACATTTTCCCTTATCTACCTTTCGCTGTATATGTAAGTGGATGGAACGGGGAAAAAGGCGGGAAGGGGAGATTAACATTTCAGTAAATAGAGTACTTGTGAGCTCTACCGTGTTTCTCATAAAATAAGACATCGTCTTATATTTCTTTTACTCAAGAAAATAAGCCTATGGCTTATTTTCGGGGGTCTCTTTTTTTAAAAAAAAATTACCTCTTCTTCCTGTCGCGGCTCGGCGCCCAGAACTGGCTGCTGCTGCTGCGCTGGTGGGCACTTTGTCGGCGCTTCAGCAGGGCACGCTGCTGGGTCCTGCCTGGTCCGGGCTCCACGCGGCGCACGCTGTGGCTCTTGCCGCGTCCCGCAGCCGGCGCGGCGCTCGGCGCGGCGCACGCTGCTGGGCATTTTGGAGGGGCAGCAGCATCCGGTTCTGGGCGCTGAGAGGCATCTTCCTCTTCCATGGCGCCATCCAGACCTGCTCCCACCACTATGGCTTATATCTTTTCAACCCAGGAAAATCCTGCGTCTAGGTGCGTCTTATTTTGTGAGAAACACGGTATCTGTGAATCTTCTGGAAATGGCACCCTGGTTATTCTGGAGATGGCTTGATTACAGTGATGTCCCTGAATTTTCTTGGTTGTCAATATGTAAATGCAAGTATTGTTGGTAAGGAGGCATTAAAATGAAATCCTGTCTATCCTGTCTTACTATGTAACTTATTAATTTAACAAAGTTCTTAGTTTGCCTTTTCCTGGGTAGCCTGGCCATTCCTTTGAGATGGAAATCACTTTAATTCTTGAGACAATGAGAAAGTTCCTTCACCCCCCTTCACTCATTGCAGAGAAACATTTGGTCATTTTCGGAGAATCAAAATGGTTTTCAGGCCTGTCTCCCTGTACGGTTTGCTTGGTACATTTATGAACATTTAATATATATATGACCTCAAAATTCTTACAACAGAAACAATGTCGGCAAGGAGCAGTGGTGTGTCGGTTGCCAGTACCCAGGGTCCACATGGGGAGGGGGGAGAGGGAAGCGGATGGAGGCTGCATGCACATTCAACTACATAACAGCATCCATGTCACCCCAGAGATTGCAGCCATGGAGATAAGAAAAGAAGGGTGATTCCATTGTCTGGACTCTGGAGAGGTCACTTCCTGGTTTCACATGCAGAAGCCGTTTTTAATGGAGCCCAGCAACAGAAGCATGCAGCTGTATTGAGGCAGCACCAGGTGTTGAAATTTTGCATCCCTGACAATGGGTGGTGCTGTGGTCTAAACCACTGAGCATAGGGCTTGCTGATTGGAAGGTCAGCGGTTCGAATCCCCATGACGGGGTGAGCTCCTGTTGTTCCGTCCCAGCTCCTGCCCACCTAGCAGTTCGAAAGCCCATCAAAGTGCAAGTAGATAAATAGGGACCGCTCCGGCAGGAAGGTAAATGGCATTTCCGTGCGCTGCTCTGGTTCACCAGAAGCAGCTTAGTCATGCTGGCCACATGACCCAGAAGCTGTCTGCGGACAAAAGCCGCCTATAGAGCGAGATAAGCGCGCAACCCCAGAGTCGTCCACGACTGGACCTAACGGTCAGGGGTACCTTCATCTTTTTAACAATTTTGTGCCCGGGGCAACTGCCCCTGTGTCCCCCTACTATGCCACTAGCAAGGACATACCCTCCAACATTTCTCTGATAGGGAGTATTATTATTATCCCCACACACGCACACACCTGACTGGGTTGCCCTGGCCACTCTGGGTGGCTTCCAACCTAAGTAAAAACCTAATAAAACATTAAACATTTATAAACTTCCCTATACAGGGCTGCCTTCAGATGTCTTCTAAAGATTGTAGAGTTACTTAGCCCCTTGGCTCGGGGATTGCATAACTCCATGATCGATGAAAACAGGAATGTTCTAAGAAAAGTGGGACATTCTGGGATCAAATCAGAAACTGGGATGGCTTCTGTAAATCTGGGACTGTCCTTGGAAAATAGGAATACTTGGGGGTTCTGCAAGGAGGAAAGTGCTTAAGCAAACATGCCCCAACTCCTCTTTTTCTTCTCCATGTGAGGGAAAGGCTAACAGGGGCAGGGAGAATGTTTGCCATACCTTGCAGGTCTGCCTCCTGATCCCACAACTCTCCTCAGCAGAAGTTGCCCATGATCTTCACCCATATCCTAGCCAACCCCCCATCCCTGCACTGCACCACTTGTAGCAGCCTCTCTCTCCCTCCCTCCCTCCCTCCCTCCCTCCCTCCCTCCCTCCCCAGATTCAGGACATGATTTAGGACAAGGAAGGAGATCCCACCACCCTAGAATCTGCCTGGGTTGTCTAGTGGTGGTGGCTGGAGTGTCCTCAAACAAAATAAACCCGTATATGGCAAAGAGACCAGAGCTTGTATGTCAACCTGCCTGACCTGGAGCTATGTCACAACTACATTTGAGGAGGTACAAGTTCCTCACCCCTGGGCGAGGCTAGAAATTTGTTATCTGTCAAGCCAAAAGCTTGGGATCCATCTCCTGACTTAGAGTTCCAGCAATAAGCTATTCCAAGAAGAAATTCACAGTTCTTGTGGCAACGTGGGCATTTCCACTGACTCTGCACATCAGGAGTTTGCTATGCTTCCCTACATTTCAATGAAACATCCCAAAATGATTTAACAGACCAAGACGCCACTCTGGCTGGCTCCTTTGCAAGGACACACGGAAGGCCTGGCAGGCAGAGGGGTGGGTGATGCAGACTGGCGGTCGACCACTGTGACCGACCGACATCTGTGTCTGCTTCCTGCTATTCATATTATGACACTAGCAGAGAGCTGCTAACAATGGAAGCCAGACAGTTGGGTTCCCTGGCTCTGTCGCCAGGCATTGTTACTTCCTCCAACACCCAGGTTTGGCCTCTTTGGTTGTCATGAAGAGGGTCACGTTGTTTGCTCAATCAGAAGATGCTCTTTTGCCAGCCACTGTGCAACCCCTCCAGGTATATATCTCTTTATTTCTTTATGGAACATAGGAAGCCTCCTTATGCCAAGTCAGACCATGAGAGACTCACCAGGGTTTCAGAAAGGAGACTTTCTCCAGGCCCACCTAGATATGTCAGGGACGAAACTGGCTGGCAGAAACATTGTGCCCCACTCTTCCCAGATTTGTCTTCCTATATTATTATTTAATGTGTTTACATTCTGCTTTTCATCAAAGTAGCTTACGTAAATAAATCATAGCACAGCAAATCACAGAACCCTCTTATTTTGGCACAAGAATCTGTGGACTCTGGCTATTGCAGAGAAAATAACCCACAACTTACGTGTTTATAAGAAGACATTTCTATGCCATTTGGTGGGATTTCATTTCTTATGTGTCAGATACAAAAAAACTCTATTCCCCTACCAAATCATGAAATATGACTTTCCTGATGTATCTTATTTATTTATTAAACTTTCATACTGCCCTATACCTGTAGATCTCAGGGTGCCCTATACCCGTAGCTCTCAGCCTTCAGATGTTTTCTAAAAATCAGGTAGTTGTTTATTTCCTTGAATCTTATCGGAGGGTGTTCCACAGGGCAGACGTCACTATTAAGAAGGCCTTTTGACAGGTTCCCTGCAACCTCACTTCTCACAATGAGGGAACCACCAGAAGGCCCTCGGTGCTGGACCTCAGTTTCCGGGCTGAATGATGGGGTTGGAGACGCTCCTTCAGGTACACGGGGCCGAGGCCGTTTAGGGCTTTAAAGGTCAGCACCAACACTTTGAATTGTGCTCGGAAACGTACTGAGAGCCAATGTAGATCTTTCAAGACCGGTGTTATGTGGTCTCGGCGGCCGCTCCCAGTCACCAGTCTAGCTGCCGCATTCTGGATTAGTTGTAGCTTCTGGGTCACCTTCAAAGGTAGCCCCACATAGAGCACATTGCCGTATTCCAAGCGGGAGATAACCAGAGCATGCACCACTCTGGCAAGGCAGTCCACAGGCAGGTAGGGTCTCAGCCTGTGTACCAGATGGAGGTCCTGGACACAGAATTGACCTGTGCCTCCATGGACAGCTGTGAGTCCAAAATGACTCCCAGGCTGCGCTCCTGGTCCTTCAGGGGCACAGTTACCCCATTCAGAACCAGGGAATCCTCCACACCTGCCCGCCTCCTGTCCCCCACGAACAGTACTTCTGTCTTGTCAGGATTCAACCTCAATCTGTTAGCCACCATCCGTCCTCCAACCGCCTCCAGGCACTCACACAGGACCTTCACCGCCGTCACTGGTTCTGATTTAAAAGAGAGGTAGAGCTGGGTATCATCCGCATACTGATTAACACCCAGCCCAAACCCCCTGATGATCTCTCCCAGTGGCTGCATGTAGATGTTAAAAAGCATGGGGGAGAGGACAGAACCCTGAGGCACCCCACAAGTGAGAGCCCAGGGGTCTGAACACTCATCCCCCACCACCACTTTCTGAACACGGCCTAGGAGGAAGGAACGGAACCACTGTATGACAGTGCCCCCAGCTCCCAACCCCTCTAGACGGTCCAGAAGGATGTTATGGTCGATGGTATCAAAGGCCACTGAGAGATCCAGCCCAACTAGACACCGCATAGGAAAGTTTGAAAGTGGGGCAAAGTTTGGTAAAAGAAAGCAGAGATCTTGGACCAGGATTGGACCTCTGTCATCAGTGCTTTTGTGAGCTTCCCACTGGGATGATTGAAATACACTCTACTTTTGCTGGTTTGGAAACTGCAGTTAGTGCAGTTAGTTTGATTTTCCTTCATTAATTCCTTCATTAATTACAGAGGCTGGCAATTCTTATTTAGAAGGCATATATGGGGAGAGGAGGTGGGTGTCTTTACTCCTCCACTGTGATTGGAATTGAAACCATCCCCATCTAGTGTGGCTTGTAGCTTTTTGGTTGCCAGTGGGAACTTTCCCCCTAAGACTCCCAGCAATGCTAGGAGGGAGGAGGGAGGAGGGAGGAGGGAGGAGGGAGGAGGGAGGAGGGAGGAGGGAGGAGGGAGGAGGGAGGAGGGAGGAGGGAGGAGGGAGGAGGGAGGAGGGAGGACTCTTCAGCAAACACCTGCTTAACACTGTGTAAGAAGAGTCCTGGAGGTTCAGACCAAAGCTCTATCTAAAAGCCGCTGAGAGATCCAGCAGAACAAGGAAACAGCTCTCACCTTTGTCCCTAGCCCGCCGGAGATCATCGACCAGTGTGACCAAGGCAGTTTCAGTCCCATGATGAGGCCTGAATCCCGACTGGAAGGGATCCAAATGGTCCGCATCCTCCAGGCGTGCCTCGAGTTGTTCAGCAACCACTCGCTCAATCACCTTGCCCAA
The DNA here is from genome assembly GCF_965207765.1 of Zootoca vivipara. Taxonomy (NCBI): domain Eukaryota; kingdom Metazoa; phylum Chordata; class Lepidosauria; order Squamata; family Lacertidae; genus Zootoca; species Zootoca vivipara. The sequence continues at coordinate 1,542,068 of NC_142589.1, read as the reverse complement.
GAATGGAATATTTGAAACTGAGCGATAGTTGGCCATATTGGCCGGATCTAAAGATGGTTTTTTAAGAAGCGGTTTAATAACCGCCTCTTTCAGCGGGTCTGGGAATATTCCCTCATAGAGGGAAGCATTTACCACCCCACGGAGCCCATCGCCCAGCCCTTCCAAGCTCGCTTTTATTAGCCAGGATGGGCGATGGTCAAAGAGACAGGTGGTTGGTTTCACTCGTCCAAGCAGCCTGTCCACATCCTCGCAGGTAACAGATTGAAATTGATCCCACGAAACTTGACTAGACAGGGCTCCAGCACTCTCCTAGCCCGGCCCTGCTCCCACGGTGGAGTCTACCTCCCTCCGAATCTGAGCGACTTTATCTGCAAAGAACTTTGCAAAAGCATTGCAGGAGATATTGGGGTCCCTATCAGGCCCCGAAGACGAAGGTGGTTCAGATAGATTGCGAACCACCTGGAAGAGTCTCCTGCTGCTGTTTTCTGCAGATGCGATAGAAACGGTGAAGAAGGTCCTCTTCGCCGTCACCATTGCCACTTGGTAGGCTCAAAGTTGAGCTCTAGCCCATGTTCGGTCGGATTCAGAATGAGTTTTCCGCCACTGGCGCTCTAGCCGTCTCAGCGAGTGTTTCATCGCCCTCAGCTCCGGGGAAAACCACATGGCTGTCCGGGCTCCATGCAATCAGAGAGGGCACTTCGGAGCCAAACCGTCAATAGCCCTGGATAACTCCACATTCCAGCGGGCCACCAGGGAATCGGCTGCCTTCACTGGTTCTCACTTTCTGGGGATTAAAATAATTCTTTCTCATTGCGTTTTATTTCATTCCAAACTAGTTTTTTCTTTTCTTTAATTTTTTTCTGATAAGAGTTTTGTTGGGGGGGAAAACCCCTAAGGACAGCTTTACTCGCCTCCCAAACGGTCTTCATACCAACTTCATTGTTACTATTAATTTGAAAATATTCTTTTAAGGTTTTTCTCACTGTAGACACAATCTTGTCATCTTTTAGTAAGCTTTCATTCAGTTTCCACCTTCTGCCTCCTATCTGTCTATCTCTAAAAATAAGTTTTATTGAATTGTGGTCTGACAATATATTGGGATGTATTTCTACTTTTTGAATCCTCATAAGAATTTCTTTTGATGTCCATATCACATCTATTCTTCCTGCGGATTTTTTAGGGTGAGAATAATAAGTATACTCTTTGTCCACAGGATGCTTATACCTCCAGGAGTCAAATAAGCCCATAATGTCTACCATCTGGAAAAATGAATTTGGCAATCTATTTTGTTTTTGGTCGGTTGTTGGTTGTTGGTTTTGTTTGTTTGTTTGTTTTCTGAGGTTCTATCGATCTTAGGCTCAACTACACCATTGAAGTCCCCCATCATAATATTTTTTTTCTTTAATGCTCAAGACTATTATTTTTAATGGACTTCGAGATAAGCAGCTACCAGTGATTGACTTTATTGCGCCCATCAGGGGGCGTCCATGTGGAGTCCCTTTTAGTGTAACATTTTTTTCGGTGGTAGTTGGTGGTCGATGTTCTGTTCCTTAATGTGTTCCTTAATGTGACTTCTGTTTCAGTGTATCTGAAGAAGTGTGCATGCACACGAAGGCTCATACCTATGACAAACTTAGTTGGTCTCTAAGGTGCTACTGGAAGGATTTTTTATTTTTATTTTGACTGCGTCAGACCAACACGGCTACCTACCTGTAACTAGTAGGACCCCTTGACGACGATCAAGTCCAATAGCCGCTTCCGCCCTTGATATTGTACATTGAAGGTTCCCACCCCCATCATGGGGACCGTGCATTTTTGGAAGTCCCGCAGGGTGAATGGGGCCGGCCTAAGCTTGGGGCTGCCACTGGGACACAATTTCCTTAATGTCTGTGCCACGATTATGGTCAGGGTTGAGCCTGTATCAAGCTCCATGTGGCAAGGGGCTCCCTCTATCTGTACCTCAAAGTAAATTCTTCTGCATTAGAATGACGCAACTGGTATACCTGACAGTCTGTGATCTCCATCGAGTTGCCTTGATGTGTCAGACCGTGGGGCCTGGGACTCTTGGGTCAGCCATCTGATGTGAGGCATCAGGAAGGGCGGGCAGGGCACACCCAGGCAATATGTCCCACATTTCTGCATTGTCGGAATTCTGCATTGCGGAAACGGCAAATCCTCCACTCGTAGCTCTCCCCGCAGCTTGCACAGTTCCCATCTTCCGGACGAGGCTGTCATGGTGGCTGTGCAGATTGTGTGCACGTCCTCTCAGTCGGATTCTGAGTCGCTGGTGAGGTCCTCGTGGTGGACCCTCAGTTGGGACAACACGTTTGGCTGGAATTCTTGCGCTGACCTCTTGGCGGCTTCAGTTGCTAGAGCCTCCTCTAGGGCGACCTGGAACGTCAGGTCCTTATTGGCGTAGATGTGCTGCTGCAGCTTCTCATCCCTCAGGCCACCCACGAGGCAGTCGCGCCGCGGAGCATGTTCTCCAGCTCTGTGCAGAGCCAGGCAGCCTGGCAGAGGGAGGTCACATACCTGGTTATGGTTTCTCCGGGGGCCTGCCACTTTGCATAGAAGGCATTGCGACACGCTACCACCGAGGGCTGTGGTGAGAAGTGCCCCATTAGCCGTTCCATTATTGTGTCGTAGGGAACGGTCACGATGTTTGTGGGAGTGAGGAGGGCTTGGGCAATCTCGAAGGTTTCTTCTCCACAGATGCTGAAGAAGGTCACCCTCTTCTTGGCTCCATCAGTGACATCCTTTGCCTCCAGGAGGAACTGGAAATGGGTGGCGTATCCTTCCCAGTCTCCTGAGGCTGGGCTGAATGGCATGAAGCTGTTGTCTGTCGCCATTCTGGGTCCTTGGGTCCTGGAGCTGTAGCCTGGATGCGCAATGCAATGCTGTGTTGCCTGTGGTGGCTGTGTTGAAATTCCTTTTGTTAATAAAACAGCCTGGGACCTGTGAGTGAGGTCACACTTGCTCCCAGAGGTATTGCTGGTCAAACCTCCTGTCTGTGTCTTTTTAAATTTCAAGTTCATGTCCTCTTCTGCTTTCGGAACGCTACATGTGGTGCCCTGTGTGAGGCCACAGAAGAAACAGTGTGAGACCAGAAGGAAACCCCTGGAATGGAACTCCCCTCGGAAGCTAGCAAGCAGCTATCCCTAGGCAGTGTGGACTCCCCCTGCAAAAGATCCACGGGCTGAACGATCTCATTCACTTGAAACAAGCCCCAACGACATGCACCAATACCCCTCAGGTGAGATCATGGGAAGCAGACTGTCACAATTGCAGGAAGAACATAAGAATAAGTTATTGTTTTTGCTAGCTCCAGCAGGGCATGGTAAGTGCTTAGTCCTCCTTATTGATAGATTGTTGTTAGAGATTGCAAAATTGTGTCCCTGGTTCCCAGAAGAAGGTACTTTAGATATCGAAAAATGGGATAGACTAGGAATTACATTGCATAACTATACCTGAGGCATCTATACAAGACTTGCACATTGAGCATTTGTGTAGAGATGAGGTCGCAAAGCTATCTAAACTGCTAATGCTCCAAAATTATTGCCACCTTCGCAGCCTCCAGATTGGCAGTTTCTTTCTGAGCCGACTAATTACAACGGCACCTTCTGCTTCATTGCATGAGTCAAATGTAGATTCCATGCCACCTTCTTATTCAGAAAGGGCACCTCAGAGGCCAGTGCAAAGATTGGCTACTCAAATTGTGACGGAAGGAAATAGCGAGGACATTGCTGATGTGTTGCCTCTCTTAGCTGTGTGCCCTGTTATTCAAAATGCACAAGGACATAGGGTTCACACTGAGGCTTCAGAAGTATTAATGAAACAACTAGTTTTTGAGAATACCAATGCTGACTGTAAAACTGCTCTTAAAGCAATTTATCAGAAAACAGAAACAGATATCACTCAGATGAGTAAGCCTTGCCAGAACCTTGGCACTGAATCTCATAAATCTACCTTGCTGGCAGCAGCTTTGGCTCCTTCAATTCACCCTGCTAAAGATAGGCAGTGCTTTGGGTGGGGGGAGACTTTAGCTAGAGCAGTGTTTCCAGTGGACATGCACGAGGAGTTACCACATCTGTTGTCTTTAAAAGGACTTTGCATAGTCAGAAAGAATTCAAATTAAACTGCCATTTCTCTACCTAGGACATTGATTGCTCCAGACAGCTTCTTCTCCTTTCCTTCCTGAACTAAAAATTCCTAATGAATTTACTTTACAGCAATTGCAAAGTTTTATAGGTCATATTAATTGGGTCAGACCATTTTTAGGATTGCCAACTCATGAGCTGCAACCTCTGTTCACTGCTCTTTAAAAGAAAAGCCCCACCTGCTGATGTTCTTCCAGTAAATAAATCAATATGTCATGCTATCCATCAGGTGAATTTAGCACAGTGCAAGAGTATGGTGCTCGCATCAAGCAAGAAGGTCCTTTGCATGAAATTTTACTTAATATGCTATCTCTACCTACAGGAATTCCCTTTTCTCCAAACGCAGCTGACAGAATAGCGATTTTAGAATGGTTACACCTGCCTAACACGCCACCTCAGAGCCTCTATCCTTATCTTTCCAATTTGATATTGCTGCTTGTTTCTTACCTTTTCCTAAAACAGGAACACGAATCCCTGCTGGATTCTGCTCTTTCCTATCACATTGCATTTGCTAAAAATGTTAGAACAATTAAGTTTAAGCCTCCTAAAGACCCACGTTTAGCTCTAATTCAACATCTGCCGTGGAAATTTGCTTCTGTCCAAACTCAAGTTCCTATTCAAAACGTGCTTACAATTTTTATGGATGGAGCACCATCAAGAGTTGTTTTAGCATATCAGGACTCTGAAAATAACTGGCATAGTTTTTTTACAGCTAATCAAGTGAGTGCACAGAGATCGGAAATAGCTGCTGTGAACTTAGCGTTTCAAATGTTTCCAGATCAACCTTTCAACTTTATTGTGGATACTCAATATGTTTTTAAGCTGTTATTGCATTTGGCTAATTCATATCTTTCTCCCATGCTAAATTCTAACTTACTCTCTGTTTTCTTGCTGCTGAAAAATCTTACTAGGTACGTTACTATACAACATTGTCTTCCTGCCTTTGCAGTGATAGGGCGCCCTCTAGTGATAAAAACTGACAATGATCCTGCCTACACTTCTACTGCCTTTAATGATTTTTGTGTGAAGTGGGATAATTCTTTATCACATGGCATTTTTTAAAATTCCACAGGTCAGGCCTTCGTGGAGCATGTGCACAGATCCTTCAAGCAGCTATTAGGGGAACAGCTTTGAGTTGTAGAGTTAGGCCACAGGATTTATGTGATGATGTATCGGTAATTCTGTAGTATCCCTTTAACTCAGGGGTAGAGAAACAATGCCCTCCCCAATTTTGTTTGACTCCAGCTCCCCTCAGCCACAGGCAATATCACCCAGGCTCAGATTTGTTGCAAGGTCTGGGAGGAAAGCATCCGAAATGTTGACTCCGGGATGTCCTGCAGCTTCTCCCAGAGGCTTCCAGAGTTGGAAGGCTTCGGGCGTTAATTCCGAGGCTCCATAAGGGAAGGAGCAACAGCACCTCTGACCACGTTAAGAGTGCAATGTCCTCCTTAATGGGCAAACAGGTCCAATATTTCTCAAACTTGGCTTCCCAACTGTTGTGGGGGGGTTGTCATAGTTGCAGGGGACATGGGATTCACAAGAAGCAAAGGGGGGAGAATGGTGGGGAAAGGATAAATCGCGCTGCAAAGTAAAGGAATCATCCCGCCTTGCTGAACCTTCATTCATATATGCAAAGCCCCCCCCCCCAAAAAAGGGAACTGGTTTCACACCCCATTGAAAAATAAGCCGTAGTGTTGTCAAAATGCTGTATGGAATATGGAAACAATTTTATCGTCTTAAATTTTGCATCTGTATCCCCGGTCTCTCGTTACATTCTTCCTTATGTCTGAATTGTAAAACTGTTGCTTTATTTTCTTATTTAAGTGTGGATAGACGTGTCCCTGAGGACAGTCCCTCTCTCCCAAAATCCCGAATCAGCCCCTCTTCTGCCCTTCCCAAACACGTTCACAGGAAACAACATGAATTTGAAAGAAAGATTTTATCGAGCAAATAAAGCTGTAGGGCGTAGAGCAAATGTTCTGGCCATCGAATCTCATCAGGCGGTTCCCGTAAGCTCCGTGTTGACCTACAGATAAAGAAAAATACATCACCTTTTAGCAGAATTCCCGAGGGCAAGAAAACATGCGGGAAACACCCTTTACAGACTTTACCTTATCCACTCAAGAGATCATGAAGGCCTACCCCTCCCTTCCTGACACGCACCCCACACATCCTCCCTTCACCGCACCCAAATGATGCTATGTTCTCCGTTATCTTTATTGTACCAAACTGTATAAATGTCTGAAATTCCCATTGTTACTTCGGGGTTCTTCGCCATCGCCCGTCGTGAGAGCAAGAAAACCCCGTTGCCAACAGCCTTTATTAAATAAACGGATTGGGCTTAACTAGCAGCGTTGCTCTCAACTATACTCTGGTCTCGGTCTCTGTCATTTCAGATTTCGGCAGGGGGGGTTGCAAAAACAACGTTCCTGTCGGGGTCGGGATTCCGCCCGGGATCGGACCCAATTTCGGGGCCCAAAATTCTCATAACACAACTTAGCAAGCAGGTAGAGAGCATGAGACTCTTCATCTCCGGGTCGTGAATTCGAGGCCTCACGTTGGGGAAAAGATGCCTGCATCGCGGGGGGGGGGGTTGGGCTTAGATGACCCTCACCTGGGGACTTCCACCATCCCTGACCACTGGCCCCCCTAACAAGGGACAGTGGGAGTTGTAGTCCAACCACAGCTGGGCGCGAGAGGCCGGTCACTGAGGAGGGGGCGGGGCTTCCAAGGCACGTGCTGCGACGCCTGCGTAAACCTCGCGCTACGTGTCTCCGCCCCGCCCACCTTTTTTGCGTCGCGGCGGGAGAGCGACATGTCCTCCGAAGGAGGAATTGGGTTAGGAAAACTATTCGACGCGCTACGGGCGCACAAAATGACGCCCCTTCTCCGTGAGTTCTCCCTCAACCCGAGCGCCGTTCTCATTGGACGCTCGCGGCACTTCTGGAAAAGCTGCCGCCGATTGGCCGCCTCGCGAAAAGGCGGAGCTCGAGGGCGTCCCTGGTGGGCGGAGCGACCGGCGCCTGCGAGTCACCCGGCTGGTGACGCTGTGACGTATTAGCGACGGCGGTTTGTACGCGCAGGCGCACCAGCTCGCGATTCCTGGCTCCGGCGGCGGCGGCGCCTCTTTCACCTCAGCCGGACCAGTTGGGGGAGGGGCAGAGCGCGAGCGAGCGAAGGCAGGCGAGTGCCCCGCCCATTCCGCCAAGACCACGCCCCCTCCCCTGGAGGACCCCCCCCCCTGGCTCCCTCACCTGCCGCCTCCCTCGGGCCTGGCCTGGGACGGGGCGGCTGGGCGAGCGCGCGGACGGCGCCATTCACACGTGACGGCGCCAGGCTTGCGTGACGTTGACACGTGTACGTTGCTCTTCCTCTGCTGAAGGCGGGAGCGCGTGTTTCTCAGAACAACCCTGCGAGGTAGGTCAGTGGGAGGGGGGCCTCCTGAACGTCCGGATCTGTTCGTGGTGTCATTTATTCACTTCCTCCATGTGTGGGTTTCCGGGCGGCTTCCCATGACGGGCAAAAACCGTCCACCGCCTCGGGGGAATCGCGCCTGTCCGCTGCAGCCGCTCTCACCCCGCAGGGGGGCAGCCTCTGCCTGGGGCTGGGGGCCTCCATAGCAGCACGTCGCCCCTCGACGCCTTGCAGGAAGCCGCGAAGGGGGCGGGAGCCGGGGAGCAATTAAAAGCAGCAGCAGCAGCAGCAGCAGCATCCCATGTCCTGCTCCTGTCTTCCTGGAGAAGTGGGAGCCTTGGCACCCTTGGGGGTGAACCTTTGGGCCAAAGGTGCTGCCCAGCTGTGGCTGCTGGAGGGTTTCCCCCTTATGAGCCAACATAGCTATGGTCTGTTGTGGTTATTAACAGGGAATCGAATCAAATCAAACCACTGCCTATGACATTGATCACATTATTAATCATTACTCTTGCTATTGATCATAATTACTGCATTATTACTGCCCACCAGCTTGCCTCTTCCCTCTTCCCCTCCATGCCCTCCCAGAATTGATGCTCAACACTCTTGACTTGCATGATGACTGATGTCAGTCACCCTGTGTATGAAATACAATATGCATGTACAATGTGCATGTATGGGGGTGGTGCCAGTTTGTTAAAGGGAAAATAAGATTAAAATTAATGGGTTTCTAGCCCTCTTTTCAGGGTTGAAAGTCACTTGCAAGGTGAATTACAGCACACTTAAAACACAGATAATAATAATAATAATAATAATAATAATAATAATAATTTATTTATTATTTATACCCGCCCACCTGGCTGAGTTTCCCCATTATAAATGGATAATTACTTTTTTTTGGTTTCTTAATGAAAGGAAATTATGTATTTTCCTTCTCAGGCTGTCAAGTAAACTATATTATGTAATCCTGCCAAATTGGGTTAAAATCAGTGCAGTTTTGAAGTGTTCAGTCTGTCATTTTTAGTCAAAATAGTATTCAGTGGTATCCAAGCAGAGAAAAAATCTCCTCAGTCTCAGGAACCATAATGCAACATTTGGTTACTCTCCTGCTTCAGATGAAACCAAACCTAGCAGCCCCACATCCACTTACAGCAGCAATGCAAAATGGAAGGTCTGGTCACAGTCCCGTGACAAAACACAGATACAATGTGAGACAAAGTCCAGAAGCAGTCCATGATCAAAACACAGGGAAGTCCTATCACCAGCAAAAAGCTTCCTTGGAATATAGCTTTCCATTCCTTCCAATCTGCTGCTTTGGGCAGCTGCAGTGGATGAATAGGCCCCCTGGCAGCTCACATGGCCTCTTGGCAAGGCTCAGGCAGCCACCTGCACGAAGTCGGGCACCCCAGACATTTCCCAGAAAATCCTGCAGTACATGCAAGTTCCATGGCAGATATATGAATGTCCATTAGCAAACCAGTTAGGCTGGAAAGGTCTTTGTTAAATTAGATAGTCTAGAAGCCTCTTGCTTAAATTGACCCTTGGTCCCAAACCAGTCAGTTGACTCTTCTAAACAGGAACATAAGATGGGCCTTGCTGGATCAGACCCAAAGGCCCATCCAGCATCCTGCTTCACATACTGACCCAGTTCATATATCATTTGAAGCCATAGCTAAGAGTAAACTGAGTTAATGTGAGTGAACCATGTGCTTGTGCCTCTGCTGAAACGTTCTTGCTCTGCTCCTCCCCTGCTGCTGGGCTGCTGGGGAACAGGCCATAGTCTGCCTTGCCATAATGTCTCTGATGTTTGTTGTCCCCTAAGCAAACCATGAGAGGTCAGCCAAGAACAAGTCTTGGTTACTGTTTGTGGTTTGTTCACATTAACGAAAGTTGGCTTTTACGCTGCGGCACAATTTCTGTTCTCATCCTGAAGCTGAAGTTCTTAACCCGAGGTACTATTTCTGGGTTAGCGGAGTCTGTAACCTGAAGCATCTGTAACCCGAGGTACCGCTTTACTTGACTTAATGTGACTTCATACTAGGTTAGTGGCTAACCAGAAGCCTAGTGGGTTTAGGGGCAGTCCAAAGTATTCGTGTACCTTGGAGAAACAAGGAGGATCTGACTTTGCTTTTACCAGAAGAATAAACAAGGACTTCCTTTGGTTAAAGTTTAGGTCATTGCAGTAGCTGAACATTAATTGCCCACAGAAAGCAACATGGGAAATGGCAGGTGCAGATGTCCAAAACTGGATTCCAAGGAATGCTAGAGGTGAAGGAAATTATTTAAGGCTTTTAAGGCTGCAGTCCTAAACTCTACATGGAAATAAATCCACTGAGCTTTGTGGGACTTCTGCATAGGACTGTGCTGTTCATCAGGTTCTGTGTGAATCCCACTCAAGTTTAGCCCAGAATATGGACTCAAGCAGTTTCCACAAAGCATATCTGCATCTCATCATAAAGGGGTCTCTCTGTGAAAGGAACTCTTAACCTCCAACTCCAAAATTATAAGGAATTCAAGTGAGGCGATCTTGAAGGTGGACTTTTTAGAAGAGAATGTTGTGATAGTCATAGGTGCCAACTCCCTTAAAAAATTACACCATAATTTAAGACAAACAGAAAGCTAAAGCCACAGTAAAATAGACTAAACAAATTAAAACTCATACAAGCTTTCTAGACACCTGGAAGGTTTGTCTAAATACGAATGTCTTCAGCAGGCTCCAAAAGGAAGACAGTGAAGGCGGCTGCCTGATACCAAGGGGCAGGTTGTGCCTTCCTAACTGCATCCTAACCCGAAGGACAGTAACCTGAAAAACCTTTGAAAATTATCAATTTGTGACATTGTTGGCCCAGTTCAAAGTGCTAGGACTTCACTTAAATGACTGAGGACCTTAAGGGACATTGGCTCATGTGCCGTGATGATGATCAGCTCCTGAGGTCCTGCTCATCTGCCACCACTGAAGGGTGGTGGGTGGGTGAGTTTGGGAAGCAGATCCTTTTGCGTTATGGTACCAATGCTTTAAGGGACGCAGGTGGTGCTGTGGGTTAAACCACAGAGCCTAGGGCTTGCTGATCAGAAAGTCGGCGGTTCGAATCCCTACAACGGGGTTGCTCGGTCCCAGCTCCTGCCAACCTAGCAGTTCAAAAGCATGTCAAAGTGCAAGTAGATAAATAGGTACCGCTACAGCGGGAAGTTAAATGGTGTTTCCATGCGTGCTCTGGTTCGCCAGAAGCGGCTTAGTCATGCTGGCCACATGACCTGGAAGCCGTATGCCGGCTCCCTTGGCCAATAACGCGAGATGAGCGCCGCAACCCCAGAGTCGGTCATGACTGGACCTAATGGTCAGGGGTCCCTTTACCTTTACCAATACTTTGGAAAGCCGTTTCCAAGGAAGCCCACGGGGCTCCACCATGCTATATCCATTTTTCCAGCTGGTTAAAACCTGGCTCTTTGGGAAAGGGTGATGGTTGACCTCTCTAGTGTTACAAATGGTGTTAATGATATAGTATTGTTTTACAGTATTGCTTTTATAGATATGTTTTACAATTTAAGACACTTTGGACTCCTGTATTTAGAACATGTGTGTGTGTGTGTGTCAATGTACATACAATTCTAATAAATAAATATTTCCAGGAATGTAGCGGTGTTAGTTTTTTGCAGCATAAACAGGATCTTGTGGCGCCTTGTATTATGGGATAAGCTTTCATGAACTCACGCCCATTTTGTCAGATGCATCCTGTGTGCTACAGGAGTCTTTTTTAAATAAACATTGTCTCCATTCATTAAGCCGACCTGCATATAAGCCGAGGCACCTAATTTTACCTTTAAAAAAACTGGGAAAACTTATTGACTCGAGTATAAGCCGAGGGTGGGAAATGCAGCAGCTACTGGTAAATTTCAAAAATAAAAAAATTAAAATAAATACCATCCTATGCCTTTCCCAGCTGTCAGCCGCCTTGCACAGAGCAGGCATAGGACGGGGGTTCGGAGAGTCGCAGGGCAGCACTTCTCCGAACCCCTGGTCCTGTGCCTTTCTCCCCCGCTACCTGCCTCATTCGAATATAAGCCTAGGGCGGCTTTTTCAGCACATTTTTGTGAAACAGTACCTATTTTGTGAAACAGTTCAGTATCTTTAGCCATCTCACCCCTTGCTGAAAAAGTAGCTGAAAAAGTAGGCTTATACTCGAGTATATAGGTACCTATTTTGTGAAACAGTTCAACAGTTTCATTTCGTGAAACAGTTCGGTATCTTTAGCCATCTCACCCCATGCTTTTTCCTGTAAGACCAATTGCAGTCGTTAACAGTCATCAACAGGTTTACCACTCCTATTAGCCAATCACCCATTCCCACCACCCTTCTGAGTAATACCCCTACCCACCCTCTGACTATACATAAGGATCTGGTGACTTCTGTTTCAGTGTATCTGAAGAAGTGTGCATGCACATGAAAGCTCATACCAATGACAAACTTAGTTGGTCTCTAAGGTGCTACCGTGTTTCTCTGAAAATAAGACACTGTCTTATATTTATTTTTCCTCAAAAAACACACTATGGCTTATTTTCAGGGGGTGTCTTGCCAGCATTGCTGCTGCACCTATCACTGTGTCTTATTTTCGGGGTATGCCTTATATTCCTTGAATGCTTAAAAATCCTGCTATGGCTTATTTTATGACTACGTCTTAAAATAGGGGAAACAGGGTACTGGAAGGAATTTTTTTTATTTTTTGTTTCGACTACGTCAGACCAACACAGCTACCTACCTATAACTAGTTCATTTTTAGAAAAAGGAAATCTTCACACACACACACACACACACACACACACACACACACACAGGAAAATAAAGCAGTAGAACATGTTCCATTTCAGAACACATTCTGTCCCTCTTCATAGGTTTCATTTTAGGTTTCAAAATAGTTGCATGTTAATGTACTTGGCTTGTAAATTGCTTCTTGCTTGGTCACCCCCCCCCCAAAAAAAAAGTCAGAATCACCTGTAGCCAACTAGGCAGGGAAGTTGTCCAAAAGTTAGGTCTTCTTCATTTCCTTTCATGACCACAAATGATTAGCACAGATAATCATTAAGTAGACAAGCTGGGAGCAATGTTTGTGGACTAGTAACTTTAGTGGACCTTTGTCCACAATACACAGATATGACTGGCAGGATGAGTTGATCTTTCCCAAGTTTTCTCCTTGCTGTCATTTAGCGAGAGGCTCTTGAGGTTCCTCTTCTCTGCTGTCCTGTAACTGCTGACTCTGTTCTCTTTATCTTACGTTCCCCTCTCCTGTTCCGATATTTCAGTGGCATGGTGTGCCTGACCCTTTCTCTTTCCTCCTCTAGTGTTTGAGACCTGTGAATGAGCATCTTCCAAAGAAGAGGAAGCACCTGCCAGTTGTGACTTGAACCCAGACGCCCTTGAAATGACACTTGCTACAGACTCCATGAGAGATTCAGAGCTGGCCCTTGCGTCTCAGTGGCGAGAGCTCTAGCTCTGTAGCCCACCAGGCTTTCCTCCTAATGCTGGGCAAGAAAAGGAGCTCACCTCAGCCTGGCAAAGAGACGTTTCATGCCCTTGACAGCTCAGAGGGGCTTCATCCTTGCAGCTTCCTGGGAACTGCTCCCGGGCACACCTCTCCTTGCCCTTGGTGCACTTTGTTGTGGCACTCCTCGTGTGACCTTCGTCCTCTTAAGCCTTTGCCGTTTCTCTTTGCTCTGTTGCCTGTTTCCAGACTGGATCATGGGGGTTCCCCACCACCCCACAACTGTTGGAGTAAGGGTGTGAACTTTGAAATGGCACCTGTGAAATGCCAGGGACCTTCCGCACACACAAAGTTGCCACTGGTTGACATGAGAACTGGCTGACTGCCCAGGCACCCTCTCTCTTCTCTGCCTGCCTCGGGATCCCACAGGGCGCTTGCCTTGCCTGCCGCTCGCCATGTTTCTACTACTGCCCTTTGATAGCTTGGTGGTTAACCTGCTGGGCATTTCCCTGACCGTACTCTTCACTCTGCTCTTGGTTTTCATCATTGTGCCAGCCATTTTTGGGGTTTCCTTTGGCATCCGCCGCCTTTACATGAGAACCCTGCTGCAGATATTCCAGGTGAGTCAAGATTCCTGATGTTGCTGTGAGTGGAAGGCAGCAAGAATTAATACCCTCCACTGGATGGGATGTGTCAGCAGTCAGGGTGACTCAGAGCTTTTTGACAGCAGCAGGCTTTGCAATCGACATTCAAGCAAGGCTTTATAGCTGTTGTCAGTGCCAAGACTTAGCCCTGGAACGTATGACGTCGGAGTCAACGAAGATGACACTGAGCAGGTGCAAAGTGCTACTAAATAAGTCACTACAAAGTTTCCTCATGCATCAGCAAGGGGGGAGAGTTTCCAGATCGGAGGGTAGGGTCAAACAGCCCGTTAGCACTCCTGTCAGTTTTGCTAGAGTTTTAAGAGTGGGCTTTGTGGACCACCTTTCACAAAAGGTTCTCCCTGAGGAGGAGTGGGTACACCGTCCAGATCACTTTCTATATGGGCTGTGATTGGTTTGGGAGGCAGGACCCTCCCCCCCCCCGTCTGCTTGTGATGGGCAGCTGTGTGAACAACTGTGCTTGCGTAAGCAAATCACATATCATGTTGAGTTTAGCAATTGAGAGAAGAGCAGTTGATGAAAGTGCCTCTGCTCTGCATCAATTTTTTTGTTTCCCTGAGGTCCACATCTCCTGGAACCTAAATGCATACCATGGGCCTGTGTGGTCCAGTTCTCTTTCTAATCATTAATTCTGCCAGGCTCTTAAGCTCTGGGCTGGCACAGGCATACCCTTAACTCCATCTAGGAAACATGCTTGGGGGTCCAGCGCACCCTCCTCTCTCCTCTTCTTGTCTCTCTCCAGCCCTTCTGTCAGCTGGTTTCAGCAATACATTTACTATTTCTAAAGTGATTTCAAATCAAAGTGTTCTGCAGTAGACCACATCAACACCATTTGAGCTCAATTTCACCCGAGTTGGTAACCGGCGCACACAACAGATGCTCTTACAGGTGAAACTCGAAAAATTAGAATATCGCCGAAAAGTTCATTTATTTCAGTAATTCAACTTAAAAGGTGAAACCAATATAGGATGCAAAGCGAGATACCGTATGTCAAGCCTTTATTTGTTGTCATTGTGATGATTATGTCGTACAGCTGAAGAAAATACCAAATTCACAATCTCAGAATGTTAAACCACTGAGCCTAGGGCTTGCTGATCAGAAGGTCGGCGGTTCGAATCCCTGTGACGGGGTGAGCTCCCGTTGCTTGGTCCCAGCTCCTGCCAACCTAGCAGTTCGAAAGCACGTTGAAATGCAAGTAGATAAATAGGAACCGCTACAGCGGGAAGGTAAACGGCGTTTCCATGTGCTGCTCTGGTTCGCCAGAAGCGGTTTAGTCATGACCTGGAAGCTGTACGCCAGCTCCCTCGGCCAATAAAGCAAGATGAGCGTGCAACCCCAGAGTCAGTCACGACTGGACCTAATGGTCAGGGGTCCCTTTACCTTTTACTCAATCCATAACACCTGCAAAAGGTTCCTGAGCCTTTAAATGGTCTCTCAGGCTCCTTCAGTAGGAATCACAGTCATGGGAAAGGCTGCTGACCTGACAGTTGTGCAGAAAGCCATCATTGAGACCCTCCATAAGGAGGGAAAGCCTCAAAAGGTAATTGCAAAAGAAGTTGGATGTTCCCATCTAGAGCCAAAAACTCCGAAATGGGTATCACCATTAGAGGCAGTTGCAGTCAAAAAGAAAAATATGACAAGGAAATGGGTAACATATAAAGATTTATTAATAGAAGAAAATGGTCAATTGAAACTTAAAAAATACGAAGATGTAAAACAACATGTTTCTGGATGGTTCGGTTACCACCAATTGTTTGAAAAGTATAAACAAGACAAACAAATTGGATTTAATAATGAGACATCAAAACTGGAGAAAGAGTTGTTAAATAAGAAAACTAAAATTATATCGAGTATGTATAGACTTCTTTTAGACTATGAGGTAATGTATGAAGAAGTAAAGGCCTCTACGGTATGATAAGATGGGCTCAAGACACTGGACAGTCTATCATGATGCTAGACTGGGAAAATCTGTGGAAAGTGATGTTGAAATTTACAGCAAATTATAATATTAGAGAGAACATGCTTAAATGGTACCCTGATGGTATTTAACTCCCTCTAGACTATCGAAAATGTATGAACAGGTGGCGAATGTAAGCTGGAGATGTGGAGGGAATAATGGTGATATGTTCCACATGTGGCAAAAGAGTGGAAAGAACAGGAGGTTCCAAAAATCATGGATTGGCAAATAAATTACAGGAATACACAGAGATGGCCCAATTGACAAATAGCCTTTGAGGAAAATCAAAACAACAATTTAATGAAAAATGGGGAGGATATAAGAAGTACGTTCAAAAATATTGTAACATACTGACAACTATGCCAGCTTTTGAATGATAAAGAAAAGGTGGGGGGGGAATAAAGGATGTAAAATGGTGTTTGAGTGTAACAGACAAGTAATATGAAAAGAATATTGATTTATGTACACTCGTGGTCAGAAGAATACTGCACAAGGAATTGACAATAAGTCCTTTTTTTCCTTCTCTTTTTTTCTCTTTTTCTTTTTTCTTTTTGATTTTATTTAGTAAATATAGAGATACATTAAGAGCTTACGATACAGGAAGATAATATTCAGCAAGAAATAATAGTAATGAGAAATTATTATATAAAAATGTTGTATATGTATTTTGGACTATGGAAAATGTAGATATATGTTTTATTATATGAAAAATGAATAAAAATGGATTACAAAAGAAGAAGAAGAAGTAGTTGGATGTTCCCAAAGTGCTGTATCAAAGCACATTAATGGAAAGTTATGTGGAAGGGGAAAGTGTGGAAGAAAAAGGTGCACAAGTAGCAGGGATGACCGCAGCCTGCAGAGGATTGTCAGGAAAAGACCATTCAAGGGACTTTCACAAGGAGTGGACTGAGGCTGGAGTTAGTGCATCAAGAGCTACCACACACAGACGGATCCTGGAGATGGGCTTCAAATGTCGTATTCCTCTTGTCAAGCCACTCCTGAACAAGAAAAAAACATCAGAAGCGTCTTACCTGGGCTAAAGGGAAAAAAGAACTGGTCTGTTGCTCAGTGGTGCCAAGTTCTCTTTTCTGATGAGAGCAACCTCTGCATCTCATTTGGAAACCAAGGACCCAGAGTCTGGAGGAGGAATGGAGAGGCACACAATGCCAGATGCTTGAAGTCCAGTGTGAAGTTCCCACAGTCTGTGTTGATTTGGGGAGCCGTGTCATCTGCTGGTGTTGGTCCACTGTGCTTCATTAAGTCCAGGGTCAACGCAGGCGTCTACCAGGAGATTTTGGAGCACTTCATGCTTCCTTCCGCAGACAAGCTTTATGGGGATGCTGACTTCATTTTCCAGCAGGACTTGGCACCTGCCCACACTGCCAAAAGTACCAAAACCTGGTTCAGTGCCCATGGGATTCCTGTGCTTGATCTATGGGGCATTGCCAAGAGAAAGATGGGAGACATGAGACCGAGCTATGCAGAAGAGCTGAAGGCCGCTATGGAAGCATCCTGGTTTTCCATAACATCTCAGCAGTGCCACAGGCTGATGGCATCCATGCCATTCCGCACTGAGGGGCATGCCATGCAAAAGGGGCCCAAACCAAGTACTGAGTAC
Source organism: Zootoca vivipara (assembly GCF_965207765.1). Classification (NCBI taxonomy): domain Eukaryota; kingdom Metazoa; phylum Chordata; class Lepidosauria; order Squamata; family Lacertidae; genus Zootoca; species Zootoca vivipara. Next base: position 1,524,786 of record NC_142589.1, on the reverse strand, counting down.
ATATGCATAATTCTACTTTTCAGAGGTCCAATATTGTTCTATTTGCAATCCTTGTTTTATTGATTCAATTAAAATTCTAATATTCTGAGATTGTGAATTTGGGGGGTTTCTTCAGCTGTATGCCATAATCGTCACAATTACAACAAATAAAGGCTTGACATATCTCGCTTTGCATGTCCTATATTGGTTTCACCTTTTAAGTTGAATTACTGAAATAAATGAACTTTTAGACGATATTCTAATTTTTCAAGTTTCACCTGTAAATGTCTTTTTAAACATACGTTTAGAGGTGAGGTGTTCAAAGAGAGTGGCATGTCCAATTGCATACCCTGTTTTGAATTGCTCAACCCTGCTTAATTGTTGCCTTACACCGGCTCAGTGCATGTGGATCACTATTGCAGCTTTGGGCAGACTCTTCTGAACTCTGAGAAGCGTGTCTTAACCAGTTTTAGAATCCTCATTTCAGAACCATATCGAGAAATGCTGCAGTGGGAGATGGCTGTGTGCTTCCTACATTGGACTTTGGTGGAGAAAAGGGAGGAGTTTGGGTGTGTGGTGCAAGTTTAGTGCCCTAAATATTTTAGTCCTTGTTGTTGTTGTTGTTGTTTAGTCGTTTAGTCGTGTCCGACTCTTCGTGGCCCCATGGACCATAGCACGCCGGGCACTCCTGTCTTCCACTGCCTCCCGCAGTTTGGTCAAACTCATGTTCGTAGCTTCGAGAACACTGTCCAACCATCTTGTCCTCTGTCGTCCCCTTCTCCTAGTGCCCTCCATCTTTCCCAACATCAGGGTCTTTTCCAAGGATTCTTCTCTTCTCATGAGGTGGCCAAAGTATTGGAGCCTCAGCTTCACGATCTGTCCTTCCAGGGAGCACTCAGGGCTGATTTCCTTAAGAATGGATAGGTTTGATCTTCTTGCAGTCCATGGGACTCTCAAGAGTCTCCTCCAGCACCATAATTCAAAAGCATCAATTCTTCGGCAATCAGCCTTCTTTATGGTCCAGCTCTCACTTCCATACATCACTACTGGGAAAACCATAGCTTTAACTATACTGTACGGACCTTTGTCAGCAAGGTGATGTCTCTGCTTTTTAAGATGTTGTCTAGGTTTGTCATTGCTTTTCTCCCAAGAAGCAGGCGTCTTTTAATTTCGTGACTGCAGTCACCATCTGCAGTGATCAAGGAGCCCAAGAAAGTAAAATCTCTCACTGCCTCCATTTCTTCCCCTTCTATATGCCAGGAGGTGATGGGACCAGTGGCCATGATCTTAGTTTTTTTGATGTTGAGCTTCAGACCATATTTTGCGCTCTCTTCTTTCACCCTCATTAAAAGGTTCTTTAATTCCTCCTCACTTTCTGCCATCAAGGTTGTGTCATCTGCATATCTGAGGTTGTTGATATTTCTTCCGGCAATCTTAATTCCAGCTTGGGATTCATCTAGTCCTGCCTTTCACATGATGAATTCTGCATATAAGTTAAATAAGCATTTTAGTCCTTAGCTGTGTACTAATGCAGGAGGAGGAGGAACAGAAGGCAACCAGGAGTCCAGTTGTGTGGGTATATGGTGCTTTGGAGGGGAGAGGCTGACCTGGGCATAAGGGGGAAATGAGGCTGGCTTCAGGCAATCACTTGAAAAGCTGCCCAGGGTTGTGTGCCTGGTTGGGGCAGAAAATTAGGAGCACTGGAGGTGGCAGGGCAGGGAGAACTTTGCCTGGCTAGGTTGCGTGAACCCAGAACTGGCCTAGCAATTTGGCAGGGTGAGGCCACTGCCTCAGGTGGCAGAAGCCCTCCAGGCGGCACTCCCAAGGGGGCCCCACTGCCTCCACCAACAACGTCAATAGCCATTTTGAACAAGATCTCACCAAAAACCAGCCCAATCTTGTTTGAAATTGGCAGTGCCCGGCAGCGCATGTGACTGCAGTGGCAGGTATGGGCAGGGGGTGGTGAGTGGGCAGGAGCAGTGGCAGGGCAGGGTGGCACTTCCCATTTTGCATCAATCTGCCAAAGAGGATGTGGGTCCCTGCATGAGCCACATTGAAGGGCATCTTCTGCCGCAACCAGCAGTCTGCTTCATGTCAGTTCCAGAGGTCAAGTAGGCAAAAGCTGGCAATGGCATTAGGCAACAAGCAGAGCTCTGGCCCTGACTGGGTTAAGCTGGCTTCTTGCTGTTCCTCATGTAACTTGGAAGTCAGCTAGAGGAAGGATATGTGTGCATGTATGGTTTTCCTTTTCCTGAACTTCCAAGGATTTGCTGTTTTATTTCCACAAATACCCTATTGGCCTGAATATAAGTTGCACTTTCCCCCCAAATTCTAACCATGAAAAGTTAAAGTGTGGCTTATATTTGCGACCTTACGGTATGCAGCGAGGAAGGGAGTGACTTATATTCAGGTATTTTTTCTTTTCCCCCCTCCAATTTTAAAGCTGCGGCTTATATTTGGGTGCAGCGTATATTCGGGCCAATACAGTGCTTTGGAAAAGCTTTGACTCTGGAGCAGCCCTTTCCTATTTTTCAGGTCTCTCGCTTAGTGGGCTGGAAGTCTCCATGGGCCGCTATTGTTATGACCCAGGTCCACAGATTGTTTTTCCAGTCCCATCCTTCCCAGAATTTGATTGGGATTTATTTATTTATTTATTTATTTAAAGCATTTCATGGGCTGTATTTTTCTGAGAGGACAAAAAGAAAGAAAGATTACAAGCATCAGTAAGCAACAATAGCATTTCAATTGTCATCAATAAAACAGTCAATACAAACCAGGCACTGCAGCCAGAGAAAGGCATCCACAACCAGATTAAGCCAGCAACCAGTGAAAGCATCCTTTTTGCCTGTGAGACAGGCTTTTGTTTATTATGAGGGGCCAGGTCTGCCCTTGTCAGAGCAGGGAGCTCAACAAACCCCACTAGGCAAAGCAGCCTTGTGTCCTGTCCATTCTCCTCTAAGTCGCTGCCTTTCCAAATCTGAGGGAGTGAGGAGACATCTAGCGACCTTCTGCAGAAATGGGCCACTGGTCCAGCTAGCCTGGTGTTGCCCCCCCTGATTCATAGTGGCTTTCCGGGGTCCTATCTCAGCTGCCCGCAATCTTACCAGCTTAAACTGCTGAGGATTGCCACATTTCACAGGAGTGAGTTCCAGGTCAGTTGCGTGTGATTCGTAGGGTTCTCCTTTTTTCCACTCTCTTGTCTTGCAGTGGGCAACCCTGAGGATTGAGCGTGGGGCCAAAGAGAAGAAACACCCACTTTATAAGCCCTATGTGAATGGTAAGAGGCCTTGCTGCCGTCTCTGGGGGAGGAGGGTGTGTGTGCCGGGTTTCGTTCCCCTCACTGTGTATCTGCTGCAGGGATCATTGCAAAGGAGCCCACTTCCTTGGAGGAGGAGATCAAAGAGATCCGGCGGAGTGGGAGCAGCAAGGCCCTGGACGCCCCCGAGTTTGAACTCTCTGACATCTTCTACTTCTGCCGCAAGGGCATTGAGACCATCATGGATGATGAGGTGACCAAGCGCTTCTCGGCCGAAGAGCTGCAGTCTTGGAACTTGCTGAGCAGGACCAACTACAATTTCCACTACATCAGCCTGCGCCTGACAGTCCTCTGGGGCCTGGGTGTCCTGATCCGCTACTGCTTCCTCCTGCCACTCAGGTAGGGCCGGGCCTGACACTGCCTGGGGCCTCTCCTGGGGAGGACTGAGCTGGGTGATGGCCCCACCAGGGATGGGGAACCTGTGGCCCTTCAGCCATTGTTGGACTCCAGTGCCCACCTGCTCCTTAAGGACGATGGGAGTGTAGCCGAGCAGCATCTGGAAGAACCTCCCCACTTGCTGCAGAATGTTCATGTTGTCCCTGCCCCATGGTGGAACTATGTTATTGGCTGGTGGTCCTGCCTCCTCAGGGTTCTCATCTCTCTCCCCCCATCCCTCTGCAGGGTAGCTCTGGCTTTCACTGGCATTAGCCTCTTGGTGACTGGCACAACCATGGTGGGTTATTTGCCCAATGGAAGGTGAGTTCTCAATAGTGGACCCCTGGCAACAGGTGCTGAAATACTCTTAACTGGCTTTGGGTACCAGGATTCAGGATTAAGGGATTTAATATCAGAGGAAAACTAATGGATTTAAATGTGGACTCCCTGTTTCTGCTCTTGTCTCTCTGGTCTGTTGAACCAACCTTCATATCAGCATTTTGCCCTCAGGCAATTAAACGTGGAACAAAAGTGGACAAGACCTATTTCTTTGGTATTCTTCTCCATTTGGGTGGTGGGAAGGGGGAATTGCCCTCAGCATCTCGAGAAAACTTGAATAACCAAGCAAGAATCTTTTTAAAAAGGCAGAGCAAAGGAGAAATAGAACTCTGTTAAGATGAGGCCATTCTAACTAAAAGCTCAGAGCTTATCAGTATATCCAGAAGGCTGCCCTTTCTGCCTTTCACCCCAACCCCCTTGAGTCGCACCAGTCCAAAGGGGGATTCCCTGCTTTTTAACATCTACATGCGGCCGCTGGGAGAGATCATCGGGGGGGTTGGGCTGGGTGTTCATTAGTATGCGGATGATACCCAGCTCTACCTCTCTTTCAAATCAGAACCAGTGAAGGCGGTGAAGGTCCTGTGTGAGTGCCTGGAGGCAGTTGGAGGATGGATGGCGGCTAACAGATTGAGATTGAATCCTGACAAGACAGAAGTACTGTTTGTGGGGGACAGGAGGCGGGCAGGTGTGGAGGACTCCCTGGTCCTAAACAGGATAACTGTGCCCCTGAAAGACCAGGTGCGCAGCCTGGGAGTCATTTTGGACTCACAGCTGTCCATGGAGGCGCAGGTCAATTCTGTGTCCAGGGCAGCTGTCTATCAGCTTCATCTGGTAGGCAGGCTGAGTCCCTACCTGCCTGCGGACTGCCTCGCCAGAGTGGTGCATGCTCTGGTTATCTCCCGCTTGGATTACTTGTGTAGTGCTATCTGGGTGGTGATTTTGAAAGCCAACTGCTTCCAGAGGGAGGCGCTAAAGGTTGCCTGGTATGTGGCCATTTGGAGATGTGTGTTTTACTCTTTTCTTTCTTGCTGGTCTTTGACCGTATTAAAGATTTATTATTATTACTCTTTTCTCTAGGTTTGTAATGCTACCGGTATTTTGAGGAAAGCAGGCAGGGGCGTAGCCAGGATCAAAATTAGGGGGGGCAAGGGGCGGGAGGGGAGGGGCCACAGCGGAAATGTGGGCGGGGCCACGTGGCCTGCGCCTCCCAGGTCTTCCGAGGAGGCGGCCCCAGGCTCCCGCTCCCGGCACGAAGCTCCAGAGTCGCGCAGGGAATGCGGGCCTGTGGCTGCCTCCTCCGCGCCTTCCAGGTCTTCGGAGGAGGCGGCCCCAGGCTCGCGTTGGGAGTGGGAGCCTGGGGCCGCCTCCTCCGAAGACCTGGGAGGCGCGGAGGACGCAGCCACAGGCTCGCGTTCCCTGCGCGACTCTGGAACTTTGCGCCGGGAGCGGGAGCCTGGGGCTGCCACACTGCTGTGCCCCTCAGCCTTTGCTTCTAGGGGGGGGCAATTGCCCCCTCCTGCCCCCCTTCCTACGCCCATGAAAGCAGGGGCATCTAGACATACCGTGTTTCCCACATTTTAAGACACCGTCTTATATTTATTTTACCCAAGAAAACAAGCCTATGGCTTATTTTCGGGGGGTGTCTTTTTTTAAAAAAAAAAAATACTGTACACGTTGCTGCTGCTGGGTCCCACGGACTCAGGGCTCAGGACGTGCAGCAAGCCTCCTTCTCCTTCTGCCACGTTGCTGCTGCTGGAGGCGGCCTGCCGGGTTGGCGCCCAGCTGCGCTGGCACTGGGCATCGGAGAGAGCAGGAGACTGATCAGCCACTGCGGCATCGCGCTGCCAGAGACTCGCAGCCACTGAGGAGCTCGCGGCACTGGGGCTTGAGGGCGGCTCTCGCCTTGCCGCCCTTTCTCCCGCTCCAGGGGGAGACACGGCTTCCATCCCCCGTTGCCAAGGAAATGGCCCAGGGGAGAGACGCCAGAGCGGAGGGGCCGCCCGGCTGTTGCCACCGCCGAAAACGGCAATGCTTAGGGCCGCCTCCTCCTCGCGCGAGATGAAGTAAGGCCCCTCGAGCGGTCCAGGGCTCGCTTCCGAATGCGCAGGGATAGGGCTGCGCCATTAAACTGCTTGCAAACTCCTTGGAAAAAAGAAACGTGTCCTGCAGAGCCCAGATCAAGGAGGTGGCCTGCGGGGTTGTCGCCGCTCAGCACCGCGCAGAGCGCCGGATTAAGGAGCTGGTCTGCAGAGTCGGTGCCCAGCAGCGCGGCGCTGGATTGGGGAGGCGGTGCTTCGTGCGGAGCTGCTGGGCGCCGACCCTGCAGACCGGCTCCTCGATCCGGTGGCCTGCCGGGTCGGCGCCCAGAAGCACCGCCCAGAGCACCGGATCGAGGAGCCGGTCTGCAGGGTCGGTGCCCAGCAGCTCCGCACGAAGCACCGCCTCCCCAATCCAGCGCCGCGCTGCTGGGCGCCGACTCTGCAGACCGGCTCCTTAATCCGGCGCTCTGCGCGGTGCTGAGCGGCGACAACCCCGCAGGCCACCTCCTTGATCTGGGCTCTGCAGGACACGTTTCTTTTTTCCAAGGAGTTTGCAAGCAGTTTAATGGCGCAGCCCTATCCCTGCGCATTCGGAAGCGAGCCCTGGACCGCTCGAGGGGCCTTACTTCATCTCGCGCGAGGAGGAGGCGGCCCTAAGCATTGCCGTTTTCGGCGGTGGCAACAGCCGGGCGGCACCTCCGCTCTGGCGTCTCTCCCCTGGGCCATTTCCTTGGCAACGGGGGATGGAAGCCGCGTCTCCCCCGGGAGCGGGAGAAAGGGCGGCAAGGCGAGAGCCGCCCTCAAGCCCCAGTGCCGCGAGCTCCTCAGTGGCTGCGAGTCTCTGGCAGCGCGATGCCGCAGTGGCTGATCAGTCTCCTGCTCTCTCCCATGCCCAGCGCTGGCAGGCGGCGGCATGGCTTATTTTCAGGGTATGGCTTAAATTTTACAAAAGCTTTCAAATCCTGCCATGGCTTATATTATGACTACGTCTTAAAAAGGGGGAAACACGGTAGATGGTTACTTCCCCAGAGACCTCAAAGCTATAGCTGTTGTGGTAGTGTGTTTTTAATAGGTTTTTAAAAGAAACATGTGCACATAGTTTTAATATTTAATATTAAGCATTCTATTACAGTTTATAGTTGTTTTCTGTTTTCTAGCTGTTCCTATTTTATCTGCAAGCTACTCTGAGTACCTTATTAGGGAAAAGGGAGGAGTATGTATAAATAAATAAATAAATAGCCACAACAACCACTTTTGATTTAATCAGGTGTTTGCCCTTTAGGTGCAAAGAGTTCCTGAGCAGGCATGTTCACCTGATGTGCTACCGGATCTGTGTGCGAGCTCTCACAGCTATCATCACCTACCACCACCGGTATGGAGGGGGTGGCAGGGAGGTTGTAGTACACACTGGCGCCTGTGTGTTGGCTGTTTCTGTGGCTTTCATTTTTAAAAAGGGAAAGAGGAGAGAACAAGTTTTTAGATCTTATGGCTGCAAAAAGAGTGAGAAGCCAGGAAGGTGGTTGAGCAAGAATCCCAATAGTCAGAGGGTGCGATCAGGGCCTTTACAGCCCCTCCTTATGTCTTCTTAAATAAAGCATCAGCAAAACATCAGTAAGCAACACTGAAACATGCGGAAGCAAAACAAAGCTATATAAGACCATCCCCTGAAAATAAGACATAGTGGGGTTTTTTTGAGGAAAAACAAATATAAGACGGTGTCTTATTTTCGGAGAAACACAGCATTATTAAAATTATTGGCTACTCAAGGGACATTTTAAGCAACTGCGTAGGCCTGTTGACATAAAAAAGTCTTCAAGAGAAATGTGAAAGTCAAAAGCAAGGGTGCCTGATGAATCTCTGTGTCCTGGTTCCTGCCCTCAGATGAAAGATGGAAACTTGGCTCAGGAAATCCCAGCCTTATTGATTAAATCAGCACATGGCCTCAGTATCCGCTCTAAGTACTGGATACATTGTTCAACCGTTCATAAGCTGTATTCTAGAATACAGGGCATAAGCAAAGATGCTGCCCCAACACTTCCCAGGCTCCTCCTCTGCTTTTAAAGACGCTTGCCTAGAGCTTGCACAGCTTCTCCTGATTCTGATGTTACGGAGAAATGGGGTTGCATGTCCTCAGTGTGCTAATGACACTGTGCTCCAAAACACATAGAGGTTAAATGGCATTGGCTACAAAATAGTGCTCTGTGGAATCCCCTAGAAGGGGTGCCAGGGAATGAACACTCTTAAAGTGCTCCTCTCATGGGGAGGAATATCAGAGAGGAATAGAACTCCTGTAGCAGCCTGCCTCCCATGCCCATTGTGCAGAGTCGGTCTCAGGGGAATACCATGCTCAGTGGTCATGGAATCCTAGAGTTGGAAGAGACCACAAGGGCCATCCAGTCCAACCCCCTGCCAAGCAGGAAACACCATCAAAGCATTCTTGACATATGGCTGTCAAACCTCTGCTTAAAGACCTCCAAAGAAGGAGACTCTACCACACTCCTTGGCAGCAAATTCCACTGTTGGATAGCTCTTACTGTCAGGAAGTTCTGAGAGATTGAGTCATAGTAACAGAGCTGCACTCCCCTGATACAGGGGCAACCAAGGCCTATTTACTTCTGAAAGTCAGGGTTAAACCCAGATTTGAGCCGGATAATCGGTGTCACCTGCCACTGTCCCCAATGTCAAAATACATTGTGCAAACATGGGACTCAAATTAATATAATTTATATGGGTCATAGATCTGAGGTTTCTTTGATGCAGAACTTCAGGATTGTTTGTTTTTTAAGTTCAGAACACACAAACACCTGATTGTATCTCCTGTGTGTGAACTGTGCCATTATCTGTGTGGCAGGGCATTGAGGTTGGTTGTTCCTTAAGGATGGAAATTAGGGGAAGAAGGACACATGGAAGGAGGCCCCCTGCTGAATGCTTTCCCAGGACAGGCTGAGCTTGTGCTTTAGCTTTTTTCTCTTTTCTTCTTACTTTGGCTAATCTCTTTTTCTTTCCCAACTTCAGGGAAAACAGACCCCGCAATGGAGGAATCTGTGTGGCTAACCACACATCCCCGATTGATGTCATCATTCTGGCCAGTGATGGTTACTATGCTATGGTGAGGATGGAGAACCCCACTGGCTGGGCATGTGCATGTGTGTGTGTGTGTGAGGAGGATCACTGTGTAGCACCAGAAGGTTCTTGAACATAACATTTATTGAAAATGCTGGATTCATTTTTGAAAAATCAGGGCCATTGCCCAATTCTGTCAGGCAGCATTGGTGGCACTGGGATGTCTTTTAACCAATCTGTCCATGTGCCCCTCCCAAGAGCCATGGGGAGGAAGCAGGTTCTGTTCATGCTGCTATGATGTGCCCACCACCCAAAGGAACAGTCATAAGATAGGAATGTGGAGGCCGTTGGAACTCTCCTCGCTGCTCCTGCCTTTCCCCTGAACCTTGGGAGCTGCTCTGCAGGCAGATGGGAGAATCCTTTGGTGCCCTTGGTGGTCTCAGGAGAATGCCAGGTGCTTGGGTGGTCTGCTGCAGCTATTTGCACAAGAGAGGCCTGTGTTCCTCTGCAGCCCTACCTGAAGACCCTGTGCTTTTGGACAAAGGGAGAACAGGTGTCTCCCACTTTCCATGATGGGTGGGTAACAGTCAGGTCCCACCTTCTCACCTTCCTTAATGCTTGGCATTCCTGTGGGATGGAGAGTTTTCTACAGACAAAGGTATCTTCCTCTGCAAGTAGAGCTGCTTGATGTTTGGGCATGGCTGTCTTAATGGGAGGCTGCTGAACCAAAGTCTCCCCCCACACCCTGACTGACCTATGACCTCTTTTCTGTTCCTCAGGTGGGCCAGGTCCATGGGGGGCTCATGGGGGTAATCCAGAGGGCCATGGTCAAGGCTTGTCCCCATGTCTGGTTTGAACGCTCTGAGGTGAAGGATCGCCACCTGGTGGCTAAAAGGTGGGTGCACAATCTGTCCCTGCTCCATATGCCCAGCAAAGTGTCAGCAGGTAAGGCTTGTGGGTTGTGCTGCATATGGTCTGGGGAGTTGCAGCCTTGACTGGTGGCAGACCTGGCTACCTGGCTGATTTGACGTTGAGGTGCATGCTTGGTGGTTGCTGGGGCTGCTGGAATCTTCTTCTGGTTCAGCCAGAAATGTACCTCTCAGTGATACACACAAACACTCTCTCTCTCTCCTTTCTACCTGCAGGCTGTCTGAACATGCTCATGATAAAAATAAATTGCCCATCCTTATTTTCCCTGAAGGTAAGCAAGAATTAAGGAAGGTGGGTTAAGGCCCAGGGCTCTCTATAGTCATGGTGCCCCAGTCACAGGACGGATGAAAGCATCCCATTAAACATATAAACTGTAGAGCCAAGTAAAGGCTGGAGGGACTCACAGTCCTGAATTCCAAGTACCTAACAGAAAGCAGCCACTTTGGTGGGTAGAGACTGAAGGCCGCTCTATCCCTGCATCTCTGTGGCCCACAACTTCTTGGCTTGGCGTGGTTCAGCACTGAAAATACGTTCTGTTTGAAATTGGATGTGCCACTCAGACTTCATTGAAAGCTAGCCCATTGATTTATGCCTCATTCTCACAAATACACAGGCTTCCCCACCCGCCCCCCATGGGTAAGTCTTCTGTCTCACCATTGGTGATCCCTGTTCCTACAGAAACGGCCATTTCTTTTCACAGGCACTTGTATCAACAACACTTCTGTGATGATGTTCAAGAAAGGGAGTTTTGAGATCGATGCCACTGTTTATCCTGTTGCTATCAAGGTGAGAGCTGTTGCCATTGAGCAAAGCACCCTGAAGCTTGCTAGGTAGGCCTTGGGGACTGGAGGATAATGCCACTGTGTGGAGCCAGGAATCCTGGAGAGTTGAGAAATCCTGGGAATTTATGGCAAGAGGTTCCAGAATCTTGTACTATGCAACACAGGCTCTGCAACATTTCACAACCTCTCAGCCTGTTATGCCATTGAAAGTATTTACTATTGAGCTCTACATTGGACACGTTCCACTGGGGAGTTCTGCAGATAAGCTACCTTGGAATGATTCCCATTTATTCAGCGGGACTTTCATAGGAGAATTCCCCACTACACTATGCCCATTTGGACTAATTTTCAGATCCATTTGTTTGGGGCACATTCAAAACTTGAATGAGCATGTAGAGAGTTGGATAAGGCAGGCCACTGCATGATGGCACACAGGCAGAGGAATTTCAGCTGCACCTGGGGTGGGGACCTTTGGCCCTCCAGATGTTCTTGAACTACAGCTCTCATCAGTCCCGGCAAGCATGGCCAGTGGCCAGGAATGAAGGAAGTTCTAGCTCTTCAGCAACATTTGCAGGTTCCCCACACTTGGTCTTCCCCACAGTGAAAACTGGGCACGTTGCTCTCTCAGCCTAATTTACTGATCTCATGGGGTTGTTGTGAGGATGGAACAGGATAATCTCATGTAAACTGATCTGAGCTCCTTGAAGGAAGAGCTGGGCACTGCTGTTAGGATGTTGACAAGCTGGAAGGTGTGCAGAGGAGGGCAATCAAGGGTTTGGAAACTAGCCTGATGAGGAAGAAGGGTTGGAGGAGTTGGGTATGTTTAGTCTGAATAAGACTGAAAGGAGACATGATAGCTATCTTCAAATATCTCAAGCAGTTGTCACATGGAAGAGGGAACATGCTTGTTTTCTCCTGCTCCGAAGGGTAGGACCCAAACCAGTGGATTCAAATTACAAGAAGAGATTCTGACTAACTTTCTGACACTAAGAGCTGTTCAACAGTGGAACAGACTTCCTCAGAAGGTGTTGAACTATCCTTTATTGGAGTTTTTAGACAGAGGTCCGGTGGACATCTGTCAGGGATTCTGTAGTTGCAGTGTTGGACTGGATGCCTCTTGAGTTCCCTTCCAATAAGGAAATCCCTTCTTGAAAGGCAGTTCCTACAGGCACATTTCTTGCCGTGTGTTGAATGTGGCATAAACCTCTTTTGCTTTCAGGAGGTGTTGAGTTCTCTATCTTTTCCCTTCCCTCCATTTGTCCTTCAGTATGATCCCCAATTTGGAGACGCCTTTTTTAACAGCAGCAAATACGGCATGGTGACTTATCTGCTCAGGATGATGACCAGCTGGGCTATAGTTTGCAGTGTCTGGTACCTGCCCCCAATGACCAGAGAGGTGGGTACCTGAATTTGGAGTAGGGCTGTTGTCAGAGAAATGGCAGCCACCCCCACCAGGCTCCTTTCTGCCAATTCCAACCAACCTCTGTTCTTTTTTAGCCTGATGAAGATGCTGTGCAATTTGCCAATCGGGTGAAGTCTGCCATTGCTAGGCAAGGGGGTCTAGTGGATCTCCTGTGGTGAGTCCTGATGCTGGTGGATCGGGAGGATGGGGCGAAGGTGGGAGTCACGCCATTGGTCCACCTGGCCCAGTGCTCTGGACACATTTTGCTTGGAAAGCAACAGCGCTGCCTCTGAGCTCTGCCCACTCAGGGAAGGGCTGTGACAGTAGCCCGGTGGTGGCAGAGCATCTTACCTGCAGAAGGTCCCCAAAGGCATGTCTGGGCAGGACGGGAGGTGTCCCTTTCTAAAAACCCTGGAGAGCCTCTGTCAGGGTAGACATTCCTGGGTTAGATCAGTCAGTGATCCGCATTCGTATAAGGCAGCTTCTGTATCACAGCCATGTTGAGATGTGGATGGGACTCTATCCTGGCTAAATCTATGTCTTCCTTGGGCTCAGTCTACATGCATTGCAGGGGTTTGGAATAGATGACCCTCTGGGTCCCTTCCAAGTCTTTGATTATGCAGAATTCCATGATTCTTCCTACGACATTTTTAAGAGCTCAAAATCAGTTGTATGTCAGTAGAAGAAGCCTCCTTCCCCTTTAAAAGATGTGGGGAGGTTGATTTTAAGCTGGAAAAGAATAGGGAGGGTAAAGACTGCAGCCTGCGTAGGATGTTCTCTGTTTAAAGACCAGTGGGGTGGGGAGAACCATGGACACTGGCCTCAGCTGCGGCTTGCACCTCCAACAAGCCTGTAGCCTGCAGTGCAGCCAGCCCCTGCTGAGCTTTTCCCACAATGGATGGATTATGGGAGTCAGGCTGGGCCAAGCAGCCTTGAAGGTACTGGCTGTGATGGAGAAAGCGCATGCGCCTGAGGCTCCCTCCTTAGCACTGCCACATGATAAATCTGCACACAGTGGCTGTGAATAAAATTTGCAAGTGCAGTTTTTCCCTGCCTGCTTGTTCCCTGCTTGCCAGGGCTGTACGTTCCCTCTTGCACGCTGGTGCTTTTAGCCAACAGGGGAGTAATTTTCTTTTCTTTTCCATCTGCCCTCTCCCTCTCTCTTTTTCTAGGGATGGAGGCCTGAAGAGGGAAAAGGTGAAGGACACCTTCAAGGAAGAGCAGCAGAAGCTCTACAGCAAAATGGTTGTGGGCAACCATGAGGACCGAAGCCGCTCCTGAGCTTTGTGGAGCGCAGGGGCTGCTGCAGGACTGACAGCCTCCGCCTCCTCCCAGCCTTCTGGAGCACATGCTTGGCTGAGCCGCCGCCCCAGGCCAAGGTGGTGCTGCCCAGAGGCTCATCAGCAAGAGGCCTTATTTCAGCTGCAACGGCTTGGCTCGCTGCTTAGACAGCCACAGTGGAGAACTTTTCCCACAGTGGGAGTGGCTGGGTGGGCTGCCCCACCTTTTGCATCTGCTGGAGAATGCCTGCGTGTGTGCGTACGCATGTGTGCCTGCACTGGAAGCTGCTGTGCTTACAAGGGCAGCTGGACTTGTGGAGCCCCTGCTGCCTGTGGTCGGGGGCCCCAGCAGCTTCCTCTGCCCTTTGCAGCCCCAGGGAAAGGCTCAGACCTCTTTGTAGTCTGTCTTTTCTCTCTTTCTCTCTCTTCCCCCCCCCCCAAAAAAAGAGAACTGACTGAGACTGCATAGGGTCCCTTTGCATTTTTAAATTAAAATATATAGAGATGTAGGCTTTGTGCTGATTAATCCCCCTGCTGTTTTTCAAATGGAACTGCAAAGATGGTGCAGCACTTTGGCTCTCAACACTGGGAAGGGGCCTCCTTAAAAGAAGTGCCAGGTTAAGGAAGGTACAAGGCCTTTACCCTTCCTCTTTGGCATCTTTTGTGTGTTTGTGTCCTAGTTGGACCCATTGGCTGGGTGCAGAAGTGGCTGCACTCTGTCAGAGGGCGGTGAGATGGTCAGTTTGGGACACAGAAAATATCACCACTATAGAATGAAAAGGTGTGACCCTGGGTTGGGAATTCTGCTTTGCCCATTCCAGGGAGAGGCCACATAGAACTGTGGCTTGAGTTTCACCCACAGCAACCCCTGCTAATTCTGGCCTCTGAAGAAAGTTGGTTTCTAACATCTGCTAATGCAGACAGAAGCATAAGACCCTGAAGTCAAGGGCCCTGAGTCAGAAGCAGTCTTCTCTGCCATGTGACCAAGTCAGAGTCCATCTCCTTGCCTCCAGCTTTGTCTCCTAGGACTGATATTGTGAAAGCAGGGCTTGCTGCTCACAGTGGGCTGGGCTGGGCTGCTCTCCACCTGCCCTCCTGCCCCTGGTGACTCAGAATGGCTCATGAGGGAGCAATGCACTCAGAAGCCAAGCTGGGGCTGGGGGCGTGTTTCAGCTTCTTCAAGTGGGAGCTTTTGGGCCCTTTCCCAAGCCAGATCCTTGTTTGCATTTGCATTCCTAACCCACCTACCTTCTCAAATAGAATGGAAGCAGCAAAACCCTCTGAAGCTGGCAAGAGACCAGAATGATCCAATCTGTCCCACTTCCTGAATAAGCTTTGGTGCTCAGAACCTCTCTGGGCAAAGAGTGGCCTGCCCACTCCAAAGACATTGCTTACTCCTGCAGCTCACAGCAGAACAGCCAGGAGCAGCTCTAGTCGGGGAACTTGTGGACTGGTTTTGTTATGGGCATCCACCAATGGCATTTGGCCTGTGGGCCTGAAAGTGGACGAACTGAACAAGGAGTTCTGGGTTTGGGAGCTCACGTTTGAGGCTTGCCATGGCATAATGTGTGGAAAGGCCCTCCGTTTCCAGGAGCGGGCTGAGTTGATGGTGTCGTACGCTTTCTCCTCCCTCAAAGTGAGCTGTGCTGTTGGGTGGCTCCTTGGCTCACTGGCAGAAGTTCAGCAGCACCCAAGACCAATCCTACATTGGCCTGGTATCCAGTCACCAGTACAAAGCATGCCAGGACACAGAGTTCTGTGTATTTAGGGTTTAGAGTGGGGTATTGGCACTGTCAGTTCATCTGGAATATTTTGCCACCAATCAGTAAAAAGAGTAAGCCAAGGAAGCAGCGAGGGGGGTGGGCAGAGATACAAGGGGCCCACACCCAAAGAGATGGGAGCCGACCTTCCTCTCCCCCTGCTTTCTGTTTTGGGGAGAAACTTGGCTTTCAAAAAAATAGTCTCAGGCTTCTGCTCTGGCTGCTCCATTCTGTAATTGCAGCCAGGTGGATTGGGGGGTCAGTTGTTGGCCCAGCTTTACTGTTGGCGTTTTAAGGTCTTGCTGTAAATATTTGTGGGAAGTGCAGTTGTCTACCTGCTCAGGGAGATGAACCCACAATCTTCTCTTTGGCCCACTTCAGACTTATCACCCCCCCCCTTTAACTTGCCCTCCCTCATTATGCCCAACCTGATGGGGGGATTTCCAAAATAAGAGGTTAATAAAAAGAAAGAGTCAGTGGGACGGTCTTCCTTGGGAGGTGGTGGACTTTCCTTCCTTGGAGGGTTTTAAGCAGAGGTTGGGTGGGCATCTGTCATGGATGCTTCAGGTAAGATTCCTGCACTGCAGGGGGTGGGACTAGATGACCCTTGGGGGGTCTTTTCCAACTACAGTTCTATAATTCTATGTGCCTCTACTGAGCCTGAACAGCAGGCAACTGCAGGGCCCAACTATATGTTCGGATCAGGGAAAAGACTTACCTTATTCTTTGGGGAGTTGTTTGGTGTGGCTTTGGTCCAACCATCCTCCTTTGCTCCCATTCAGGGATTCCGTCGGAGCATGCAAAAAAGTTACCAAGGCAGGTAGAGTGAATTCTCCTTTACCTCTTCTAGAAAGGACCTGTCCTCACTTGTGCCCCATTTTTGCAGGGCCCCCACCTGTGTCTTGGCTTCTTCCTTGAGTTGAGAGCCTGCTCTTGTTCCTCCAGCAGCTGCAACGGCTCTGGGTCCCGTCAGGATCTCTTGAGTCTTGTGGGGCAGGAGATGTGTCTCCTTGCTCCCCACCAAGTGCTCACCATTTCCTGAGCAGGGGAGAAGAACGCTGCTGTGATCCTCCCTGGGGAAAAGCCCAGTCCTCCTTGTGTTTGCTCAACCCTGAACTTTGCCCACATTTGATAAGGAGGATCTTGCTCCTGCAAGAAGCACTTAAGGGGTGTGTGTCTTCTGTCTTGGTGCCTCTGCTGCTCTCAGCCCATGAATGTGCACGCCCCATGGCTTGGGGAAGCAAAGTGTACTCTGCCTTTTATGGTTTGACTCAAGAGGCCAAGGTGAGAGGTTTTTGGATGTCAATGATAAGGCCAGCTTCTCTCATTGCCTCTCGCACCCTTTGGAAGGAGGAGAGCACCTGGGCTCGCATGAGCCAGCAGTTGTAGGTGCTTCTGCCAGGGCTATTCTTTGCAAAACCTCACAATCTGGGCCTGAATCATAGCATTTTGCTCCTGCCAGCAACCATTTCTCACACAGCACACAGGCAATGTGACTACCCTCATTCGGCAGCTTTGGGTCTGTTAGCAAGA
This sequence comes from Zootoca vivipara, assembly GCF_965207765.1. Lineage (NCBI taxonomy): Eukaryota > Metazoa > Chordata > Lepidosauria > Squamata > Lacertidae > Zootoca > Zootoca vivipara. The sequence continues at coordinate 1,507,988 of NC_142589.1, read as the reverse complement.
AAAAAGTGGAACTGCCCACCCCACCCCCACTTGCAACCTGTTCAGATTCCTCTTCAGTCTCAGTGTTGTAGAACTAAGCAGGGAGAAAGATGGGGACAAACCAGGAATTACTTGGCTCTGACTGGCCCTCCTGTTGGTCTCCCTAACTTCTGCCCTTCCAGTCCCCATGGGCATCGGCCACCACTGTGTGGTATTCTACCTCTGCACCCAATGCTTTCACTACCTTCTTCCAGAGCTACCAAATCCCTTTGGGGAAGGAGCAAGCAGAGCTGGAGGCAGCATCATAAATGCAGCAGCAGCAGGGAGGGTGTGGCCCGCATCCTGGCACACACTTGGAACTAGTTTCCTCATTGCCACGGGAACTGCGAAAGGGAAGGCCTTCCAACAAGAGCACAGCCTCGCCTTTGGCTCACCCCTCACCAGGTTTGGTGCTGTCCAAAACATCTGGAGAGCACCAGGTTGGGGAAGGCTGCCCTATCATCATAATAGCGTCTGAAAGGCCAGTGGTGAATCCCAGGCAATATTTGCTTATTGGTTCATGGGGAAAACAAATTGCACTTGAAAGCTGGTATGTGAACGTGGTATTGAGCCTGCCCTTGTAGATTCACCTTTCTGCTCTCTACTGTGTCAAAAGCACCTATAGGAGAATGTAGGTCAGCTTTCACATGGCAGTTTATTGCGGAATGAGAGCTTGTCAGGCATGGAGGTTTCTTGCATTGTCCAAATAACATCCTCCTCAAAAGGCCATCCCATCTCCTCCCCCTCCCAATGTAATCCACTTTTACCATTTTTGCTGTTTTTCCTACTTATTGGCTTTTCCATGGAAGCAGTAAATCTAAATTAAATGGGGAACTAATAAGGGAAAAGGTTTTGATTGGAGTGATGTTGGACAGCAGCAAGTCCACAGTGATCTTCATTTTGTGGCTCAAAGGTGCGGATCCCACTGCCTCTGCCACCTCCTCCCAGAAAAAATTCACCACAATTGTGAGTTCCAGGTCAGTTGCGTGTGATTCGTAGGGTTCTCCTTTTTTCCACTCTCTTGTCTTGCAGTGGGCAACCCTGAGGATTGAGCGTGGGGCCAAAGAGAAGAAACACCCACAATTGGTCAAGCGAAGACGTGATCAGGACAGCCATGATTGTTGCGTGTATCAGCCCTGTTGTGTGTTAAGCAGGGGCAAAGGGAAGTGCAGCTCTCTAATGCTGAGAAGGTTGTGCAGGGGAGGGAGCTGAACCCCTCCCCTCTGGCATTTCAGGGGGCTGGACTACATGCGCAAGTCTATGATTCCCCATGTTCTGTTGCTTCTGACATTTTCCTCTTGGCTCAATCTGACATCAGAGTCAGGCTAGGAGAGGAACAAAATCACTTGGGGAGGCAGATTCCAAAGCAGTGAGGAGGGGGGGGAGATCAGCTCCCTCACCCCACATCTCCCCTTATCTTTGACTGTCTTCAGTCCCAGGGTGGCAGCCTCATGCATCTGCCAAGGCCCATGCTCCAGCAGGAGGTCCTCTGGCAACCCTCCTCTTTGCTTGTCCTCTGGGCAGCCAAAGAGAGCAAACGAGGAAGCAGGGGGACAAGGCAAGGAAGAAGGACCCAACTGAAGGCCCTTTGCCCAAACGCCCCATAAAGCCCAGAGCCAGCACTGTGTCCAGTTTGGCCAGCAATTGACTTAACCTACCTGGTCAGCTTGTATTGCCAAAAGGACTTCTTTCTTTGCTTCTCTGCTCTGGTACTTCTGAGTGCTATAGACTTTGCACAAGGCCCAGTTTTAATCTTGAGTCTGCAAAGGGCTGCCTCCTCCATTACCTGTCAGGGACTGGTTAGAGGCAGAAGGGTGGTGCGAGGCACTAGCTGGGGAACTGCCAAGGGCTCAGAGCCTGGGGAGTGGTGGTGAGGTGATATGAGAGGTCAGATGGAGAAGACTAGGAGGAAGAGGTGGCGGAACCTGAAGGGGCAACCGGGTTTAGTGAGCAGAGAGAGGCTGTGGCCGAGAGAAGTCCAGAACTGCAATTCATTTGGGCCCAGTTCTCCAATCCTAACCCTAACCCTAACCTTAAGACACCAAACTGCGAGGGGTAGCTGATGCCACAGAAGACAGAATCAGGATCCAAATGACATTAACAGATTGGAGAACTGGACGCAAGCTAACAAAATGAATTTCAATAGGGACAAATGTAAGATTCTGAATCTAGGCAGGAAGAACCTGATGCATAAACATAGGGTGGGGGGACACTTGGCTTACTAGCAGTACATGTGAAAAGGATCTAGGGGTCTTGGTGGACCACAAGCTGAGCATGAGTCAACCAAATGATGCAGCAGCAAAAAAAGTGAATGCTATTCTAGGCTGCATCAACAGAAGTCTAGTGTCCCGATCAAAGGAAGTAATAGTACCATTCTATTCTGCCTTCATTAGACCACACCTGTTATACTGCGTCCAATTCTGGGCACCACGATTTAAGAAGGATGTTGACAAGCTGGAATGATCAAAGGCATGGCAACCAGGATGATCAAAGGCATGGAAACCAAGCCTTATGAAGAGCAGTTGAAGTAGCTGGAAATGTTTAGCCTGGAAAAGAGGAGATATGATAGCCATCTTCAAATATCTCAAACGCTGTCACATGGAGGAGGGAACAAGCTTGTTTTCTCCTGCTCTGGAGGGTAGGACTCAAACCAAGAAAGGATTCCAACTAAACACCAGGAAGAACTTACTTTCTGACAGTAGGAGCTGTTCAAGAGTGGAACAATCTCAAGAGGTTGGAGGTTTTTAAGCAGAGGTTAGAAGGCCACCAGGTCAGGGATTCTCTGGCTGCGATTCCCACATTGCAGGGGGTTGGGCTAGATGATCCTTGGTGTCCCTTCCAACTCTACAATTCTAGGATTCTAGGATGCTGGACTAGATGGGCCAGTGCCCTGATCCAACAGGCTCTTCTTAAGTTCTTGACTAAGCTGAGTCTTGAGACACCAAGACTGTAGGGGAGCCTGTGGCCCTACGGATGTTGTTGGACTCCAGCTCCCATCATCCTCTGCCACAATGGCCAGCAGACAGGGATGGTGGGAGATGTAGTCCAGCAACACCTGAAAGGCCACACATTCCCCATTCTGACTTAGAGGAATATGGATGTTATCTAGGCTGCAGCAACCTGGAAATCCCAGTGGAAGGTTTGGCCAGAGAGCTTGTTGAGCACACCCAGGAAAAAGCCTAACTTTTGGGGAGTGTTGGGGAGGCTGCCTGCTGCTCTGTCTGTGGCATCACCTCTCAGCTGGCAAAGAACCAGTCCTCAAGGATGCCTGGGTAACTCTGCATGCCTTCCTGCCCTTGCCTTGGCACCTGATGATCTCTGAGAAACAAACAGAGTGGGCAAGGCTTGGGAGAAGAGCCCAGGATGCCAGGCCACACAGGTAACTTTGGAAGCATCCATCTCAGCTAGGATGTCCCCCCCCTCCCCCTCAGTCAATACATCTCTCTCTCTGATGGGAAAGTTAATAAATTTAGCTCTAGATTAAAAGTATCGATCATTTCATTTGTAAATGATATATAAATAGGGGGCTCCGTGGGCAGCAAGTGAGGCAGGGGCCGACAGGAGCTGCCACTCGGCTGCTGGGGGGGCACAGGGGGGCCCTGATCTGCATTCTGCCCTGCTGCAAACATTGATTTCCTATTAGTCTCCCTGCACCACCCAATAGCACATCATTCCAGGATCCGCTATTAATGGCCTTTTGATAAATAATCACTTGTAAGTCAATAAATTTTTATTAAAGAGTGTGGTGCTTTGATTTATGAAAATCCGACGGGGTTTGTCTGGGAGAAAATGGATGTAGAATTGAAGTGGAGGCTCCATCCATCCCGCTGCCACCTTCCTCCCCCTGCCGCCCCCCCCCCACCTTTTGCCATCTGCTAAGCTCTCACAGCCCATAACTGATCCTGAACTCCTCTTTCCAGTAGAGGCACAGCACAGCTCAGCTTCACCTTGTGTTACTTTACAGGTAGCATAAGTAAAGCTTAACAAAGGATTTTGCATAACCCAAAAAACCTTGCCTTCACAAAGTTGCAGTGCAGTGATATGATTATGCAAGTTTTGCACTCACACAGAGCTCTTCAGCAGACAGCTTGAAACCACAGAATTATAGAATCATAGAATTGTATGTAGAGTTGGAAGGGACTCCACAAGGGCCAGACCCCTGCAATGCTAATGTTTCTTCTTCCTAATGTTTCTTCTACCTTTTCTCCCTCTGGAGAAGCTTTCCTGTATTTATGTGTGAAACCCAACCTTGCACATAAATCCAGTATGAGTAACAGTAGAGCAAAAATAAAAATAGGAAAAAATGAAAAGGTGACAGTGAAACCCCCATCCTCTTTCGCACACCCCCTATCCCTGTGCCAGTTAAAAGGTTTTTCAATACTTTTTAACACATGCCTAGTCTGCTTTAGGGGCCTTTTAAAATGGTTAGGTTGGGCCAAGGGATTCCCAAGATATGACATTTCAAAAATAAACAAAATTCTGCATTTGGCTAGTTGAACTAGGCATACTACATAAATTCTGCAAATCTGTGCCTATTTACTTGTTTGGCACAGTTCACGCAGCTTCCTCTAGTCAAGTAGGGGGAGCTGAGGAACTATGTGTGACACTGGAGGTCTCTTCCATGGCCACTAGAAATCCAGGAGGACGGGCCTTTCACTGGTCATCTGCCATGACAGCCAAATGGAACCTTCACTTCCAGTGGCCGTATATCTTTGAATTGGTCTAACGCTGCCAGGAACTTCTTAAGCTTCCTACCCCACTCTTGTCTCCAGACATTTCTCCAAGGGTTGCTCATGCGTTTCCAATCATAACGGCTTTTGAAGAAATGTCATATAAAAATGGATGTTTGGGTCAGTTGTTGATGTCCTATTCTACTTTTTCACAGCAAAGCATAACGGCCAGAACCAGGGACTGGACCACTCAGGAATATCACGAGCCTGGTCCTGAAAAGGCAGGTTTCCCAAATGCACAAAAGCATGGTGCTTTTATCAGAAGTGTAATGTCTTGAACTGAGAGCTTCTGCTCCCCGAAGGAGAGTCCAGGGCAAAAGAGCGAGACATGGGGCACAACACTAGAGGTGCCAGGAGGTGAGGGAGGCATGTTACTAGCCGAGGAGGGCTGTACCCCAAGGCCCATGCAGCTATGAAGGCCAGCCTCTGTCTCTCAGAATATTCCTAATACTAAATAGATTGTTCTAGTCGCTTGTTACCCAAAGGTCTCCAAGCGACTTACAACACATTTTAAAATGTAAACATAAATCCATCACGCCGCCTTGAACAGATTCATACACAGCACACACGCATGCCATGCCAAGAGATGCTTGCCATGTGAGTGCAAACGGGGGCTGCCCCACCCGCCTGAGTCTGCTCCCCCAGCCCCCCCCCGCCTGCCTGCCGCCTTGCAACCGCCCAGAGGGTGGCACCACCGGCCAGCTTCCTCCTTCTCCTCCTGGTAGAGCTCAGCCGCGAGGAGGATGCCATGAGAAGAGCGCTCTCTCGGCCTCCCGGTGGGCGCTGGCCCTTCCATTTCGTTTAGTTTCAGCGACTAATTAATCTGAAAAAGGGATCCAGATCAAGGTGGTGTAAAGTTCTGCTTGATACTTTTAGAACTATCTACACACACACACCTTGCGAGGATAAAACGGAGCAGGGAGGAAGACGAAGCGGGCAGGACTCGAGGGCAGCAGACTTGCCCTCCCAGGCTGGGAGCCAGTGAAGCAGGAAGAGCCTGAGACTGGCTCCCGCAATCTTTCACTCCGGGGCCCAGCGAAGCTTTCCGGTGCCATTTGTCACCCCCCGCCCTCCGCAGCTCCTCGAGGCCCTTTGGCCACCTGCTGTATTTTTCTTCCTGCGCTGACGGGATGGCAGACAGGTGTTAAACTACTTAATCACTTTAAAATTGTTTTAATTTTCTGTTTTGTATTGATCTCCCCAGCACCAATTAATCAGCTCACTGGACCAGGCAGTTAGTACATTAAAAATTGTCAGCTGCGCCAAACAGCTTAGAAAATGTCAACAGCATATTCCAGCGGCAGTCAGGCGGCCCGAGCCAGAGCCAGGGGTCTTTCTCAGCAGGCGCTGCTGCTGCCGGGCCGGGCTGGGCTGAGCAAGGGGGCCGCTGGCCTGGGAGGGGCTCAGGTCTTGCCCAAGCATCTCTTACAGCCAGGGCGTTGTGTGCGCAGCGTCCGCACCGCAGCTCCCCCAGGAATAGCAGCATGCCAACAGCTGGCCAGCGTCCGACAAAGGCACAAGTCCCGCCTGCTAACCATGCCTCTTCCTCTCCTCTGACTTAAGTTAAAATCCAGCTGAGCATCTACCAGCCACGCCAAACAACCGCGGGGCAAACACCGCCCTCCAGGTCTCTCCACTGGGCCTTTGGGAGTCTTAACTTATCTCTGAGACGTGGAGGAGGGGAGAAAAAGAAAAGAAAAGAGGGAAGGATAGTTCAGGGGGTTGGCCGGGTCCCTTCCAACTTTGCAGTTCTATTATTCTCTTCCTTAGATTTCACAGCAAAACAAGCAGCTGACAGCGACAAAACTGGCACGTTTTCAACTTCGCTTGGAGGGCAGCCTCCCCGCACCCCTTCCTTTTTCCAAGATTGAAAAACCAGACAAGGGAGCCTCTCTTCTGCTTCACCGGAGAAAGGGCAAGGAGGGTTAGGAACGGGAAGACTGAGCAGCCAAGCGAGCGCCTGAAGCCCAGACCGTGCCCCCTGGAGGCTTCCCTGGGGGCGAAAGAAAGTCCTGGCTAAACGCTCTGGCACTGGGCTGCCAGGAAGGAAAAACATAGGCCAGCGCCTTGTAAGACACTTCGGGGGCTTTTCTTTTTTTTAACCATCTAGCGGTGTATAGATTTTATGAAATAAAAGTGAATAAATGAGAGTCCTTCTGGCTCAGGCCAGAGGCCCATCTCCTGCACAGCATCTTGTTCTCCGAGCCTGAGCCCATGAGCCATGCTCTCCTCTCCTGGGCTTCCTGGAACTGCTATTCAGAAGCATTCCTGCCTCTCTCCAACTGGAGGGAGGACCAGGCTATAAATGGTGTTACTGGGAGTCTGGGTGTGGAGAGCAGCCAGCCCCCCACTGCCCCGCCCTTCATGCCCACACCCGTAGCTAATCGCACTGTAATGCATTTTATCTGCCATTGATTTTCCTGGTCACGACTTCACAGCTGTGTTTGCTTTCAGCCACCTGCCATTTAATTGTCTCTGAAGGGAGCGACTGTTTGCCCCTTTTGTGGTGGACCAACCCTATCACCTCCGCACAGGGGAGACTGGTCCAGGAGGGCACATGGGGCATTGCCCCGCCAAACTCATTCTGCCCCCAGCCAGCCCCCCCTTACTTGTCCAGGCAGTGCCACAGCCAGCTATCACCTCCCCTCCCCCCTCCCTCCCTCCATTGTATGAAAGGTTTTTATTTAAGGTTGGAGAAAAACAAAGAAAAAGCCATATACAAAAGTTAACATCAAGTACCAAGCTTTTTCTTTCTTTTTTTACCACAAATACTAAAATTGAGAAAATTGAGAAAAGGAAAGAGAAGAAAAAGTAGAGACTTTCGATTTCCCATCTATCAGCTCTATGGACTTTCTGCAACACACCTGCTGCAGAAAAGCATGCAACACTTATGCTTTCCATAAACCAACCTTTTTATCAGTCTTCAAACCCAGATATCACAAATTCATTTTTCGTAAAGTCCATAAGGGGTTTCTAGTCATTAATAAATGTCAGCCATGATTTTTCTCCAATTAAACGCATCAACTTTACCATCTCACCCAAATCCCTTCATTTCAGTGGTCATTCTTCTCAGTTGCCACTTCCGCAGCCTCAGCAGGGAGGAGGAATCATGGGGAGGTATTTGGGCTAAATGGGAAGTGCCACCTCTGCCTCTGCCACCTCTTGCCTCTGCACCACCTGTCACATGGCCTCTGGAACTGGCAGAGGTGGCAGTGGTGCTGGTTTCCCGTGAGATCTCCCTGAAAAGCTCATGACATCTCTCAGGAGCGCCAATGCCGTACTGGAGGTGGTGGGATTGGTGGGGCACCCATGGGGGGGGCGGCATGGGGGCTTCTGCTTCACCCTGCCTCCTTGGGGAGCCAGGCCTGGTTCTGCCTGTCCTTGGCTCTGGCCACCCGCTCCCAGCCATGAGTCACAGTAATATTTAGGGATTCTTTGTGGGATGGAGCTACATGCATTTTACTCACACATGACCAAGTTTATGAGTGGCTGGGAAATAAATATCATGGCACAAGAAAGTCTGACCTGCTGGGAGACTGAGGGCCCTCTTCCTGCCTCTCTCCACCTGGCCCAGGGCGGGGCCTGACAGGCTTCCTAAGAACTGCTGCTGCTGCCCAGCAAGGGGTATTTGGGGGGAAGTTTTGGGGGGGGGAGTTTTTGCTGTTATTGATATAAATTTTTTGTATCTTTATTTCTATGCAGAAATTGTTCCGTTTGGTTATGTAGTTTTTGATGTGTTTTATTTATTCTTATGACTACTTTGCTATGTTTGTAATTATGTAAATCTTTTCATATTGTTAGCCACCTTGAGCATTGTTTTAACTGTGCAAAGGCGGCATACAAATGAAATGACGAAAGCTAGAAAGTCCTTGTGGCTCATGAGGCGACCCTCCCTGGAGCCCAAAGAGGACATCATTGGGGGAGGAGGAAGCCTCAAGGAGACTGGAGGTGCAGAGGGGCTGTCTTTGTGCTGCTCAGCCTCCCTGCCTAACAGTTGACACACAGGGTGGCGCAGCAGCAGCAGTGTCCTCCATCCTCCTGCTGGCCCCAGAGCTTCAACTCTAGCAGAAGAGAGAGTTGTGTGGAGAGAAAGCAGGAGAGAGAGATGGAGAGCAGAAAAAATGGGTGTTCGGAGGCTTCTTAGAGGGTGCTCCTCACTGTAAAGTGAGGTCTGGAGCGGAACCCCTCCTTAAGTGGGGGGGGGCACCTGTAAACTTTAAATAGGAGTACAAGACATCTCCCCAAGGTTTAAATATAAGAATTCAAAACAGACCCAAACTAGTCCTGCTACTGTCCTGTGCAGCATGGCTCAGATCATCTGTCGGCAGTATTTAGTAACTGAATGTGCTTTATAGCCTGTCCTCCGCCTTCCCTAACCCTCTGAGAAAATGAACATGAGAACTTAAAAGATGATGCTGGTCAATGTCAAAATGTCCTGCCTGGTCTCTGATGTCCAGGCTGCTGTGCCCCCAGCAGATAGATGCCTCTGTTGCCCCACCTTAGTTACCCCCCTGCCGCTGGGATTAGTGCAGGGCTATCTGGGCACAAGCGCATGATCTTGTGCACACACTGCTGGCACATGGCTCCGCAGGCAGGGCAGAAGTGGGAGCAAACACACCACTGCTATTGCCAGAGCATCAATCCTGCAGCCCTGACAGCTCAATGGGCTTTTCCTCCTCGACCCAAGATAAATTGAGATTGATTGTGTGCTCATACATTTTAGTAAGAGGCCTAATGAGTAACCTTTGAACTGGCACTTTGGGTGGCTCTGACAAGGTGCAAGGAAAACCACAGGAGTGCAGAACCAGGGGCAAGGAAATGGCCTCTTCTCAGGCTGGGGGGACTGAGGGACACTGAAACCTAGGGAGCTGCCTTCTACTGAGTCAGGCCATCAGACAACCCAGCTCTGCATTGTCCCCACGGAGGGGCTGTGCCCTTCCAGGATGTCAGTCCAGGACATCTCCCTCCTGGTCGGAAAAAGTTCAGCCTCACTGGGGACGTTCACAAATGCATGTTTAAGCATCCTTTATGCTGCAGGAACATCTTGTGTGTCAACGCTCTTTCACAACTGTCATGCCACCTTGCCTCATATTAATTTCTTCTCCATGTCCACATATTCAGCTGAGAACAATAAAGTGTTTCAAATTGTGCACATGGGAACATGCAATCCAAGTGGGAGTTCTTTGGAGGGAGGGGATTCGCCCATTCCAGAAATGCAAGACACCCTTTCCATGCAGCCTCCCCAATATCAAGTTCAACTGGCAACAGTTTCAACCATCAGACTGTGTACACACTCCACATTCAGTGCGGGTTTGGGAAGCTGTGTACACACAACATCAGCCACAATCCATACCCATCCCATTGGTCGTGATGCAATAGTGTGTTTTGATTCATTCCCCCTCCCCGAAACAGCTTCAATCCAAACCATTAAAAAGAAGCTGGTAATGTGTATACAGGCTTACCGGTAGTTCTATTTTGGGCTCATAGCTCCTATCAGTGAAACTGCTTCCTTTATAAGCCCATTTTTCAGTTAGCCATTTACAAACCAAATTCCTTCTAGGCACGGCTCAAGCTGCCCCATAAAAACACAAAGTGCATCTTCCTTTGCTTTTCTTGGCCAAAGCTGAATTTAATCTTTTATGGGATTGAAGGCAATGCAAAAATGAACGGCAGAAGGAAAGGGCTGAGACCTCTCTTGAGACAGGTGCAGGGAACTTTTTCCTAGCCAAGGGGCACTTTCTCTTCTGGACTACCCTCTCAGAAGGCCACAAGCCAGGAGCAGACAAGAGGCAAAAGTGGGCAGAACAAAGAATGTGAATTTTACTTTTTGCACAGTGAGAAATTCATTCCCCTCGGAAGGCGTGGCCATGCGTGCAAATTTCAGTCAATTGTGGTAGAAAATGAAAAAAGATACTATAGGCTTTTCCTTTGTTTTTAAAAATACCTCATTTCATGCTGTGCATGAAAACCCCTTAATACATCTACCTATGATTTGGCAGGCTTAATTTACTCTGGAGGGGCTGCTATGCCTACAAATTCCATCCAATTCTGTGACAAGAAAAAAAAACAAAAAACCATTTTTAGATTGCCCATTACTTTATAGTGAATGGCAAGAAAACAGAAGGTTGTCTTTAACAGATCAAATTCAGTCCCAAATAACAAGTCAAATAACAAGCTCTGAAATAGACTGGACTGCTTCCCTAACCTACAGAAACATGTTGAATTTTGTGGCCAATGCACAACCCTACCGCATAGTAGACCAAAGGGAAGGGGAGGGAGAGAATATCAGGCTAGTTGAAAGGTTGACAGGTCTATTTTAAAATTTGCTAGAAATTTATTTATTGCCCAGTGATCTTTGAAAAATTATTGGAGCTACACCCATTTAAAAACATTAATTTTTACAAATGGATATTAATTTATCCCGCATCCCCCCGCTGTTGCAAGTGGAGACTACACAGGCAGGTGGTTTTGACTGGAATATTTCCAGAAAAGCAGTCCCTTCATTGCTGATGGCCAGACCATTTAAAAGGCCATTTGAGTTGCCCAGAGGGAGGCCATTTTTCATAGCCAAACAATCAAAAATGAAAGGATGAAAAGGGACAGTGATTTGCATTAAAAATCACATATTCTAACTGAAATGCACATTTAGAAATAATTGCTACAATTTAAATCACAATGGACTACATGTTGCCCTTGCGGAAAAGGCTGTGCCCAGGTGGCATGTGGGTGGGCAGGCATCTCCATTTGCTGTCTAGCTGCTCCCTGTACCTGGGCAAGTTCAAGTCACCTTCCTCTGCTCCCTTGTCAGAGTCCTTGATGTTTAAGCTAGACTTGGACTGTATTTTTAATCTCCTGTTGGAAGCCGTCCAGAGTGGCTGGGGAAACTCAGCCAGATGGGAGGAATGTAAGTAATATATCATCATCATCATCATTAGACTGGACAACCTTTGAAAGAGAGGATGCTTTCAGACAGAGGAGCCTCAGAGCACTGGTCACTATAAAGGAAGTTACATAACCGCCCTAATTGCCAAAGAAGACAGAGGGAATGTTGTCTCCATCACCAGCGTCCCCAGCTTCATTTCATACCAAATTCCCCAGAAGCCCTGAAGTCTGGTTATTATGCAGTGAAAAGCACACCTGGCAGTTTCGTTTGACCAGATGCAAGAATAGGGTTCTGAACGTGCACTGCCTTCTGAAATCTCTTCCTCCCCTCCTTGGCCCCTCAAAACCTGGCAGAAACCTCCTCCGTCTTGACACCAGCAGGGTGGGGGCATAGCTGTCAACTTTCGGATTTGAAAATAAGGGATCAGCAGCCTCACCTGTCCCAGGGACAGTCTACGGTATAGCTAACAATCCAGGATAGCAGCGGGAAACGGCGCTGGAATAAGGGAATTTCCCACAAAAAAAGGGAGGGTTGACAGCAATGGGTGGGGGACGGATAGGAGAGTAGGGGAAACAGAGCACAGAGTCTTTGTTTTGGTGGACATTCTGGGTGTAGACCCTTAAAGGTGTGCAGATTTTAAAACAGCTGCGGGAATTGAACCAACCAACTAACCAGCTGGTCTTGCTGTTTGCTTTTCTGGTAATAGGTCTGAAGCAGGGTGGCAAGAAAAGTGTTGAAGTAAGAATTAACACCCTAGTCAATCGGCTTCTGCAGGTGGTGGGGAGTGGAGGGGGTGCACTTTTTTCATGGCTTCAGGCAACAGAGTATCAGGCCAGCCCCGGTATGAAAATGCTGGCAGCAAAAAACTTGGCAGAGACGGGGACTTCAGTCAGAAAGCTTCTCCGCCCCGCCCACAATTGCCTTGGTGAGATCTTTCCCATTGCACCTCAGAGAAAGAACTGGACCTAAAGCACATCCAGGTAACAGCCTTTATTGATCAGGTTGCCTATGACTTGTATGTACAGCACGTCCCACCTTCCATCGAGCACCAAAACGTCCCTCTGCCCTTAGGGTCACCAACACCTCACTGTGAAAGGTGCTCCTGGGCTGCCCAAAGCTGCAAGGCAGAGTCGAATCTGTCCAAAGCAGGGATTGGTGAATATGTCAATGTTGATTTCTCTCCATTTTTCATTTCCTCAGTCTTAAATTCATTTCCTAAAAAGTCCTCGTGAAAATTATCCAGCATTTTAACACGAATTAATCCCAATATACACATCTTTCTATGCAATTTTGCCCAATCTTCACCCTTTTGAATGGGAAGCTTTGCTTAGAGTCCCGGTTTATGTCTGTGCTGGGTAAGGAAAGTGGTGCAAAAAATACTCTTCATATGCCCAGTGGCATTCTGTTCTCTCCAGCTGGCCTGCATGTGCAAGGAAAAGCCAGCAGCGAGAAGGCAATGAAGTTCTGCTCCAGCTCAAACATGCAAAAACATACAAAAACATTCTTAACGATTGCTATAGAAAATGTGGAGATCTTCATTCTGAGATTCCCACCTCTTTCACCAGATCCCCCGATGCAGCAGGAAGCCAGGCAGCCATACTGGAGCCATCTGCGGATGCCTCAGTCTCCCCACCCTCTTCCTCCCACCTGCTTACCTGCTTGCTGCCTCAGAGAGGAAAATGCCAGGATCAGCTCCTTGACTCTCCCTGAACTGGTCAACATCTGGAGGGCCGAGTTTGTTTATGCCTGGCCCAGAGCATCTGGAGGGCACCAAGTGGGGGGGGGGGCTAGGTTAAGCCAACTCAGCCCTTTAAGTAGCAGCATCCCCAGAAATGCTTTCAGTGAGCATTGCAGCTTTTTGTGGGTTATGCCAATTGCTTCTATTTTTGCATTGTCTGTTTTTGTGTGATTTCCTAACCCATAGTTTTTCCTCCAAAGGCAAATCCTCTTTATCAGCAGATGATTCCCTCAAACAAAGCTGCTAAAAGCATTTAAAAGCATACATAAAGCTTTCCCACCTCCAGCACGCTTGAGCCAACCTGGGTCTCCAACCTGGTGCCCCAGTTGTCTTGGCCTGCAACTCCCACAGCTGAGGCAGATGGGAGTGATAGTCTTAAAGCAGGTTGGTGAAGTTACAGGTAGGTAGCTGTGTTGGTCTGGTGTAGTTGAAACAAAATTAAAAAAAAATTTCTTCCAGTAGCACCTTAGAGACCAACTAAGTGTGTTATTGGTATGAGCTTTCATGTGCACGCACACTTCTTCAGATACACTGAGACAGAAGTTTCCAGATCCCCACATATAGTGAGAGGGTGGTGAGGGGTATTACTCAGAAGCGTGGTGGGAAACCAGCATCAGGAATCAGGAATCACAAGACACCAGAGGATAGAATCACAAGACAGAGAAACCAGTAGGAGAACACTTAAATCTCCCAGGACATTCTATACAAGATCTCAAAGTAGCTGTCTTATTACAAAAGAATTTCAGAAATAGATTGGAAAGAGAAGTTTCTGAACTGCAATTTATCACCAAACTTAAAACCATGGAGAAACCTGGTCTGAATAAAGACATTGGATTCTTATTTCATTATACATGACAAAGCTATCTTTAGCCATCTCACCCATTGCTTTTCCTGTGGAACCAATTTGCAGTAGTAAACAGTCATAAATTCTTCCTGCAAGACCAAATGTGGTCATAAACAGTCCGGTTTCCCACCACCCTTTTGAGTGGTGCCTCTCCCCACCCTCTCACTATATATAAGGGTCTGGTGACTTCTGTTTCAGTGTATCTGAAGAAGTGTGCAAGCACAGGAAAGCTCATACCAATAACAAACTTAGTTGGTCTCTAAGGTGCTACTGGAAGAAATAATTTTTTAATCAGGTTGGTGAAGGTCTCTCCTGAATTTGCTTGGTCATCTGTGGACATCAAGTAAGTAAAGCACCACTCCTTCATTCAGGTGAGCTGGGGAACCCTAAATCTATATGGATTTAATCCAGAAACTTAGAATATCTCTGCATGTGAAAGGCCCAAAGCCCTTCCTACTTTTGTATTATCCATTTGGGGTATTTGCGCAAGGAAACTCCATCTTGGGTTTTGAAGGGTTAGGGTTTATTTCTCTTCATAATTTTGCAGCCCAATCTTAGCCCAGAAATGAAGATCTGATGATTTCAATGTGACAAACACCTTCAATTTACACATACAAAATGTTAATGATTCCACGGGAATAAATATTTTTAAATGTACTGGAAACATTTTAAAATGTGTGCTACTGGTGTAATTATCATAGAAACCCTAGACCCTTTTGTATTCATCTGTTTTTGTATGGGCAAGAAAGCAATTACAGCTGTTATGAGGAAGACTTATAAGGACTCTTGGAAACTGATTTTGTTTTTAACGGAAGTTGTTCCTTTTACCTAAAAAAAAGAGAGAGATTTCAACACTGATTTATTTAAAAATAAAAGACTTTGCTTTTAAAAAAATGCCCACAAACCATGGTCTGGGAAGCAGTAGACAGGACCCCTGCCTTCTGCACTTCCATGAAAGCTCAGCCACGGCTTTCAGAAAGTGCAGTCCCTCGGGGAGGCTGTGGGGGGTGCAGAACCACAGAACATCTGCAGAAGGAAGAAGCCCCTCAGCCACTTCAAAAGGAAGCTAAGGGCAACAAAAACCCCATGATCATTTCCCCAACATTTCCTCTTTCCTGTGAGAATTATACAATGCACTTTCTTTTCTCATTAATTGGTGGAGAGTGGACAACAAGAAAAGAAAGAAATGCAGGGAAAATGTTTGGAGCAGCACTAGGCACAGGAAGGAGTCCTGGTACAGGATTTTGGTTTTTTAATTGGAGCTTTTCTTGTGAGTACAGTATTGGAACAGGAGAAGCTGCATTTGCCAAACATCTCCCTGCTAGGTTCTCAGTGGTTAACATTTAGCTACATTAAAAGCATTTATCAGTTCTGCATCAGTTTCACTGTACTGGCAGCCTCACCTCAGCATAGGAATTGCTGGTTGGTGTTGCTGAGAATGAATAGATTTTTTTCTGCCTTCCCTGAGAAAACAGAATAATGCAGACCCAGTTTAAGCCTGCAGTGTACTGGTAGATACTCTCAAAGTGTTGCCAGGATCTAGGCCAGGGGAACCCAACCTGGTGCCCTTCAGGTGTTTTAATCTATACAGGGTGCACTAGGTGGAAAGAAGGGCTGATCTGAGCCTAAGGGGATTCACATTGGACCTGCAGCTCCAACCCCAACAGGTTGTGGGAGGGCAGGCTGTGACACCTGAGTGGCAACTGAAGTGTACTCTGCCTATGTTCAGGAGCACTCTCCTTTGTATCTGCTTCACATCACAGCTTTCAGAGCGGGATGCTGGGGCCCAGCCCTTGTGAGCTCTGGCTCAAATGAAGGGTGAAGACAGGTGTAACGTTTTTTGAAGGGTGTTGCTGGTCAGTCTCCTCAATACAGTACTAGCACATCTTGAGCAATTGAGGGCAGGGAGAGAGAAACAGATCTGTATGTTTTTTGCATGATTCAGTTTGAATCAGGAAAAACTGGCTGTGAAAGGTGACTCTTGCCTGTGACACAACCTGACAGCGAGTGCCTCCCGCAACCCCTTGGGAGTCATTTTGTAAGTGTTTGAAAATATTTGCTTTTCTTTTTTTATAAACAGAGAAATTAAAGCCTATATGATGAAACTTCCCTTTGCTGCTGGAGAGGACTTGAGGGTCGGCTCGGGGAGCAGCCTTTAAGCCCCCTCCCTCCAGTCCTGCCGCCTGACTGCTCCTCCTCGCTCCCGGTCCCGGTCCCTCCGCCGGCTGCCGCTCATCCGCTGGGCGAGCCCAGGCCGAGCACGGAGAAGGCGGCGCGGTGCTTGCGCAGCAGCAGGCGGATCTTCTCGTCGTCCGAGTCCGGGTCCAGAGGCTTGTTGTATTCGTCGTCCTCATCCGAGGCTGGGCGCTCGCCCGCTCCGGCCGCCGCGCGGGGCGACGACGGCGACGGCTCCAGGGCGCTCTTCTTGCGCCACTTGGTGCGCCGGTTCTGGAACCAGACCTGCAAGGAGGCGGACGGGCAGCGGGTCAGGGATGCCTCTCTGCCGTCCCCCGTCCCCCCAAGCCAGGCCAGGCGCCTGAGTCGGGAAGGGGAGCGCGCAAGGCCAGCTGCAGGAGCCCACCAAGGCCAGCTTTGCGCCCGGCTTCTCCCTGCCGAGCTCCGCCAGCCAAGGAAGCGGCCAGCAGCGCGCGCGCCAGCATGCTCTTTCTTGAAGGCAAAGGGAAAGATGGCAATCTGACTTCTGAATTGGGGGTTGGAGGAAAGGAGGCTGGCAGGGTTTGGTTAAATGATGGCTGAAAAAGAGGTTTATTGATCCAGCGGTGTCTCTTCAGTTTCTTAGGCATATCTGAATTTAGAATCGCTGTTCTCCACAACAGACCAGAGAGAGGGGTCTGAAGTGCTCTGGCTCAACAAACCTCTTTCATTTTTTCCATTCTGCTATTTGCTTTCACTTCCACTTGCTTTTTTGGGTTCCCATTTTTGTTGCACTAAATTATGGACAAGCCAAGAGTTCTCTGGTAAAAGGACTAGACATTTGAAAGAAATTCCCCCTTTTCAAACTCCTGCAGCATTTCAGTCCTAGCCTAGAGAAATTTTAGTGCAATGGCCTCCCCAGTTTTGAATACAACTGCAGATCCAGTTTTACCACTGTTTAAATATTATTTCAATGTTCTTGAAAGGACCAGGGGTGGGTGGGTTTCTAGACCTTTCTTCTTGGCCCACAGCTTCTTTCTTTCCTCTACTAATATAGAGAAAAGAAGCAATAATTTCATTTGCCATCAAGTGAGCTAAAATTCATTTCTCAGAATAGAGTTTTCAAAGAAAAATATTAAAGAATCTTTCACTTCCCTCCAAGTATATATGGCAAAATGCCCCTCACACAATTTCACCACCCACAAATAGTGTGGAGAGTTTTGGGAGGCCATTCTAGCTCTCTTAGTTTAAATTATATTGATTTTAGGGCTACAACATTTAAGTCATCCATTTGTTAGATCAATTGGTGAAAAACTGGTGCTGCGCCAAACCCTGCTGTTCTGTTTCTGGAGAGATTTCTTCCCAGGGTGTCCTGCCCAGAGGAAGAGGAGGGTGACAAATATACTTTGGTTTATAAAGCCCTTAACAACACGGGAACCAGTTTACCTGGGAAATGGCATTGCCCCAGGTATGTCCTCTTGACTGCTTAGATCTGGGGCTACATAATCCTCACTCAGTGCGACAGTGCTGAAAAGGATACAGGTAAGGGCCTGAAAAGCATACAGGTAAGGGCACCTGCCTAGTGTCAATAGGCTGGGAATTCCAAAATGGAAATGTCACCTCCAGCTCCTGCTTAAAATCTTTTTGTTTAGGCCAGACTACCCAGATATCTAGCTTGTTGATGTGTGTTTTAATCTGCTTTTAGCTTAGCACTTACTTCAATTATTATTTGAATGTTTTAAATAGCTGTTTTTACTGGTATTCATATTGCTTTATTCTTTTTGTAAACTGCTTTGTGTTTTGTTTTTGTTTTACAGTCAAGGGGTGTATAAATTTTATGAAAACAAATAAAATAAAATAAGGTTGGGGCAGTTTGGGTGTCCCAGTGGAATCAATCCTGCACAAAGCGATCCCCTGGCCGCTGCCTCATTCTCAAGCTGCTTTAGAATTCATTGTAATTTTAATGGGTGTGGGATTGAGATTAGCGCATCCCTGCAAGGTGGTTATGTGTGGAGTTTCTTTGGCCACGTTGACACCATACATTTAAAGTGCTATGATACCACTTTAAAGAATCATGGCTTCCGGCCCCCACCAACAAATTCTGGAAGCTGTAGTTTGTTAAGGGTGCTAAAAGTTTTTAGGGGCCCCCTATTCCCCTCATGGATCTACAATTCCCAGAGTTCCCTGTGAAAAGGGATTGACTGTTAAACCACTCTGGGAATTGTAGCTCTGGGATGGGAATAGGGCTTGCCTAGCAACTCTCAGCACCTTTAACA
Organism: Zootoca vivipara; assembly: GCF_965207765.1. NCBI lineage: Eukaryota > Metazoa > Chordata > Lepidosauria > Squamata > Lacertidae > Zootoca > Zootoca vivipara. The sequence continues at coordinate 1,489,345 of NC_142589.1, read as the reverse complement.
AACTTCAGCTCCCAGAACTGGGGGGAGGGGGAGCTGTGAGTGTTTAAAGTGGCATGAATATTGCCTTTTTCAGTCCAGTAAATATTTCTCTAGTGGTTTGCAGCCTCCCCTGCTGCATACACCCAAGACAGCAGAGTGCAGAATGCTGGAGGGATGCAAGAAAGAAAGAAAGAAAGAAAGAAAGAAAGAAAGAAAGAAAGAAAGAAAGAAAGAAAGAAAGACCCTTTCATCACTTCGGATATAATATAAGCACCACAAACTGCATACATGTACGTGACAAATTAACCAAAATTTTCTCTTCCTTTTGAGAATTTCTTTTCTCATTAATGGTTAAAAAAAGGTAAATAGAAGAAATTTCTGCCACAACACTGTTAAAGATCTTTTGATTAAAAGGGGCCAGCAGAACTGCTTTTAGAAGTCAGATATTTTCAATACTACACCTGGGTTGCAGTCTCGCACACAGAATGCCTCTTCTAAGACTGTGCCCTGCTGCCATTCATTTCCATTTCCATTTATTACAGTTGTCCTCCACCCCCTTTCCTCCTTGGAGCTCCAGGTGGTCTGCAGAGGTCTCCTACTCCTCTCCATTTATCCTCACAAGAATCCTGCGATTGGCCAAGAGTGAGTGATGGCACAACGTCACCCTGTGAACTTCATGGCCAAGTGGGGTTGAACCCTGGTCTCCTGGCTCCTAGTCCAACACTCCAACCACTACACGGCACTGCCTCATGTGCCATCTAAAAACAAAATGTGCCTCTTTCTTTGGAAATATTGTTATAGTCATATGCAAATGCATTCAGATTTGACCATGTAACTGGTGAACTAAAACACATACAATCCATTGGCTTTCTTTAATTGGGTGGCAGGTTAATTAGTCTGCTTAGACATGCAGCCATTTTCAAAAAAATAATTTGGATGCAATAGGTAATGGCAATTTTGAAAAAGAATAATATTCCAAAAGTCGATCACTAATAAACTGCTATTCATTGCTAATAAACTATTAATCCTTGAACTTCTAAAAACCTCAATAGTAGCATAGTTTTAAAACCAAAATAAATCTGCCACTAAGAATTTAGCAATGAGACAATGCTTAATGGCTTGGCCAAGCTTCGGAAAACCTGAAGCAGCAGCCTGCCAGGGAAGCTTGTGGCAGAGACAGGGCAAGCCCTACTGTGGGGCAGCGTAAGGCAACCACCTCAGGCGGCAAATGCCAAGGCTGCTTACCAAGACGGAAGCAAGATTCCGTTTCCGCACTCGGCAGCAGCTCTCTGTGGGGAAAGGGCCTTGGGCAGTTAGATCACAGGGGGGGGCTCCTTTTTGCACGTGAGTCGTTGCAGAGTCAGGTCCAAAGTGTATTGTTTGCCAGCTTTTCAGCTTGCTCCTATGACCATATTATTCCAGGCTCTACCTGCTGATTTCTGCTCATCCAGTGCTTGTGAAAAGCTGACAGAAGCCAGTCCTTTTCCCCTGTCCTGCTCAGCTGGTGACTCTGAAAGCAGGAGAGCGTGTTTTTAATTCTATAGCACATGTAAACACACACACACACATGCACCCCTCCATTTTGGAGCCTGTTGTGGTGTGACACAGGCAGAAACCCTGCTGAGGCAAACAGCTCCAGCTCTCCTGCTCCTGTCCCAGGGCCATTTGAGGCATAGCCCAGGGAATAACTCACCCACATGAGTGAAGGGGACACAAGCTACACCCATGCTGGTTATGCATCTTTAGCCCTGATCAGCAAGTTGGCATTGGGGGATAGGGCACACTTTGAGATGTTGAGAGAACAAACATCTCATTGGCCACCCCTTAAAGCATGGGCCCTCAAACTTTTTGGGGTTTCCAGAATCATCGTTGAAAATCTCAGAAACTGTTGTGAGCACCACAAAATACAGAGCACACAGAACCTAACCCTCCCTCAGCACCAAAGAAAGCAGAGACAAAAAAGCAGGAAACACCCCACCCCCACCCCCACCCCACACACACAAACCAAGGAAACCCAAGGCAACCTCTGCAAGCAAAAAAATAAAAAAATCCTCCCAACAATTGGGATGAATGGGTGTTCAGCCATGTGCCTGAGGGTGCTCTGGTGCTCACATTGTGAGCCCCAGATTTAAACTGATGTCCCATCAATGCCTCTTCTCCAGCTTGTTCTTTCACCTCACAGTTGGCAGTGCCTCTTTGGAGACTGGATTTGGCCCAAGCGCTGCCAGTTGCTGACCTGGGTGAAGCAGAGCCTATGGGTGCTGCTGCAGATTCCCTGCCCCCGCCCTCTCCCAGCTTGTCTCACAAAGGTACAGGGAGCTCACCTTCACCTGCGATTCACTCATTCCAAGGGAATAGGCAAGTCTGGCCCGCTCAGGCCCAGCCAGGTACTTGGTCTGCTCAAAGGTTTTCTCCAGGGCAAAGATCTGGTGGCCCGTGAAGGTCGGCCGCGTGTGCTTCTTCTTGTGGAGGCTGTCGCCCACGGGCCCTGCAGCTGTGCAGAGGGAGATGGGCAGCATGAGGCCTGAGGGGCACTGAAGCTGGCTAGTGCTCCGTTCCCTGTGTACCAGGCAGGATGAGCCCTCTAGCCGCCCCTGCCCCAGACACACACCAAGGAAAATCTATGCCAGCCAGCCATCGCTATGGTAGGAAAGCAATCAAAACCAAAACTGCCCCTCTCATCACGCCCTGGCCAGTCTGCGCCATGACTGTCCTTGGAGGGCTGCGTGCAGTTTGTGCTCGCCTAACATCAAAGAGGACCTTGCAGAAAGAGGTTCAGAAAAGGGCTGCCCAACTGACCAAGGGAATGGAGAGACTCTGCCATGAGGAAAGGTTGCAGCATTCGGGACTTAGAAAAAGTTTAGTTTAGAAAAAGGACGATACGAGCTGACATGGTAGAGGTCTATAATATGATGCCCAGCGTGGAGAAAGAGTTTATCTCCCTCTCTCCTGACACTGGAACTTGTGGACATCCAATGAAGCTGAATGTTGGGAGACCGAGGACAGAAGCATAGTGCATTGCTAAACTATGGAACTCACTGCCACAGGAGGCAGAGCCGGCCACCAACTTGGGTGGGAAAATTAATGGGAGACAAGGCTAGCCATGGCTACTAGACACAATGTCTATGCTGTGCCCCCACCATCAAAGGCATTGTGCCTCCGAATGCCAGCTGCTGGGCATCTTAGGCAGGCAGAATGTGCTCACGTCCAGTTCGCCACTGTGAGATCAGGGTGCAAAGCCAAGGGGGGCCATGGGCCTGATCCCACAGGCTCTTCTGGGAGGGGGACCTTTTTTAGCTAAAAGATTCACTTCTGGGTAGTTCTGTCAGGCCTGTTCTTCATCTGGTGCTGGGCAAGGAGAATGAACCAGACACCCCACAGGTTGAGGACCTCGGGGAGCAGGCAGGTCCCCCCAAGTCCCATACCTAGGCTCCCCTTGAGGTGCCCCCTGGTCTGACCCCAGAGGAAGAACCTTGGGGCATGCCAGAGGATGGGGTGGAGAGCGCAGACAGCAAAACCTTCGGGCCCAGGGATGAAGAACAATAGCTCAGGAGGTCTCCATGGGTGCAGAATTGGCAGGCTACTCATGAGAAAGGGGTTTGTTTGGACTGCAGTGCACCAGAAATCCTGTTTATGCTGGCAAAGTTGGCATTTCTGCTGCTGGGGCCTGAGCCCCTGAGGGAGCCCCCCGAGAGTGACACTTCCTGAGCCAAATGCCGGTGGGAGCAGCAGGGGGAGCAAGCTGGGCAAATGTCTCCCTTTGCAAAGTGCACTGCTCTCTGCTCATGCTCACGGGGCCCTTTCTGTTTTCTGTCTGGGCAACCTAGATGCCTCATCGGATGTCAAGACGCATTCCAGTCAGGTAAACCTCTCTAGGGGGCCTAGCAGGGCCAGGGGAGGTGGGCATGGCCTCAGGTCCCCCACTCTCAGCCTACCCCTCTCTGCCCCAACACTCGTTCCTCTGCCTGTCCCCAGTGGTGCTCTTAGGACAGTCTTCTTATTTAATAGTGCGATTTATTACTTGGCACATGATTACTCCAGAAAGCCAGACAACTTGGTCTACCAAACACATCTGGGTGGCTTGTGTGTGTTTGATTAACCTAGCAGCCTCGGGTTGGGTGCAAATCTGGGCTGGGACTGTGGCAGCATGCCTTCTCAGCCCCCTCCCTTCAAAACACCAGTGCCAGAGCTATAGGAGCTGCTAAGGGGGCAAAGGAGCCTTGGTGTGACTCTCTCTCCTTCCCCATGAACCTGCCCATCAGCTAAAGTCACCTTCCCAGGGCTTGCTCTGCACTCCAGCCCACAAGCAGGTGCACCTGGGGGGGGGGGACAAGGGCACAGCCGACCCTTTTTATTCTGTGAACCCCCCTCAGATCTTATGATGAAGGGCAGTATATAAATTTAATTAATTAATAGTGGTAATAATAATAATAATAATAATAATAATAATAATAATAATAATAATCAGGCAGTGGGGCTTTAGATACTTTGGTTCATTGTATTGATATTTTATTGTTGCAAAAAGAAATTTTGCAGGGACTGATCCTTCCCCCATCTCTACCCCCACTTCCGCTGCAGAAGAGGCAATTGCTCAATTGCAATGAGCCCCCGGATCAGTCCAGCACCCTCTTCTCATCCTGTTGCCAACCAGGTCCTTATGGAAAACCCTCAGGCAAGACCCGGGCAAGGAACCTCCTTTCGTCTCCTGCAGCTTCCAGCAACTGGCATTCAGAAGCATTACTGCCTCCAAACAACTTGCATAAGACTAGTTAGAACTGGTCTTCCCCAACCTGTGGAGCTGGGAGGGATCATGAGGCCCATTTAGTTCAATCCCTTGAAGCAGGAAGCAGCTGTGGGGAATGCAAAGTGATGTTGGACTCCATGGCAGCCTTTATTCCCCAACTTCCCCAACCAGTGCCCAATCAGATGTTGTTGGACTCCACTTCCCATCAGCCTCAATGGTTAGGGGCGATGGGAGTTGTGGTCCAAAAACATGCTCCCCCCCCCCTGGTTTGGGGGAAGCTGCCCCAGAGGAACCTCTGCCTCACCAGATGGTGCTAGACTGCCACTCCCACCATCCCTGACCATTAGGCCTGATGGGAACTGGAGTCCATCAGCATCTGGAGGGGCATAGGCTCCCCACCCGCTGCCCTAGAGGATGCGATGGGGCACAGCTCTTCCCTTTGCGGAGGGTGGGTTTGCCACGTGTTTCTCCCTCCACTGGGGCTGTTTCCCTGGCGCCTGTGCCCATGCCACACTGGTGCCCCTGGCCTTTTGCACACTTCTTTATGGAGCCCCATATCAGCAGCAACCGGCTACCTGGCGCCGTCTGTCATTCCAAGGGGCACTTTCGTGGCAGCCAAGGATAAACTTTGCTTGATTCCGAGAACCGCTCCCTTTGCCCAGGAAAAGCAACGCAGAGGGAGGGCAAAGGAGCCAGGCACCTTCCTGCAGCTTTCTCAGGCACCTGTTCCAGAAAACCAGGTAACCTCCCCTCCCCCCACTTTCTGCAGTGACAAATATGAGGTGGGGGTGAGAGATACATGAGGGATCCCAGGGCTCTCTGACCTAGAAGGCCTGTCCCAAGAGGTGAAAGGCTGCCTGTGGTTATTAAAACTCTGCACATGCTCAAGGATACAGGTCTGCTTGTTTGCTATGTTATCTCTAGTTACTTTTTCCTTGTTTGTCATTGCTGTCTCTCACACTTTCGAAACCTGTAAACTCCTGGTTCCAAAATCTGCTGTTTTTCCTCCTGCATGTAACTCGAAAGCACTACAAACACCGATCACTCTGCATACAAACCGGCCTCTTTCTGGTGCCCTTTGACTTCCCCAGCATGTCTAGCTGCCTTTGCCTGTGTTCATTCATCCTTCAACTTTCTCTCCTTTTTCTTCACTGTGATTTTTCACCTGCTGTTCAAATGCATGCTGCAAGCGCCTTGAGGCAGGGAGTGCCCAAGTTGCTCCACATACTTGAACGATGAACAATCATAACTACTTTGCATATTCCAGGACCACGTTCTGCGCTGGGTTCAGACTTGCGAGCTTACTTTCACCACCCAAGACCATCACCTCACACTTACAGAGACCTCTCCTGGCTACTTCCCACCCCTGTCCCCCCAAACCCTCCCCAACCCCATGGCTAGTTTGCTACTCACGGTTGCCACATGGCCGACCTCCATGCCACTCCTGCCCTGTGTCTGCCCAGCAGCTCCGACCTCTGGCTGAGTATTCGCTTCCGGCTTTGGAGAAGTTCCCCACTTGAGACCCGTAGTAAAGGCTCTGGGTGCCCAGTCCGTTGAACCCCCCAACGTGGGAATAGCCCGAGAGAAGGCCCCCATTCGGTGGAGCCACTGGCCTGCTTAGGATGTCGCTGATGCCATGCGGTGTGCCAGCAGCCAGCTGGGCACTCAACCCAGGGGGGCTGAGCTTGTAGAAGGAGTTTTGCACTGTATATTGGCACATGGAGGCCTTCACCTCTGGGAAAGGGGGCAGAGGAGGGTTGTTGAGAAGGAATGTCCCCTGGAGGTTGGTGTCCATCGCTAGGCTGCCTGCTGGGAGATGAGGTTTGGGGGTCAATCCTGCAGCTTTTAGATTCCCAGAAGTGCATGGCACATTGGCAGTGCCATCTCACAGAGACCCTGCTTCTACTTGGCAGCCTCCCTGCCAGCACAGAGGCAGCTGGCAGTCGGGAGCAGCTCCTGCTGGCCAAGGGAACTGCGGCTCAAGTCCATTGGGTGCCTGGCTAGCGGACCTCCCTGTGCCCCAGAGATTCTGAAGCCAAGACTGGCCAGCCACCAAGTTTAACTTCAAGAGAAGCTTCATTCCCTCTGATAAAAGATGGGGCTTATTAGAATACTGGGCCTCTGATAGGCTGATGTGCTGGGTCCCCTAGCTCTCATTGGCCGGGCCAAGGACAGGATCTGGATTGGCTGCTCCCAGACAAATTACCCTTTGAAAGATCTACGGTCAACACCAGAACCTTAACGCTTGGATAGCACTGGGGGGGGCGGGGGGGGAGAGCCTGCCTTTGCCTGGGGTGTGTGATGGATGATAGAATGGGAGGGGTGGGGGTATGTTTGTGTGTGGTGAGAGAGAGAGAGACTCTGCACCTTTGTAGGAGACAGACTCTGAATATGGGCGAGTGCAGCAGAAGGACCAGGTATAGGAAACGCAGGTGCAGCTCTCCAAGGAGCAGGATGAGGCACAAAGTGGGAGGGCAGACAGGCCTGAGCCCTGGTCCTTTGGAAATAGAATTTGTGCAAGAGATTCTGTGGGAATCTGTGCAAGAGATTCTGCTCCTGCATGGTAGGGAATATTGTTTTATTTATTTTTAAAAAAGCCTGTTGTGGAACATCCTGGGGGACTGGGACTGGGGATTGACAGACCTGTCCATTTCACTTTCTCAGCAATGTTACTTCTATTTTTATTGATTACCAGTAAAATGCTCTGCAAAGGGAAATATTTTATCAAGTTCATTTCTTTAAAAAGATTTTAAAAATCAGAAGGAAAAAAGTCTGGCTTAGGTATCTTTTCTGCCTCCATGCCCACTAGCATGGATATAAAACAGTGGAACACAAATGAACACAAAAGGACCGTCCCGGGGGGCAGGGGGGTAGGAATGGGGGGGCGGCGGTGGGGGCAGGCTGATCCGGGTGCCATCATGGTGACAAATTATCAAGGAACAATTACTGCCCTACTAGGGTGGTTCATAAAAAACTTTTTTTAAAAAAAAATGCCTGCTCCAAAGGTCTTATCTTACTACAATAGGGATTATATATGAAATTTTGTTCATACCTTGACCCTCCTCCACAAAAATAGCTGTTTACCTATGTCGTGAAGGCTGAAATTCCAATTCACTGCACAGTCGCCTACTTGTTATCAGAGGCCCAGAATCCACATCCCTTTGTAAGAAAATATGAAATAATGTAAAAGCATTTTTGCAGGCAATAAATAAATAAATAAATTGGGGGGGGTGGCAAGAATTTTTCCGCACCGGGGACCACCTGACCTTCCTAAGCCTCTGCCAGGGGGGTTGAGGTGGCAGTCTGTGGGCCAATTTTGGCCTTCCAGCTCAGGTGTGACCCATGAGGCCATTTCCCCCAAACCAAGGTGTCTTCCCACCAGCCGATGTCACAGTGGGGGCTTTCTTAAAACTCTTTGCAATCAGGAAGAGTACTTTGAAGCTGCTGCAGGTTCCCAACTGCTGTTGACAAGACCCGCCAAAGAGATTTTCAGATGATGTCAATCACATAATGTCATAATGATGTCATGTGATTGACAGGTGTGTGATTTTGATAAGGACCCAACCCATGTAGCCAAAAAGGTTCCCCACCTCCCAAAGTGATGAAAAGTCCATTGCAATTCTGCTTGGAGCTTAGCTTGGAGCCAAGAAAGAGAAGGAGATTGTGGAGATGCAAGCAGGAACCAATGACTGAACTGACATTATCACTAAGAGAGTTCAGTGAACTTAGGGAAATAGTAGTGACAAAAGACAGATGTCTAGGCCTCATTAACAAATTTACAAATCACCATGCCTGAATGTTATTCATCCAAGAGTTATTCAGGAATGCAAAGGTGAAGTTGCTGATCTCTAACAATATTATTATTATTATTATTATTATTATTATTATTATTATTATTATTATATCTAAAACCATCCCTCTGTTCAAGGACTGATCTGGACTGGAGAGTGGGTGATGTTACAATATTTTATTTTATTTGGACCTTTGGATCCAGAAAATGACAGGCCAGTTAGCTTAACATCTGTTCTGGGAAAATTGGTGGAAAGCATGATTAGAAGTATGCCCTCCCAAACATCTATAAAGGGGCCTGTACTTTTAATTTTTTTTCCAATGATCTGGAGCGAGGAGTGAGGTTTATTATTATTATTATTATTATTATTATTATTATTTATATGCTGCTCATCTAACTGGGTTTCCCCAGCAACTCTAGGCAGCTTCCATCAAATTAAAATGCAGTAAGACATCAACATTTTACTTTCTTGGGTTCCATGATCACTGCAGATGGTGACAGCAGTCACGAAATTAAAACATGCCTGCTTCTTGGGAGAAAAGCAATGACAAACCTAGACAGCATCTTAAAAAGCAGAGACATCACCTTGCCTACAAAGGTCCGTATAGTTAAAGCTATGGTTTTCCCAGTAGTGATGTATGGAAGTGAGAGCTGGACCATGAAGAAGGCTGATCGCTGAAGAATTGATGCTTTTGAATTATGGTGCTGGAGGAGACTCTTGAGAGTCCCATGGACTGCAAGAAGATCAAACCTATCCATTCTTAACGAAATCAGCCCTGAGTGCTCACTGGAAGGACAGATCCTGAAGCCGAGGCTCCAATACCTTTGGTGACCTTTGGCCACCTCATGAGAAGAGAAGACTCCCTGGAAAAGACCCTGATGTTGGGAAAGATGGAGGGCACAAGGAGAAGGGGACGACAGAGGATGAGATGGTTGGACAGTGTTCTCGAAGCTACCAACATGAGTTTGACCAAACTGCAGAAGGCAGTGGAAGACAGGAGTGCCTGGTGTGGTCTGGTCCATGGGGTCACGAAGAGTTGGACACGACTAAACGACTAAACGACAACAAAGACATCAAACATTAAAAACTTCCCTATACAGGGCCGCCTTCAGATAAAAGTCAGTTGGTTATTTCCTTGACATGGGAGGGCGTTCCAAAGGGTGGGCACCACTACCGAAAAGGCCCAGATAGAGTCAGGATTATGGACAACAGTGAATTATTCAGGGTGATAAAGCCCAGACATCTTGGAGAGTGAAGTCAAATGGGCCTTAGAAAGCACTGCTAATAACAAGGCCAGTGGAAGTGATGATATTCCAGCTGAACTATTTAAAATTTTAAAAGATGATGCTGTTAAGGTGCTACACCCAATATGCCAGCAAGTTTGGAAAACTCAGCAATGGCCAGAGGATTGGAGAAGATCAGTCTACATCCCAATTCCAAAGAAGGGCAGTGCCAAAGAATGCTCCAACAATTGCGCTCATTTCACACGCTAGCAAGGTTATGCTTAAAATTCTACAAGGCAGGCTTAGGCAGTATGTGGACCGAGAACTCCCAGAAGTGCAAGCTGGATTTCGAAAGGGCAGAGGAACCAGAGACCAAATAGCAAACATGCGCTGGATTATGAAGAAAGCTAGAGAGTTCCAGAAAAACGTCTACTTCTGCTTCATTGACTATGCAAAAGCCTTTGACTGTGTCGACCACAGCAAACTATGGCATGTTCTTAAAGAAATGGGAGTGCCTGATAACCTCATCTGTCTCCTGAGAAATCTCTATGTGGGACAAGAAGCTACAGTTAGAACTGGATATGGAACAACTGAAACAAATTGGGAAAGGAGTATGACAAGGTTGTATATTGTCTCCCTGCTTATTTAACTTATATGCAGAATTCATCATGCGAAAGGCTGGACTAGATGAATCCCAAGCCGGAATTAAGATTGCCGGAAGAAATATCAACAACCTCAGATATGCTGATGACACAACCTTGATGGCAGAAAGCGAGGAGGAATTAAAGAACCTTTTAATGAGGGTGAAAGAGGAGAGCTCAACATCAAAAAAACCTGGTCTGAAGCTCAACATCAAAAAAACCAAGATCATGGCCACCGGTCCCATCACCTCCTGGCAAATAGAAGGGGAAGAAATGGAGGCAGTGAGAGATTTTACTTTCTTGGGCTCCTTGATCACTGCAGATGGTGACAGCAGTCACGAAATTAAAAGACGCCTGCTTCTTGGGAGAAAAGCAATGACAAACCTAGACAGCATCTTAAAAAGCAGAGACATCACCTTGCCGACAAAGGTCCGTATAGTTAAAGCTATGGTTTTCCCAGTAGTGATGTATGGAAGTGAGAGCTGGACCATAAAGAAGGCTGATCGCCGAAGAATTGATGCTTTTGAATTATGGTGCTGGAGGAGACTCTTGAGAGTCCCATGGACTGCAAGAAGATCAAACCTATCAATTCTTAAGGAAATCAGCCCTGAGTGCACCCTGGAAGGACAGATCGTGAAGCTGAGGCTCCAATACTTTGGCCACCTCATGAGAAGAGAAGAATCCTTGGAAAAGACCCTGATGTTGGGAAAGATTGAGGGCACTAGGAGAAGGGGACGACAGAGGACAAGATGGTTGGACAGTGTTCTCGAAGCTACGAACATGAGTTTGACTAAACTGCGGGAGGCAGTGCAAGACAGGAGTGCCTGGCGTGCTATGGTCCATGGGGTCACGAAGAGTCGGACATGACTAAACGACTAAACAACAACAAAGCCCATAAGGGATTCTGCAAAGCTCCAAAATGATGTTTTCAAACTGGGTGAATCTATCTATATATAAATGTTCCCACTGCGTGCGTGGATGTAACACCCTTCCTCCGTGACCGCTGAACCAAATTGCATCAAATTAGGACAAAGCACACTTTGCCCATCAGGGAGAGATCTGGCTTTTTTAAAAAAAAAAAAAACCACACACCTTTCATACCTAAAATAATGATTAAACACACAAAAAAGTGGCGCCCAAATTAGACATCACCAGCAAAAGCTCTGAAAACTCCAGCAGCATCCAATAGAAAGGCAGATCTCCGAGGGTGGGGCCAAATCGTTACATCATCAACCACCGTCCAACAACCGCCAAAATGGCCATTGCACACCCAAAGCCCAAGGACAGAACCCGCCACCGCCACACCCACCCCATAATCCAGGCCTTACCCCTACGTCCCCACCACCCCCGTCAAAGCCACAATGGCCATTCCACCCGTCAAAGCCCAAGGACTGAAACCACCAAGACGGCCATTACCAGACAAAGGCAAACGGCCAAACCCAGAGCCACAGCCACAGGCTGCAACCCCAAAACACACACACACACACACCCTGCAAACGTTCACACAACAAGCAACGTAACTAGCCCAAACCCTCATCCGCAAGAGTCAGGCCAGGGCCAAGGAATGGAGATACAGGGTGGAGGCCTTGGCTCACATTTACATACTGTCAGGAGTATGGGCAGGAGTCAGGCTCTGGGGCCTGTAGTGCTTTGCAGGACTGGGGCCTGCCTCAGCTTGTGCTGGAGAAGCAAGGAGTGGTCACTCAGGTGAGGCCACTTGATACCTCACTGCACCTGGTGGCAGGAGCTGGGAGGGATAAAAGCTCAGCATTTCCCTTCAGCTCTTGGCCACAGCAACACTATCCCTGCCTTGTTGCATCTGGCCTCTTGCTCCTTGGACCCTTGCCTTGCTGACGCCTTGCTCCTTGGACCCTTGGACCTTCGCCTTGCTTCTTGTTCCTTGAGCCTTCGCCTTCCTCCTTGCTCCTTGGACCCTTGTCTTGCCGACGCCTTGCTCCTTGACTCCCAGACCTTCGCCTCCGCCTTGCTCCTTGACCCTGCGACTGCCTGCTGCTGGACCCTCAGCTCTGCACCTGTTCCTGCTTCTACACCACCATCTTGCCTCTGGTCCTGACGTCCTCAGCCAGGGCTTCAACCGCCCGCCGACCGGACCGTGACACATACTAGCCCAAGCCAAGGCCGACAGACTAGGCCTCGGCTCTACTTTACAGCATACAGACTAAGCCTTGGCTCTACATACTAGGCCTCGGCTCAACTTTACCGAATATCCCGAGTGGAGCCCTGGGTGGGGGGGAGGGTCCTGAATAGGTCATGGGTTGAGACAGGGTGGAGGGAGTCACAAGGATGACCTAGGGGTGGGGGGGGAGGGGGGAGGGGGGACAAAATAGCTCATGGGATGGGAGTAATCTCAGGGATGAGACACAACGGGGATGGGGGGGTAGAAAAAACACATAGTCCGGGGGGGACGGGATACCTCATGGGTCACGACAGGATGGGAGGAATCACAGAGATGAGACACAACGGGGGGGGGGGGGAACACACATAGTCCAGGATGTGTACATTCCCCCCCCTTTCCTGGGAAACAAGGAACCTGAGTCAGGCACAGGAAAGCGTCATGGATCGTCACAGGGTAGGGGCAGCCACAGGGATAGCCTACTACAGCAACGCGTGGCAGGGGCAGCTAGTGGTCAATAAAATGCCAGGCATCATTCAAGGTAAGTACAGTGATGCAGACTGGGGTAGGAAAATCCTAAATTCAGAATCAATTCTGAGGGGGTCTGAATTGATTGACTGACCAGGAAAGGGATTTTGGGGTCATGGTGGGCAGCTTAATGAAAATGCTGAGGCTGGTGTGTGCAGCAGCAGGAGTGAAAAAGGGAAAGGGAAAATGGAAATCCAGTGTCCAGGGTCATGGAAAAGGATAAACAGTAAAGCTTTGTGCAAATCTGATCACCCCTGGAATACTGTGGACAGTTCTGGGCATCCAAATTCAACAAGGATATTGTAGAGTCAGAAAAGCTTCAGAAAAAGCAGTCAAAATGATTAAGGGGATGAAGTGACTCTCCTGTGAAGAAAGCTTACAACATTTGGGGTTTCTTTATTTTAGAAAAAGGCAATTAAGGAGAGTGTGTTGGAGGTGTATTGATTTTACACAGTATGGAGAATGTGGATAGGAAATTTTTCTTCCTCTCTCATTGTACAAGAAACCCAAAGGAGTAATCTAGTGAGCAAAGAATGAATGGTGGGAGATTCAAGGCTGTGCTGCTTCATACTGTGCATAGTTACTATGGCATTCTCTGCCACAGGATGTAGTGACAGCAGCCACTTTGGATACCTTAAAAGAGGGTCATACAAACTCAAGTAGTCAGTGGCTACTAGTCATGGTCACTCTATTACTTGCCGGGTATCAGAGTATCCGTATCCAATATTGGTATCTGGATGTCACCCATCAGGAGAGAGCTAGGGTTGCCCGCATGTTCTGAAGACTTTTGGTTGACCCCAGTGGGAACAGAATAGTTCCAGGTCTTTGGTCTGACCTAACACAGCTCTTCTTATGCTTTGTGAGCTACCCATCTGAAAGCACACATTTAGGATGAATCATAGAGTTGGAAGAGACCACAAGGGCCATCCAGTCCAACCCCCTGCCAAGCAGGGAACACCATCAAAGCATTCCTGACAGATGGCTGTCAAGCCTCCGCTTAAAGACCTCCAAAGAAGGAGACTCCACCACACTCCTTGGCAGAAAATTCCACTGTCGAACAGCTCTTACTGTCAGGAAGTTCTTCCTAATGTTTAGGTGGAAGCTTCTTTCTTGTAGTTTGAATCCATTGCTCCGTGTCCGCTTCTCTGGAGCAGCAGAAAACAACCTTTCACCCTCCTCTATATGGCATCATGGGTAGGGATGAACAAAATCTATCTGTTTTGATTTCCCTCAATTTTTCATTTTCCCCATCTTCCATTTAATTCTCCATATTTTTACATCAATCTGCATTTTTTAAAAAACCTCATGAAAATTCACTTACATTTCAGCACAAATTTCTTGATGTACATATCTTTTGCAAGCAATTTCCCCAAATATACCGGCAATGCAATTTATGTGTTGTTTTCACAATTAAATGCATTTTGTGCACATTTTTTCCTAATATAAACATATTTAGAGACATTATTTGGTTAGACAATTGCATTGCAAAATTTGGAGAAGAGTTGACTTCTCTGTTTTGATTCGCATTGTTTCAAAAAGCACAGATTAGGTAGTTTCACATTAAAATCTGAATGAGACTGGATTTCTCTCCCAGCTCCACTCACTGGCTTGCCAGCCCACATCCCCCCTCCCCATTCTTGAGGGCCAAACTGATGGAGAGTTCTGCGTGGTTGTCACACATTTGTTAAAAGAAAGTAAAACAGACTTGGGAGGTTGTGACAGCAAGAAAGGCAAAGGGTTGGAGGAACTGCTCGACCCTTCTCCTTCCTGGCCATAGCTGTCAAGTTCTCCCCTTTTTAAAGGAAAATTCCCTTATGCTGAATAGGCTTCCTCGTGAGAGAAGGGAAAACTTGACAGTTATCTTCCTGGCACTAAGCTTTGCATCCATGTCCTATTGATCCTATTGATACTTTCCTTTAAAGCACAGATCCACATTGCATGATGAGGGCATGCATTTCCTGTGTATTGTCTTGTTGGGCCTTAAGAGTTAGGGCTTACTTACTTTTTGACCTGCTCTCTTAAAGTACAGATCCACTCTTAAAAGCTCTGTGTCAGAGTATTTTCTTTTTTTGCCCTGACTTCTCCCCATGAAAACATGCTCTTTAACACTCAATAAGACCAAATGTCAACTTGGGTTTTCTGCAGATTGCTATTCGCTCCAGCTGAGCTTTAAAGAACAGGTTTTCACTGAGAAACCTTTGGAGCAAAAACAAAGGCTGTCTGGACACAGAGCTTTAAAGTGTGGACCCTGCCTGCAAAGAGCAGGGCAAAAGGTATGTGTGCATAAGTCCTGAAATGGACGGGAAAGTTCTGCCAGGCGGGGTTTTCCTCCTCAAGCAGTGCTGTAAGCCCAACCGGACAGTCTGCCCAGGCCACTGAAATCTTCAGAAGCTACAGAAAGTTTGGCTGGTCAGGGTGCAGAGAGGACCTTTCCCCCTGTAGCACCTACTTTAAGGACTGAGTTCCCCATGGAAATCAGGAGAGCACCAGGGGTGGTGGAGGAGCTTTCCAGGAGTTAAAGATCTGCCTACTTTGGCCTCTCCTGGCTGTTGATATTGCGATTCTTGGTTCTGTTTGTTGCTGTAAGTTCCTGTATTTACATTTTATGACTATCTGGATGCTTTAAATGCTTGTCACTTGCCTCTTTTAGAGACTTTCTTGTTTACTGTGAACCACTCTGAGATTTTATAAATGAAAAGCAGTGTAGAAGTTTCAAAATATATAAACAGATAAATAATCATTGGGCTTCTCCAGGCATCCTTTTGATTTGTGTGCATGATGATGTCAGAGCAGTTATCCACAATCCAGCTTTCAAGGTTTTGGTGCCTGCGAAGGTTTCAGGGTGGAAATGAAGCTTGGCTTCCAGTCAGTGCGTAATCCATAGCTTCCTGCTGAAATGTTGTAATTTTTCATATTAGTGTGTCAACAACAAGTTGCAAAACACTCCTGGGGAAAAGCCACCAGCCTGGAGGGCCTCCTTGTTCCAGGAGTCAAAAGTCATGCGACTGAACACGGAGCAGGTGCCTTTAACCCCATCATGCCCAAATTTTGTGTGCAAAACCATATAAAAAGTACAAGGTGTGGACTCTTTGTGTAGTGTAGACATTGGGAATGCAGGAGAAGTGACGGCCAGGCAACTTGAGATGAAGGGCTTGTGTTTTAGGTTTGGCTTCAGGAGGAATAATTGGGACATGCAGCCAAATGTCTAGAGTGGTCCTGCTCAGAAAACCAGCCCACTATGCCCTTTCCCAGGACAATCCATTTGGTTCCATTCCACTCTAGCTCCACCTTAACAGTATTTTTGTGGCTGCCAAGCATGCTAAGACCTTGCTGGGTGCCCCTTCTCAAGTTCTTTTATTTTACTTCTGCAAGCCCTGGGGCTCCCGCAAGACTGTGCACACCTCCCCCTGGTGCCTGGATGGCACTGGGAGAATGAATAGCCTATGCTTTTAACAGGTCATCCACATCATCCCTATGCAGAGGGATACCCCCTCTTTCACTAGACCCTTAACTTTCCAGGCAATTCCCACTGGCTTCTTTGCCCCCCACCCCCCACCCCAGGTGACATGTTGCACCCTTCGGGAGACAGAATTCTCCTTCATGGCTTTGCCTCATTCACTAAAGAAACACCCACAGCAACCAGCAGCACTTACTGCCAGAAGCACCTTGCACTGAAATGCAATGTCTGTAATTAGTGTTGACCAGGTGGGATGGGCAGGTGGGACATTGGGAGGGCCAGAGGCTCCCCATTGCTGCTTTAGGGAATGGACCCTTAACTTCTTTCTTGGGGTCACAGAAATGCATGTGCAGGGATCAGCTCCAAAGGAAAATTACCTAATGGCAAAGCTAGACACATCAATCATGTGATTTGCCCTTGTCTGACTTGGCTTTTTTTATTTTTTTAAAAATAGCTATATAGTTCAGTGGAAGCTGCAGGAAACCCACAACCCAACAACATCTGGAGGGATGGGCAAATCTGACCACTTCAGTTGCTCTCTAATTATTCCATTATTATTTTTCAGTTCTATGCATATCTACATCAGTTTGCTGTATTAACACCCACCCACCCCAAAAATTCATTAGCATTTTAGTGTGCCTTTATCAGGACGGGTGTTAGGAGCAGGCCAGTGAAGTTAACTCTTTATTCAAAGAATCTGAAACAGCTCAGTCCTAGTGGTCACAGCAGCACCCCTTCCCAGTAGGTCTTGTCCCAGTGAGGCAGTTGCGAGGACTGCCGGTTCCTGCCTACCCACCACTCTCTAAGTCTCCTCCTCCCCTGGGTCCTTCTCAAGCAATCTGAGACTCTGTCCACATGTGTCTCTCTGCTCTGCCACCTTCTTGCCTCTTATGGTCCTGGGAGACTGGGGGGGGGGGCTGGTCAGCTGGTCACAGCAGGAGGGGGAGACCCCCAGATTCTTCACCAGCCTGCCTCATGTCTGCCCCTTGGCCTCCTTCCTCTCCAGCTCCCCCTTCCGGGCTTCTCTCTGCCAGACTCTCCCTACTCACTAACCCTGTTACCTCTTCAGCTTCTTCTTCCTCCTCCCAGTCTTCTCCCTCTGACCACCCATGGCCTCCCACCGCCTCTCTCCAGGCTCTTCCCTTGGGGGGTCTCCAGCTGGTGCCCCCCCACTCCTCTGCGTCCATGGCAGGATTTCTGCTAATATACATATTTTGTGTATGCAGTTTTGCCTAATATACACTTTTGCAAAGCAATTTACTCTAATACAATGCATTTTTGTATGTTATTTTCATTAACATTTCTATGCTGGGGGACTGCATTGCACAATTCAGAGAGTGAATTTAGAAGACTGGCTAGATTTTGTTTAGCGTATTGTTTCAGAAAGGGCAAATGATGACAGTTGCCTTTAAATGTGAACAGCATCAAACTTCTCCCCCTTCCTTAGATGTAAACTGGCAAAACTACAGCAGTCCTTGCAAATCTCCATGTCCAATGTTTCCTTTGATACCCCATTTACCACCTCCTTGTTATCTAAACTATTTTACAAATAAAGAGAGAAGTCAAGTTAAGTAAGTAGGGCTGCCAGGTCAGGAGTATCCCAGACCCTGAGATTTCTGGGCCCAGCAATGAGACCTGATGATGTCATGCTGGGCCCTGGAAACAGAGGTCAATTGGGAGAGGGGAGCAGGGGAGTCAGAAGGCCTGCCCCTGCTTCCCCAAGGGTTCATGCTATAAATTGAAGCCAGCTCCTGCTGGGCTGAAGCATGCAAGCTGCAGGCAGAGTCTTCTGGCTGTTTTCTTATTCTTATTGAAGGCGCTCTCACCCACCTGGAGATCCAACTGCCACCTGGAGGGGGCCAGGCAAAACAGGAGACCTCAGGCCAGAGCTGGATTTCTGGCGCTCCTCTTAGCAAGGAAGAGGAAGAAGAGACAGAAGCCGAGGCAGCACAAAGTGGTGTTGGTTTCTTTATTAACTTGGATTCTGGTAGCAGGTGGACAAGGGAGGATGGTCTATACATCAGGGGTGAGGGATGGAGGTGGGGAGGAAGAGGGAGGGGAGGAGGAGGAGCCAAAAGGCTCAAAAATTCCCATAACAATAAAAAAGAAACTAAAAGTAATCTCATAAACTTCTAAAAAGCATCTAGAGTGCAGACGGCAGCATTCTCTAGGCATCACCCTTCCCCACAGCTCCTACTAGCAATCAGCGGGCAAAGCGTCGCCCCACAGGCAGGCAAGGGGGGCAGAGTTTGCAGCTCATTTTCCTATGCACTACAGGAGGCCAAAGCATGGGGGGGCCCACACTAGAGTCTATGGCAAAGGCTGTGTCAGCAATTTGGGGTGGGCGGGCATACAGGGCATGTGTTGCATGAAGGTGGGGGGGTGGGGTGGGGGCTGCTGTGTACTTTGCATGGTTGTCACTGGGGCAGCTCTTGATACTTTCTGTGGAGATGCCTGGACCACATTTTGGGGTCTTTCCCCAGCTTCTCTTCCCTCACCCCCTCACCCTGCCCCTTGTGAGTGGGACCCACATGCTTGCCCAGCCCCAGATTGCTTGGGGGGTGTCAATGACCCCGGGGCTGCTGGCAGCAGCAGAGCAGCTGCATATGGGTTGGCAGCAACAGCACCGAAGGCCTGGAGGGGGGGGACCCTGGGGGAAAGAGCTGAACTTGTGCATTTCTCAGGAAGCAGGTGCCCCTTGGCATCTCTTCTGGGTCCAAAGACTGAAGCGGGGAGGGGGGGTCACATGGCAACCAGCCAGCATAACTCCCCACCAACAACCCCCCCCCCCCCCCGCTCTTTTTGGAATCCCAGAGCAGATGCCTCCTAGAAGGAAGGACCTATTGCTCAAGGAAGGAGTCTCAGGCTTCTGGCCTGGCTGGAAGAAGTGGCACAGGGAGGGGGAGGATTCCCCAAGCACCAAGGGGCAGGGAGGGGGCAGCCAGGCCTGGCTGCAGTAGAGTATCCTCTGGCAGAAAAAAAGCCCAGAGTGCACTGCTCTTCCCTTGGTGTGGGAGTGTGTAAGTGGGTTGGGGGGGGGGGGAGAGAGAGAGAGATTCAGCTACTCCCCAGCTAGGAGTAGTCCAGAAAACTTTGGCAGATGCCACGTCTGTGCTGAGTTGGGAGGCCTTTGCGGGTCCTCCTAGTGTAGAAGCGCAGGTAAGGTTGCAACGTAGCTCTGCACCTCTCCTGAGCGACAGATTGTGCTGGGTGGAGCTGGGCATCGGACGCAAGCGGGACGCTGCACTCTTTCAGCCCGAGGGTTTGGTGCCCGTGGACCTGGCACGAGTGGATTGGCAGAGGCTCATGCGCTAGCCCTTCCTCCCCCCTCTCTTCTTCCACCCACCACTCACCCCACCCCCCAAATGTGTGTGTGTGTGTCTTTGCAAAAGAGAGAGAGAGAGAGAGAGAGAGAGAGATCTGCTCTGCCTGGCACCATCCTTACACTCCCTGCCTCCATCCTGCCGAGGGCTGGCAGCCTGTGGAGGCTTCTCGGGGAGCCGTGCCAATGCAATCCTGCCGAACGTCCCTATTTGTGTTTGCATAGTAGGTATCTGTTCGCATCGTATACACAAGGTTTGAGCCACTGTCCAGGTCGCGCTTTTCCATCCAAACTGGGCAAGAACAGCCAGAGGGCGGGGTTTCCCTGCCCCCAGGCAGCCCTGCTCTGCTTCCCATCCATCTCCCAGGCCTGCAGACCTGGACCGAAAGCCCATGCTGGGCATGAGGGAGGGCTGAGCAAGGGTGGGTGGGCTGCCGAGTCCCATCCGGCTGACTCCTTCCCCTGGAGGCCGAGGCGTGCTGCGTCAGAAGAAGAGGGCTCCGGAAGGACACACCATCGCACGGCTTCCCCTCCTCAGTTTAAGTCAGGAGGAAGAACTGTAGCTCATGCGTCTGCAGTCAGTCGGTCATGCGAATAAGACAGTAAAGTTAGGTCTCTTACGGAAATCATGCCATGTAACCTAAAGAGTCATGGAGAGCCAGTCCTGCCCCAGTGAGCTCCTGGCTCCGCTCGCCTGGCCATCATGGGGGCACAAGGGGGAGGTGGAGGTCAGTGGATTGGTGTCGACGTGAAGCCCTGGTGGAAAGAGAGGAAGGAGGAGACAGGAAGCTTGGGTGAGAAACATGCAAAGGCCACAGCAAAGCACCTCCGCCCGGGCCTCCTCTTGGCTCGAGGGCTTCAGTGCAAACAGAAGAACCCTTTTCGCTGCAGACAGAATGATCTCTGCCACTGCACTTCGAACACAGCACACCCACCTGGGCCCACCCAAAAGCCAGTGTCAGGGCTCATTCCCACTGTCTCCAGGGAATGGTAACTCAAAGTCTTGAATAAAGCACTTCCCAGGGTGATTTGGGTGGGTGGGTGGGTGGGTAGGGGGATCCTGACAGTTAAGCTGGTTCAACACGGGGGGGGGGGATGCTAGCGTAAGGAGGCCTCCAACTTGCCATTGCCACAGCCCACAGGAGGGGCCTTAGGTGAAGTTTCTGCTCAATTTTGCCTAAAACAAAGCTTAAGGCAAATGTGAAGGTTTTCGGCAAGAGCAAAGGCTTCTGAAGAAGGTAGACTTTAATTCCTTCTAGGAATACCTTCACCTTGTTGCCAAATTTACGTGAAGTTTGGAAGTTCTCATTTGAGCTACGCATCCGATAATCTGAAGAGGAGCCAGTCAGACTTAGGGAAAGCTCTTTGGACACTCAGTACTCCAGCTCCGGGCCCAGCCTCCAAACTATTGTTACAATAACGCCAGCAGGGGGCACAATTTGGCTAAAATTGGTCAGAGGGTAAGACCTGTGGATTTCCTTAAGGGGCTTCCCCACTCTCTAATAATTCATGCACTGGCATTTCTTATTATCATACAACTGCAAAAAGGAGAAACTGCTCCTGGATGCCAAGTTTCTAGTCCTTAAGGATGACTGCACTTTCCATGGAGGCTACCTATACTTCTGCAAATCCCGTGGCCCTCTAGATGTTGTGGGAGTCCAGCTCCTACCAGCCAAGGGTGCCATGGAATAAAATACTGCAGGGGGGGGGGGTGCAAGGAAGCCCCGTCCTGCATAATCAATCACAATACGTAGTGCATGCACCCCATTTGAATGCCTACCAGCCTTGGGGGTCCAGCCCTCTCAAATATTTTACGGGGGGAGGGGGGCTGAAGGGACCTTGCCCTCTAGGAGTTGGCTCCTATGCTACCAGCCTCATGGAACATTGCCAATGGCCAGGGATGTAGTCCAACAACATCTGCAGAAACTCAGGTCTTTCCAGGTGACAGCAATGCCATATGAGCATGCAAAAGCTCCTCTCTCTCTCTCTCTCTCTCTCTCTCTCTCTCTCTCTCTCTCTCCCTCCCTCCCGCCCCCCTTGCAGGGGGTTGGATTAGAGGACCCTTCTAACGCTTCAATTCTATGACTATGATTCTATAGTGAAGGATGGCGACAGCACTCAAGGCATTGCAAGGCAAGAGGAGGCCTTCCTGTCCCTATTTCCCTCCCACCCAGAGGCAGACGAGAACTAAGCCTTGTGCTGCTCATGACAAGCCCTGTTTAAGTGCGCAGACTTTGGGCTCCCAGCAGGGCAGAAGGAAGCAGCTGTGAGAACAACGCAGAGAGACAGTGACACAAGCAGGCAGGCAGGCCTGGGGAGCACAGGGAAGCCTTTGCTGATTCCCAAACACATCTAGGAGGATTGCCAGCTTGAAGAGCAAGTAGAAAGGCAGAATTTGGGTGGCTGAGGCTTCTCTTGCTATAGCGCTACAAGCCCTGGGAACATTTTGCCCTTCTGCACAACCAAGCAAGGCCCAGGAACCAAGGGCTGCTCCCCCACTCCTGGCAGCCTTCAGATCTGCTCAGCAGGCAGAAGCTCAACTGATGTAGCTTCTGTTGCATCAGAGACTGGAAGGAGCCACAGGTCAGTCCTGCCACAGAAGTTGCTAACCAGGCCCTGCCAAGAATTGCCAGATTGCATGAAGGCAGAAGCCTCACACTTTCAGCCCTTGCATAAAGGAAGGAGTTTTGGCAGATGTGGAGTAGGAAAAATGTTCCTCTGCCAAACTTGACAATAATAATAATAATTAAAAAAAAAAGACAGAGAGACTGCACCTTAACTGGACTTTGGCAAGTTGTGAGCAGACAGTAAGATTGTCATGGATGCTTTAGTTGAGACTTCTGCATTGCAGGGATTGGACTAGATGACCCTTGGGGTCCCTTCCAACTCTACTGTTCTATGATTCTATAAACACACACGCACACGCACACACACACACACACACACACTACATCAGGGAGAGGAACTAGATCTGGCGGGTGAGCTGGATCATGATTTCCCCAACCCCTTGGGTGGTGGTGGTGGGGTCAGGCGACCCATGCATCCTGAGAGAGCTTTGCCAGGCTCTCCATAAGGCAGCTGATTGCCTCATGCAGCCCTTGGCAGGAGCTGCCAATCAACAGACTGGTGGGGTCTGCACTCCCTTTTGGCTGAGTGAGGTTTTCACCTATCATCCCACGTGGTGTCATATAGGACCTTAGGCGTAGGGCAGGTGGGGGCAGCTTGGTTAAGGGGTTATATACGAAACATTACTGATAAAACTGGAATATTTGGAATTCAGAAGTGACAAACCTGCAGCTCTGATGTTGTTTATGCCGAGAAGGCATTTGATAACATCTCCTGGAGTTTTATGAAGAAGCAAATTAGGTTAATGGGATTTGGAGAGCTGTTTGTGAGAGGAATAGAGGCAATATATTACAAACAATGTGTGAGATTGATAATTAATGGAAACATTTCAGAAAGTTGTGAAATAGAGAGGGGTACAAGACGGGGTGCCGCTGTGGCCTTTGCTGTTTATTCTGATGTTGGAAATCTTAAATACGAAAACAAGGAAGAATGAAAATATAAAGGGAATAGTGGTGGGAGTGACATCCTATAAGTTGAGAGCTTACGGCCTTACGCGGATGACCTTATTATTACTACCAAAAACCCCAAAGAAAGTTTACTTAAAGTGATAGAGGTGATAAATGAATTTGGACAGGTGGCTGGGTTTAAAATAAATAATAATAATAATAATAATAATAATAATAATAATAATAATAATAACTTGTTAGTCAAAAACATGGGAACAGAGGGGGGGAAATGAGATTCAAAAGATTGGAGATGAAAAAGAGAGTCAAATACTTAGAAATTCTGTTAACGTCAAAATGTATGCATCTTTACCAAGATAATTGGTACCAGAACTTTACCAGTTCTGGGCACCACAGTTCAAGAAGAATACTGACAAGCTGGAACGTGTCCAGAGGAGGGCAACCAAAATGGTCAAAGGCCTGGAAACAATGCCTTATGAGGAACGGCTTAGGGAGCTGGGTATGTTTAGCCTGGAGAAGAGAAGGTTAAGGGGTGATATGATAGCCATGTTCAAATATATTAAAGGATGTCATATAGAGGAGGGTGAAAGGTTGTTTTCTGCTGCTCCAGAGAAGCGGACACGGAGCAATGGATTCAAACTTCAAGAAAGAAGATTCCACCTCAACATTAGGAAGAACTTCCTGACAGTAAGAGCTGTTCAACAGTGGAATTTGCTGCCAAGAAGTGTGGTGGAGTCTCCTTCTTCAGAGGTCTTTAAGCAGAGGCTTGACAGCCATATGTCAAGAATGCTTTGATGGTGTTTCCTGCCAGGGCCGGCTCTTCATAGACCCCCGGTGGCGCAGTGCACCATGGCGCGGGGGGGTGGTAAGCTGGGCAAAGCCACGCGGAAACCAATTGCGCCCTGCGAGGGCGGGGCGAGCGGCGGAGCGATCTCCGCCCCTCAGCACCAGGGCGCGCGATCTGCTCAAGACGGCCCTGTTTCCTGCTTGGCAGGGGGTTGGACTGGATGGCCCTTGTGGATTCTATGATTCTATGATTCTAATTATTTGAAAACCTGGAATGAGATAAAAGGGAATTTGGCAAGCTGGAATAGACTACATCTCACCTTTTGGGGAATAATTTACACCATTAAAATGAACGTTTTGCCCAGAATGATTTTTTTGTTTCAAGCCAAACCAGCGTTGGGTGGGATGAACTGCTTTAAAGACCGGCAGCAAGAAATATTGAGATACATTATATAATACTCTCACAGTGCAAGAACTCATGGGCAGTCAATGAAGCTGAATGCTGGAAGATTTAGGATGGACAAAAAAAGTCCTTTTTAAGGCAGTGCTTAGCTGAATGGTGGAGCTCCCTCCCACGGGAGGCAGGGGTGGTTACCAACTTGGATGGCTTGAGAAGAAGATTGGAAAAACTCATGAAGGGGAGGGCTATCAGTGACTACTAGCCACAAATGCAGGGGGTTGGACTAGATGTCCCTTGGTGTTCCAACTCTACAATTCCATGATTCTAAGGCAATGATCTGCATTCTACAAGCTGAAGGCAATAATGTTTCTGGATACTAGTTGCTGGAAACGGCAGGAAGGGAGAGTACCCTTGAGCTCGGATCCTGCATATGGCTTTCCCACTGGCATCTGGTCAGACACAGGATGAGAAGTGGGTGCTGGACTAAAGGGGCAACTGGCCTCATCCAACAGCCCTTCCTCTCTTTTTACATTAGAGAAAATGCTTTGCATGCAAACCGTCCCAAGTTCCATCACTGGCCTCTCCAGTTAAAAGAAAAAAGGCTCAGGCAGTGGAGACGACGTGGGCTGTGCCAGGTTGTGCCAAGCTGATGCCCTCCGGATGTTGTTGGACTACAACTCCCATTGTTCCTGATGATGCTCCATGCTTGCTGGGGCCCAACAAAGGCCGGCATGGATGATAAGGAATTCTATGCAGGCTGACACAGAAGAGACAGATGACTCTGCCCCTTCTCCACCAGCTTGCTGGACAGAAGAGGCTAAGAGGCAACATTTGCCTGGGAACACAAGCTGCTATCCTCTGAATAGACCAGCACTAAAATATGGCAGGCTAGTAGCACAGTTTGAGGACCAAAGCAGCTGTACACCCACAAGAGGCCCTGAAGGTCCTTTGAGACTCCCATTTTAACACGCGCGTCACAGCAACAAGGGATGGGTCCAGAACAGAGGTGGGCCTGTCCCTTGTGGAGTCCTAGATAGATGTGTTCAGGGCTGCCCCTGAAGATGGTGCTGAGGTGGCAGCCAGTCCATAATGTAGCTGCTGGGCTGCTAAGTGGGGTGGCTCAATGGGGCCAATCAATGTGTTATATTGGCCTATAAAGCCCTAAATGGCGGGATACAGAGCAGCTTTGCCAGTATCAACCATCTCCGGTCCTACAATCGGCAGCTGAGGCCTGGGAGGTGGGGCTGCCTGGTTGGTGCCGACCCAGGACAGACAGGGCCTTCTTAGTGGTGGTTTTCCATTTGTGGAATGTGCTCCCTGCTGACTTGCAGCCGCCATTATTATTATTATTATTATTATTATTATTATTATTTCAATTTATATACTGCCCTATATCCAAAGATCCCAGGGCGGTGTACAACATTGAAAAACATAATTTACATAGCATAATAAAAATAATAAAATAAAGCAATTACATAAAAAAGCCACAGCAACAGTTTAATGTTCAAAGGCCTGGGAGAAGAGTTTGCCTGGTGCCTAAAGACATGCAGTTATTGCACCAGGCGAGCTACCCTGGGGAGAGCGTTCCACAAATGGGGAGCCACTGCAGAAAAGGCCCCGTTGTCTTGTTGCCACCCTCCGGGCCTCACATGGAGGGGCACACAAAGGAGGGTCTTGGCTGACAAGTTTGTATGGCTGGTTTGTATGGGAAGAGGCAGGTCTTCAGGTGTTGAGGTCCTGAGCTGTGTACGGCTTTATCAGTACTTGGAATTGGGCCCAGAAACTCATTAACTTTCAGGAGGAATCAAAAACATTCCAGGGATTTGATAGCTGAAAGGTTTACCCTGTTTATAATTCTTTGAAATTTGTTATTAGTATTAATGTGTTTGTTGCCCTGGGCTTCTTTGGAAGGGTGGGATACAAGTTGAAATAATAATAATAATAATAATAATAATAATAATAATAATAATAATAATATACAGTGGTACCTCAGTTTACGAACTTAATCCATTCCGGAAGTCCGTTCTTAAACCAACACCGTTCTTAAACCGAGGCGGTCTTTCCCTAATGAGGCCTCCTGCCGTCGGTGCCCTTCCACTCTTCAGCTTCTGTTCTTAGACCGAGGTAAAGTTCTCAAACCAAGACACTATTTCCAGTTTTGTGGAGTTCGAAAACCAAATTGTTTTTTAAACCGGACTGTTCTTAAACCAAGGTACCACTGTACAGGCAAAGGAGAGGAGGGACTCCAAGGGAAACTGCTAGGTGCTACCACAGTTGACAAACTGCCACACCCCCCCAGCTGCTAGTAAGAACAAAGGGGTGTTTACCTCCAAAGAGGCCACTCGAGGGGTGGGGGGTGAGGGGTGTCACTGCTTCCCCCTTTTCAGGCTGGCTCGTTTCACTATCTGAGCCCCCATCCTGCCCCCGAGAAGCTCCGATCTTGAGACACTCCCTTGAGCCTCCTCCTGGGTAAACGGCAGCGAGAGACAGGAAAGCGGCAAACGGTCACAGAGAAACCCACGAGGGGGTGGCAGACAGATGGACGGACAGACGGAGAGACACAAGGAGAAGGAGAGTCAGATGGCGGCAGCTGACCTGTGCAGTAAAGTACCTGGCATTGGCAGAAGGAGATGGTCCTGCTGCGCCAGGCGAGGGCAAAGGGTGTGGAGGGGGGAGAGAGAGAGCAGGGGACAGACGACAGAGAGGACGACGCAGCTGGAGCCCTGGGGCTTGGAGGCCATGGGGCTTGGGTACCTTGCTGCCTGCACTCTCCTGCTGCCAAGGGGCATGTGCCAGGAAGCGGCCAGCCTGGGCTTCCAGCGCATAAGGCTCCTGCAGGGAGCCTTCCATAATCACCTCTTCATGCTGCCGTACATCACCCGTCCCGTCCGTTTCCAGCCGCCGCACTACCTTCCGGACAATCTGCAAAAATTAAGTGCAGCACTTTTAGACAATCTGCTGCTGCCTCAAGTAATGTCCACCAGCCCTTGGAAAGTCCTCCCCCTCTCCCTTCTGGCCCTGGATGCCTGGAGTGCCTTCCCACGAGGCACAGCCCTTGATCTCTTGTCCTAGAGCCTGGACCTGCCCATTTGAAAAAACTCCACTAGCTCCCAATTTAATAATATAGCAGTACACTAATACCTATCCATCACTTATAGGACACCTTTGGAATGATGAAAGACCCCGAGGGCATCAGGTTTCCCTCTGTGAACTAAGGCGTAAATACATTATCTTGCAAGAATGTGTACAGCTGCCTTCCTCAACCTGGTGCTCTAGGACTACAATTCCCATCAGCTCCAGTATTATATGGCTCTGGCTGATGGAAGTTGTAGTGCAAAACATCTGGAGGGCACCAGGCTGGTGAAGGCTGCCTTACGATGCCCCTATAAGGCAGGCCAACATATGGTCTCCATATCTCAGATGAACTGCAGGTGAGAGCCAGCCATTTGCTTAAGATCACCTGCTGAGTTTGGGGGAAAGGAGAGATTTGATCTAGGGATATCCTGGTTCATAGCTCAGTCTCTTGGGTAGCAGTTCTCTGTGCCCTTGCCTGGGAGTCATTCCCACTGAGTGCAGGGAGGAAGGAGAACTAGGATGGCAGCATGAGCTACTACACTCAGACTTCCCCAACCTGGTGCCCTCCAGATGTTATGAACCACAACTCCAATCATCCCTGACCATTGGCTGTGCTGGCCATGGCTGATGACAGCTGGAGTCCAAAAGGTTTGGATGGCACCCGGTTGAGAAAGGCTGACTTGGATTGCAAAGTCCTTTGGGCAAAAACATTTATTTCTGCCCTTGCAACTCAATAAAGTGCAGTGTGCATTGATAGTGCTGTATTAAATAACCACCCTCAACATCATAATCAGATTTATATTGTAACTGCACTGAGACCTGCGGGTACAGGGCGGTATACAAATTTACTAAATAATAATAATAATAATAACCATTGCTAAGACCTGTGCAATGCAATCTCCCCTCTCCCTAGGTGGCAAAAGAAGACAATTGCCTGGAGGATGGAATGTCGGCCTCAGGAGGCGTATCTTGCATGACATGTGACACAGGCTGACATTCCTTCCTCTGCACACCCCCACCCAAAGGTGCAGGAGGCCTTCCCCTCTTCTGCATCTGGCCACCTGAGTCCGGGTGCCCCCTCGCCACAAGACAAGGGAGCGAGGAATTCAGCAAAAGAGGTCCTACACCCTTTGGGTTTCTCCTTCTCCCTGTTTCAGGTAGGTAGCCATGTTGGTCTGACGTAGTCGAAACAAAATAAAAAAATTCCTTCCAGTAGCACCTTACTTCTTCAGATACCTTCTCCTTCTCCCTGCTCAGCATTGACCTCTGTCCCCCTCCCAGCACCTGGTGTTGGTCCTACGCCCGATTTAGACCAACTGGTATTTTTAGGACCTTGCAGAAAGCTACAATCTCACTCTCCCACTCAGTGCTGTGGCAGCTCATTCACCTCCCTCTTCATTCAGCTCCTGCATGAAATTCCCACAACAAGGTTTGCAGGGAGCAAAGGCCAGTGTGGCTGAAGCCAAGTCAGATTGGCAAGGTCAGAGCACCATTCCTATCTCATTCTCATCTCAGCCTCCGACATACATTCCTTTGGATGACCAGACATTTGTTGTTGTTTAGTCGTTTAGTTGTGTCCGACTCTTCGTGACCCCCTGG
Organism: Zootoca vivipara; assembly: GCF_965207765.1. Taxonomy (NCBI): domain Eukaryota; kingdom Metazoa; phylum Chordata; class Lepidosauria; order Squamata; family Lacertidae; genus Zootoca; species Zootoca vivipara. The sequence continues at coordinate 1,460,136 of NC_142589.1, read as the reverse complement.
ACCAGAGCACGCCAGGCACTCCTGTCTTCCACTGCCTCCCACAGTTTGGTCAGACTCATGTTGGTGGCTTCGAGAACACTGTCCAACCATCTCGTCCTCTGTCGTCCCCTTCTCCTTGTGCCCTCAATCTTTCCCAACATCAGGGTCTTTTCCAAGTATTCTTCTCTTCTCATGAGGTGGCCAAAGTATTGGGGCCTCAGCTTCACGATCTGTCCTTCCAGTGCGTACTCAGGGCTGATTTCCTTCAGAATGGATAGGTTTGATCTTCTTGCAGTCCACGGGACTCTCAAGAGTCTCCTTCAGCACCATAATTCAAAAGCATCAATTCTTTGGCAATCAGCCTTCTTTATAGTCCAGCTCTCACTTCCATACACCACTACTGAGATGTACACACATAAGGACCCTTATAACTAGATCTTTTGCAATCATCATCATCATCATCTGTTAGTGAAGCAGGTGGAAAATCACGATCAGGAATTCACCCGCAGGCTAATTCCATCACCCAACCTTATTTGCACATCCATCCCAATTTACCCTCAAAATTTGGACCAAGAGCTACCTTGCATCAGAATATGACTCAAGCAAGTCAGCCCAGCTGCATCCTACAGAGCAAACCAAGGTCACCCTCCCCCACCCCTGCATGCGAATACTAGAAGCCACCCCCCACAAAAGAAAACCCCAACACAAACTCTCTTGGGCTGGTTAGTCCTGACGGAAATTGCTTCACCTTCTGCTAGTGAGACCCCATCAAACAACCAAGCCTACCTGCCAGGCTTCCTGCCAGCACACTCTGGGATAAAGTGCAAGTGTGTCACACTGAGCGCAAGCAGGCAATATGAGGAGCAAAACTCTTGCACACAGGAAAGGAACCTGGAGGCGCAGGAGCCCAGCAGGATTCTAGCTTGAGGGGGGAGGATGTTCTGGGGGGGCCCAGCTGCCGCCTCCTGCTCTGCCCTCCTTCTCCCCCTGGCAGGCTACTCACCTTCTTTGTGACAATGTTGCCCTGCTCGTCTGTAAATTGCTCCTCAGTCACTTGTTCCCCTGGAATATCCAGCGCTTCATTCCCCTGGAGGGTTGGGAAAGCAGAAAGGAGAGTGAGCAAGTCTGCTAGGGGACCACCAAGTCCTTCGCCCTCCCAGAACTGGCACAGAGCAGCAGACATCCTCTCAAAGCCCCATGGGGGGTTCAAAGAAAGTCAGCTCTTGGGGCAAAGCCAGGGCTCTCCCTCTCTCTCCAGGCCCTGCCTGCCCTGGTCCCAGGTGCCCTTCCGCCACACTACCAGTCAGGGAAGCTTGGCACGGCATCCTTGAGTGGCATCAAGGGCCCGTGGGTGGGCACCAAGCTGGCCAGTCTGGGGGAAGCCTCCTCCTCCGGCCAGCTACCTGGACAATGACTCGCCGGCGCACCACCCTCGTGGAGACGGGCTCCTCATCATCACTCAGCCCCTCGCTCTCGCCCAGCTCCTTGTCCAGCTCCTGGTGGATGTGCTTGAGCATGAAGCGGAAGGAGCCCTGGGCAAAGTGCAGCAGGTTCTGGCAGCTGACCAAGAAGAAGCCAAGCAGGACCAGGCTGATGAGCAGCTGGGTCAGGAAGCCCCACATAGTGCCCAGAGAGCCGCTGGCCTAACGTTGGCCTTCCCTCATGGCATGAGGGCACTGCCCAGGCTACTGGCAGCAGCAGCCTCTGGCTCACGACTGGGAAGCGGGAAGGGGCCGGGCTGGGTAGGAAAGGCTGCTTAATTTTAGCCTCCCCCTGACCAGCTGTTTGGAGGCTCTGGCCAACCCTCCCTGCCCCCTCCTTCGGCCACAAAGATGCGGCAGGGGGGGCGCTGGCACGAGGCCTGCCCCAGCCTGGTGTCTCCTGATGCGCACAAAGAGCCAAGGAGCACGCCTTGCCTGAGCCACCTAGGAGAGGTCTGTGCACCTATGTCTTGCATGGCAGCCCCCTGCCCCCCCTGTTCTCTGGCATCCTGAGCAGTTCTATTTCTGGCCCCTCCATACCTGGCTCTGGGTGAGAACCAGGCGCTACCCAATTAGGAAGCAAGTGAAGAGGCCGGCTGGCCAGGATATAAATAGAGCAGAGCGGCTGAACATGGCTGCTGGGCCAGCCCCCTCCCCCCTAGCAAGAGGTGGGGGCCAAGTGAGCTTCTTCTGCACAGGAGTGCAAATGTCAGCAGAGCAACCTTCTCATTTAGCTGACATACTCCCCCACCACCACCACCTTTTTTTAGCCAAAGGCATCTCCCCCAAAGCAGCTGGCAAAAGCTAATACTGTAACTATTGCTACCATATCAAATAAGAAGCAACAAGCGAAACAAATTGGAAGCCAAACATCCCAGCAGAGTGTCAGCAGGCAACTCAAGTGATGCTGAACCCCCTGAAATAGATCTCTCTGGATCCCAAGAGCTAAATCTTGGCAGAAGATTTCTGCAGCCTTGGTCCCCCACCCACCTACCCAGCCCGTCTGCTTCACTGGGTAAGATATACTGAGCTAAAGCATGAAGAGCGTGTTGGATGCTTGAACTGAGCTACTTTGCTGGACCAGTTCTTACAACAACCCAGCAAAGGAGGCCTGGTTTTTTGCATCCCTACTACAAATAGAGACTGCAGTGTTACTGTGCTGTTTTTCCCCCAAGAGACAGCATGGTTTTAATGGGTGCGATGAAATACTGTACTGGTCAGGTGACTCTCTCACTGCTTGACGCACCTGATGGGTGCCATGTTATCAACAATGTTTTGTTTCATTTAAAAAAACGATTTAGTGGTGTGTCAAATTTGATTTTTTTTGGTTACAGGTCAAATTTGATTTTTTTTGCATTTCATGGCTCCAGTGCCGCCAGCATTTGAACGATGCATTCCGTCAGCACAGATAGATATTTCAGAATACATGGATGCAATATTCCCCAGAGTGCCTGCATTTCAGCAGTGTGAAGTCACGTAAGAGTGTTGAATTATTGTTGTATATTCTCTCGGCCATAGCTTTGTTTTGTTTGTAAAGCTTTGAAATCTTTGCTACAGATATACATTAGGTGAAATTTAATCTCATGCTGTGATGTTTGTTCCACATGTTGCTCTGAGGGTTCTCCCCTCTCCTCCCCCAGCCAATTTTCTGTCCTTAGGCAGGGCTGCTGAGGGTGGAGCTCCTTTGGTGACTCCCACCCACAATGCTTATCTAGTGCCTTGACTTGGTTTATTCTTTTGCCTCTATGGACTGATCAGAGAGGGGTATTGCTTTGTCTGGATGGGAATCGTGAAGGAATGTTGCACTCTCCTACCTGTGTTTGTCCAAATATGCTACTGTCCGCTTCCTCCAGCCACTTAGCCAGGCCCTGCCGCCTCCCAGGCTGGAGCCCCCACTCCCTCTCCTCCGACGAGTCCATCCGGGTGTGCTCCGGCCTCTCCCTCTCCCGGCCCCGCACTCTGTAGGGCACCGACTGCCGCAGTGCTGGGGGGCTCAAGGACACTCCCTTGGGCAGGTCCGACAGACTGGAGATGAAGGTGCTCTCCACAGCCCAGTTGCCCAGCCTGGGGAGCAAGGACAGAAGGACGTGGAAATGCAGGCAAGCAAAGGGAGGCAAAACACAGGGCTGCCTAGGCACCTGCCTCATTCTGAGTCAAGACAGCTTTATTAACTACGAGCCCCACAATTTGGGGTCATCCCTAAACTGTACTGTGAGCCTCACATTTTGTACTATCCACCCAAACTGAGTAATTGATACACCCAACCGGGGTTTGTAGTTAACATCTAAAAATCAAACATTGTGTGATTCACTCCAATCTGGTGCCAAACATTTACAATAGTTTTGTACCATTTTGTACTGCAAACCCTGCGCTTTGATTGGTCCACACTGACAGAGGTGCCCAACACCACAGGCCACATTGAACTGCAGAATGGACCCCATTCCTGAGCCCCGCCCCCAATGCACGCCCCCAGCAAAGGACCAATGATCTGCAGAACAGAGGGGGGACTTCTGTGTCTCATATCCTAGTAGCCCCTTGCTTGGAGTGACTGCTGCAATGCTCTCTATGCAGGGGGCCTTTCAAACTAGCCTGGAAATTTCAGCTGGTACCCAATGGGTTCCCGTTAGGAGAGGAGTGACCGGAGGGGTTGGCACCCAGAGTAAAGTTCAAAAATCCCGTGGTGCCCATGGGTCTAACAGCCTCTGGTCTACTCTGACTGGCAGCAGATCTCCAGGCCTTTCCTGTCTGTGTTAGGCGAGGTGTGTTTTGAGGGGAGATACGGGGAATTGAACCTAGGGTCACTTACATGCAAGGCATGCAACACTGAGCTAGAGACAATAATATAATAAAAACAATAAATTTATTACTTGTATCCCGCCCATGTGACTGGGCTGCCCCAGCCACTCTGGGCAGCTTCCAACACATAAAAAAGCACAATTAAACATCTACCATTAAAAATTCCCAATGCAGGGCTGCTTTCAGAAGTCTTCTAAAAGTCAAATAGTTGTTTATCTCCATGAAGGGAGGCTGTTCTACAGGGCAGGCGCCACTACCAAGAAGGCCCTCTGCCTGGTTCTCTGTAACTTCATTTCTCACAGTCAGGGAACCGCCAGAAGGCCCTTGGAGGAGGACTTCAGTGGCTGGGCTGAGTGATGGGGGTGGAGAGGCTCCTTCAGGTATACTGGGCTGAGGCCATTTAGTGCTAAGACGGTCAGCACCAACACTTTGAATTGTGCTCAGAAATGTACTGGGAGTTAGTGTAGATTCTCTAGAACCGGTGTTATATAGTCACCGCGGCCACTCCCAGGCACCAGTCTGGCTGCCACATTCTGGATTAGTTGTAGTTTCTGAGCCACCTTCAAAGGTAGCCCCACGTAGAGCGCATTGCAGTAGTCCAAGTGAGAGATAACTAGAGCATGCACCACTCTGGCGAGACAGTCTGCAGGCAGTAGGTTCTCAGCCTGTGTACCAGATGGAGCTGGCAGACAGCTGCCCTGGATACAGAATTAACCTGCGCCTCCATGGACAGCTGTGAGTCCAAAATGACCCCCAGGCTGTGCACCTGGTCCTTCAGGAGCACAGTTACCCCATTCAGGACCAGGAAGTCCCCCACACCAGCCTGCCCCGTCCCCCAGAAATGTTCAACCTCAATCTGTTGGCCACCATCCATCCTCCTACTGCCTCCAGAGACTCACACAGGACGTTCCCCACGGCTGGCATCCCTGCAAGCGGGGAGCGCATTACCTCTCTTTGCCCTTGTCGATGACCCGACTGACGGTAGGCGACTCGGTGATGCGGGCCTGCACCCTCTGCTGGCCTGAAACAAGAGAGACTTTACTGTGGGAACCTGGCTTCCCGCCTAGAGGCCCCCCTGGCGCTCGCCGTCTGGCCTCCTCCCCTCTGACCTCTGACCTTCCTCCTGCTCTAGCATGTCCATCAGGCCATTCATGGCGTCTGAGTCCACTGTGTCGTCCTCCACCAGGTCCATGGAGCCCAGCGGGTCCGGGCCATGTGCGTCCTCCAGGAGCTGCCCCGGGAACCGGCCTTCGCTCGTGGCGTCCGAGTCCTCGGCCTTGCTGCACTCCAGCGAGGAGTCTTCGGCAGTCACCAGCGAGGGCGTCAGCCCCGAGGACCACACCTGCATGTCGGACATCTCCATGAGGGCGTCCTGCTCGCTGGCGGCCATGGGGATGGCATCCATGACGGCCACCTCGCTCCAGTACTGGTCAGCGCGCAGCGGGGAAGGCAGAGCGTAATGCAGGGAGGCGGGGGAGAGCAGCTCGTCCTGCAGCGAAGCATAACCTGCATGGGCAGACAGAGGGGGACAGGCTAAGGTGCTGCAGGGCAGGACAGGCGACCCCGGCCCTCTGGCCGTCGGGGCACGCGGGGTGAAGGTCTCCATCCCAATGCGTGTCAGTCCAAGAGAACACAGCCATTGGGGTGGTGAGCAAAGCCAGCTAAACCATTGGGGGTGGGCAGGTGGAGAGAGCGCCCCCAAAGATGAATGGCAGCGCTGTTGGGCTGCCACCCAAATGGCAGGTTTCAAATGGAAATGGGGAGCCAAGGCCCCGTGTCTTTACCAACGCCAGAGCAGCTAACCTGTGGCCTCCCCGATATTGCTGAGCTACAGCTCCCATCGTTCTGGACTTCTGGCCATGATGTTGGCTGGGACTGATGGGAGTTGGAGTCCAGCATCGCAGGGCAGGCCAAAGGTTCCCTGCCCTGCCCTGCTCTGTGCCGTGTTTCTGGTGGGCCCTGGAGCCCCTTGCCCTCAGCTGCCTCCTGGGTCTCCCCCTAGCACTGGTTTCCCAGAGAATAATGGAGGGTCCCTTGTCAGGAGTAAAGGAGAGCAGAAAGGGGGCAGTGGGGAGTGTTCAAAAGAAAACCTGATCAGGAAACAAATGTCACCTAGCCAAGCACTACCGTACATAAGGCTCAAGTTGCATTGATGCCTCTCTCTCTCACCTTCACTCAGTTTATGCAAATGACTGATTAGTCATCGGTATCAAAAATGAAGATCAGGAGAGGGACTTGTAACTCAAACAAGCCTTTTTGTGCAATGGAGGTCTTTTCCAATTGCTTTATAAATTCTATTTCAGCAGAAGTTAGAAACAAAACAAGACAAAACACCTTGTAATAATAATATAATAATATAATAATTTATTACTTATACCAGCCACTCTGGGCGGCTTCCAAGGGGTATTAAAAAACCCAAAAAGCATCAAACCTTGTTGCCTTATGTACAAAAACTCCCTTCAAGTCTTTAATAGTAACATAAAAAGTCCAGAATGTAGCACCTCAACATGCCCTCTTATTTTATATATATCAAACATATTGATTGTCTTTATATATGAGAGGCAACAATGAAATAGAAAACAATATTTCATTCATTTTTTGAACTGCTTTCACTTTCTGTCACTCTCCAAAGCATAGCTTTTTGACTTGAAATGTGCTGATCTACTAAAAATTTCATTTTAATATTAAAGACTTTGGGATTATCTATATGCTTTGTTTCACTGAAAGCTGTTTTCTTTCATTTGGTTTTTGATTCTCTCCTGTTCACAGAAAGTGAAGGGAGGCCCTCACTCCTTTCCAAGAACCCACCGCTTCAAAGAACTGGCCTCGCCCTGTAAGGCAGATGAAATCAGGGCCGGCCCTATCATTAAACCAGTGAGGGAGTGGTGCCAAGATCCTGGAGAATGGAATGTGTGAGTGTCCCATGGTGTGCTGTCAGCTGCAGTGCCTGGGTGGAAATTGGTAAAATGTCCTGGAAAATCCAGACGCATGGCAGACCATGCTGGCAGTGCCATTTTTGCTGATGTTCAAAAAATAATAATACAAAAAAAGCTAAAACCTTTTCACTGTTTGAAATACAGGAACCCTAGCCCTATGCTAACTTCCTCCCCTCAAATGCAGAGAAAGCTGTGGCAAGATTCAGTGGTCAGTTAATAAGCTTGGCTACATGGGATGAGAGAGAGCGCCATCTTGGCCTTGAGTATGAAGAAATAGCTGAAGACTGACAATTGCCCTTTGGGGGAGTTGGAGGTGATTTGAAAGACGCGAACACATTTCTCCCACTCCTGCATCTGGAAACTGAGGGCTCTATCCAATGACCTCTGTCCACCAGCACAAGGTCTCTTGCACAAGTGGAAGAGTCCGTTTTAATATTGCACAACACAGGAACTCAAGGCAACAGTTGCACTAGCAGAAGCCTGCTGTGCCACAAATTGCACAATCTGTTGTGCAACTAAGGCCACATTCACACCATACATTGAAAGCTTGTTTTCTCCTGCTCTGGAGGGTAGGACTCAAACCTATGGCTTCAAGTTAGAAGAAAGGAGATCCCGACTAAGCTCCAGGAAGAACTTTCAACAGTGGAACGGTCTCCCTCGGAAGGTTGCAGACTCTCCTTCCTTAGAGGTTTTTAAGCAGAGACTGGATGGCCATCTGACATAGATGCTTTAGCTGAGATCCCTGCATTGCAGGGGGTTGAACTAGTTGACCCCCAGGGTCCCTTCCAACTCTACGATTCTATGATTCTATGAAAGCACTATGATACCAACCACATTAAACAGCCATGGCTTCCTTCAAATAATTCTGGGAGCTGTAGTTTGCTAAAGGAGCCGAGAGTAGGGTCATCTTCCCCTCCCAGTACTACAGTTCTCAGTGGAACAAATATACCACTAATTGGCTTTAACTTAGCTCCACATGAGTGTTTGAGTATTGTTTAAATACCTGTTTGATCAGAGGCAGCAGCCAGACAAATTAAAATGTGTGTAAATGCTGTGGGAAGCAGAGTTTCTCTCAAACCTCACTTTCATTTCTCTTCAAAATGACTGTCATTTAAGCCTGAGAGGGAACCATGTTTTTGAGACGGGGGCTCAAAGGTAGAGAAAAATATGCCTCTGACCATATGCAAAAGGAACATCTGTCAACACTGAGTAGCTGCGAACAGTCTTGCACTTCAGGGATTGGGGAGAATGGCTGTGAAGAATCTAAGCAACTCAAAAGCATTCCCTGAAGATCTTAGGTACTATAATTATACTCTTACCCCTTTGCTGTTCATTCAAAGCAGCTTCACCTCTCTCTCTCTCTGGGAACTTGGTGTGGAGGAGAGCAATTCTCCCACATGTTCCCAAGAAGGCTCAAGGCTCAGCCAAAGGGCAGAGCCTTGCTCCAACCCACACTTTGCCCTTGGAAAGAACAAGGACTGAGAGGGGGGGGGGGAATGAGTGCTGCTAAGCCAGGTTGCCTATGGCTCTGCACTTAAGTGCACAGACAGAAGAGGCTTCCAAGATCAGGTCCCCAAGTGCAAAATGACCAGCTCCGAAAACAGGGTGCTTTGTTTCACATGCTGCACTGTAGCCCAAAGTCCAAAGCACACGAAGAGTTTCAGAGAATTTTAAAGACTCACTCTTTAATTAAGGTGTGCTGAAGTAGCCGAAGAGCATACCACATGGGCATCTTCTATGCTTTCGTGGACTAGAGTCCTCTTTGCCACAGTACTTTTGGTGTTGTTCTTTTGGGGTCCTGCTGTCACTCAGCGGGAGGCAAATGGAGCTGTGGGGAACATCTCACAGTGCTCTGGCACAGCTCCTATGGGGCATGCGGCAGGGAAATTCCCAGTAAGTTATGCCCCATATGCCTTAAATACGTGTGCCTGGAAGTGGGTGTAATGGATGGCTCAGTCGTAAACTCAGAGTCATGGGTTTGAGCTCTACATTGGGCAAAAGATTCCTGCATTGCAGGGGGTTAGACTAGATGACCCATGTGGTCCCTTCCAACTCTACAATTCTATGATTTGAATTTTCCTGTTCAGGCATCAAAAGGAATCACACAATGCCTGTTCGGCATTCATAAGAAATCTATATTTTAATATGCCAGCACCCAAACTTTGGAACTCCCTGCCTATTGACATCAGGTAGACACTTTTGCCATATTATTTTCAGTGCCTGCTAAAAACCTTTTTGCTTATGCAACCTTGTCCAGACCTGTAGAAGCTGAATTTTTAGCTACTGTTGATTTTAATCATCTTTTGAATTTTAATGATTTTGAATAATTTCAAATGATACCTGTTTTAAACTGTTTCTATTTAAAATTGAATTGCTTTTTAAAAAAACCTGCTTTAAATGTTTTTTCTTAAAACCCAGTGGTACGTCCATTTTATGGAGTAAATAATTGCAACAGTGCTGGCCTTGTGCTGGCTCATTTGCACCCAGAGGGCACCGACACACTCCCTTCTCCAGCTCAAAGCATTTAAAGGGTTGGAGGGAAGAAGGAGCTCTTGGACCACCTCAGAAGTACAGAAGTACGTGGGCAGCTTGGTCTGTGGAAAGAGCACCATCTCCTAGGGCCCAAGCCCTTTTGGGCCCCCCATTGTTTTTTGGGAGGGGCTTCCCCTATGTTCAAAAGTGGCAGAGGAGGCTGCGGACGCTGCAGCTTCAGTGGCCAACTCCCCGCCCTCTTCCTTCTGCTGCAGTGGAAGCAGCCCCTGGCTCCTCCGACATCCTGATGTCATACGTGTGACATCATGCACCGCATGATGTTGCCCCCCCTTCTCCTTTGGAAGCTGGTGCCTCTGTGGTTTCATCTCCAGAGCAATGTATTAAACATGCATGGGTTTGCTGGGGCAAAATGGGAAGGTTTGCTCCAAAATCGCACAATGCACAAAATGTGCTTATTCCCCACTAAGGATGAGGAGAAATTCCATTTCCAAAACAAGGAATGGAAACAGAAGCATTCTCTGAAATGAGCACCTCTCTGATTTTACCAAGGCAGTTCTCCAATCAAGGAATGTGCAAGAAATGCATATACTAGTACAGGGGTTCCCAACAAAATTTTCTCGAGGACCCCTCATCGTGCCGCTATTGTGACAAGGACCCCCATTAATTCCTAATCCTAAAATTAAAAAGTGAGAGCCAAATTAAGTCTTTTTATATTTTATATTTATACGTTTTTTACAGTTACAACAGAGTACTCCATCAGTATACAGTTAGTTTTAATTTTCAGTTCTTAATGAGATGAGTTAAATCTGTCCTTTGAGTCCATTATTTCTGAAATATTAGGTTCCAAATTTGAAACTTTCACTCTGAAATCCGACCGCATGTCGAGCCAATTCCTATATTTGTTTTTCATGAAACACATGGAAGAAAATGCTTGCTCACACAGATATGTGGTTGCAAATGGAAGGATCTTTTTCATTGCCTTATCTCCAAGTTTCTTGTAGTCCTTGCGGCATACAGCAGAACTAATGCCTCTATCTAATTTTAGTTTTGCGCTAGACTCTGCTCATGCAGGAAGCGGCCAAAACAAAAAATCTGTTATCATATGAAATATATTTAATATTTTTTTAATTCTAATAGCATCTTGCGGACCCCTCTGGCATAGCTCGCGGACCCCTGGGGGTCCCCGGACCACCTGTTGGGAACCACTGTACTAGTACAAAGTGTGTACAGTACATCAATGCAGCCAGTGTTTTCACTTGCTCCCTACAGCTGCTCTTGACCTTGGGCAGCCCTTGGGCATCTGCTGCTCCCAGGTGCACCCATCAGGTTTCAGGCAGCCAAGGTCTGAGCCACCCCTTGCTGCAATTTTGCAAGGGGGAAAGAGGCATCTGGGCCACAGCAGCTGGCAAGAAGCCTGGAAAAAGTGTGAGACGTACCTCAGTGTATCTCAGTAGGGAAGGGAGGAGTCAAGGAGAACCAGGGATGTAGGAGAGCAGTGGCAGCTCCACTTATATACACCTGGCTACAGTTGGGCATGAGAATTAAAGTGCTTACTCTGAGACTTCATAGGAAAGGTGAGTTTTGGATTCTGAAGAGCCCTACACCAAACTGCAAGCAACGTTTGTAACTTTAATCTGCTCATGTTCACTCCTTGCCAGACTGATCTCCCACCCCGTTCCCTTCTTTGCCTCCCCACTATTGACATTTAGGCTGCAACAGACATTTGGGGGCCAAGACCTATTTATTGGCGAAGCTCTATAAAGCACCATGTAGCTTATTGATAGTGCTGTGTAATGGATAAACTGCAACAGAAAGGGCAATTGCTTCACCCGCTGGCAGAGGAACAAGGGGGACAAAAACCTCCCCCAGGTGTGCTGTGTGTGAGGGGGACTCTTGCTCCATGCAGCTTTTCCACAGCTGCTGCGGCTGGACTTTGCCTGCTCAGCCGTGCGGGGGTGGGGGTGAGGGTGGGGTTGTCCTTTGGGAGAGTCAAGCTGCCCAGGGGGGCTTCGGGATCAGCAGGCTGAAGGGAAGCCCTTCCCATTTCACCAGGCTCCGCTAGCAGCCGTTGGGTAAGGAAGGGAAGCCAGGAAGGGAGGGCAGCTAGCAGCAAAGGGCAAAGTGGCAACATTCAGCCTGGCATGGCCTGCCAGGTCCGGCCAGGCACAGCATGCATTCGTCAGCAGGGCAAAAGCTCTCGGACGGACAGCTCAGGTCAAATGAGAGAGAGAGAGAAAGATAGAGAAACAGTGGAGACAGGCAGTGGAGGAGAAAAAGGAGGAAGAGGAGAGAGGTCAGGACGAGGACGGAGGACAACGGTCAGGATAGGCGCCAACTGGCCAGCCAACTCAGGCTGATAGCATGTGGAAGCACGCAGATTGAACTGGGATGGGAAAGGGGGGTGGGAAAGGAGAGCCCACACCTCTGAGCCCCTCCCTGTGTGCTGCTGCTTCTGGCTCCCAGGGCCCACTAAGCCACCCCAGCGCACACCCTCTTGCTCATGCGCTATGCTTTATGGATCTAGCCCAGGGTCCAGGCTTCAAAGCCCAGAACCTCTCTGCCCCCATCTCCAGTCACACCTTGCGCCACCCAAGGCCTGATCCCTAGAGGCCATTTGAGCTGCACCATTGCAGTGCCTCTTTCTCTTTCTGCACCAACCTCAAATTCCCTCTCTCAGGGCAGCCTCTCTCTGGATCTACGCAAGTTTTCCTATCTTTGTGCACCACAGAAGGTGTGCTCCTTAACCCTCCCCCCTGCATCACTACAAGCCTGCATAACTACTGCCTAACTTTCTGCAAAGGCCACTTCCTAATGCCAGGGTCCCAGTCTGGACCCCACCCCCACCCGGCTATTCACTTTATGGACCACCAGCGCCCTCTGTATGCAGCGTGGCACATGACAGCACAGCCACTTTGTCCCTTGAACTCCAGGACCCTGGGCTCGCCCACACTTCTGCTTGTCTCACTGCTTCCCCCCAGGAAAAGCTGCTCCTCATCACTGAATGTCAGCTGGGTTTTCCAGGGATGGGTCTTTGTTCTGCTTCAGTGATAAAGAGCGGGTTTCCCCAAGGAAGGAGGTGGGGCAAACTGAAAACTGCTTGTGTTTTTTGGCAGGAGACCAGTGGAAATGTGGGAGTGTTCTCGCCCCTTGCACCCCCAACTGTTCTTTAACACCTGGCTGTGGCCCTCGCTGGCTCTTGCCCCTCTTGCCCAGAGCCACCCAGCATGCCCCAACACCTGATCCCACCATGGCATTCCCTGGGGGTCTTGTGGATTTATTCCACCCCGCCAGGGTGTGAACTCTGTGTTGGCTGGTTCTAGCTGAGGCCAAAGGGGAAGGAAGCTGCCAGCCAGAAGGGCTTCTTAGCAGGCAGGTAGCTGGTTGATCTCAACGGGCTGAAGGGGGCAGCAGAAATCCAGAGGGAGGTGGGGAGGGAGGGTCAGTGAAGTGCCACTGAAAAGACCTGCACAAGCCTAGCCTGGGCACATGACTCCGGCTTCACAAGAGACACCAGGCAAGGCTCCGCTGCGGCAGGAGCTGGGCCGGCACTCACCATTCATCTGGGAGGGCGACAGGGAGTAATCCCGATTGGAGTAGCGTTTGTCTCCCTTCAGGCTACGGCTTTGCCGGGAGGAGCCTTCCAGCATGTTGATGATCTCACTGCGGTCTATGTTGCGCAGAGCCGTGTACAGGTTCTCCACTGCCAAAGGAGAAGAGGAAGGAGACCTATCAGCCAGGCAAGACAGCAGGGGATTCATTTTTGCAACCATCCTATCATGGAATGTGGCAGGAACAGGTTGCCCAGCCCCAGGCTTCTTCTTTCTTTTCTCTCCCTCTACGCCCCCCCCCCATGCCTTATTAATTGAAAACAGTATAACAAAAATGATCATTAGGTTAAAGACAGCATAAAAAGTAACAAAAGAAAGAAAATTCTAGTGTCGTTCATTCCTCAGTTATTTGCTTTTTACATCATTTTGCAATTGATTCAATGTGACCTCCCATTTTCCCATTATGTTCCCAGATTACGGTATGTTTCTTGGATGCGCACTTAACTTTATTTTCTCCATGTTGTTTGGCTTACTTTAAGTCTTATAACATTATCCTATTTACCCACAGAAGTTCAATCAATACCTGCCAACGGATTAATATTTTGACATGTTCCTTTACACAAACTCTATATGTGTCCCACTCTCTGTTAAATTTTTCATCTGTAACGTCTTGTGACCTTGCTGATAGTCTCACTAGTTCGGCATACTCTCTCAGGTTTTTTTGCCAGTCTGATTTGGATGGGATATCTTCTGCATTCCAGCCGTTTGCAATTAACATTCTGGCAGCAACATACATAAAGACTGTCCTAAACTTTTTTGGAATTTCATTACCCATAATTCCTAGCAGGAAGGCTTCCAGCTTTTTAGGGAAGGAACATTTGAACATTTTCTTCAGCTCGTTATAAATCATTTCCCAGAACTGTCTAATCTTTTTACAGTTCCACCAAATGTGGATTCATGTGCCTTCAGCCTCCCTGCATTTCCAGCAAATGTCTGTTCTAGATCTAAACATTTTGGTCAATTTGACTGGTGTTAGGTGCCACCTATAAAGCATTTTCATGGGTGTTTGCTCATCTTTATCATGGAAATTCTTTCCCCAAAATAGATATTTAGCCTGCTCCAAATTTCCAGTTTGTTTCTGATTTCCTTCCAAGTGTTAACATAGCTATCCTGGAATAATTTGATATTCTTAGCTGTGAGCCATATGCCCAGATATTTCACTTTTTTCCTAATTTCCAGGCCGCATATCTCTTGTAATTCATTTTTTCCTTGCACATCCATATTTTTCACCAACAATTTGGTTTTATTTGTGTTAAGTTTAAAACCTGTCACTCTCCCGGATTAATTTATCAACTCTAGTGTTCTCAATAGACTTTCCTTTGGGTTCTCTGTCATTATTATCAGGTCATTGGCAAAGGCTTTGAGTTTATAAGATTCCCCACCACCACTATACCTCTTATCTCCCTGTCTTCTCTTCTCTTCTTATTCAGGATTTCCAATACTAAAATAAATAATAATGGAGACAAGGGGCAGCCTTGCCTAGTTCCCTTATATTGCATTCCTCCATGATGTTGCTATTTATAATGAGTTTCGTTTTTTGTTCTGAATAGATTGCCTATATTCCTCGGCAGAAAGTGTCACCAAATCCCATGAGGTTTATTTGTGTTTTCACGAAACTCCACAAAACAGGCTTCACTTGTCCAGATACTGGTAACAGTTGGATCCGGTGGAATTAATTTGTGCCTTGAAAAGCACATAGAGCTGGAAGAAGACGTAGGAAAGACTGATCCTCTTTGGACTTCCTTTCAACTCTGGGTACTTTTCAAGGAAAAAAATTAACCCTCCTCACAACCAGGGAGGAAATGAATGCTAAGAGAAGATCCCAAGAATGTACCTTTAGGGAGACTAGCCATGCACAAACAAGGAACATTGACCCCCTCATTGCCTGCCCAGACCAGGAAAGAGGAGGCCTGAGGAGAGTCATGGCATAGCCAGCTGCTCCAATGTGTGATGCATTCAGTGTTTTGTTGGGTGAGGGTGAAGGAATGCCATGTATCAAATGTGGCTTTGAGCAAAGGAACAGTCCCCCCGGGGGATCCTCAGTTCTGGTGGTGTGTGGCCTCCCTCCCTCTTCAGAACAGCAAGAGATGAAGCCCATGTGCCCCCAGCCCCCTTGCTAATACGCACTGTTGGCACTCTGGCCACCACGGCTGGTCCACAGGTTCAGCAGGGCCAGGCTCTGCTCCAGAAGGGAGTTGGGATTCTCCACACGGATCCTATTGATGTCATCCACACCAAACTGCAGCTCCCGGGCCAGCTCTGGAGGGGGGTGGGTGGAGGGGCCAGGAAAGAGACGCAAAGCACAGCAGCCATCAGACATGGAGGGGGTGGAAGCAGGAAGGCCCCTGCAACTTGCCCTCTATGCCAGCGGCAGTGAACCTTTTGCAGCCCGAGGGCCAGCATTCAGAGCGACCTTCCAAGGGCCACATGTCACGGTGGGGGGAGAGCAATGGAAGTGACTCTTCGGCTGCACAGGGGGCCGGTGCTCCTCTCTGCCTTGTCTCCAGGCAAGCAAGCGGCATTGTCAGAATCCAGGGACACATCCCAGCCAGCCCAAAACTCTCTGCATGCAAAGCAAGGGCTAGTGAGGGCAGCACCAAGAGTCAGACAGGAAGGCCTGAAGTTCCTCACCCCTCCCTGCTGTTGGGTATGCCACACTTGGCGCAGTTTAGTTATATATTTAGAAAAATATTAAAATGCTGCCCAGAGTGGTTGGGTAAGGTACAAGTAATAAATTATTATTATTAATTATTATTCATAAAGGTTTACAGCAACTATGTGTACACAAGAAAAACCATACAAAACTTGTAATCAGATATGGAAAGATGTACTCCTGATTGCTGAGGGCTAATGGAGCAGAAACATTTCTAGCATGCATTTCCAAGTTGGCACAGGAGGCACCTGCTGAATCTCCCCCGGCAGAGTCTTCCCTACAAGACACTGAAGGCTCAGTTCTTGCTGTTGCCAAATGAGCCTCACCAACTTGGGGAACGGCCAGCAAGAGGCTCCTGCAGAAGGTCCCCAAGACAGAGCTGGGAGACAAGGGTTCTCCTGGCTGTCGACTAACCCTGGAGACTTTTTGCCAGGTGGGTGTTTACAAAAAAACAAAAACAAAACAGGGAGTGTGTGGGATAATAGCAGGAAAGCAAGCCCGGGGTGGTAGGAAGACAGAGCTTCTGAGGTCAGTTGTGGGAACTGGGGGCCAAAGGGGTCTGTGCTATAGTGTTTTGTGCTATAGTGCAGGGGTCAGCAAACTTTTTCAGCAGGGGGCCGGTCCACTGTCTCTCAGACCTTGTGGAGGGCCGGACTGTATTTGTTTTTTGTTTTTTTAAAAAAGAACGAATTCCTATGCCCCACAAATAACCCAGAGATGCATTTTAAATAAAAAGACACATTCTATTCATGTAAAAACATGCTGATTCCTGGACCTTCCGCGGGCCGGATTGAGAATGCGATTGGGCCGCATCTGGCCCCCGGGCCTTAGTTTGGGA
The DNA here is from genome assembly GCF_965207765.1 of Zootoca vivipara. Classification (NCBI taxonomy): domain Eukaryota; kingdom Metazoa; phylum Chordata; class Lepidosauria; order Squamata; family Lacertidae; genus Zootoca; species Zootoca vivipara. Next base: position 1,443,352 of record NC_142589.1, on the reverse strand, counting down.
ACCCCTGCTATAGTGCAACAAAAGCAGGACATAAAACAAATGGGGAAAATGGCAGGATGCCAGCAGGAAGTTATGCAACAATGAGGCCGTAGGTCTGCCCCAAAACACCTGCAGGCAGAAACAGTCTTGGCAGCAGGATTGTGCATAAGCGCCCCGACGCCTCCAGAAGAACAAATCATGAAAGTACAAGGAAAGGGATGCCTGGAAGAGCCTCTCCTCTTTTTGCAAGGAGACCAGTGTCAACTCACCAGCCCAACTGAGGCCCAAATGCTCTGCAATGACAGCCATCTTCATGTCTGTTCTGTCCTTCTCTGTGCTGCTTACTGAGCCTGGGGGCAGGGAGGGGGAAGCAGAGTAAGTTTGGGGCAAAGACAGGGCACAAAACTCACGGTCACTGCTGGGGTCTCTAGCATTGTGCAGGTTGTTAGCAGCCTCTGGTCAAGAGGCTGATTGTCCCTTACCCAACTTTGCCCTTTATTATTATTATTATTATTATTATTATTATTATTATTATTATTATTATTAAAATTTCTATGCTGCCAGAAGCTGTTACCATCAAGTAGTCTGGCACCCAACCCACCTGGGATGCTAGCTTTCCCCAAGCAAAGGAGACGGAGGAACATATAAACTCCATGCCTGCGGAAAGCTCCTATCATCATCATCATCATCATCATCAGTTGCTTTTTAGTTGTACTGAAAGCGTCTTAAATTAAAACCAGTTAAGAACATCCAATAAAAAGCTAAAAACACAGCTGAAGAGATAAAAGGGTGCACAGATCCCATCTCACTAAGAGACATCAGAATGTCTCCCTTCAGACTAATGGCAAAAGGTCGCCTTGAATCCCAGTTCTGTCTCCTGGCCCCTGAGCTGCCCCTGCCAAGCCCACTCTTCTGGCCCAGGACTCTTACCCAGGGTGCTGTCGCTGGGGAGGCTGTATCTCTCGCGCAGGGCTAACGGCGTCAACGTCCTCCTTCGCTCCTCACTGCCAGAACTCTGGGGGCATCAAGGAAAGGCACATCCTCCAACATTTGTCCAATGAAAATAGGGACAGCCCATTCCATAATGATAATTTTACTATTTATACCCCACACATCTGACTGGGATGCCCCAGCCAGCATCTCAGCGGCTTCCAACATATATAAAAACACAATAAAACATGTATCACCAGAAAACCCCTTCCCTATACAGGGCTGCCTTCAGATGGCTCGGGGGGGGGGGTCAGATAACTCCATACCCTCCAACATTTCTCCAATGAAAATAGGGACGTCCTAAGGAAAAGTGGGACATTCCAGGATCAAATCAGAAACCGGGAAGGCTTCTCTAAATCAGGGATGTCCCTGGAAAATAGGGACACTTGGGGGGTCTGGAAAGGTTGGTGATTTCCCTACCTCCAGGGGCCACTGAGAGAGGGAGGAGCAGACACACATGGCAAATTGGAGGAAGCCCTGCCTTAGTGCACTGAAATCTTGCAGTTTTGCTTGACTTTGTGTCAGTATTAAACTGAATGTTGTCTTTTCTGAGACCACAACAAAGCAATAGTTCTTATACAAAAATTGCATGGATAGATTGTCTAATTCCTTATCATGCTGTGCTAGGGCCCATCCAGCTTCAATTAGTGAAAATGTTAACAGTTCTTTAGACAATGTGTTATATGACTTTTTCCCAACCCTTTTCTATCTGGTGATGTATTCATGCATACATATATTCGATGTAAGCTGCTTAGAGACCCTCTGGGTGACAGGTGGGTAATAAGTTTAATCAGTACTATTTTTCTAGAAAAAGAACGGCCGGAACTTACCAAGAATGCCTCCCTTGTTCTCTTATGATGGTGATGTGCCCACCTGACAGCCACCAGAACTCACCTGAGAGATGCCAGGACTGAGTTCCAGCAAGTTCCTCCTGGGAAAAAAGCCCTGCGTTTAATGACTAAATAAATATCATGCTCAGGCGGGACTCACCTTGGAACAGGGCGGCATTGTGATGTTCAGGTGGCAGAGGACATGCTGGAGCTCTTCGTACTTCATGGCTTTGCGGAGGAAGGACAAGGAGCCGCTGGCTTCCCGGCTGCTGTCCCGCACCTGCCCCCAATATTATTATTATTATTATTATTATTATTATTATCATTATCATTATTATTATTATTATTTACTACTACTACTACTACCACCACCCAGGTTTTCTTCCTGACAAGGACTCAGGCTTATGAATAAAACAGAAACAACTAAAAACATTTTTTGAAACCCAATAATTTAAAAACAATTGTACATTTATAGAACTAAAACTTTATGTGTGTGTGTGAGAGAGAGAGAGATTAAAAACATGCAGCAAATTACAATAAAAACAGCACAGTACCAGCCCTTTCATTAAATGCAGTCAGTTCCCTAAAAGCCTCCTGGAATGAGAATTATTATAATAACAATTATTTATTCATTTATACCTTGCCCTGTTCTCAGAAAGGGACTCCAGGACAGCAGGGAGGGAGCCTGTCTAACTTCTCCCAGGAGAGAGTTCCAATCTGAGAGCTGCCACCAAGAAGGCCCTCTCCCACATCCCCCCAAGTGGGCTTGTGAGGGTGGCTGGACCGAGAGAAGGGCCTCCCCCAAACCCCGGCGGCTTTGTAGGTGGGAATATGGTCTTTCAGAGAGCTTGGACCTAAGCCTCACAGGGCTTTATAGGCCATCTCTTCCAACTCTACGACTCTATGATTCTAAGTTTACTCCAAGCTTGTGATGTCTTTTTTTGGCCCTCTCCACACCTTGTTCCCTTCACTGAGCTACAAGTTCCTTGCGGAGATGAACAGATGGGGAGGCCAACACCAACTGGACGCGGGTTCCTGGCGCTTCTCCTGGCCTATGCAGCTACAGCTGGGCTCAAGAGAAAGACTAGGTGGGGCGCTGGTCCTGAGCCAAAGCAATGTGGGACTTCTGATGTATTGGAGCCATGTGCTCTCTGAGGGGGAGGAAAAGACGGCACCTGCTCCCCACTGCAGGGACAGGACAGACCACTGGCTTGTGCTTCAGCCCTGCTGATGGGAGGGCATTGTCCACTGTGCAGCAGGAAGCAGGCCACTTTAAGGGCGTCAGGGGAAATAGGGTGTGGGTGTGCTGCCCTCCAGCTCCTGCCACCTGAAGCAGCTGCTCCACTTTATCCAACAACAGGCCTGGGCCCTGGATCTGGGCACCACAAGCTTTTGAAGTGTGGGGTTTGGGGGAATTATTGGGTTATTGTTGTTTTTATTTTGTGTATTTTGTGGTTTTATATTATGATTTTATTTGTGAACTGCCCTGAGACCTGTGTATATAAGGCAGTAGATAAATTCAAACAAACAAACAAATAAGCAAACAAGCTGGGAAAACATGATTGCCAACCAGATCATGATGAATTTCAGTGGCATCACAGGTGAGAGCAGCTTTTACTCCCCAAACATCCTGCTAAGCCCCTTGCCTCTTACCTTAACAGGGATGATCAGGCGGTTCTCCCGGAATGACTGGAAGAGGAAGCTGCGTTGCTGGGTGGCCTTCTTGATGGGCACCAGGTTCCCAGACAGCTCTGTGTGCAGAGGCATTCCCTCCACCACCTGCAGAAAGAGGCGGTAAGGTCCGTCAGCCTTTGAAAAGTTTATGCTTCACCTCCAGAAATGGCAGTTCATCATGAAACTCTGTCATGGCACACGTTTAAGGGCACCCTAGAAGCTATGTTGGGCAGGTAGTTTGCTCTGGCATGCTTGTTTTTTAAATCAATCAATCAATCAATAAGGAGGCATTTGAGCCAAATTCCTCCTCCCCAGCAAACCCCTTTAAAATTGCTGAGGGTCTGGCCTCTAAATAATTTTTCTGCCTGTTGTAGCAATTGTAATGAGCTGTGCTAGGCGCTGTATGATTTTTAATTGCATTCAAACTACTTGAATGAAGGTCACAAATCACTGTCTGGAAACCCCTGCAATGTACAATTCTAATGCTACTAACAATATGCAAGGGCAATTACACCACTTTAAAAGCTCCTTCTAGACGGCGGCCTGTCCCTCAGCCAAGAGCACGAGTGGTCAGCTTCAGCAGGGCAGGGCCCCTGGTACAAGGGGAGCTACCTCAATGTCCCGGCTGCGTGCCACTTCAGTGAAGTTTTCATGCTGCTCAAGCGTCTTGTCCACTTTGTCGTCGGTCATGCAGTAGCAGCGCAGGCGGCCCTCGCGGCCCTCGTTCATTTTGGCAAACACCACGAACTTGGCCATGTAGGGCACAGCCGCCAGCTCTTTGTAAAGCAGCATAGCAAAATGGATGGCTTCGGCTGTACAAGGGCAGTCTGCCAGCCAGAACCTGGGCGGGAAGAGGAAAGGGGCACATGGAAGAAGCCACAGGCTCACCACCCGGCCGTAACCAGAAATTCAGGGAGCTGAGCTATTTCCCAGACCTTCAACAACAACAACAATTTATTTATACCCCACCCATCTGGCTGGGTTTCCCCAGTCACTCTGGGGAACTTCCCTAAACAGGGCTGACTCCGGTTAACCTTTTCGTATGTTCCAAAGTTATGCCAGTTTAATTGTCACCGTTTTCAGTGCTGCTGCTGCTGCCCTTCAAGGTGCAATGCACACAACTCCCCCCAATGGCTCCTCAGGCTCACCTGGCAGAAACGTTGGTGGTGAAGTTTGCACACTCGTTGGCATAGACAAGCTTTGTGGTCCCCGTGATGTCCTCCCATTGTGCTGGGGCTGTTCCTCCTGAGACAAGAGAGTGGGGAGAAAGCACACAGGTGTGCACAGGAGGGTTTTGACCTGGAAGGGCCCTCACAGCCTTGGGTCCAAAATGCACTTTCCCAGATTTGAGCCGGGAAGGCTGGTCCAGGAGGTCAATCCTCATGCTGCTCTACAACCAGCCAGGCTCCTCCAGCATTGCCTTTGCAGAACTCCGCAGGGAGGAAGTTGGGTTTGCCTGGCACTGGCCTGGCTACCTTCTGCTTTAGCAGTCCCAGCGGGCCCAGGCCATCCCTGGACCTGAGCTCTGGGGGCCGGGGAGGGGGAGGCTCTAAGCAGAAGCCCCAAGAACCTCCTCAGGTGCACAGCACAGTTTGGCATTAAAGTACATGAATTACAAAGTGGAAAAACAAGGTAACAGGCGAACTTTTAAACACTTGAATGTTCACTCAGCACTTAAAATGGAAAAAGCAGAAACCACCAGGGGAAGGGGGAGAACTGAGCCAGTGTTTCATTCCTTTGGCATGCTCAATTGCCACTTCAGCTGCAAAGTCGTGAAGAAAAAGGGCCTGCTCTGCAGTTGGAGAATATTCTGTGAGCTCTGTGTTGATATTTATTTCTAATCTTTACATAATATATTTATATGCCACCTCTCCAGCCAGTGTGGTGTGTAATGGTTAAGTGTCAGCCTAGGACCTGGAAGACCAGGGCTCAAATTCCCCCTCAGACATGAAGCTCACTGGGTGACCTTGGGCCAGTCTCTGCCTCTCAGCCCAACCTCCCTCACTGGGTTGTTGTAGGGATTAACGGGGGGTGGGGGTGGGGGTGGAGGGAGAGACACATATGCCACCTTGAGATCCTGGGAGAAAAAGGGAGGATATAAATGTAACAACAACAACAACATTTTATTCCAGTCAACCTTGCTCTTCTTCCAGCACATCCTGCTTCCTTCCCAAGCAGCATTCCCCCCCCCCCCATTGCTCACTACCATGCATAATTTCTTGCCAAACCACCAAGCAACCTTCCTCGCTGCTGCTCTGCTGCTCACCTGAGATCACAGGCATATACAGGAAGCTGCCTTGCACTGAGCCCGGCTGTTGGTCCCACCAGCTCAGAGCTGCCTACGCTGAGTGGCAAGGGGCCTTCCCAGCTCTCCCTGGAGATGCCAAGGATGGAGGGTGGGACTATTTGCATGCAAAGCAGATGCTCTGTCACTGAGTTACTGAGGATGAAAACAAAGACAACCACCAGGGAAAGACTGGCCTGATCTCAAGCACCAGGCAGAGAAGCAGCAGCTGCAGGAAACTTTGCTGTATTTGTTCGTTTCCACAAAGGAGGTCATGGTGTCGCCCTCCCCACCCCTCTCCATCTGACCTCACAACAACCCCGTGAAGCAGGGGCAAACAATGGCTAAGCAACACCCGGGACGGGGCAAACCGCTGGTTACACATGCGTTGTGCCGCTACATATGATGCATGCATTGCGCTGCTACGTAGGGCACATGTGTGACGTCTCTACGTACAGTGCATGTGTGCGACACCGCACATGTGTTGCATGTACATAGCGGTTTGCTGCCAGAGCCGCCCAAGCGCCGTACAGACGGTGGCGGGATCCTCCACTTGCGGCTGTAGTGGTGCCGGAGGGATCCCACCGCTGTCCGTACAGCACTCAAGCGGCACTGGCAGCAAACCGCTATGTACAGTGCATGTGTGGCATCACTACGTACAGCGGATGCGTGCGACACCACACATGCATTGTACGTAGCAGTTTGCCACCAGCGCTGCTTGAACGCCATACGGACGGTGGCAGGATCCTCTGTCACACACACCCCAGACATGGCACCCGGGGCGCACCGCCCCCTGCGACGCCACTGCCGTGAAGTAGCTGAGGCTGAGGCTGGTCCCATGACACCCAGCAACCTTCCCAGCTGAGTGGTCATTTGAAACCTGGGCTCCCAGGTGCTAGTCCAACACTCTAACCATTACACCGCACTGTTCCACCAGAAAGAACACTCTGTTCCAACTGCCGGCTGCTCTGGGATAGCCGAAGGGAATCTTGCTCTGGCCCACTCCATCAGCTGCAGAACTGAAGGCTGTTGGGTCACCCTGGCATGTGTGAGTTCAGGGTTCTTTGCATTCTTACCTGATTGCAAGGTAGGGTATGAATCTGCTAAATAAATGAAACAAACACAGCTTATGTAGAAGCTTGTTCATAAACCCAGCAAATCTTAGCACTGTCATTGTGACTTCACTTTATTACAGACTTAAGATCTTGTCTGGGCTGATCCAAAATTGATGGCATGGAGATTTGGTGCTGGAAGAATTATGATTAGGAATCTTTTGGATCAGTTATTTTAAAAGTTTGCTTCGATTCTGGGGTGTGCAAATTTTTGCTGTTAACTTTGCATTGTTAATAGTAAACTGCTTTATGCATGGAAATGATAAAATACAGTGGTACCTCGGGTTAATAACTTAATTCATTCCGGAGGTCCGTTCTTAACCTGAAACTGTTCTTAACCTGAAGCACCACTTTAGCTAATGGGGCCTCCTGCTGCTGCCGGAGCACAATTTCTGTTCTCATCCTGAAGCAAAGTTCTTAACCCGAGGTACTATTTCTGGGTTAGCGAAGTCTGTAACCTGAAGCGTCTGTAACCCAAGGTATCACTGTACATAACTACAAAAAAGATGGATAGGGGGATATTTTCCCAAGTACAAAGCAAGAATAAATACCTTGCTGGGGAAATGCATTGCATCTCCAGCACAGAAGACATCCACCTGGGCAGCCACCTGTGGGGGATTCCCTACCTCAGCCTTCGCCAACCTGGTGCCCTCCAGATGTTTTTCGGCCCATCCATACAAGGCAGGGCCAATGAGAGCTATCATCCAAAAACATCTATGACAAAAGGGCAAGACTCCCTGGAGGCAGAGGGCATAGTTGAGTCCCATAGCCATTAAAAAGAGCCAGCCAGCAGACCAAAACTGATGAAGGGCCCCTGAAAGAGCAGCCCACCCAAGAAAGAGACAACACTAAAAGATTTTGGGGGAGAGCACGATTGCAAGTGGGGGAGAGGAGCTTCCTGGAAAGTGCTGCCTGGCTTACCTTTTCCCACTGCCTCCTCTTTTCCATTCTTAGCGGTGCCATAACTCCTGGCTCTCCCCCCAACCACCGTTCCCTCTTCCGCATGATTTCCTCCTAAAGTGAGCGCAGAAAGCATTTCTCCTCACTCTTCAACATGTTGCCATGTGCTGCTGCCATCAAGGAGCATCTTTCTGAAAGCAGAGTGAGGGCAAATCTTCTTGCCCTCGCCCTAGGGGTGAAATCATGGGCAGTTGATGACAGTGGTGGTTCATTTGCTCCCTTCCATTGCCTCCCCCACCAAATCCCTGAAATCTCTCCGCCACCCGCCTCAAGCTGCAGCTTTGGAACCTGCAAAGTGAGCAAGACTAGGAGGCAGGATTGTGCTCCAGCCCTAAAGACCCCACCAGTTATCTCCACTCACCTATGACGCTGCAGAGGAGTCGCAGGCTGGTGGTATCGCCCTCTCCACTGTCTCGAGGGTTCTCCCTCCATGAAGGGGGCAGGGGGATGCGCAGCCCAATGGGGCGGTGGAATTTCCTGCGGCGTGGCTCCACTGTCACTATGGGGCTGAACGTTGCCTGGTTCCCCAGCAGTTTTGTCACCAGCTCATCTGGCACTGGCTGCGCCTGCAGGGAGTGTGGGATGTAACATAAGCAGTCCAGTACAACATTTCCTGTTTGCCCAGAGTGGACACGCAGGCGAATGTTGCTCCAGCCAGGAGAACTCCTGTCACACCTGGTCTGGAGTGTCCTCCCCCTATGTGTGACCAGGTAGATGGGCATGACCCTGGCAGACCCTACAAAGGGGCCAATCAGGCAGCCACCTTCCTCTTGCTCTTGATGTCTTGAACCCACACTTTTCTCTGTATCTGTAACTACAAGCTAAAGTCTGCCTTCAGGATCACACTGTGGACTGAATGTGAGTAAACCTTATCATTACTTTCTTGAAGAAGACTATTGTGCCATTATTGTTTTTAAGAGGGAACAAAAGGGGATTTACCAGGAACAAATCCAATCTGGATAAGCCAGACTGACTTGCTTAACTCAAGTGATTCTCACGATTCACAGTCCCACAGACACCGCGGTGGTCCAGTGTGTGTGTGTGTGTGTGCGCGCGCGCGCACGCGCATGCACATGTGCAAACGCTATTTCCGGCACTCCTTCCAGCGCGAAGGAGGTGTGTGCAGCTTCCCATTGGCTGCAGGGCCAGTTAAACAACCTCCATGGGCCGCTTGTGGCCTATGGGCCTTAGGTTGCCAACCCCTGTATTAATCAATATATCCTCTCCTACTGTCTTCCAACATTCCCACAGGGAGACATGCCAAAAGGGTCACAATGCTCCTGGAAGATGGGCCCTCCTTGCTGCCAGGATGCCAGCCATGTGCTCTGCTGTGGCCTCTTTCAAAGGCAACTCCAGAGCCAGCCCCCTGAATAGCCAAAATGTTCATCAGAGATCTGCAAAAGTGGGAGATCCAGTAAGCAGTCCAGCATTTGTCACTCTGAGGACCAGACTGGATAATGCATTTAATGTGTGCTTGCACTGAATGGATCTGGGTTTTGTTACTCTATTAGCAGCAGAGCCCCAGGCAGCCACACAGTCAAGACTTGGTTGCAGATGGCAGACATAGCAAATCCCACTCCTCCCCTCCTCTGGTTTCTGATATTTTAAGTGTTTTTCCCTCACACGTTTACAATTACCTTGTAAACGTTTAATTCATTACCTTAAGGTCAAGAAACTTGTTTTGCTAAACAAACAAATAAGTTGCTCAGTATACTGAATGATGTTGAAGCACAACCCCAGTTTTCACTGCCCAGCCCTGGCTGCTATTCCTGAAACCCAGCACTCAGTCAGATCCCTTGCCTGGACCTCAATGGCTTTCTATTATTCCCTGCCAAAATACAGGCAACCCCCGTTTTGTGTGCGTTCTAAGAACATGCAACTGCGCACGCATGTGCCATTTTTGAAGCCTGAAGAGGGCATAACAGGGTGGGGCAGGCTTATGCGACCTCCGTCAACATGCACTCTGACCTGGAACGCAACCCCTGCACAAATCGGGGGTTGTCTATATTCCATATTCTTTGATCGCCTATATTATGTTGCAAAATGAAGTACTGTATGTGCACATTGAAGTTGCATTGGTTCTTTCAGCTGTGTCTCCTTATTACGAAGCCCCCCAACCCTACACCCACAGACTCCCATGTCCACACCATTCCTGCTCCAGGTCTCCCTGGACTGTTCTGGTGCAAGAGACAGGAGGTTGTCCTTGTACCTGCAGAGCTAGCTTGACCTTCTTGGTGACTGCCGTTTCTGGGAATGTGGCCTGGACCAGAGGCACCAACGTGCTCTGCAGACAGCCGCCCTCTGGGCCAATCAGGTCGCAGTCCTGGGACACACGAGACATGACCACAAAGTAAAGAGGGAAGTCCGTGGTGATGATGCGGCAAATCCTCTTCTTCTCTAGCTCCTCGAGGCTCTCCAGCTCTGTAAGAGTTGGCAGTGGCATAGTAAGAGCACACAGCAAGGATTTCCTGAACTGCATATTGCTGATAGTGTGCCACGAGCAATAAATCAATATAGATCCTTGCAATCGGAATAATTTTTTTAATTTACATTTTCCTTTTGAGTAGAACCACCAGCAGACAGATGAAACTGTACTGGAGGTGATGGGGATTAATGGCAGCCTAAGAGAGACAGGAACAGCAGCGAAAAATGTCACACCAAAAAATCAGGGAGCATAAAACAGGCACCAGCAACTTGCTAGGCCAAATGTCTGTCAAAACCATCGGAAGGGGACAAAGCAATTTCCCAAGGTAGGGAGTTGGACTGCTTAGGGGTGGCCCCCAAAGGCCCCCTCCCTCACCCCAGAGAAGAGCCTCCCCAGCAACCTGCAGAGCACAAGCAGAGGAAGCCCTTTAGGTTAGCAGTGGTGTAGGAAGGGGGGTGCGGTGGGTGCCGCCCACCCTGGGTGTCATCACTGAGGAGGGTGACAAAATGGCAAAAATATGTGTTCTTGAAAAAATAACTCCCGCACCCACCGCATGCCCCTTCCTACACCACTGCAGAAGCACCCTCCACGCGAGTGATTTCCAGAAACCAGAAGCATTACTGCCTTCAACCTTTGTGGCTAGGAGCCTTTGACAGCCCTCTCCTCCATGAAGCTGCCTAATCCAGAGGCACAGCTGGGTGAGGCGGGGGGGGGGCACTGGGCGCCACACTGTGGGGCCTGCAGCGTGCCTGAACCACACATCTCTCCTGAGGGGGAGGTGGCGGGCGGACTGCCTGCAAACTTAGCGCTGCTTTTTGAGCAGCATGGGGCTTGCGTCTGTCCACTGCCTCAGCCGCCCTACAGCTGAGGAGGAAGCTGCCGAGAGGCTTCATGCAGTGCGCCCTGCCTTGGCTCGCCCCACTCCCATGGGTGGCTCGCTCCACCCCCAGCAGCAGGGTGCACACGCCGCCCCGGGCACCCGAGTGGCTAGCTACGCCGCTGGTGGTTAGGGCAGGGGTGGAAAACCTCAGGCCCGGGGGGCAGGCACAAGCAGCCCTCCTGACTTCTCCTCTTGGCCCTAGGAAGTCTCTGTAGGCCACACACACCCTTGAGTGTTTTTGCCACGTTGGAATGTGTCCTTGAAGATCATGCTTCTTGCCTGCCTGAATGAGGGGCAGAGCGGGCTGAGAGTGGGCAAAGAAACCAGTTTACTGCACCAAGTTGAAATTCACAATCATTTTTCTGCCTGCTTTTGCCTCTGGCCTCTGGGAGGCTGCCCAGGGGCTGAAGGGGGCTTCAGCAAAGGGCGCTGAAGAAGATCCCTCTGCCCCTGAGCTGAGGCTTGGAAACCACTTCCTCGCTCCTTGGGCAGTTTTGAGCCTCTTCCCCAACTGGTTTCTCCTGTTCCTGCCAGGGACTCCTACCTTCATCCATGCCATTGAGGACCTGGTCCAAGTAGCTCTCTCCGTAGCGGCTGCGGTGCTCCTTCCATATGGATCCATTCTCACTGCGCAGAACCACCAGCTCCCTGTCACCGCGGCCGTGCGAGGCAAAGTGAGGGATCTCCACGATTACAGGGCTGTGGGAGAGTCGAGTGTCAGGGCCCAAAGCGGGTGGCCATTATGCTCACCCAAGAGTTGGGGAGAAGCACCACTGCTGTGCAACTTTCTCACATGACATCAAATGCCCCGTGGGATTGTGGGTGCTGCTGTGCAAGCAGGAGGACAATTGTGTTGGTGGGAATGCTCTGGCATCCAAATTCTGGACAGACAATTTTCAAGAAATCTTTTTAAATTTTAAACGCCCCACCCAAGCCTCCTCTCAACCCACACTTTCAAACTTGTGGGATGGTCAAATGGCAACTTTCCGATCTAAGAAACATCTTCCATGGATGCAGCAAGAAACTTCTTTGGCCTGGAAATGGAAGCTTCAACTATAGGACTTAAACTTCTTGCTGTGGTACAAGAATATGTTCTTGTCCACACTTCTGCTTGTTCCATTCCTGGAATGCACAGGGCCAAGGGGGTTTCCCCGCTCCTCTGAGCAAATGTCAATTTGGAGAAAACCCAAATTGCCATTTGCTCCATTTGCTGAGCCCTAAGGAGCGGTTTTCTCCAGGGGAAAGAGCAGGAGAAGAGGAAGTGTGATGAAGCTCTATGTAGACTCTGGCTAGTGCAGAAAATATGTGCTTTTAAAGTTAAGGAAGACTTGGAACGTTTTTATGCCATTGGGTGGGATTTCATTTCTTATGTGTCAGATTCAGATTGTGATATTTGGCTTTGATTCTCTGTTTTGCTTCTTCTTACTGTTTTACATTATCTGTTTTCTGTTTCTTTGGAAAATACAACCTCTATATTGCTCCTCCTATGTTTTGTAATTTAAATTTCGGGGTTTGGTTGGTTTTGGGTACTCTTGATTTTACGTTAATAAAAAACCTTTATAATATTTATTTTTAAGTGTTGTGGAGAACCACAGAGTCACAGAGCTGGAGGGACCCTGGAGGTCATCCAGTGACCCTGGACTTCAGCTGCACCTGGAGGACCACGGGCTCCCATCCCTGCTCTGCTCCACAGCATCTCTAGGCTGAAAGCTATGGACATATCACATACACAGAGAGATAGGATGTTGGGATTTTAGTCTGGATGTGCCCCAAGCCCTGTGTTTGAGATTATACGCATTGGGCGCTTAGAGGTATCATGAGGGCTTTGATGTCTTCCTGATGCAGAACAGCAGGACCACCTGCCCCCTTCCTCTTCCTGCCCCCAGCACACATGGCAGAGGGGGATTAGAGCTCTCCTCAGAGTGCCAATGGCCCAGCGACCCACTTGTGTCTAGCCTTCTTCACCTGAGGAACTGTGCTCCGGCAGGGCCCAGGGCAATGATCCTGCTGGCCAACCCTTCTTCCTCGGCCAGAGGAGGCGGGGCCTGCAGTTTCTGGGGCTTGACCAGGCGGCAGGTGATGCGTGTGGGTGCTGCGCACGTCCTGGGTGGGATGATGACGCGCAGGCCGTTGTGCCTGCTCCCGCGCATGGACCCGCCACGGGCATCCACCATGAAACTGACGAGGAATCTGGGGAGGGGGGGGAAAGGCAGGATTCAGTTGTCAAATGCACAGGTCACAGCAGGGCTCCTCAGAGTCTCAAAGCAGAGAAGTTGGGGGCAGAGGAGCTTGGAAATGCACCCCCTTCACCCCAGTGGTTGCTCTTCAGCTGGAGGATCTGCGGGGAACCCAGCTGCCATTTGTTCTGATTCTGTGCTAAGCTGCAGGTTTCCCAGGGGAAAGGGGTGTGGCAAGCAATGGTGTGGCTGAGTGCTTTGTATGAGGCAGCTTCCTATGTTCCTTATTGGGGAAGAGCATCTGCCTCGATGGCAGAAGGTCTCTTGGCCAGGAGAGCTGCTGCCAGTCAGAGCATGCAAGACAGAGCTGGGCTTGGCCATTCCTTGATTTGACTCAGGATACGTCAGCAGGGTAGCTGCAGGGGCTGATCTGTCTTACATCCCTGGTGCCTGAAGGACACGCTCCGCTTTGGGGTTTTGCAGGGAAACATCCCAGGGCAAGTGGGGATGTGAGAAGCAGGAGGAGCCTGGGGGCAAAGAACTCACCCTGTGTGGACTGGGCTGGCCACAGGGCTGATGTTGTCGGAGGTCTCTGTGGCAGGGCTGCTTGGGATGAGAGACTCTTCATCAAATTCCTTGGAAGCCTACATGGGACAGAATCAGAGGGCCCGTTCAAGCACAAGCCTAGATGCCTCCACCCAAACCTCAGAGCCATGGAGGCCAATGGAGATGACTCAATGGGGACAGAAAGGTACTGTTTCATGGGAGCATCGGATTCGGAAGACCCCACTAGATCAGGCCAACAGCCCCTCTAGCCCAGCAGCCAACCACCTGCAAAGAGCCCTCTCCCTCCTGTGGATTCCAGCAACTGGTGCCCCAAAGAGATCCAGCCTGCCATGATGGGAGCTTCTCTGGGACAGGCATGTCAGTTTCAGGGCACCCCTGCTGCAAAGGCATCATTTTGGTCGCCAGTGGCTTAGCCTCCAAAGAGGGACGGGCCAAGGGCCAAGGGCTACTGTGGATGGACACTGGAGTCAGGAATGCCCCTGGGGGTCCCTCCAGGTCCTTTTTACGGCTCTGCCCCTCCAGCTCTGCTGAGACAGACACCCACCCACCTGTTCTGACTCCTTGGGTCGGATCAGGACCGTCTCAGGTGTCACACAAGGGATTCGCGGGATGGCGGGAGACTCTTCCCTCCTGAGAAGCAGAACACAGTCAAGCAACTATTGTTCAAAAACCTGCTTTTATATGTGGAATTCTTCTTAGCTGTTTTGCGTATGGAACTTTAAAAAACTGTTTCTATGTTTTTCGGTTTTATGCTTGCAACCATCCCATTCATTTCCTAATTGGGCATTTTATTATCGTTTCCTGCACTGGAGCTCGAAGTGGTATACATGGTTTCCAACCCTACCCCCCCCCCCCATTTCCTCCTCACAACAACCCTGTGAGGTAAGCTAGGCTAAGAGATGGTGACTGGCCCAAGATCCCCCAGTGAGCTTCGCGGCTGAATGGGGATTCATCTCTCAGGTCATAGTCTGACACTAACTATTATGCCAAACTGGCGCAACCACATCCAACGTACATTCAAAGCATGGGACTTGCCCCAAAGAATCCTGGGGAGTGTAGTCTGTTGAAGGTGCTGGGAACTGTAACTTTGTGAGGGGAAGACTACAATTCCCAGGATTCTTTGGGGGAAGTCATGAGCTTTAAATGTGTGGCATGGTGAGAGTGGAAGCCGCAGCCAGAAAATTGGGAATTTCCAAAGAATACAAAAGCTGTCAGCGAAAATTCTTTCCTGGCCATGGAGAGTGCGGAGGAAAGCTAAACAAAAAAGAGAAGTAATCTGGACTCTGTGGGGAAAGATGTCAGGTAGAGGCTATGGGGCGGGAGGAGAGTAAAAGAAAGTAGACTTTGGGACCGTCTAAGAAGTCATTGAGCAAGAAGGGAAAACACTATTGTTTGAAACGGAACTTTCCTATGGCGAGAGCAGCCTGGGACTTCCTGTAGGAAAGGCTGGCCTTTCCCATTTCCTCTCAAAACTCTGGAGGAACATCAGCAGCTGAAAGTTACCAAACCTCTCGTAGAGAGAAAATAAACAGCGTATTTCAATTGTGCACACTTTTTGTAATTGGTTTTACATTCATAAACTGCTTAGAAGTCACATTGGCAATTAAGAGGCATACAGTATAAATTTCGTATTTGTGTGTGTATTTATTACCATTCAAACAATAATTGCCCCCTGTTAAATTCACCCCAATGGAAGGGAGGCCAGCTGAATTCTCTGCTTGGGGGACCCAAATGTCTTGGGGCTGAGCCCAGTTTCCCCCGAAAGGACAACTCCCACCTTGCTGCTGCCCTGCCCTGCCCAGCATGTCTTACGTGTGGTCCAGTTTGGGGACAAACTCCAAAATTTCTCTCTCGTCCTCCTGATACTGGAAGTCCCGCTTCTGTGGCTTTGGAGCGGGCAACTCATCGCCTGAAAAAGAGATAGGGCTGAAAAGGAAAGGGGGGAAGCAAGCCCCACCAGCAGCACGATGAGGGGCACTTGGCTCAGAACCAAATTGAGCAGCACAGCAGCGTTTGTAGCCAACTGGGCAATGGCCCTCCTGCTGCTTGAGATGCAGGCTGGGGAAGGGGCCGAGGGAATCACTGGGGGTGAGCAGGCTCTTGTTTTCCATTTGGACAGGACCCCACTTTGCCCCATGGATGTTTGAGGGCTGCAGTGACATGAGAGGAGATGGTTCACGGGGGCAACACCTGTGGCCAGGGTTAGGGCTCATCCACACTTACCATTCACCCCACACTTTTTTCACTCAGCTCCACCCTTTAAAACTCCGTGTCGGAGTGCTTTCCCAAGAATAAACAGCAATTTGAGTTTTCTGTGGCTTCCCGTATGCTCTGATTCAGCAGTAAAAAGCAGGCTCTTGCCAGGAAAGCTCCAAGGCAAAAAAACCCCACAAAAACTCAGACAGAAACTAGGAAGGCATAGGCGTGTGCCTCTAAACGTGCCACAAAACAAGAATGCATGAGCCCTTAGAGACCCAGGTGGCAAGAGATGCTGACTTGGGGAGATTGGTCTATTCCATCCTTCCAGCATGACGCGGCTGGGAAGGGCATGGGATCTGGCCACACCGAATAGCCAACATCAACCCACAGCAATGTATCAAATGGGGCAGAGGTGGGTGACATCAGGCCCAGAGGGGGGAGGCACAAAGGGGGCTCCCCGGGCCTCTATCCCAGACACTCGGGAGCCTCCCCAGGCTACTTCTTCTCCTAAGAACCACCCTCCCTCTGTGGGGTCTCCCTTGGCTAGGATGTGCCCTTGGAGGCAGACAAAGCACTTGCCGGATGGGGGCAGGGGGGGCAGGAGGAGTAACAAGTCGGCTGTACAGAGAGGGGGAGTTTGCATGTATGGCTTGGCCCGCTTTTGTATCTGGCCCCTGCCCATTCCAGTATGTGGCCCCCAGATGAGCTTTGCTCTTCCCATGCTGCTTGCACACCTTTTCCCTCTCTCCTGCTCTTTTGCTAAGGGTGGTTTTCAAAGAAACTGAAGGCTTCTTACTACCCACAAGACAAGACAATTAAAAGACGGATAATAATCCCCATGAAAACCTCATGGACTGGCATCCAAACCAGGATCCCAGCACAGCTATAAAAACTGGGGTGGTTGTATGCAGCTGAGTCCTACTCAGTGTAGACTCCTTGAGATGAATGAGCCTAAGCTAGGCATGCTGGGAAACTTCAATGGGTCTACTCCACATCTGTCAAGTTTTCCCTTTTCTCGCGAGGAAGCCTATTCAGCATAAGAGAATTTCCCTTTAAAAAAGGGAGAACTTGACAGCTATGGTCTACTCTCAGCAGAATTAACTGTGGATACAACTCCAAACTCAACAAGCCTTTTGGAAAGGAGAAGGGCTGCCAGACCCCCAGGAGGAAGCTGAAGTCTCCAGATTTGCCTGGCATCCCCCAGGTGGCAGGGGGGGAGGGGCTTGAATCCCCAGGTAGGAGAGAAGGCCTTTTATTTTTATTTGTTTTTTTAATTAAGAAGATTGTGCGGGGGGAGGGGGGAGATGGCAAACAGGCTGGCAATCCTCTCAGCAGACACAATTATGCAGCGATTCAAGATAATGAAGGTTACAAAAACTCCTTTTTGAGATAAGGGAATTCAAAGATAAGCCAGAAGAAAAAAATCATCACACCAGAGACAGAAGTTTTTTTTGGGGGGGGGGGTGGAGGAATGTCTCAAGTGAGGAACACTCATGGGCCCATGCACCGCATAATAGCCCTTAGATTAGATTCTTTTAACTATTTCTGAAACCTGGAAATAACTATAAATTGGATTTTCTATTGCCAATTAATCAGCACCCAGATGACAAATGGACTGCTGGGGAATCATAGAATCATAGAATCATAGAGTTGGAAGAGACCACAAGGGCCATCCAGTCCAACCCCCTGCCAAGCAGGAAACACCATCAAAGCATTCCTGACAGATGGCTGTCAAGCCTCTGCTTAAAGACCTCCAAAGAAGGAGACTCCACCACACTCCTTGGCAGCAAATTCCACTGCCAAACAGCTCTTACTGTCAGGAAGTTCTTCCTAATGTTTAGGTGGAAAGAGGGAATGAAAAAGCATTATTTAACAGGCTAAAAAAATTTAACCAAAAAGCTTATCTTAATCACTGGCAACTAAGAAAGAATACAACTGATAATATGGCTCTGAATCTGTTTAAAATCTTCACTTTATACTGCCCGTAAGTCTCCATCTTGTACATGCTGTGTTGGCTGCAAAAGCAAAACTGAACCTTGGTGGAATCGACGCACATATAAAAACCGTTCTGAAAATGCCTTTTTAAAAAGCGTTTTTAAAAATACATTGCATTTTCCATGTGGCTCACCATCACCATCTAGTGTCACATTGTGTATTGCATGTAAAAGTATTATTTGCAGCTGTATAGCTGAGTCCCTTATCTTTAAACAAGCGTTTAAAGAAGCAGACACAAGGTCCTTGAGGCAAAGGCAATGCTGAATGCCTCCTCCCTCAATGGTGTCCTGTGCCGTGGGCTGGAGGAACAGCAGACAGAACCAAGAGCTGAGATGCGCAGAACGTTAAAGGAGATGGGATCAAAGATACATCAAATGAAAGAATGCACAGGGCCTTTGGGGGAAGATGTGGGCCCAGATCTGCCGGACCATAAGATGACATCCATACAGCTGTCTGGAGGACTGAAACAGACAAAGTGGGGGTGAAGGGAATTGTGGACAGAGGCATTAAGAGGCAACCGGAGATGGCAGGGATGGAGCTGAGAGAGAAAAGGCCTTGGGTACGAATTAAAGGGAACACAGAAGAAAAAACCTCTAAGCTCCTGGGGAAAGTGGAGGATCAGAAGGATTTTCCTTTTCCCTTTCAACTAAGACGAAGCAGGGTCAACAGGAAATAGGACTGGAACATATGGAATTGGGTAGAAATTAATGAAGACACAACAAGTCAATAAGGAAGGACGACTACATTATTAAGATTAGTTGGAAAGACTATTGTGGACATGTAATGGTAATAGTAGCTGGAGAGCTCCTGTTGGACTTTTTTGACGGAAAAAGGTGAATTTCAGGTGCTTGGGATTGACGATTGAGAAAACAATGCCAAGCAGATTGGGAAATAGCTGGAAGTTATTAGAGCTAGATGTTATCCTGGAGTGCATATTTTGAATAATTATCATATTTGGCAAACAGAAAAGCGGAAGCCCTTCTTATTTTCTTATTTTCTTTTTCAAAATTTCTCTTATCTTCTTTATATATGAGCTCTCATTCTTCTTGTTGTTCTTGCTCTTTGGTTAATTCCATAAATTTGGTTAATTTATGCTTTGTTTTGAAGTTCCCTATCTTAGACTAATGAAGATAAATGCAGGAAGGCAATGGTTGGAAGATGGAGAGCTGTGTGTGAGGGGCAGAGCAGAGAGGATCTCCCAGGGTGGGAGGCTGGGGGGGGGAGAGGAGGGGGAAGCTCCCAGGCTCATTCTTCTCTGTGGGGAATAAACGTCAAGGCACAATGGTCATAAAGGGCCTTTTATTCTCTTTCTCTTCTTCTTTATTTTCTTCCTTTTCTTATTCTTGCTTCTTTCTTTATTTTCTTCTTTAGATTAGTCTGGCTTTTATTGTATTTTATGTTGAAAAAATGGATTATAAAAAGAAGACTGTGCATGCAGCTTGCAAGCTTCAGCCCAGCAGGAGCCCCCTGCAAAAATTTATGGACTCTTGGGGCCTTAGCCCTCCTCTGCTCTCCCAATTAACCTCCATCTCCAGGACTCAGTGGTGGGAGGGAGCACAAAGGGCTGAAGAGGAGGAGAGGGGAATGAGTCCGCATGCATACCTGCCTCATTCGTTAGACTTTGTGTTGTTTGTGTGAATGACATACTCTCAGCGACTGTGGTTAATGCTTAACCTAGACGAAGTGTGCATGCACACGGAAGCTCATACCAAAATAAAAACTTAGTTGGTCTTTAAGGTGCTACTGAAGGAATTTTTTTATTTTGCTTAACCTAGTGACATGGAAATCTCAGGAACTGGGATGCTCCTAGACCAGAAGCAAAAGTGGGGTAAGTGTCCACACCATAAGGAGCGACCACTCTTTCACCAACTTAGAGCACCATTGCCTTGATGCCTGTGAATGGTGCCTGGAGAACCAAGCCAGGTGCCTGATAAAGAGGTTTGGGGCCAAATGACATTTGACCTTCACAGCATAGACAGGTCTAACATTGCCGGGCTGTTTCAAATTTCACCCCAGCACATTAAAGGAAGGGAGGGTGCTTTAACCCTTGGTCATAATCCCGACCCAACCAGCCCTTGTACCTGAAATGGAAGCAAATGGGTTCCTTTCGCTGAGTGCAAATTGCAGGCACAGGACAATTAATGGGCATGGAGGGCACAAGGGTTGTATCAACTACTAATTCCACTTAGAGTAAAACTGTCCTACTCTGCTAGGGTCCTAATCTGAATCAGCACAATCTGAATCTGCCCTGGCAATTTTGGGAGTGGAGTGGGGGTGCCCTGCATTCATGGCCAAAAGGATGCAGTTAAGATCACATGTTGTTTGGTCCACAGTGCGGGGGTGGGGGTGGAGGAAGGAGGAGCCACTGAGAGCTGGTCAGTTACTGGGAAGGATGGGCTGTTTCTTTTCACCAACTTCAAGGAAAGCAGGGAGGGGTTTTTTTTTGGGGGGGGGGGATGGCTCAGATCTTTGTGCTTGCATTCCCTCCTGCTTAAACGCCTCCTCAGATCCTTGAAGGAGATGGGAAAGTGAGTTGGAAAGGCAAATGTGGAAAGAGGGGGAGAAGGGGGTTCAGGAGTGATGGTCAGCAGCAAGGGGAGTCCAGGAGCAAAAAGAGGGAGACAGGCAAAAGCCCAGGTTTCTTCCTGGGACAGTTCTCTAAGCCCTGGCACAGATGCCCTGGCGTGCCTCCCACCTGTAGACCAGTGTGCAGCAGAGCTCAGCAGCCATGTGGGTGACGGCTCTCTCATGCAGCCCCTTCCCCACGCCACCCTCTCCCCCACCATCCTCACAGCCACAGACACAATGAGTGGGCAGGTAAGCGAGCTGGCCCCCTGGGAAGCCAAGGGCAGCATGGGATGGAGGCATGTGAGGCCTGGTGGGTCCGCGTGGGGTGGAATGGGGCAGATGGGTTGAGCAGGCGAGCCAAGCCCACAACAGCAACACACAGTCCATACCCAGGAGAGTTATGTGAGCCGTGCCTGGAAAGCAAGAAAAAAGAAGAAGAGCAGGTTTGAACTGTGCGCTCCAGGTTGGTGGGCACAAACGCACAAGCACACGGTCACGGGCCAGGCACCCTCTGTGCCTCAGCTCAAAACCAAACATCTGCCAGGCCGCCTGTCCCAAAGTGGGCTGGTGTTTGGCATCATTCTGAGAGAGGCGGGAGGCAGATATCTTGGGGAAAGAAGCCCCTGTCCCTGATGGCAGCTAGGCAGGAGATCCATGCCTGCTATTCAGCTGTGAGCCCTGCATTGAAGGGGGGTGGACTAGATGGTCGCTAGGGTCCATTTCCAGCTCCACAGGTCTATGAACACTGAGCGCTCCTATGCAGCCTTGCCTCTGGCTTCTGAGATTCAGCAGGCACTTCCTCAAGCAATTTCAAGCACATCTTATTTATTTGATTCACAACATAAAATCTTGGCCTTCATATGGGCCAGAAACTTGTTTCAAAACAATAATCTAAGCCGAAGATTCTCAGGATTCTCACTGCCCTATTCTGTGCTTTTGATGTGCTCCCCTGGGATTGAGGCAAATGCAGAGACCTGCTGGTGGTGCCTCCTTTTGCAGGGGCTTGAAGTGCTCTAAGCTGTGCAGAAAGCAAGCCTTGCTGGTCATGTTCTCCAAGCTACTGGAAGCTGAATTCAAAAAGGAAGTGGAGGCACCATCACAAACTTATTTCCAAATAATCTGTGAAGGCTTGAAAAATGGAGGCTACTTATGCTAGGGGGGCAGATAGGGAAATGGATCAGGGCAGGGAGGAGAAGTGGCATCTAAAATCAAGCAGGGAGAGAAAGGTTGTGGAATGTTCCGTTTCAGTTCAGTCCATTGACTTTTACTCCTCTTTTCTACCAGAAAATACCCAGTGCAGCCATTAAACAGGAAAGGCTGGCACCTAGTGCAAGGACTTTCCCCGAGGGCAGGATTCAGGCTGTGCACACAACTTTCCCAAAGATTTCCGGGAGCTGTCCTTTGTTAAGGGGTGCTGTGAACTATAGCTCTGTGAGGGGAAAACTGCAGTTCCCAAGTTTCTTGGGGTGGGTGGAGAATGCGCTTTAAAGATATGGTTTGTGCACAGCCTCCATCCCCCTCGTGCCCATATCTCCCTCCCAGAGCAGCCCCAAGCACAGGGGAAGCCAGAGACGCACCTTCGTCTTCTGACACATCCAGGATCTCGTCCACCGTCTCTGGTAAACTCATGTGGTGCTTGTCACTGAATGACTGCAAGAGGCAACAGGTCAGGAGGGAGGGAGGGAGCACAGCTTCAGGGTTTTCTGCATGCATGGATCGTTTATGTGTGAGCATTCAAAATTATGCCCCCCCCCCATTGAAGTATTGCAGTCCAGGATTTGACTGCCTCTTTCTGTAGCGATAGCAGCAACACTGGGACAAGCGCCAGGTGACCCCAGCATTGCTCCCCCCACCCCACCCCACCCCCCAACCCCAGGTCAGGCTTGGCTGAGGGACTCACCAGGAAGCTGGACTCATCAGTGACAATTTTCAGCACATCGGTCACAGAAATGTAGCCCAGGCGCTTGGCAATGGCCAGAGGTGTGGCACCAGTCTGCAGAGAGAAGCGGACAGGTGGGAGAAAACCACTCAGCCAACAGCATACAAGCCTCAGGTCAGGCCTGTGTGTAAATATCTACAATTTTTTTTTTTGCACCAAAAAGCTGAATTTAGTGATTTGCAAAAAGTATGCACACTTGCATTCAAGTTGCATAATTTATCCTGGTTTAACTAGCCAATGGGGAAGGGCCAGGAGCTTTTCTGGGCAGTGAAACCCACACTCCAGCCACTGAAAATCTCAGTGCAGAGGGAACTGTAGCTCTGAAACAGGGATTAGGGAGCTCCTAAAAACTCTCTGCACCCTCAGCGAACTACAGCTCCCAGAATTCTTTGCAGGAGCAGGAGCAGGAGCCATGAATCATAGAATCATAGAGTTGGAAGAGACCACAAGGGCCATCCAGTCCAACCCCCTGCCAAGCAGGAAACACCATCAAAGCATTCTTGACATATGCCTGTCAAGCCTCTGCTTAAAGACCTCCCAAGAAGGAGACTCCACCACACTCCTTGGTAGCAAATTTCCAATTTGGTAGCAATTTCCAATTTTTAAAAGTTGTATCAATATATTTTAAATGTATGCTACAAATGTGACCAAGGATTCTTCCTGCCTCTAATAAATTTATTATTATTATTATTATTATTATTATTATTATTATTATTATCATCATCATCATCATTTATCCTATTTATCTGACATATTTTGCCGCAGCCAAACACATACCGGTATAAAGGCATAATTAAACATCAATCATTAAAAACTTCCCTCTCCAGGACTGCCTTCAGATGTCTTCTAAGAGTCATATTGTTGTTTATTTCCCTGAAGGGGGGCTGTTCCACAGGGAGGGTGCCACTACCAAGAAGGCCCTCTGCCTGGTTCCCTCTCAGTGAGGGAACTGCCAGAAGGCCCTCAGAGATACACCCTGGTGACTATCGTTGAATGATGAAGGTGGAGATGCTCCTTCGGGTATACAGGGCCAAGACCGTTTAGGTCTTAAAAGGTCCGCACTTTGAATTGTGCTCGGAAACATACTGGGAGCCAGTGAAGATACTTTGGGAGCCAGTGAAGATACTTTGGGACCAGTGTTCTGTGGTCTCTGCCGCCTCTGGCAAGACAGTACACAGAGAGACAGGGTCTCATCCGGTGTACCAGATGGAGCTGGTAGATGGCCTCTTTGTCAGGGAGAAGGCTAAACTTAACTGTTCTACCTTACACTATATAAGGTGTACCTTATACAGTACTAGTTTTCTGCATGCATGGATTGTTCATGTGTGAGCATTCAAAATTATGCCCCCCCTCCCCGTTGAAGTATTGCAGTCCAGGATTTGACTGCCTCTTTCTGCAGCAATCGCAGCAACACTGGGACAAGCGCCAGGTGACCCCAGCATGGCCAGACCAGCACCCATCCAGTTAAAGCACCATGAAGCCACCTCAACAGCCGTGGCTTCCCCCAAAGAATCCTGGGAACTATAGTTTGTGAAGGGTGCTGAGAGAGGCCCCTGTTCCCCTCACAGAACCTCAGTTCCCAGAGTGGTTTAACCCCCCCACCCCCCTTTGCAGGGGACTCAGAAAAGTGTAGCTCAGTGAAAGAAACAGGGGTCTCCTAAATTAACTCAGCACCCTTAACAAATGACAGCTCTCAGAATTCCTTGGCAGGAGGGAATCACAGAATCGTAGAGTTGGAAGGGTTCCCAAGGGCCATCCAGTCCAACCCCCTGCAAGGCAGGAATCCCAGCTCCATGGGACGCCAAGGACTCAGAGCATCCTCAGGCTCTGAATGGATGGCAGCCCCCCCCCCCCATCCATGCAGAGGACAACGCAGCAGCAGCCCCCAAGCCCAGGTCCTCCGTAGCCCACACTCACCGAGCTGATTTCGTTGGGCGAGGCGCCATGCTTGAGCAAGAGGGTCACAATGTCGGTGTGGCCTTGCTGGGCCGCTTGGTGGAGAGGAGTGAATCCCAGCTGGGAGGGAAAGAGAAAGAAAACTAAAGTCCACCCCAGGAACAGCTTGCCTTTCTCTCTCTCTCTCAAATAATTCTGGGCACTGAAGTTGGTTAAGGGCTGCTGGGAACTAGCTCTGTGAGGGCCCAGAATTCATTGGGGGAAAGAAAGGGCTTTAAAGGCACAGTGTAAACACACCTTTACAAGGACCAATGATGGCAGGAACCTAGAAAACTGTGGGCAACTATGTCAGGCCATTGGTTCAGCAAGGCTCAGTATTGTCTGCACTGACTGGCAGAGGTTCCCCGGGGATCCAGGCAGGAGTCCCCCCAGCCACCCCTGGCGATGCCAGGTGGAGATTGAACTTGCTGGGACCTTCTGTGTGTGGGCAGAGCAGATGCTCGACCAGTGGGCTGCAGTCCCTCCTTCCCCCCAAAGGGTGGCAAGCTTTGGAGTTCTCCAGAACTCTTCATCAGGGGAGATGTTTCACAAAGCAAGAAGTGAGGGGGGGGGGGTTTCAAGGAAAACAAATAAGTAAGGGGGGGCGGCAAAATTAGGCATGATATTGTACCCATGAAGTCAGCTTGTAGATGCAGGTTGAAAATGGAGATTGATGGCTGAATCCTAACTGTGGATTTTCATCTTAGGAACAAATGTGGCCAACTTTACTTTTTACTTAACCGATGTGAGTGATGGTTTCATTTTGTGTTTGTTTCAGGAATGTCAAACTCAAATGAACCAGGATGGGGACAAATGCCTCATCCCAAGGTAGTCAATATAATCAAGAGGCTGGAGCACTTTCTTCACCCCAAAAGATAAAGGGTTTGGGGTGCCACTATTCAGAAAGCAGGCGACCAAGCAGGGGGAAGGGAGGCAGACATGCTTCTCTCCTAACACCCAGGACACCAACAAAATATGACTGGCAGTAGGTGAAAGAAAAGTGCTTCACACTACAACAGAGAGTTAGGTTTTTTGAATTCGCTGCCACCAATTTGTGGTGATGGTCACTGGCTTAGAAGGCTTTCAAAGAAGGACTGGACAAATTTATAGAGAAGAAGATCAGCTGAACCCTAACAAATAGATGGAACCTTCAATGCACACAGGCAGGGATACTGCCTATTTGGAGTTTGTTCAATTTCTACTTTTCCGCAGTCTTATGTTCAGTTATCCAAATATCCAAATCACCTTTCAATTATTATTTTTTAAGTCAATAAGGCTTGTTAACATTTTAGTGGGGAACTTCCCTAATATACAGGGTCTTTTGTATACAATTTTACCTTCAGCCAGACATCTTGGAGAGTGAAGTCAAATGGGCCTTAGAAAGCACTGCTAATAACAAGTCCAGTGGAAGTGATGATATTCCAGCTGAACTATGTAAAATTTTAAAATATGATGCTGTTAAGGTGCTACACTCAATATGCCAGCAAATATGGAAAGCTCAGCAGTGGCCAGAGGATTGGAGAAGATCAGTCTACATCCCAAACCAAA
This sequence comes from Zootoca vivipara, assembly GCF_965207765.1. NCBI lineage: Eukaryota > Metazoa > Chordata > Lepidosauria > Squamata > Lacertidae > Zootoca > Zootoca vivipara. Next base: position 1,417,290 of record NC_142589.1, on the reverse strand, counting down.
AGAAGGGCAGTGCCAAAGAATGCTCCAACTATCGCACAATTGCGCTCATTTCACACGCTAGCAAGGTTATGCTTAAAATTCTACAAGGCAGGCTTAAGCAGTATGTGGACCGAGAACTCCCAGAAGTGCAAGCCGGATTTCGAAGGGGCAGAGGAACCAGAGACCAAATTGCAAACATGCGCTGGATTATGGAGAAAGCTAGAGAGTTCCAGAAAAACATCTACTTCTGCTTCATTGACTACACAAAAGCATTTGACTGTGTCGACCACAGCAAACCATGGTAAGTTCTTAAAGAAATGGGAGTGCCTGATCACCTCATTTGTCTTCTGAGAAATCTCTATGTGGGACAAGAAGCTACAGTTAGAACTGGATATGGAACAACTGATTGGTTCAACATTGGGAAAGGAGTACGACAAGGCTGTATATTGTCTCCCTGCTTATTTAACTTATATGCAGAATTCATCATGCGAAAGGCTGGACTGGATGAATCCCAAGCTGGAATTAAGATTGCCGGAAGAAATATCAACAACCTCAGGTATGCAGATGACACAACCTTGATGGCAGAAAGTGAGGAGGGATTAAAGAACCTTTTAATGAGGGTGAAAGAGGAGAGCGCAAAATATGGTCTGAAGCTCAACATCAAAAAAACCAAGATCATGGCCACTGGTCCCATCACCTCCTGGCAAATAGAAGGGGAAGAAATGGAGGCAGTGAGAGATTTTACTTTCTTGGGTTCCATGATCACTGCAGATGGTGACAGCAGTCCCGAAATTAAAAGACACCTGCTTCTTGGGAGAAAAGCAATGACAAACCTAGACAGCATCTTAAAAAGCAGAGACATCACCTTGCTGACAAAGGTCCGTATAGTTCAAGCTATGGTTTTCCCAGTAGTGATGTATGGAAGTGAGAGCTGGACCATAATGAAGGCTGATCGCCGAAGAATTGATGCTTTTGAATTATGGTGCTGGAGGAGACTCTTGAGAGTCCCATGGACTGCAAGAAGATCAAACCTATCCATTCTGAAGGAAATCAGCCCTGAGTGCTCACTGGAAGGACAGATCGTGAAGCTGAGGCTCCAATACTTTGGCCACCTCATGAGAAGAGAAGACTCCCTGGAAAAGACCCTGATGTTGGGAAAGATTGAGGGCACAATGAGAAGGGGACGACAGAGGACGAGATGGTTGGACAGTGTTCTCGAAGCTACGAACATGAGTTTGACCAAACTGCGGGAGGCAGTTCAAGACAGGAGTGCCTGGCATGCTCTGGTCCATGGGGTCACGAAGAGTCGGACACGACTAAACTACAAAAACAACAACTGAAGTTTTGGATAACGAGTGTTTCGAGAGCAAGACCTGTGTGTAATTCATGTCAAGCATGCACAGGTCACCTTACCCCATGGATGCCTTCTTGACCGCTTTGATATACAGAACTGGCACTGTTACAGGCACCACATAATATATGTTCCACATTTGTAAGAAATCAATATTTAACTGTGGTAGCAACTACACTTTGGAACTCCCTGCCTATTGACAGCAGGCAGGCAGGCACCTTCACTGCACTCCTTTTGGCACCTGCTAACAGGGGCCGTCTCTGGGCCTGGGCGCCTGGCCACCAGGGGTGCAGAAGGGGCGCCGATCTGCTTCATGATTCTGCTTCATGGGCTGGTGTCTCCTCCTCTTCTTGCCCATGAAGCAGAATCAGCAAGACTCCTGCCTAGAGCGGCATCATGCGCCTACTGCCGCTCTAGGCAGGAGTCTCGCTGATTCTGCTTCATGGGTAAGAAGAGGAGGAGAGGAAGTTCAATGGCCACAGCCTACTGCCGCCATGGGGGGGGGGGGCGCCGGATATGCTTAAGATGGCCCTGCCTGCTAAAAACATTTTTATTTAGACAAGCCTTTGAATCCCTGCGACAGGGTGAGCTCCCGTTGCTTGGTCCCAGCTCCTGCCAACCTAGCAGTTTGAAAGCATGTCAAAGTGCAAGTACCGGTAGATAAATAGGCGGGAAGGCAAACGGCATTTCCGTGTGCTGCTCTGGTTCACCAGAAGCGGCTTTGTCATGCTGGCCACATGACCTGGAAGCTGTCTGTGGACAAATGCCGGCTCCCTCAGTCTATAGAGCGAGATGAGCACCGTAACCCCAGAGTCGTCCGTGACTGGACCTAATGGTCAGGGGTACCTTTACCTTTACCAGATGTGTAGAATGTGTTTTAATCTGTTTTTAGTCTATCACTGATTTCATATGCCACTTTGTGAGGTTTGTTTGTTTTACAATCAAAATGGTGTACAATTTTTTTAAAATAAATAAATGAAATGAATTTGTCTTGCTTGTCAGCCATCCTTGGGACATTTAATGATGAGTGACCATACAACAAATAATAACAGAATTCTTAACAAATAAACCAAACAGAGCAGAAATAAAAATAAGAAAGACAAACAAGTGATCATAGCAGCCTTTCTCAAACTTGGGTTCCCAGATATTGTTTGACTACCACTCCCATCATCCATAACCAGCAGGAGCAGCACTCAGGGATGACGCTTGAGAAAGGATGCATTTGAGAGTCTTTCCATACCTTGGTCTTTGAATTGACATCCGCTTGGTGCTGCAGCAGAAACTTCACCAGTTTGATGTTCCCGTAGTGAGAAGCCACGTGCAGCGGAGTATAGCCCATCTGTGAGGCACATATAAAAAGAGGGCAGACTTTCAGGTCAAGGCTTGGTGGTGGGGTGACAATGGTTAGAGGGAGAAGAGGGAGCAGACTGGGAAGAGGAGGGGTCGGAAGTGGAAGAGGTACAGAGCTTAGTGGGCAGGGAGAGTCTGTGGTAGAGAGAAGTCCAGAATCAGGGGCAGAAGCTGAAGTGGGAGGGAGGGAGGGAGGAGCTCCAGAGGCAGAGAGGAGTCCAGCTGGTGAGGATTAACAAGTAGCTCCCCCTCCTGCTGCAACAAGCTTCCCTCCCTGCTGATCTCCCAGAACCAGGAGAGGCATGAAGAGGGCAGAGGAGAAATTGGCATCACACAGGCACAGTCTCAGATTGCTTGGGGAAAACCCTGCGGAGGAGGAAACTGAGGCAGCTGTGGGAAGGTGAGGAGCTTCAGTCTCCACAACTGTTTCATGAGGGCAAGACTGACCAAGGATGTGCTGCTGTGCTCTTTAGGCCTGACACTCCTGTGTAGATCCTGTTTTTTCCTTATAAAGAGTTAATTCCACTTGCTTCGTGTGGCTGGCTGTTGGCTTGCCCCTGTCACTCTGTCACCAGCAACCCTGGCTGGCTAAGGTCCTGTAGGCATGTGCTGTAGGAGCTTTCCCTGGCTTTGCGCTCTCTGGGTGTGGTTGGACTACTGTTCTCATCAGCCACAGGCAGCATGATGATGAGAGCTGTAATCCAGCAACATCTGGGAAGCACCCTGGAAAGCTGTGCTATGGTGTTCTGGTGGTGGTCCCTGTTATGTATTAAGGTAACTGCAGTACTCCTTCTGGCCACCGTGGCTGCCGTTCTCACTCAGGTCCACAACATGCAAATGAAGGATTGAGAGTGCTGTTCACGGATTGGGTAGCTAGGAGAAGTTTGTTACTGTTGCAAGTTACTGAATACTATATAAGCCAGTTGGCTAAGCTACCGGTACTGTTCAGTCTGGACTCAGAGCTAGAATAAAGAGCTGGTTGTTTTGAGAGCTGTGTCTTCATCCTTCTTACCCACTATTCTACAGTCCCTTCCACTTCCCAAGCACAGGAGATACCTGGAGCCTATTAATGGCACAGCTGTAAGGGGCTGTAAGGGGGTGGGCTTACAGGGAGCAGCCACCCCCCATCAAATCCAGCTCCTCAAACGGCTTGGACAGCAGCGGAAGGAAAGGAGGAAGGAAGGAGGAAGTGAGAGGAGCGGGCCCCGTGGGGCTCAGGCAGCATCCAAGAGCCCTACCTGCAGCCTGTGATATCAGCAAGGAAGGAGGGGCCAGCAGAAAGTTCCAGCGGGGAAACATCAGAGGGGCATCCTTTCAAATTCACTCCACAATCAACGGCTCGCAAACACAGGGGGAGGAGATTTGGGGTCCCCAAACTACTCTGCTGGGGGAGGAGCCGAAAAGTGCCATTGGGAGAATCTGATAGCACTGAGTAGACATGTTTTCATGAAGCTCTTGCATTGTAAATAGCTTTCGCAATAAAAGCACTAAAGACAAGGTGGTTTGGTGTGTCGTTGATCGAGGGTAGCCAGCAACTGCCCTGACAACAGCCTTCCCCGACTTGGTGCCCTCCAGATGTTCTGGACCACAATGACCACCAGTGCCAGCCAGACAAGCAAAGGACACTCTCGACTCTGGGCCTATCTGTCTGATGGAGGATGCCATGGCATTTGAGGGGACTCACCCGCGTTGTTGCATCCACTCGAACTCCGGCCCGGAGGAGGACATCTGCTACATGGACATGCCCCTCCTGAGCCACCAGGTGGAGGGGGGTGAGGCCGCTCTGGAAGACAAGCAAGAGCCAGGTTACCCACAGAGGGTCCCGTGGGGAGGTGGGCAGACACCGGGAACCACTGCTAGGGCACTCCCGGCTTTCTAGGCAGAGGGCCTTCTCAATAGTGGCACCCGCCCTGTGGAATGCCCTCCCATCAAATGTCAAGTAAATAAACAACTGTGGGATGCAAAGGGTTAAGTGCAGTCAAGGCACAACAATACCTAGTCCACTTGGAGGACTGAGGAGGAACACATGACTAAGGCTAGTTTCCTGTTCCTCCACATGCTAATTAGATGGGAAAGGCGGTAGATAAATTCTGAAGGAAGCAGCCATTTCCCTCTCTTACTCTCTTGGACTCTTACACTCTTGGACTCTTGGATTGCAGTCTCTCTCTCTCAAGAGAGAGGGATTCGAACCGCTGACCTTCTGTCAGCAAGCCCTAGGCTCAGTGGTTTAACCCACAGCGCCACCTGGGTCCCTAATAAATAAAAATATATAAAAGATAAGAGAGAATACACAATAGAACTGCAAGTACTTGGCAATTTCTGTGCAATTTTACCCACTCTTTACTTACCAAGCAAAACTAAATTATATTAATTTAACCAAAATACGGTATCTTTTGAATTCCCAAGCCATGCTACAATGTTTTACCACCCCTCATTTTTGAAATTGAAAGTTGGAAAATTCTGCATGCCCTACTGGCCCATGCAGAGAGGGGGAGCCAACAGCCCCTTCTGGGGATGTCCATTTTGGGTTCACAGGAGCCCTTATTTGCCTGCTTAAGTCCTTTCTCAGGGCCCTACTAGTGGTTCCCTCAGGGTCCCCAAGCTGGGAATTGGGGTCCCCAAGCTGAGCTCTAAAGCAGGGGTCAGCAAACTTTTTCAGCAGGGGGCCAGCCCACTGTCCCTCAGACCTTGTGGGGGGCCGGACTATATGGGTGGGTGGGTGGGTGTGGGTGTGAATGAATTCCTATGCCCCACAAATAACCCAGAGGTGCATTTTAAATAAAAGGACACATTCTACTCGTGTAAAAACACGCTGATTCCTGGACCATCCATGGGCCGGATTTAGAAGGCGACTGGGCCAGATCTGGCCTCCAGGCCTTAGGTTGCCTACCCATGCTCTAGTATTCCCACAAAAAGAGGCAACACACTGGTGCCGCCTAGTGGTCACTGGTAGAAATAGAAACCTAACAGCTGCTTGGCAAGTTTAGGGGGGGAGAGATTCATCCTGGTGCCGTCTTTGGGGGTGGCACCACATGGCAGCCCTGCTGGAGCAGAGAAGATTCTCTCAAGAAGAGCAGGATGGCAAACAGGGAAAGTCTGCAGCTCAGCAGGGAGCATCTGGTCACATGCAGAAGGTCCAGGTTCAGTTCCAGCACCTCTGGCTTGGGCTGGGAAACACTTTGAAACCCTAGAACATCACTCCTGCTCAGTCAGCTGGTACTGAGCTCAGTGGAATCCTGGGGTGGCTGGTTAAAGAGCAGGTCCTATGTCCATCCCCTCCTGTGGTTTGCCCCTTCCCCAGCACCTCTCCGATAAACTGCTCTCAAACATGGGAGCTCTATTTAGTTTCCATGGCTGAAAGCCACTGGCAGAAATAGCCTCCATGAAGAAGATGAAATAAAACAGCTTCTTGGCTTATTCTGGCAGGGACTGACTCCCTCTTCTCTCCTTGCCTTGTCACCAGGGTGGGGAGTCAGCCCAGGTCCCCTTCCCCAGGGGGAATCACCCCAGAGTCACACGGCCAGAAGTGAACTAGAGGCAGAGGCCGCAGTGGGTGCAGCAATTGGTACAGTAATGGGTGGCTTCAAAAGAGGTTTGGACAAAGTCATGAACTGCTAGTCAGGATGGCTATATCCTGTGTGCATGGCTAGAGGCAGGGATGCTTCTGAATACACAGGAGGGGAGAGCGCTCGCTCGGGGGCTCAGGTGCTGCTCCCTAGTTTGCCCCAGATATATGGGTGGTCCCTGTGAGAACAGGATGCTGGGCTAGAGGGGCCGGGGGGGGCAGCACCTGCAGGGCTCTTCCGAGATTCTGAGGTGCCTTTGCACATTAGGGTACATGCCAAGAATGCAAAAGCCAGAGGTTTCTATACACATGTGTGAACAAACACACACACACACACACACACACACACACACACCTCTCCATCCTATCAAGCAACAGTCACAATCCTGGTTCAAATACCCATTGGGCTGAGTTGTGTAGAAGGAACAACTTCTGCTCATACAACAGACCTCCCCCATCCTTTCCAAGGCACCCTGCACCCCAGTCTGCTTCAGGTGGTGGTGGTGGGGACACACAGGGTGATGGGAAGCTCCATTGCAAATAGCTGAGAAAGGTGTGGGGAAGGGTCTGGGGAGAGCCCCCCCAAGAGCCAGACAGAGGGGCCCAGGTGGTGCCATTTGCTGAGGTTCCCCACTCCTGCCTTATCCGGGTTGTGTTCTTCTACCCCCCTTTGGAAAGCAGACTTTGTCCTCACAGGAGGCGTTTGCTCCACTCACCTTGCTGCCAAAGTTGCCATTGGCCTGCTTGGAGAGGAGAAGGGCCGCCATATCCGAGTGGCCTTCCTGGGCTGCCAGGTGCAGCGGGGTCACAGCTTGTGTGGATTCGGCGTTGGCGGAGGCGCCATACTGCAGCAGGCTGCTGGCCACCTCCATTTGGTTCTGCCTGGCAGCGATGTGCAGGGGGGTGTATCCGTTCTGCAGAGGAGAGAGGCAAGTCAAGCCCATGCCCCAGAGTCTGATCTGCCTGAGTCAACGGCGGCTCCTGCCAACCCCTTGACTCCCACCTGAGGCTGCTCCATGCAGGCAGGAGAAAGGGGCAGCTGTGCTCAGGTTTCCTCTGCCCTGCCCTCCCCTCCATGGCACTGCCCTTCAAATCTTTAAATCCTAGCCAGAAGTGTGGCATGGAAGCGAAACCTGCCCCTTACCCAGGCCACACTGTGCGGGGACGCTCCTTTGGGCAGCAGCACTTTGACAATGTCCAAGTTGTTGTGGTGAACAGCGACGTGCAGGGGGGTGAGGCCGTTCTGCAGAGAGAGGAGCAGGGGGCATTTGAGCATTTTATTTTAGACAAGGATTTCCGACTTGATTTTGTAGCAGGTGAGCATCCTGATCTATACATTGAATGGATGTTCAAAGAGGGCGTGAAAGTATATTGGTAGGGGAATCTGCTTACTGTACATGTCAGGGGTGTTTGTGAGGAGGGAAACTCAGACTTGGACCCGTTTGAGAGGAAGAAGACACTGAATTCTTCCTGCTGATTTTGGCATCCACATCAGTTTCCTTAGATGTCTCCCACTTTTCTTTCTTGTTGGAATTGTCTGCATTTGGGCCTTCAATATTTCTCCTTTTAGAAACTCCCATCCTTCTTGGACTCCCTTCTCTATGAGTATTTCTGACCCTGGGATCTCACCCAGCAGCTCCTTAAGATTTTGAAATTGGCCTTCTTAAAGTCCAGAGTGCAGGTCTGGCTACACTCAGCTTTCCCTTGCCTCTGTATTATGAAACCCAGGAGGACAGGATCACTACCTCCCAAGTATTTCCCCTTTGTGGATCATTGGGGGGGGGCTCATTGCAGTTGCTGATTCTGGACCACCAACTGAAGCACCCAAAGACTCTTATGTCCCCATGCCATAAGACACATGTGACCATCGGCAGGTCTGACTTCCTCAGGGCCACTGCATCTCCCGCCAAGGCCCCCGACATACATACCTTCCCTGCTGTGTTGGGCTGGCCCTCGTGCTCCAGCAGCACCTTGGCGACATCCACTTTCCCATATTTGGAAGCAACGTGCAGAGGGGTAAATCCTTTCTGGGGAGAAACAGGGAGCATCAGAGAGGAAGAAAACAGGTCAAGCAGGGTCAGGGGGAGTGGGGTCATGAAGGGGGGAGGCAACCCAGGCAGTGGTCCAGGTTTCTCTGCTCACTCCTATCCCAACACCCAAGACCCATAGCACTCACAGGAGAGAGAGAGAGAGAGAGAGAGAGAGAGAGAGAGAGAGAGAGAGAGAGAGAGAGAGAGAGAGAGAGAGAGAGAGAGAGAGAGAGAGATCTAAAGCAGAAACAAGTGTTAACACAGAATTAACACACAGTATAGCTTGGTCAAGACTGCAGGGGAGCATGTCATATCTCCTGCCTCAGGTCCCCCAGTTTTGGCCAAAGGCTGATGCACCAGCCACCCCACAAGAGGCACCCTGCCCTACTCCACTGTCCTGGCCTGGGGATGAGGCTCTTCCATCCCCCTCAGAGTAGGAAAAGGCACCCCCCTGCAGCTTCTTTTGCTCCACAACCCCAGAGCAACTTGTGGCAGCAGGACAGGCCCTTTAAATATTGCACACAGCGCCTCATGGGGGCAGAGTCACTGCCAAGTCAAGCCTCTGCCAGCCTTCCTAAGGCTTCAGGCAGCTCCAAGTCTTTGGGGAGGTGAGATCCTCCCAAACTGGGCTAGCAGCACCCACGGGGAGTTGTCTGGGACCTTGCTTCAGCAGTCCGGAAGGAACATGACCCAGCGCCCCCGTTTCCCTACCTTGGTCATGACCGTCTGTGAAGCCTGCTTGTCCAGGAGGGCGCAGGCGCAGTCGAGGTGGCCCTCGCGTGCTGTGATGTGCAGGGGCGTGTGCCCGGCTGTGGTGGACAGATTGGGGTCGGCGCCGCTCTCCAGCAGCAGCTTCACCATTGTGCAGTGGCCAAGGCGGGCCGCACAGTGCAGGGGAGTCTGGTCATCCTACGATGGGGAAGAAGGACAAGGCACTTCAGATGAAGACAACAGCACTCCATCCTCAAAAGAAATGTGTATGCACACTCTACATAGTACAGTATATGCCTTTTTGTACGTGTTACTTGGTTGGACAGCTGCACCGCAAAGTTGAGAGATGTGTGCATTTGGGTTTGCATCTTATTCCAGGAAGGGAAAATCCGTGTCATGATACCCTCTGGGCCGTCCGACAAGGAGTGGGAGGAAGAGACAATACAATAGACCCTTTAGACAACACAGACACACCTCCAGATGTGCCCAGTTTACAGATGAGGCAGGAGTCCCAGAGGTTGCCTCTCCCTCACTTGCAGAGAGCAGGGGACTATTAAAGACGGGGAGACTGTATCCCCACGGGAAGATGGTGAGACGGTCTGATGACGTCTCCCAGGGAAAGGTGGCACCAGCAGGAGAACAGAGAAGACTCTTCTCCCTGGGCAGAGTGTCGCAGGGACAGGGATTGATTGTCACAAGTGTTCTCCTCCGCTGCTTAAAAGCTTGGCAGGGAGGCACAAAGACTCACCAGAAAAACTGCACTGTTCCTGTGCAGTCTTGAAACCCTGTTCCTGATCTTGAACACCTGGGCCTGGGCCTTGATTCTGAGCGAAATCTAAAGATCTACATGGGGATCTGCTGCCCCAGTGATCTGGTTGCTACCCTTTTGCCTTATAAGAGCAGCTGGACTGGAGCCTGCTCTTTCTGAAATACTGAGCTTGAAGCACTAGCCCACAATAAAAAATGTTCAATTATTTACTTACAAGAATGTGCACCTGTTGTCTAGGGCCAACCCTGAGGCAAGGTGAGGAGGCTGCCTCAGGCAGCAGGATCCGCAGGGATAGCAGATTCCACCTCCAAGGAATGCATTGCTCGCTGCTGCCACCGCCATGGTAGCTGCAACAGCTGCAGTGCCCTCCTTGGATACGGGATCCACCTTCTCCTCCACAGCGCCCCCCCCCGCCATGCGCGCCATGCCACCTCCCCTGGCATGGGATGATGCCTCCATCCAAGCAAGTGTGGGCCACTCATGGGGACAGGAGTCTGGCCCAGAAAGACGAGGATGCTCTCACCTTGGCCTTGGCATTGACTTTGGCCTTGTTCTGCAGCAGGTACTTTGCCACTTCCGTGTGCCCAGCCCGGGCTGCCATATGTAGGGGGGTCTCCACCTTCTTTGGAAAGGGAAAAAAGAGGTTGCATGGAATGTCAGCTGTTTCGAAAGATCTCATTCTGTGACCATCTGATCAATCTCTATAAAAGCCAGTGGGGCTTGAGATTCTTACACCCTGTACTATTCATGCAGTGCAAACAAAGGCTTGACCCAAGCCCAAAAGGATGGGAGAACTGCCCACGCTCCCCCTGGCCCCTTTAAAAATCTCCCTGATGGTAGAAAACAAGCACATCTTACTCCCTATAAATTCCCATAAATTAAAATTGCTATTGATGCAAAATACCTTTTAATAATGGTCCACAATCTAAGCATACACATTATTACAAACCATTTCATATCTGCAAAAATTATGATATTAAGAATGTTATCTGAGCATAGACTGTTCTCATTTCACCTAGCTGTTGCATGTCTTATGTCTAAATGTAATAAATAAAATTCAAATAGTAGTAGTAGTAGTAGTAGTAGTAGCTAGCACATAAAGATAAAGGCTAGGTAAGAACTATCTCACTGCCATGCTCCATTTCCACAAACCAGGGTGTTTTGAGGTGAGATAGAGCATTCAGATATGTTGCGTGTTCCACATGCAATTTGAAGTGGTGTAGTGTAAGATAACCTCTGTGTCAGACACTAAAAGCACATGGCTTCCCCCAAAGAATACTGTGAGCTGTAGTTCGTTATGGGTGCTGGGAACTCTAGCTCTGGGAGGGACAAACTACAATTCCCAGGATTCCTTGGGGAAAGACGTGTGCTTTGAATGTACTGTGTGAGTGTGACCTAGGAAGGTTGAGGAACATAGGAAGCTGCCTTATCTCAAAGAAGCCACTGGTCTCTCTAACTCAGCATTGTCTACCCTGGACTGGCAAGGCCTCGTCAGGATTTCAAAGACGGGTCTTTCCTAGTTCTACTGAAGATACCAAGGAATGAACCCTTGTTTATACACACATCTTTCTGGATGTGTAAATCAGATCTGAACCTGGCTTGGAAATTGCTCCAGGTTGGATTCTAAAGTCCTGGAATGGAAATAGGAGATTTCTTGCTCCTCAGCCCCTGAAGCCAGCTGTGCCATTTCTGATGGGAATAATGCCCTGCATGTCCAGAGGCCAAAGGGATTTGTAAAAAGAACCATTCCACTGTTCAAAACAAGGGGAATCTGGCACAGAAGAACCGGAGAGCTGGCCAAATTCTCCCTGTCTGAGCTCTACCCAGACGGAGGGCTCACCTAAGAGAATGTTTCTCTGTATAATTATTTCAAGCCCTACACACAGAAAACAAACGTTTCAAGGAAGACTGCTTTGTGTCCTCCCTGAAATGGCAGGCATTATAAGGCTATTTTCTGCAGGACATTTTATTAATTGTACTAGCTGGCCGGGCCACACATTGCTGTGGCTCAGTCTGTGAAATGGAGCCTCAGAGTCCCCCTTCAGACTCCCCTCACTTTCAGAGTCCCCCTTCATTTTTTTTGAAATGTTTTACGCGTGTTCTATTTACACAGGCTCATCCCTGTGACTCCCCCCACCCATGAGCTATCCCACTATCTCCTCCCCCCACCCCCAGCTCATCCCTGTGGTTGTCCCCACCCTGTCCCGACCCATGAGGTATGCCACCCCATCCCCCCATCCCCCACCCAGGCGAGCCCGCACCTCCACTCGGTCCAGTCTGCAAAGGCGAGCTGAGATGCTGTGGAGAGGGAAGCTTTCCTAGCTGCAGTACCAGTGTAGCTGTCACTAGAGGGCACTGTTTTGTAACCTCTCCTGTGCTCCCAGCATCCCTGGCTGTCTGAGTTTTGTGTTTGGGAACAGTGGGTTTTACCTGGTTTACCTGCCATAGGTGTGACATCTGCATGCAAACACACACGTATTCCCATGTGATGTTGTGGCCAAATTTGAATGCGATCGGGCAAGGGGTTTCGGAGAAAAGTGGGCTTTAACAAACATGGACCTTCTACATTTATATATAGAGAGAGATTTATTATTGATTTTATATACTGCCCTATAGCCAGAGGTCTCATTCCATTATGAGAGCCCAAACCTGTAGCGGTGCAGTCGGGGCACAATCTCCCTGCCACCCTCCTGCTTGGTTGGACTGTTGGATGAAGAACTGGGGGAGCAGGACCCAAATCCCCACTCAGCCACCAAGCTGGCTGAGACCTGGAGCCAGTTGCAGGCTCTTAGCCTAATCTACCTCACAGGGTTGTTGTGAGAGGGAGGAGAAGCATGCATGCCACTTTCAGCTCCTTGGAGGGAAATAAATGTCATCATTGTCATCACCTAAAACACATGTGCACATGTGTGGGGGGGGGGCAAAAGGAGCTGCCACCTCTTGCCCGCCCTATGGTATTCTGATGACCCTCCTTCCACCCACCCTAATATTTGTTTTGTGCAACTCAGGCTCTCTAGATGGTGGCACAAGTCGGTCCAAAGCCCCAAGCGAAATGTTCCAGTCCCAAATCTCTGACAAATCCCCAGAGCCAAAGCTCTCAGGGTTGAGTCTTTGGCTATCAAAGCCTCAGCACAAATACTCAGGGGTCCCCAGAAGTTGCGGGGGTCCACGTCTTCCCCACCTGCCCTCTGCGCTTCTCCCCACTCACCACATTGGAAACATTGGGAGAGGCTCCTCGTTGCAGCAGGATCTTGACGATGGGGAGGTTCCCCATGAAGGCGGCCACGTGGAGAGGGGTCAGCCCAGACTGCGGACAGGAGAGAGGGAGCAAAGAGATGCAGGATGCTGTCAGCGGAGAACGGCCCCCTGGCCCTGGATCCCACAACACACAGAGAACTCTGCCTTGCAACCCTTTTGCTACCCAGCCACATACCCTCCAACATTCCTCCAATGAAAACAGGGACGTCCGAAGGAAAAGTGGGACATTCCAGGATCAAATCAGAAACCGGGACAGCTTCTGTGAATTTGGGACTGTTCTTGGAAAATAGGGACACTTGGAGGGTCTGCAGTCAGCATCTTTGGATAACAATCCAAAATATACATGAATTACTAAATATGTCTTGATCAGTTGACTGATCAACTAAAGATGTAGGCTGCAATTTATAAGAAACCCATCTTCTAGGGAGGCAGCACCTGCACTTTGGAACTCCCTGCCTAGTGACATTAGAGAGGCACCTTTGCTGTGCTCTCTTCAGTGCCAGCTAAAAACATTCTTCTTTAAGCAAGTCTACCCAGATATGTAAAATGTTGACATGTGTTTAATCTGTTTTTAGCTTAGCATTGATTATTTCTGAAATATGTTTTAAATAGTTGTTTGTATTGATAACTTCATTGTTTTATTCTTTCAGTAAACTGCTTTAAGGTTTATATAAAGTACAGAAAAGTTAACTAACTAAATAAATCATAAACCCACTTACAGGGGAGTAAGTTCCAAGGTATTGAATGGAACTTACTTCCCAGCAAGCATGCATAGGGCTGCAGCTCTAGAACCCAAGCAGCCAAGCGCACCCTTGCCTCTAGTCTCAGGCTGGGCTATTGCAATTGGGGGACAAAAAAGAAAATGTTGCCTGTCCATGGACCTTGTGCCAGAATGAGTCACCAGTATTTGGACAGCCTTGGTTCAGACACCAGTGTAGGAAGACTAAATGCATTGCTACAGTTTCACTGAGCAGAGGTTGATCCATGGCTATTAGCCAGGACAACTGGATGGAATCTCCATGTCCAGAGGACCTGGCAAAAAAGTAAAGAAAGCGAAAGGGCTGTGTCTGACACACACCCCTTCCTTAGTCTGCTTGTGGGCCTCCCGAAAGCATTTATTGGCTGCCCGTAGTTGGAAGTAGGATCATCTTGGACTAGACAGACCCTTGGCCCGGCCCAGCACATGCATTTACTTAAGGCATGAAAACCTCTGAAATGGCTTCTATAAGCCAAGCTAAATGGGGCATTTAAACACAACTGTTTCAGTTAAAAGGTAGGTGATTAATCAACTGAAAATTCCAAAATCAGTCAGACCCCCCCCCCTGAAAAAATCTCCCACAAATGCCAAGAGGCTTCTATTTGCCATGAGCCAAACTGTGAGTCAGATCTTGGGGAAACAAGAGGCTTGGAACCTCCATTTCCACTCTTATGGATGGATGGGAGTCAGGTGAAAATTCTGCCTATGGCCACAAAAAAGAAATCAGCCCAGAAAACACCCCAATACACTCCAGGCGTAATATGACGAATAAAAGGTGTGATGAATTGCTGAAAGGTATCTTTGAACTATTGCAGACTGTTTTTCTCTGGGCTAGAATGAGTTATTTCCAAGAGTTCCTCATATTAAATGCTAAAGGTCCTATGATTGTATCGAAACCAGGCCTGCCCCTCCCAAGCCAAACACAGTGACCCACAAGTTAGGGCATTTGATCTGCCAGTGCCTGGCACCTGTCCTGGAGATGCTGGACTTCAGACCAGAGATAAGCTTTGGGGCTCAACACGAAAGATTGGCTGTGTTTGGCTTGGTGGGGAACATGTTGTGTGGTCTTCATCTAAATGGTGGTTTCCCTGGGGGGAAATCCTGTGAATTAGTATTTGCAGGATTGGCTCCGGGATTCGGGGGGTTCCCTTAACTTGCAAGGTCGTGCAAATTCAGGATTCAAAAGGGCTACTTCGCCTCTCCTTGGCTGCTCTGTGCCAATGGAAAAGGGGGCACTTTTAGAGTCTGGCTCCGTGGGGTCTACACTTCACTTTTCGTGTCTAGGCCTCTGCTGGGCTTGGTGCCCTGGCAAGTGCCTAACCTTGCCGCCCTCTAGATATCCGTCATGATGTTTGTCCCAATTAATCCAAATTGCATGTGTGGCCATGGTCACGCCAGTGTGCCTCACGGCTTCCTGTGCTGCACACAGGGGGTGCCAGTACCTCAGTGACAGCATCAATGGAGGCTCCCGTCTTCAGCAAGAGCTCCATCACCCGGATGTGGTTCTTCTTGCAGGCGATGTGCAGAGGGGTGAAGCCATTCTGCAGGCACAGAGAAAAAGAGAGGCCCTTCAGTCTCCCTGGAAGAGAGACAGGTGGCCCACCCTCCTGCCACTTGCCCACCCACTCACCAGCGCCCGAGCATTGGGCTTTGCCCCCTTTTCCAGCAGGACTTTGGCCACTCGGTGGTGGCCGCAGTGGGCAGCCACATGCAGCGGTGTCAGGTGGTCCAGCGTGATGTCGTCGATGTCAGCATTGTACTGCAGCAGAAGTCTCACACAGTCCAAGTGGTCTCCCTGGGAGGCCATGTGGATGGGGGACAGGCCATTCTGTGGCAAGGAAATGCAAGGTTAGATAGAGCCTGGCATGGCCCAGAGGAGGGAGACCCAGAGCATCAGGGATCTGGAGCAATGGTTGAGGGAGGTGGGTGGGTTTAGCCTGGAGAAGAGAAGACCTTACAACTGTCTTCAAATATCAGATCGAGCATGCTTGTTATCTGCTGCTCTGGAAGGTAGGACCTGAACCAACTGATTTAAATGACCACAAAGGAGATTATGACAAAACATTAGAAATAACTTTATGATGGTAAGAACTGTTCGACTGTGGAATAGACTCCCATGAGAGGAGTCTCCTTCCTTGGAGGTTTCTTAACAGAGGTTGGATGGCCATCTGCCAGGGATGCTTTAGCTGTGATTCCTGCACTGCAGGGGGCTGGGCTGGAGGACCTTCTCAGGGATCCCATAGAATTCTATGATTCTATGATTTAAAGCACTCTTATGCCACTTTAGCACTCATGGTTCCCACCCCCACCCCCAAAGAATCCTGAGAACAACAGTTTGTTGAGGGTACAAACAGAGATGCATTTCCCAGCACCCTTAGGAAACTACAGTTCCCAGGATTCCTTGGAGAAAACCATGACTGTTAAAATGGCATAAGAGTGCTTTAAATATGTGGTGTGGAGGTGACCCTGGTAGCTGGGAAACAAGAGCCACAGTCCGGTGCCAGGGTGGGTGTTAGCAAAGGGGGAAACCACCTCTGTCTCTGGGGAATGTGATTTTGCTTGCCCCACTGCCCATCACCTTGGTCTTCGCTTGGATGGGAGCACCGTGATCCAGCAGGATTTCCGCAATCCGCACATGCCCATTCCTAGAGGCGCAGTGCAGCGGTGTCAGCTCATCCTGCAACAATGGGGCACAATAATAATAATAATAGTAATAATAATAATAATAATTTATTTATACCCCACCCATCTGGCTGGGTTTCCCCAGCCACTCTGGGCGGCTTCCAACAAAATATTAAAATAGAATGAGAGTCAGGGGTGCAAATTGGCAGCGAAAGAACCACATGTGCCACCTTGAGTTACTCGGAGGAAAGGTGGTATTACCTCCCCTGGACAAAAACCCAGAAATTTTCGAGGAAACTGAAAAATATGCAATACTTTTAAAAGCACTTTTACAGATCGAAAATTACATTATTACTTCAGGAACATAAAATGTATTATGTATTACTTAGTTTGACATTAAATTATCTGGTATATTAAAAATACAGCGTATTGAGTTAGTCATTCCTTTTTATATTTTTGATTAGAAATGGATCTATAAGATGCTGAACTGTAAGGAACTGTGCATGTCTTTCATTTTGCCAATTTATGAGCAGCAGGGAAAAACAATAAAAGCAAATGAAACCGTCAACATTACCGGTATGGTAAAAAAGAAATAAAATTATTATGTATTCTGAAAACTATTATGGGTCATATTCTATTAAGTCCTACTTAGGGTACACGAAGCTAAATTAGTCATATCTATTAATTTTAGCAGGTCTACTCTGATTAGAATTAGTGCTGAAGACTACCCAATGCCCCTTGAGTCCACTGGGCCAAGCAGGCATCAAGCACTCATTCCTATTTTTTTAAAAAAAAAACCTCAGCGAATACTGCATGAAACTTAATCAGTCTCATTTTCTGAGTTATCACTATCAGTTTCTGCTTCTTCCTGTTGGGGAAAAAGTGAGGATTTTCCTCCCTCCCATGTTCTATGCTTGCACTTCTCATGCCTGGAGTTCTCACTAAGCTGCAGTATAATTCTGAAGAAGTCCTTCTCACTAAACTCCTTTGCCAGGCTCCTTTGGAGTGGCTTCTCTTTGAGACACCCGTCCCTCTGTGGGTGAGCACGAATTCATGCAGAGATGCAGCAGCTTCCTCCTTCATAAGCAACATAGGGGAAGTCATTGAGCCACACAAAAGGGAGAAGGGAGAGGTCTCCCATTTCTCATAGTATGCAGCTCACCCTACAACCAAAAGCTGCAAGGGGCTTTGCCCTGTCTGGGCTGCCTATATCCTCACAAAGAGGAGATCAAATCCAGAGCAGTGACTCTTGGGGGGGGGGCACGGCACCCTCTTCTGGGCCTGAATATGTCTGGCTTCTCCTGTGAGTCATTAGAAAGAAGGGGGAAAGCCCAAAGGTGCTAAAAGGATTTCTGCACTACAATCTCACTACGTATGAGTACCAAATTTGAGAGCTCTCCAAACAGAGAAGAGAGTCACTGGAGGGCTTCCGTAAAGAGCAGACAATCTCCTGCCAGCACCTCTTGAGGTTCACCTTTCTCTTTGGTCTGAAGATTGGTGCCCATGATGTCCTCATGTTTAGGTAAGTAATGTTGTGTGCACATTAAAAGTAATTAAGGTAGAATAGAATGTGGGAAAGGCGCTGGTAAGCATAATAGAGGAATTAAGTGTTATCTTGGGAGGCTAGTCACGCTCCTCTGAAGTCTCTCAGCCTCACAGAGTGTTTGTTGTGGGGGAGGAAGGGAAAGGAGAATGTTAGCCGCTTTGAGACTCCTTCGGGTAGTGATAAAGCGGGATATCAAATCCAAACTATTCTTCTTCTTCTTCTTCTTTTGGGATCCCCAATATTTTGGAGATGGGGCCACCCCCAATGTTCAAAAGCACTGCAAGAGGCCAAGCGCCGCATGGCTTCAGTGGCCGGCTCCTCCTCTTCCTGCCGCAGAGGGGAAGCAGCCCCAACTGGTGGTGGTGGTGGCAAGAGGAGGAGCCGCTGGCCATTAAACTGCGCTGCCACTGGTTTGGCTCTGCCCCCTGGCTCCTCCTGACGTCAGGATGATGGGACGTCACACACATGACATTGGCCCCCGCAATCTCCCTGGCAAGATGGCGCCTCTGGCTTGCGATGTTGGTAGTGAGTGATGATTGGATGAGAGTTTGAAAGGGAGTTTGAATACTGATGAGAGGGTCCGGTTGGGAGTGTGTGGTCGCTGGAGGGAGAGTGTGGGTGGTGGCAGAGTTAGTTTGATAGAATAAGGACAGTCTTGTTGTTCGCCATTGTCTTATACAGGACAAAGAAACAAATAAGATAATACAAAACCGAACCTATAGGCTTCTGTCTGCTCAATGATTGTAACACCCTTGTTTATTCTTTCTGCTTTAATAAATGCTTGTAGTGTGCACTCATGCCATTTGACTATGTTAGAGGCAGGAGATATTTAGGGATAGCTCAGCCAGTGGATCATGAGACTCTTAATCTCAGGGTGGTGGGTTCAAGCCCCACGCCTGGGCAAAAGATTCCTGCATTGCAGGGGGTTGGACTAGATGACTTTCGAGGTCCCTTCCAACTCTACAATTTTAATTCTTAAAAAACATAGCATCTGTGTTGGCAGCAGAGAAAAGGAAGGGCTGTGGACCTCACAGAGGGCAAGAGGTAGTAAGGGGAAGCTGAGGGGGTGCAAGGACCACATAGCTGACGGGGTGGTGGCACGACAGGGCTGCCCTCCTTTTCTCCTTCCTGCCTCTCCTGATGCAAGGCCCTGTCTTGGTTGGAAGATTCAGGACAGACAAAAGAAATGACTTTTCCACGCAGTGCAGAGTTAAACCGTGGAACTCCTTCCTACAGGAGGAAGTGATGGCCACCAGCCTGGATGGCTTTCAAAGAAAATGAGGCAAATGCATGGAGGAGGACTGAGGTCTATTGATGGCTACTAGCCAGGCTGGCTATGTTCTGCCTCCAAAGTTGGAGACAGCAAGGCTTATGGGAACCAGTTGCTGCCAACCAAAGGAGGGCATTGAATTCTGCTTGCAGGTTTCCCTTGGGGCATCTGGTTGGCCCCTGTGAGAACAGGATATTGGATGAGAGGGGCCACTGGCCTGATCTTATGTCCCTACCTTGGTGCGGGTCTCGATTTGGGCTCCCCGGTCCAGCAGCAGGCGCACCATGATGATGTTGCCCCGGCGGGAGGCGATGTGCAGTGGGGTGATGCCATTCTGTGTTTGTGGAGAGAAGAGCAGACGGGGATGTCTCATACCCAGCCAAACCACTGGCTCATCTTGCCTAGCAATGCCTCTTCTGATGGGCTATGGCTTTCCCAGATCCCAATCAGGGATTGAACCCAGGAACTTCTGCATGCAAGCCAGCCCTTTCCTAGCAACACATGTGGAGCCATTTCCAACCTTTCTGGACAACCTTCCGAAACGCCAGAGGTGGGTGGGACCAGAGGCAAAGCTGAGTGCAGCAACAAACATCAGTGCCACCTTTGTAGAGCAGGATGGTTTCTACATGTCCCTACGCTTTCCCCCATCCAGGCAACCAAAAGGCATTAAAGCAGCTCAAGGACACATTCTAGCCAGGCAAAAACACTTATGGAGGGTGTCTGTCAGGCATGCTGAAGGGTGTGTGGCCTGGGGGAAAGGGTGTGGCCTTGGAAGAGGGCCAGACAGATGCCTGGAGGGCCACATTTGCACCCTAGGATTGTGGTCCCAACCTCTGTTCTGTGTTGTTCCACTGTGCAGCGGTCAGGCACTCGGCTGCAGGGCTCCCTTTTGCAAGGGTCTCTAAAGCCCTCTGGGCGCGAGTGCCTCTTCAGCAAAGCTTCCCAAAGCTTTCAGCAAAGCTTTCCAGCCCGATCCCACCCGCACCACCAGCACTCCAATTCTGCCCCAAGCCTTATAGGCTGGCTGTGATCCTCAAGGACACCACAAAGCTAACTTAGTACTTGGTCAGCTTACTCCCAAGGAGCAATCTGGCTCCCTCACACATCCATTGATCTTCAGACCCAGCAACTCATCTCACTGTGTCTCCCACGGCTGCCTCAATGCTGTCTTGGGGGAAAGACCTGCGTCTTGCTCTTCTGACTCCTCGGTTAATGCTTATGGGGCTTGAGTTTCTCCTGGCCTTCCCTCCCGTCCCACTGGACCAACAGCCAGCTCTGCTACAGCCCCAGAGGCAGGGCCACTTGCAGATGGGCATCCACTAGAGAGATGAGGTCTCGCATCTAAGCTGAGACTGACTGATAAACTGTACCTGTTTATCTACTTGCACTTTTTTTGGCGTGTTTTTGAACTGCTAGGTTGGCAGGAGCTGGGACCGAGCAACGGGAGCTCACCTCGTCACGAGGATTTGAACCGCCGACCTTCTGATTGGCAAGCCCTAGGCACTGTGGTTTAGACCACAGCGCCACCCACGTCCCGTTCTATGTGCTGGGTTTTTTTATTTAAAAAACATCTCTTTTTCCATTTTTATACAAAGAAGCATTCAACCATTCATGCAAGCCATCCCCTGGAACAATCTGAAGTAGCACATAGGAAGCTGCCTTAAACAGAGTCAGTCCATTGATCCATCCAGCTCAGTATTGTCTACACTGGCCAGGCTTTCAAGAAAGTGTCTCTTCCAGTCCTACCTGGAGATGCCAGGGATTGAGCTTGGGACCTTCTGCCTACAAGGCAGGTGCTCTATGCCGAGCTGTGGCCCTTCCCTTACTTATCCTTCTGTAACCATGGGGGCCATGTCAATGGGCCTCCTGCAAGAGCCGACAGAGGACTCTGGACACCCACCTGGGGAGTGAAATTGACGCTTGCGCCTCGGTTCAGTAGTAACTGGGCCACGTTGAGGTTCTCGTAGTGTGCAGCAATGTGCAGTGGGGTAAAACCAGTCTGTGGGAGAGAATAGGGTGGGGAGACTCCAGGTGAAAATAATGCCATGACCTACAGTATCTGCAGAATGCAGGAAGCACTTCAAAGCTGGCTCTACTGCCAGCCATTTTCTTTAGGTGGCTGGGCTAGGAGAGATTGAGCCTGGAAACTAAGCCTTGCTCAGTCTAAGGCAGCCCCTCAAAGGCAGCCATTGGCCCTTCCAAGCTATGGCCCTTACTGGACCTCCCTGCCTACCTTGGACAGGACGTCCGCATTGGGGTCGTTCTGCAGGAGCACAGCCGCTGTCCGAGTGTCGTCATTGCGTGCAGCTATGTGCAGCGCTGGCAGCCGCACTTTGCCCTTGGTCCCGTAGTTAATCAGGTGAGCCACCACATTTTCATGGCCCTGCTGCAGAGCCACGGCCAGAGGTGTGAATCCATCCTGCCGTGGATCAGGGAAGAAGGAAGAGACACAGAGTGAGCCAAGGGGTCCATGTCAGAGCATGGAGTGGGAACGCTGGACAAAGGGGGAGCTACTCACTTCCGTGGCGACGTTTTGGTTGGCACCGTTCTCCAGCAGGAACTTGACCACTTCCAGGTGATTCTCCTGCGCTGCCATGTACAGAGGCGTAAAGCCTTTCTGTAAACACAGAATCAGAACCTGCATTGCCATCTGCACAAAACAACCCCCACTGATTGCTGCTGATCACAGAAGGTGAGGGAGGCACAAGGGGTGAAATGGATTGGCTTATGGGGCAAAGGGAAATACTCAATGGTCACATAACATAACAGCAAAAAGCCTGTTTCTGAGTCCCAGATCTTTGGCACATGGCGTGATGACCAATGCAAACCAGAGCGGTGCTATGCAGAGAGAAAGAGGGTTGCTTATCAGCAGCTCCTGCTGAACTTTACAGGGAGAAGGCTGCAAACTGGCACAAAAAGTAGGGCCAAGGGGAACCTGCCCTTGGTTCTGCTTTTGGAAGTTTCCCTTCTATGTCTGGAAAAGCGCCCCCGTCCCTCTGGATGGCGAGACAGAAGGAAACCTGTCCCTGGAAGGCAAGGACCCAAAGAGAAGAGAGCAATACCACTCTGCTTCCAAATAAACCAACACAAGGAAACTTCCCCGTGTGTCCCCTGGGCTAATTGGTATGGGGAGGTGGGTTGGGTTAGGGGCATCATTTGGATTCTCCACTGTAGGCACCAAAATGCCTTGGGACCACCCATAAAATAACAGAGAAGGAGACAGTGTGGGGCTGGAGTAGGATTTAGGATGAGGGAGGGAGGGAGGGAGGGAGGAAGGATTTGGAAAGGGAAGAAGGTTATCAACGATGAAATTTTAAACAACAGTTCTGCATTTTTTATTCATTTCAGTTTCCACTCAAGATCCTGCTTAGCAAAGAACAAACTAGAAAGGAAACAAATAAATTGCTAGCCCAATGCAAATCTCATTCTGTGCATATTAAAATCAAATGGTTGGAATTACCAGCTGTTTACTCACCTGCTTAGCAAAAGTATCGCCAGCATAAGCGGAGAGGCTGAGCATTAGCTCTAAAGCACTCACAAAATGAGCATGGCTTCATGTTTATGCAACCAAAGGCAAGCATACTCAGTCTCCTTGCTTTGGGAAAATGACTCAAAAGTACAAATTGCAAACAGGATCAGAAGGATTTGGGGGAGGGGGAGGGGTCTGCTTGCTGATCTCAGCCAGAATGACGGACAGCAGTGAGTCCTGAAAACAGAGAGCTTGCCCTCTAGGCCCCCTAAGCCTGTCATTCTGCATTCCACCACCCCCCACCTTGCCTCAGTGCTTCCCTACCCAATTTCTCTCCAACTCCCTGGCATTTGTTTGACCTTCAGATACCTGCTTATGTAACTCAAAGACACAGCAGACTGTCACGGAGGGGCAGTGCCTCCCCAGGGCCAGCAGGGGGCTCCTGTGCCAAATGATAGTCCCTATTCCATCCAAACAGACACAGAGACATGACGACCCACACTGCCCCCCCCCGCAGCTCTGCCGGAACAGGTGACATGAGGGTGGTTGGCTGCCTGGCAGAAAGAGTGACGCTGGCAGGGAGATAGCCAGGGACCGAAGCTGCTCAGAAGCATCTACATGATACACACAGAGGGACACAAGAAAGAGACCTTGGATGGCTTTGAATCCACAAGCTTCACCCAGCCCAGGCAGACACAAGCCAAGCGATATTTACAATGCTGCAAACTTGAAATGGGCAGATTAATCAGCCAGCCAACACCATCGGTGATTGGTTTGAAATAGATCCGGAGCCACAATCTCTCTTGCAGGGACCACATAATGGTGGCGGGTGGGCAGAACAGGCAGAGCAACAGATGGAACTCATCTGTTTGGACAGTGGCAGACAGTCCAGCCATGGCTTCACACTCTCCTGGAGCGCTTCTTGCCAGGCAGGCGGTGCTTCTCTCTCACTTGGAAGGAGGACAGAACAGAGAGGGACGGAGGCCGGCGGGTTTAGGAACATCAACATTTGCTTCTATGCTTACTTTTGCCTGGGCTCCCCACCACCACCACCCTTTGCTTGTGGCCCCTGGATGCTTATTCAGAAGGCAATGTGGCCCTTTGTCTGAAAAAGGTTCCCTAGCCCTGTTCTAGTATTACTACTACTACTACTACTAAGGTAAAGGTAAAGGGACCCCTGACCATTAGGTCCAGTCGTGACCGACTCTGGGGTTGCGCGCTCATCTCGCATTATTGGCCGAGGGAGCCGGCGTATAGCTTCCAGGTCATGTGGCCAGCTTGACTAAGCCGCTTCTGGCAAACCAGAGCAGCACATGGAAACGCCGTTTACCTTCCCGCTGTTTACCTTCCCGCTTTATCTACTTGCACTTTGACGTGCTTTCAAACTGCTAGGTTGGCAGGAGCTGGGACCGAGCAACGGGAGCTCACCCCGTCACAGGGATTCGAACCGCCGACCTTCTGATCGGCAAGCCCTAGGCTCAGTGGTTTAACCCACAGCGCCACTACTACTACTACTTAAAACAAAAAAAAGGCCCACGGCTTGGCTGGCTTGCCTGAGTCTGGCAAAGGACAGCTGGATCATGTGGCATCGGTTTCCTTGCGCGCCCAATACTCTCTGCGCCCTGCTTGTTAAGGGGCCTGGCCCATTGCTGGTCTTTTCCCGCAGAGTCTCCAAAGCCCTGAAGCTCCAGAGCCTCCCAGCTCCTTGGCCAGGCGAGGCCACTGCAGGGAGAGGGAGAGGGAGAGGGAGAGGGAGAGGGAGAGGGAGAGGGAGAGGGAGAGGGAGAGGGAGAGGGAGAGGGAGAGGGAGAGGGAGAGGGAGAGGGAGAGGGAGAGGGAGAGGGAGAGGGAGAGGGAGAGGCAGGCAACTCACCTGGGACTGTGCATTGACATTTGCCCCAAAGTTCACCAGCTCCCTCACCACGTCCTCTTGTCCTGCCAAGGCAGCGATGTGCAAGGCTGTGTTCCCTTTCTGAAAAAGCCAGATGGAAGAAAAGGGTCAAGCAGGGTACAAATTGCAAGCAGGCTAGGAAGAAAACACCTTTAAAAACAAACAAACAAACAAACCACAAACAAACAAACCCCTACGGATCTATACACTGAGAAAACAGCAGGACACCCCCCCCCCCCCAAGTTGGGTAGCGTATCACTAGCATATTTTGTTCTTGTTGACATCCATCTGTCTCAAGATACAATGGAGTATGCCTCTGGGGGTGAAATCAAACCGCTGTGCTAGTAGCATCGAAGTCACCTCCCTGGGGCGCAACCTGGGGAGTGTGTCTGGAGATCCTGGGCTGCCCAGGCAACAAGACCCCCCCTCTCGGCCTGGGTGGTCCAAAGGAAAGCAGAGCAATTCCTTTGACACCAACTTGGCTGCAGGAGTCGCCGGAAGGAGGTGTTCAAGGCGCCATCCAACCCTCTTAGGGACTCCACTCCAGTTTTGTGTAGGGTTTAGTCCTTAGCCTTTTCTTCTCCTGAAGAAGCGTCTCCACCTCCATTGTTCAATTCTATGAATGTGACGACAGAGTCAGCTGAGCGGGCGGACAGCCACTCTTTAACCCACCCCAATTAACCACATATTTTAACCACACAATTAGGGGCTGTTAATGATCATAAGTGAAGTCCACAATTGCTAGGATTCTGCAGGCTCTAAATAAAGCTGGTGGCTAGACTTCAGGCTGGTGGGATTTACTTTGAATCAAACAAAACATTTTGTTAATTATGGGAAACCAATCAACATGCACTTAAAAAAAATCAGGATTGGAACTGTGCACTGTTTAACCCTTTCTCTCTGTTGTATTTCCAGCAGAAATCCTTTCCCATTAGGGCAGCAAAGAGCAACTTTGTGGGGAGATTTCTGTTTGGTCTCTATAAAGGATATATATATATATATATATATATATATATATATATATATATATATATATATATATGGGATTCTAGCCCAGGAGAGGCTTATTTGCTGGCCCCAGCAACTATGAGAGCTCTTCTTGTTGGTTGCAGGCCATCTTTGTCTGTCTCCAACCTCAGTTTCACAAGAGCCATTCCCACCCCAACCTTGGGGGGGGGCTTACCTTGGTGGTGGTCTCCAAAATTATTTCCTTGTGCAGCAACTCAGCCACCATCTTCACATGTCCCTCCTTGGAGGCCAGGTGCAAAGCATTCAACCCATTCTGGAAAAAGGAGAGACTCCATGAGACCATGGCCGGAGGTGAGCTTGCTTGTTCTTCACTGGCCCTGCCTTGCAACAAGTTCAGATTCAGCCAGGGCAAGGGCTCAGTTGTTCAACCCAAAGTGTTGGGGAGAGGGGCAACTGTTCCACACACACCACATGCTTCATCAACGGGGGCATTGCAGGTATCCTGCAACATTTCTGGTGTGTGTGATCTCTTTATTATAGTTCTGCCACATGCATATATAATTATGCAGGATCAATCTAAAATATCTAAAATATAAAGTTGAAAACATCCAGGAATAGCCACAAATATCTACACGACAATAATTAAAAAATATTAGTTTGCTACTAGTCGCAGCTGTTAATCCTACTAACTACAGGTAGAAGAAATTCCACGGTAATGGTTCTAGATTAAGCTTTTAGTGGGTCATTGATTCATCTTCCAACTGGGTCCTAACAATGGCGCCAATAAAGACTCCAAGTTTCTTCTGGCAAAGGCTGAATCAGTTTGAGTCCGTGAGCAGAACCGGCCGTGAGCAGAACATGGCTCCGCCTTGCCAGCCCCCCTGCTGCCCCCCTGAGCAAGAGGCCAGCAGAGCAAGTGAGCACAGCATCCAGGCTCACCACCTTCCCAAGCACAACGGAGAGACCCTAGAAAAGCGGCCAGGTGAGAGGGGAGACATTTGAAACTCCTATGCACAGGTTGGGCGGGGGGTCACCTCTAGACTGTCAGTATTTCACAGGAGGAATCCAAGGGTGTACTTTAGGTCTGTGCAACTGAAGTGGATGAAAGCTAGTCTGTCACGCTGGCACAACAAAACCACTTAACAGCAACAGCAACAACCTGTTGGGATGAATGAATGGTTAAGAGGGAAAGTGTGGGATGAATGAATGATGTGGAAACACCCTGGAAACAAATCATTATGAATTCGGGAGGAAAGTTCATGACCGTATAACCTCCCTGCAAGCAAATCAGAATGAATGCTCAATAAAGTCTAAGCTCTGCGTAATCTTTGTGCAAGCGAATCAGTATGCCTGCTCCATCAATAGGTCATCTGGATGAGAAGCCCAAAGTAACACCACATCCGCACCAGAAATTTTTAAGCAACATTGTACTGGTTTAAACAGTCATGCCCCCCCTGAATCCTGGGGACCACAGTTTGTTCAGGGTGATAAGGGAGAGTTAATAGGAAGCCCTTATGCCCCTACAGGTAGGGACCCAGGTGGCACTGTGGGCTAAACCACTGAGCCTAGGGCTTGCTGATCAGAAGGTCGGCGGTTCGAATCCCTGTGACGGGGTGAGCTCCCATTGCTCGGTCCCAGCTCCTGCCAACCTAGCAGTTCGAAAGCACATCAAAATGCAAGTAGATAAATAGGAACCGCTATAGCGGGAAGGTAAACGGCGTTTCCATGTGCTGCTCTGGTTCGCCAGAAGCGGCTTTGCCATGCTGGCCACATGACCTGGAAGCTGTACGCCGGCTCCCTCGGCCAATAATGCGAGATGAGCACACAACCCCAGAGTCGGTCACAACTGGACCTAATGGTCAGGGGTCCCTTTACCTTTTATGCCCCTACAGGTAGAGCTACAGTTCTCAGAGTGGTTTAACAATCAATCTCTTCTCCCAGGGAACGTTGGGAATCGCAGCTCTGGAAGGGGAATTAGAGTTTCCAAACAATTCTCAGCACCCTTAACAAACCAGAGTTCCCAGAATTATTATTGGGGGGGGCACACACACAACTGTTTTAAATAAATACCATAGTGCTTTAAATGTATGTACTATGTGTGGCCCAAGACTGATGGCCATCCTACTGGTCCCTAAACTCATACAGGTAAATAACATCTTTGCCCTGAAAGCCCCAAACTCCCACAGGCTCCCCCCACCCACCCCAAACCATGTGGATTCTTCCTTTTCAGCTAGGCACCACACTGGCACCCCAGGGCAATCCAAGCCTCTTTCTCTTTTCTGCTGGGCATCTAATGTGGCACATGACAGATGAAAGATGCAGCTGCAGCTCCTCTGAGAATGGTGGTGATGGAATCAAGGTTGGTGCAGATGGTGATGGTGATCAGATGGTAGGTTAAGAGGCTGTGCTCAGTTTTGTGTGAGAAGACAAGGCTTGTGGGCTAGGTCTGACCACACGCATCCCTCTCTTATCTCATACAGGACATGTGAGGTTGGACCTTGACCACAAGTGTGATATTCCCCAGGGTATCAGGCCATGAGAGGCCAGCAGTGGACGGGCACCTGGGTCTTCACTTAACAAGCTCCAGAATTTGTCATGACTGGCAGATGATCAGTCCCAAAGCAAATGTCCCATTTGACCGAGAATCAGGTAGTGCACCCCCCCCCCATGCCCATTCGACTCATAGGCAAGCAATTTTCACCGGTGGTTCATCCCAGAAAGCCACGTTTCCATTTACTCAATTCATTAATAAGACTATAGATGGCCAACTCATTAAAAAACCCAATAAAATCATTAAAACATCATAAAATTACAATACAGTGGTACCTCGGTTTATGAACACAATTGGTTCTGGAAGTCTGTTCATAAACTGAAGCGTTCATAAATTGAAGCGAACTTTCCCATTGAAAGTAATGGAAAGTGGATTAATCCGTTCCAGACGGGTCGGCAGAGTACTCAACCTGAAGCGTACTTAACCCGAAGCATGGGTGTAATTGGTTCCTGAAGTCTGTTCATAAACTGAAGCGTTCATAAACTGAAGCAAACTTTCCCATTGAAAGTAATGGCAAGTGAATTAATCCGTTCTAGACGGGTCCGCGGCATTAGTAAACTGAAAATTCGTAAACTGAGGTGTTCGTAAACCGAGGTTCCACTGTATCACAAATGACAGAGCAAAAGACCAACACTGAATTTTATTTATCTAAAAATTCTTGGCATAACAAAATCATTCTGAACAGGTAATGAAATATCAGAATTGTAGGCAGACCTCTGTTTGAATTCAAGCATCTCTGCCTCCAACTGAGAGGCTTCTGCTCCACAAATCTGTCCTGTCTTCTTTCAAAGCCACCTGCTGGAGCCATCCCTGCCTTTGGTGGGAGCGAGTTCCTTACCTTAATTATGCGCCATGTATCTTCTTCACATTTATCTGTCCTGAATTTATCTGTCCTGAATCTTCCAACCTTCAGCTTCATTGGATGTCTACATTATTATTTATTAAAGGCCAAGTTTCCAGTCGTTATAGTTGTAAAAAAGAAGGGTGGATGAAATAGTAGAGGGGCTGGCAGGTAAAGGATCCAGGGTTTAGAGGCTCAAGCACAGTTGCCTTGGGGGGGGGGGCTAGTGCGACAGCGCAATGGCACTTAAAAATGAGAGTGTGCACCCAACTCACAGAACACCAATCCCACGAATTCCCACAGACCACCTCAGATTATCTTGTGGGGGACTTGTGTGAGGTAAACTTAATAATCTGGAGTCTCAGGCAGGATTTGTTCAAATAAACAATAATGGTTTTATTTTACAAGGAAGTTTATGGCACAGGTGGATAAAACTTAAGATACTTCAGTTTACAATGTTATCTCACTTCAAGGTTTCACACTTAATACAGTGGTGCCTCGACTTACAAAGGCGATCCGTTCCGTGACGCTCTTCGTAAGTCGAAACCTTCGGATGTCGAGGCACCCATATTGCGCATGCACAGACCACGTGTGCCGCTTCTGCGCAGGCGCAGAACGCATGCACGGCAAAAATACTTCTGGGTTTCCGGACTTCGTAAGTCGAAACCTTTGGAAGTCGAGGCATTCAGAAGTCGAGGCACCACTGTACTTTGGTTCTTAACAAGGTGGTACTTTCTGTCAGTTACACACCCCATAGACAACCCTACTCCTGTGGTACTCCAAGTAACAGACCCAAGGTTTCACTGGTCTGGGAGTCTTCTCTTACTCTCCCCTCCTGACTGGAATGAGACCTAAGTAGATGGTCTCTTTCCAGCTTCTACTTCTCCAGGCTCAGCTCCAGCCTCCCAGTCAATTCCTGGCCTAATTACTCTCACAGGACACCACACACTGTCTTTCACCCTCAGCTCAGAGCCTTTCTCTAGCTTGTGATATTTCCTCAGAGTGGATGTTTCTTCCTAGAACCAACTCTCTCTCCTCTCACTCCCTATCTCCCTACCTATCCTCCCAACCTCAATGCCAACCTGCTCCAAAACCTCCTCCCAACACTCCCTCCCGGTCTCTCCAAATCCTCTCCTTTTCAACTCCCCCTCCTGGAACCTCAGCCAATCAGAGGCTGCTGTAGATTAACCCTTTTCTGGCATGGGGAGAAGAAGAGGAGGAGGAGGAGGAGGAGGAGGAGGAGGAGGAGGAGGAGGAGGAGGAGGAGGAGTTTGGATTTGCTATCCCGCTTTATCACTACCCTAAGGAGTCTCAAAGTGGCTAACATTCTCCTTTTCCTTCCTCCCCCACAACAAACACCCTGTGAGGTGAATGGGGCTGAGAGACTTCAGAGAAGTGTGACTAGCCCAAGGTCACCCAGCAGCTGCATGTGGAGGAGCGGAGACACAAACCCAGTTCCCCAGATTACGAGTCTACCGCTCTTAACCACTACACCACACTGGCTCAGAAATACTTGGGGACCCAACCTGCCCCAGCAAAAACAAACTTTTCCGTCACAGCTAGCAATGCAGAAATACCGTATTTTTCCGTATATAAGACTAGGGTTTTTTTATTTTTACCAAAACAATTGCTTTAAAGTTGGGGTTCATCTTATACACGGGTAGTGCCGAGGGGGTGTTTTCTTAATTTGGAGTCCCCCAAAATAGGGGGCATCTTATACATGGGGGTGTCTTATACACGGAAAAATACGGTACTTCAAAATCCACAGCGGAGGTGGAGATGCCTTTATTAGGACCAACCAAAATGGCACAAAATAGCAAGCAAGCTTTTGAGTTCTCCAGAACTCTTAATCAGACAGGAAGTGAAGTGAAGTGGACAGCGAGGGGGGGGGGGTTGAGTAACGTGGGGAGAGAGAAAAAGCTGGCTTGGGGTGAGGCATGGAGTCTCCCCTCTGACACCACCCTTTTTGTGTAGCAATGCAGAGAAAATTATGTAGAAGAGGAAGATTGCTGAATAAGTCGTTGGGGGGGGGGGAAACATAAGGGAATGAAAAACTAGCACAGTTGCATCGTTTAAGGTTTCAGATCACGGCTTTTCCTGGAGCGGAATATGGGGTCTTGGTACTGAATTTTGATTTCCCTTGGCACAACATGCAGATAATCTACACGTATAAACTGTTAATGCCACTGCCTGTTTATCTTTCATTGAAGACAAATTTATAGCTTCTGGTAGCAACCCCTCCTTGCCCCCAATTTTTACCACTCCACCTCATGAATGAAACTTCCTGAACAGGGAGGGGGTTCAGTCTGACACACAACTCACCTTGCAATGTGGGAGCACCTCAACACAGAATGCCTCGCCTGTGGCCTGGGAGGGGCACTCAAGGGCAGGAAAAGCTTCCTCAGTGGCTTAGACAAACAGGCCCTCAACATGGGAGCCACAATGACACCGAGGCCTATTAGCCAGAGCAATTGCTGTCCTTTCAAGTCAAGGAATAAGCGAAACCTTCTAAGGCAACAGGAAGCCGAGGTCCGTGTCTGGGAACAGATCGATAAAGTGAAAGCGGCGGCAGGGCATTTGCTAGCTCTTAGCAGCTGCTGCTGCAGCAGCAGCACCACTGAGCCAGCTGTGATGGCTCCCTTGGCTCCCTCCTGAAAAGAAGTTGTACTCACCCCCAACATGCCTAGAAATTAAGGCAGGAACAGAATAGATTGTTGGTGCTGCAACATACACCCCCCCCCAACAGGGGCTACCCCACAACTATGTTCTGGATCCAAGACTGTGGGGAGAAATGTTTTCCATGCTGACTTCTGTCCAGGGGCCAAAGAAAGGGTCTTCTGAGTGCCCTTGTTCCTCAAAAAACCATTTAAGTTTCTTACAAAGTCCCGGCTGATGCCTTGCTCCAGAGGCAGTCTTTGGTAAGGTAATCTTTCATAATTTGGCACCCTGAGTGAGGCCAATGTTTGGCGAGCCCAAATGGATCTTCTCAATTTACACCCCCTTGTGCAGGGGAACCACCCGCACAACCCTAAATCTGGCACTGGTTGCTCCAAAGATATTATGGGAAATTAAAGTGGCAGCCCTCATTGTTGAGCCTGCTATCAGGGTTCATGAGAGGCAGCCACTTGCAGGATATACTTTGGAGTAGGCTCATTCTAGAGCCCTAAGATCCACCAACTGGAGCCAGGTGCAAAAGATTGGGTCAGGCAGGTGGGCACACATGAAGAATTGATCAAGAGGGGGTTTTATCCAATGCTAGTTCTAAGTCAACATGGCTAACTTTAGGCCCATTTATTTCAGTAGGTCTACTCTGAGCAGAAATTAATTGGATACAACTCAGTGTGTGTCTGAGAACATGCTCAGCCCAGGAACTTGTGATCAGGACCAGCAGCAAGCTCACAATTCCTTTCCCACAAAAATCCACTCCGGTTCCCCACCTTCTGCAAGTATTGTTTTTCAGCAACTGAATTTATGGAAGGGAGAGAAAGCTTCTGAGGTGTTGTTTTTGTGAGGCAACCAGGAGTTAAAATCCTTTCTTGCTGATCTGCTGCAAACGACACAGAACTCTCCCAGTAGATCGCAATCTACCTGACAGAGGAGCGGGAATTCCAAGACAGAGCTCTGTGCCAGGAGCATCAGTGCAAGGCTTGGGAGGAGGCATGAGAAAGCTTTTAAAAGAAACAGGCTCCAGAAAGCCTGCTCCAAGGGCCTTGCATGTGAGCGCTCCATTGTTGCTACCAATTTCTGGATGGTAATTTTCCAATTATGTAGGCAATTAACTCCTTAACAAGCTGGTGCTCTTTGAAAAAGAAGCAACCCAGTTAGTCGTCAAAGATGCAATTGTATACTCATTTTAATAAACTTCCTGCAACAAAGACTAATGCAGGCACCCCCGACCTGTGGCCCTCCAGATGTTTTGGCCTACAACTCCCGTGATCCCTAGCTAACAGAACCAGTGGTCAGGGATGATGGGAACTGTAGTCCAAAACATCAGGAGGGCCAAAGGTTGGGGATGCTTGGACTAATGTGACCATCCTCCTGAAGGATCCAAGAGCTGACTTGCATTATGAAAGCGTACAAATGTATAAATAGTGTCCACAACTATTCCCCTGACCTGTGCTTTTCTCACTTAAACCAGACAGCCTGGGAAAACTGAGGGTGGTTGGATCCACCCTGCCTCTCCTAAGTCCAGATAATATCCAACAGACACAATTCCACACGTCCAGGGGGAATGTGATCCTATTAGACTTCTCCCCTTTTTTGGTCTCAGTTCTCTAAAAGAGCTGGGGTGGGGGCACCTTGAATAAGTATTTATTTCTGATCAGTGAAGGAGAAGAAAATCTACCCAGGAGCTGTGTGTGTGCATCTGTAGCTCCATTACCACAAGGCCTCCCTTCCTCTTCTGGGGCGGGAGCCCGGCTTGACAGCGGCACTTCGTGATAATGAGCACAACAGTCTTTCCCAATTAAGAACAAACGCCAGCTGCCTCCAGAATCAAGGGCTGGATTTGTGCCTGTGCATGTGATGGGGGAAAAGAGAGACTCCAGAGGAACATGTCTTCTTCTGCAACAGAATAGGATCAAACAGTGGTGCAGCGAGATACAAAATCACCCAACGTGACCACAAAGTGAAGTGGCTGCTTCGAGGGAAGGTTGTGTGGTGAAATTAGGGATAAGGGAGGAATTCATTCTGTGTGCATTTTAAACTGGAACTTACCAAATTCGCTCTAGACAAACCAAAACACAACTTTCCTCCAAGCCCAGGAATGGTAAGGGAGCAAGCTGGGTTAACTGGTGACCTTTATCAGGAGAGAGACGGGGAGGAATTGCAACCCTGTTGGGTCTCCTTGATCTCTCAGTGGCTTCTGAAACCATTAACCATGGTGTCCTCAGGGAACAACTCCAGGGGTGGGAGGAAGCTGGAGGCACTGGACTGCAGTGGTTTCACTTCTATCTTCAGCGTATTTGGCAGGAAACAGCACGGGGGGACGACAACTGCTTGGAGCCACAGCCTTTAAACCGTGGGACCCCTCAAAGGTCCATCTTGTCCCCCGTGCTGTTTAATGTCTATATAAAGCCATTGGAACCCGTCAACTGGGGATTTGGAGCATGGTCTCATCAGCATGCAGAAGGCACCCGGCTCTCTCCCCATTCCGCTTAAATCAGGAGAAGCTGTTTGAGTGCTGAAACTACAAGCCTGGAGAAGGTGGGCAATCAACTAAAGCTAAATCGAGACAAGATGGCGGTCCTGTGAGTAAGTGGTGCTCAGTTTTAGGTATGGGGATGTTGGCCTGTTCTAGACAAGGTAGCATTCCCCCTAAGAGAGCAGGAACGTGGCTTGCGAGGTGCTCCTCAATGCAAAGCTTTCTGTGGCAGGAGGCACAGGTGGCATTAAGTTTAAGCTATTAACAGATTCAAAAGACAGAGGGGGATTCTCCCTGCCAGATTTGAAGATTTATTTTGAAGCAGCAGCCTTTTGTTGGTTGAAAGATTGGTTTATGTTGGAAAATACTGATGTATTAGATTTGGAAGGTTTTGACAATGTATTTGGTTGGCATTCATATCTATGGTATGATAAGATAAAGGTCCACAAAGGTTTTAAAAATCATATTATTAGAAAACCATTGTATAATGTTTGGAGCAAATAAAAGGATTTGTTAGAAAGGAAGACACCCAGGTGGATTTCACCTTTGGAGGCCAAGGCCCCCAAAAGGTTAAATATGGAAACCAAGTGGTTGAAATATACTGTAATGAGATTCTGCATTTAAGCTAAAATCGTATGAACAGATGAAAGACAATGTAGATGATTGGCTTCAATATTAACAGATCAATGAAGTCTATAAAATGGATTAAAAATAGGTTTTCAAGTGGAGAAATCCAAATTGGAAACGGAATTGTTAGAGCCAAAAACACAATATATTTCCAGGATGTATAATTCATTGCTTGAGTGGCACACGAAAGATGAACAGGTGAAATATGTAATGATTGAATGGGCTAAGGATGTGGGGCACAACATTATGTTGGAGGACTGGGAGAGGTTGTGGAAAAAAGATATTAAATTTACAGAATGTAATACATTGAGAGAAAATATGATGAAAATGATGTGTAGATGGTATTTAACTCCAGTTAAGTTAGCAAAAATATATCATACACATGATAACAAATGCTGGAAATGTAAAGATGTAGAAGGAACCTTTTACCATATGTGGTGAATGTGCCCTAAAGTAAAAGACTTCTGGGAAAAGATTTATAATGAATTGAAAAAGGTGTTGAAAAACACATTTATTAAAAAACCAGAAGCCTTACTTGGTACAGTAGGGAAAGAAATGTTACTTTCTTTCTGTATGCCACAACAGCAGCAGGAATCTTGATAGCCAAGAACTGGAAGACACAAGAATGACCAACTGTGGAAGAATGGCAAATGAAGATGTTGCACTTTATGGAACTGGCTGAGCTGACCGGGAAACTGTGTGACCAGGGAATAAATTTAAAATATACTTTAAAAAATATTGCAATATTTGATATTATGGATTATATTTGGAAGTTGTTATTGGCTGTAGGTGTAGAAGTAGTGGTTAGTAAGTAAGAAAAATTTATATAAATGAATTAAATAGTTAAAGTAAGAAATGATGTAAAGACAAGATATACAATGTGGTAAAAACCATGATTCAGAAATTGCTAAAGATGTTTTACAGTGAAGCTCAGAAAGGGGGGGTCTGAGGAAGTCACTCTACAATGTTAAGAAAAGAGGTGGATAATTAAGAATTTTTAGTATTGTTTTTGTTGTATTGTTAATTTGTTAATTTTATTCTGTTGTATTATGTTTTTATTTGTTTATGTTGTGTTATTATAAAACGAATAAAAACATTGGGGGGGGGGGAGACACAGGTGATGTCACTTGCAAGGAGAGCTTGCAGCCACTTACACCCATTCCTAGCCCAAGAGCATTTCATCTCTGTGGTCCAGGCTCTAGCCACCTCCCGAATAGTTTCCTGCAAAGCACTCTACGTGGGCAGCTCTTTGGAAGCTGTGGCAAGAGCCACCGTGTGGCAAGAGATGATACTGGTGTCACCCCCATCCTCAAGGCAATGTGCTGACTGCCTGTCAGCTATCAGACCCAATTCATAGTGTTTGTACTAGTGGCCAAAACCCTAAGTGAATGGGGACTATTGTACCAGGATTAAGGGGCTATATGAGGAGGGAGGAGCTTGGTTTTTTAAATAGTAGTTGGATGTGCTATTAATCATATGTTTGGTATACAAGTGTAACCTTCATTTATAAAACAATACAATAATTTTTCTTGAATGAAGTAGGCCAATCCTGCTGTGTTTGAGCGTCTCCTGCTTCTTCTGCTAAGGTTGGGCCTTGATGCTCTGCTCCAAAGTATATAGAATATAGAAATCTGCTGAGCATTGCTGGCAACAGCTCTTCAGAGTTTCAGATGCCAGGGATTGAACCTGAGACCTTCCACACGCAAAGCATGTGCTCCACTGCTGAGACATACCTCTGACCTGACAACACCTCTGACACAGGGCACTTTGAGACTGCTGCTGTTTTGCAAGAGGGATTCAGTTGCATCTGGACAAATTCAGGTTGCATCATCAAAGTGATCTGGCACACTTGGACAACAAATCCACTTAGAATAGAATCATAGAATCATAGAGTTGGAAGAGACCACAAGGGCCATCCAGTCCAACCCCCTGCCAAGCAGGAACACCATCAAAGCATTCTTGACATATGCCTGTCAAGCCTCTGCTTAAAGACCTCCAAAGAAGGAGACTCCACCACACTCCTTGGTAGCAAATTCCACTGCCGAACAGCTCTTACTGTCAGGAAGTTCTTCCTAATGTTTAGGTGGAATCTTCTTTCTTGTAGTTTGAAAGAAGTTCCCCTTCAACTTTTTCTGCAATAAGGAAAGTGACAGGATAATGCACCAGAAAGTATGAGATAACAATGGTCTGATGCAACACTTTCTCATAAAAAGCCAACACCACAGCCCACCCCCATAAACTTTGTACAAACAAATCCAAATGAATGCACCACTAAACAGGCCACCATCTTGAAGCTGCCATAGACACACGTGTGTTCTGAATGGGAATTTCTCCTTAGTGAAGATGCTTGATCAGAGCTAGTCCAGAACATGCACCTCTGTGGCCCAAAGCAGCCCAAAGTCCTAGCATTAAGGTCAAGGAGAATCACATAACCTCTGAGCTGTCAGGAGCCCAGGCTGCTGTCTTGATAACACAGCACACAAGTCGTAATTAGCTTGAAGATTTATTGCAGAGAATTAGACTCTGATGCTTTAGCCGAACATCCGTGTCTTACGATTCAGTTGACCCTTCTGAAGACTGCCTCCTGCTTCTGCAGAATATCCTGAACCTATGACCCTTATGTTTCTATGACCCTTGGGCTCATGGGGTTAACTGCCTCCTCTTCTGGTAAGGAAATTCTCCCCCTCCTGCCTTCCAAGCCTGCCTGTGCTTCTGGATACAGTTGGTTTCTCTCCAGCCCACCCTCTGCTAATGGCTTGTCTGCATTCAGTTCCTTGTCAAGGGGGGTGGGGTTGACAGCCGACTGCTTCTAGCTCAGTGTTTCTCAACCAGTGTGCCTCCAGATGTTTTGGGACTACAACTCCCATCATCCCTAGCTAGCAAGACCAGTGGTCAGGAATGATGGGAGTTGTAGTCCCAAAACATCTGGAGGCACACTGGTTGAGAAACACTGTTCTAGCTGTCTGAGAGAAATGCAAGCCTCTCCATTGCTGACTGCATTCTAACTCATGCTGTACTTCTCTACTTTGGGCAGACATGTTCATGACATGAGCTCAGAAGCAGGTTAATTACACACCAGAGGTGTGAAATGCTAACACCATCTCCCTAGCAGAGCCAAGGGAGTAATGACTCTAGGAAGCCTGCAAGGGAAAGAGAAGTGAGCCGTGCCCTCGTATACTGTGCCACTCAGTAAAAAACATGCAACCGCATCTCCACACAGCAGACACAAAGACCTGGTTTCACAGTCATTCCCCCTCTCCTGGATATGCAGTTGTGTGAGAGGACAAGGGATCTCCAAGAAAGAGTTCTCAGCAACTTCACCAAACTACAAGATTCAGAAATGACAAAAGGAAGGACTTCTTCATGCAGTGCAGAGTTAAACCATGGAACTCCCTCCCACAAGAGGCAGTGATGCCCACCAACTTGGATGGTTTTAGAAGACGATTGGACAGATTCATGTCTAGTGGCCATGGGGGATATATTCCAGCCACTATCAGAGCACTGGGGAACTACAGGTGGAGAGAGAGAGCTACTGAACTCAGGTCCTACTTGTGGGCATACCATGGGCATCTCTCTGGCTGGCCATTCAGAGAACAGGGTGCTGGACTAGGTGAGCCAGTGGCCTGATCCTGTAGAGCTCCTACTGCAGAATGGGCTTCCAGAAGAGGCAGTGGTGGACACCAACCTGGGTGGCCTTAATTGACACCTTCGTGGGGCATAAGGCTACTCATGGCAACTAGCCTGGGTGGCTATGTTTCTACCTCCACTGCTGGAGGCAGCATGTGTAGGAGTACCAGTTGCCAGCAAACACCAGTGGGAAGACTGCTGGGCTGCTCAGGCCCTGCTTGCAGGAGAACCGGAGAACAGCCTTGGCCAAAGGTGTCCTGGGCTTTGAAGAAACTCCATCTCAGGACGCAAGGGAGAAACGTGCTAAGAGGAAGGCAACGCTTGGCAAATCCACACCGTGATCAACTCCCGCCTGGAAACCAATATCCCCACTGTGGTGGAAGGACGTGTGGATCCAGAATTGGCCTCCAGTCACTTACGGACCCATTGTTAAAACCGTGTTTATGAAAGACAATCTTACTCGGCTACGAGTGATCGCCAAAGAAGAAAAAGAAGCTTGCAGGCACCCCATAGACATCAAGTTGTCCATTGTCCTGAACCAGGGACACTCTTCATATGGTCTTTGGCTCTGCAGGTGGCCTCAAATGCTGGTCTGGGTGATGCAGCAGATTTCTGGCTAGGTTTTGATGTTGTTCCAGGGAGCTGGAGAGCCCAGAGATAGGGGAGGCGACGTTATTGGCTTGTTTTTGTTTTCATATTGTATTTTGTGTTTTTTATCTTGCTTTTTTATGTTGTGAACAGATTTGAGATCTATGGATGAAGGGTACTATACAAACTCAATAAATAAATAGCATAAAATAAATCATAGCAATCATAGGAACAGAGAAGGCACCTTAGGACTTGCCCAAACTTCCGTGGGTCCCATGCCAAGAAAGGACAGCTTTCTGTTTGCCCTGCGCTTTCCAGGCAGAGGTGTGACTGGTTTCCCCCTTGCCCTGCTCTTTTCCCATGGAAAACCCACTCTTTAGGGCTAAATCAGAGCAAGCAGCAATTCGTGGAAATCCTCAATTTGCAGTTTGTGTCAACTGAGCGCTGAAGAAGGAAAGCAGCAGGCGAGAGGAAGGATGCGTCAGTCCTTAGTTATACCTAGTACTGCCGCCTAAACATTTCCACAGAGTTCTGAAGGTAGGAATGGACAGTGAGGGGCTGTGGGGCAAAAGAACATAGCAATTTTTACTGAAGGAAAAAAACACACACCCCTCCTGCTGCATCATCTGATAAGGAACAGTAAGCACACCTGAAGCTGTCTGAAAATAACTAGGAATTTTGCTTTTGTGAAAGCAGGGGTCGTACTCAGCCCGATTGCTACTTCCACCGAGTCAGATCATGCCCCCACCTCTCCTGCTCCCTGTTTCCCAGGACCAGGCAAGGACTGAAGAGGGAGGAGCAGAAACAGGTTGCACGCTGGCGACGCACCCTTCACCTGCTTGCACACAGCTCAGCTGGGGGAGATACATAAGCTGAGGTCGGAGGTGGGGTTTCTCTGCTGCGGCAGCTGCTTCACTGGGTGCACACCTGGGAGGAGCTGAGAGATGGGATGGACATGCCTTTCCCTAACATGCTGAGTGCACTTTTGACAATAAAGAGCTGATTCCTCACTTTGGGCATTCCGTGCCCAACTGCGCTGTGACACCAAGATTCCTATTTGTAAGTTCCAGCAACTATTTCCCTGGAAGAGCCTCAAGGGCCTGGGCATGCCGGGCAGAGATGCCAGAGAACTGGTTTCTATGCAAGCCCACTCCACCAGCAGGCTGAAGCAGGCCAGAGAAGTGGCTCTGGGCTTTGTTCGCCGTGATGTAGTGCATTTGGATGAGCCAGGTGAGTCACCGTCTGCCTGTGGAGGTATTTCCCCCACCTCGCCTGCAAGCCGGCCAGTGGGGAATGCAAAATGGACTTCCCAAGGGCACTGGATCCTGTCCTCTCCCTTAATGAACAGCTCTGGCTTGTCTGTTTCAGTTCTGGGAGATAGGAAGAGCCCTCTCCAGAATATTTTATGCAGCAGGTAGAATAGCCCAAATCCTTCCACTGCAAAAGTCACCTTGTAGCTTTGACTTTCTCTTGCACACACGCCTTAGAAGCAAATGCAGGCAGGAAGAAGACAAATTGCCAGGTGTCTTCTTAGCAGCCCTGCTGGAACAGAGCAAAGGCCTGTCTAGTCCGGCATCCTGTTTCTTGAGCCTCCACACAGCTCACTTCCTGCCAACCTAGCAGTTTGAAAGCATGTCAAATTGCAAGTAGATAAATAGGTACCTGTCAGAGGGTCATTGTGGCTACTCTAGAGTAACTCCGCTTGAGTCCAGTTTGTCTTTAAATACTTCTATTGTGCAAAGTATTTACAGTGCAGAGACAGCTTAAAATATGACCTCTCATTCCGAATCAGAATCCGGCAATGGTGTACGCCTTTTCCTACGCCAGCAAAGTAGTCGGGGCACCCCAAAACACCTCCCCCTTGACCTGCGTCACGGTGCTCTCCTTAACTCTTGCTCCGGAAGGAGCGATGCCCTCTCAGCCTCCTCCCTGTCAAGGCGGTGGAAGGGCTCTCCAGCATCCTTGAGCCCTTGCCTACAGGGCCGTCTTAAGTATATTTGGCGCCCTGGCACCACCCAGCCTGGCCGTAGGGCCAGCCCTGCTTCCCCACATCTCTCCTCCCCTGAGCTTTCCCATCATTCCG
This sequence comes from Zootoca vivipara, assembly GCF_965207765.1. NCBI lineage: Eukaryota > Metazoa > Chordata > Lepidosauria > Squamata > Lacertidae > Zootoca > Zootoca vivipara. Next base: position 1,376,293 of record NC_142589.1, on the reverse strand, counting down.
CACGCTGGCTTCTCTCTCCCTCCGAGTCTTTCCCCTCCCCCCTGGCTGCTTCAGACCCACTGCTGCTCCCTGTGCTTGGCGAGGTGGACGTTAGGATGATGGGGGCTGGCTCCCTGTAGGGAGTCACCCTTACAGTACCGCTACAGCGGGAAGGTAAACGGTGTTTCTGTATGCTGCTCTGGTTCGCCAGAAGCAGCTTTGTCATGCTGGCCACATGACCTGGAAGCTGTACACCGGCTCCCTCGGCCTATAGAGCAAGATGAGCGCCACAACCCCAGAGTCGTCCACGGCTGGACCTAATGGTCAGGGGTCCCTTTACCTGTACCTTTTACCACACAGCTCACAGGTGAGGCAGGAAGAAGGAAGGCCCTCTCACATCCAGGGGCATATTGCAATAGTAAGGAGCTTTTTTCAGACAAAAGGCCACCTTTCCCTCTGAATAAGCTTCTGGGTCCACATGCCAGGGTGGGCAGGGCCAGCTGTAAAAGTGGAGGGATGTGGTGAGGGATACATTTGGGTGCTGCACGACTCCCTTGTTTCTATACTTGATACATCAGGGGTCAGCAAACTTTTTCAGCAGGGCGGCGGTCCACTGTCCCTCAGACCTTGTGGGGGGCCAGACTATATTTTGGAAAAAAATATGAACAAATTCCTATGCCCCACAAATAACCCAGAGATGCATTTTAAATAAAAGGACACATTCTACTCATGTAAAAATATGCTGATTCCCAGACCTTCCGCAGGCCGGATTTAGAAGGCGATTGGGCGGCATCCGGCCCCCGGGCCTTAGTTTGTGGACCCCTGCAATACATCATTTGCCCAGGCCATGATCCAGGTCAAGAAGAGCTAATGGGTGGGCAAGGTCACTCTGGAACCTAGGAATCTTGTGACACCCTTTGACCAGCAGCTCTGACTGTTCATCACACTAGGCAGCTCCACACAGATCCAAAAGGTTCCCTCTTTCAGGCTAGGAATCCTGGACATTTTCCTTCAGCTCAAGAAATGAAGACGCAGAATTCTGTACTCCACTTCCACCATGCAGTTGTGCAACCTGTTGTGCAGAAGGAGGCTATGCCACCTCACCGTCTCCTGGTTGGGTGCTGGAAGCCCTGAAGAATTCAGGGGCCGCCTGAACCCTTATAGCCCAGTCACTGAGCTCATCTGCAGGAGCGTCACTGGTCGTCTCCCGAGTGGGTGGGGATCATTTGACAAGAGCAGGAAGCCAGGCCTTTAGGGTCCTGGGCCCAGGATTGCGGGATTATCTGCCCATAGAGATTCAGCAGATGCCTTCTGTTTCCACTTTTAACCTCCTGGTGAAAACATTTCTATTCCGTCAGGCAATTAAGAAAACACCTTTCCACAATGGCCAGCTGGCTTCTGATTTCGACATTTTATATGGTTTTTACCGCCTGGTTTTATGTACAATTATAAACAGCTGTCATTTTTTTAAAAAGTTTATGCATAGTGGTATGTAAATATGTTAACAAATGATTATTTAAGGCAGAAAGCATTCCATGGCAAGAAAGCTCTCTCTTCCCTCCACACCATCCCTAAAGTTCAAGCCATCTGGATGTGCACTAATTATATTATATATTTTATTTATTTATATTTAATAAATTTGTATTTAATAGATCTCAAGGCGGTTCACAACATGAAAATACAAAATACAAGCTGTGGTTATTCAGCAGTGAGTGAAACACATTCTACACATGCCCAGGGGTGCTCTTTTTATTATTCACACATTCTGGAGCTTAGACTGCAAGCAAAATTCTGCATGACAGAAGAATGAGGGAAATTCAAGAGCTCTAAAAAATGAGGGAGCTGATCTTCTGCCTCTTACCTGGCACAGCAGCTGGTGCAAGTTGGAGGGCCATGAGGCCACCTGAACAGCATCTGATTAGATACCAAGGGCAGAATGCAAGCCCATGGCTGGACCAATCAAGACCAAGCCAAAAGCTGGTGGACCAAGGATAGGGGGTGTCAGGCCTACCTGGTTGCAGGTGTTAATATCCACACCATTCCTCAAGTGGTCCAGAGCCTTGTCCAGGTTTCCAGATCGTGCCGCCCGTAAGAAGCTGGTCGCAGCATCAGCCTTGGAAAGAGAAGAGGCTTTGTTAGTGGGTGTGTTGTGCTGAGGTGCAGCTCTCGCTGATGTGGTTAAGCTGTGTCTGGGATTCCGATTGCAGGTGGGGGCTCACCTGATTGCTCCTCCACACAAAAATGAACAAATCCTTGCACACAGAAAGTTAGCGTGTCAGGGAGAAGGATTTGGTGCCAGCCAGCACCATGGGAAGGCGAGGCCAAACCCTTCTAAGTCTAGCCAGCATTTTGACTGAGGGCAGAACACTCTTAAAAGAAGCACAGACCTGCCACCCAAAATGGCAAACGCCCCTCCCCCTCCGTAATACGTGGCACCACTCACTGTATGTCTTGATATCACTAAGCATCAAGTTGCTCTGCCCCACATCACTAAAACACACATTTTTACAAAGTAATTTCTCCAAATATAATGCACTTTTCTATGCTATTTACACTTACCCTACAATATTTATTTTTATTTCTTTATTAAATTTGTATACCGACCTATTCCTGTAGATCTCAAAGATAGCATCTTTGCATGCATTCCTTGTCTGGAGAACTGCACTGAGGACATTCAGAAAAGTACAAATGCTAAAGAACAGCTGTGCTTCAGTTTGCATATTGTTTCACAGAGTGTGTATTTGGTAGGTTTACTACTATTAAAGGTGAACTGATTCTAGTTTCTCCATTTTCAGCAGAAGCGCTGCATATCTTATGACATGAAGCTCCACAAGAGGTGTCCTTCCTCGGCTCCCCTGGGGAGGTCAGGGGCTTCCCTTCAAAACAAGCAGGGGGACCTTTTAGTCCTCCAGACATTGTTGAACTACAGCTCCCCTCATCCGTGGCCACTGGCCAGGCTCGCCAGGGATGCTTGGAGTTGTAGTTTAGCAACATCTGTAGGGCTCCCCACCTCCTCCTTCAGAGTATCCAATTAGAATTAAAACAAAACAGGTTGTGTTCTTTTGTTTTTTAGTTTTTGGCAAAATTTTCAAGTTGTAACATTTTATTTATTAAAAAAACCCCAACAGATGCCTTAAACAAAAACATTCAATGCTGATGAAACTGAAGGCAATATTGCAACTGATCCCTGTGCTTTTACATCTCAGAGGGATTTCTCCCCTTCCAAAGCTCCTAAATCCAACAACATCCATAATGCCAGCCTAAGTATTCCTAACTCAGAAACACATAGGGAGATAGATGCTGCCTTGTGCCAGGTCCACCAAAGGACCGTCTGACTCTGAATGGCCACAAGGACCAGTTAAGCAGAGGAGGAGCTGAATGTCCTGTTTTGGGGTGAGCATGGGGAGCCCTCATCTTAGGGGGACACAACAGATGGTTTTTGTTGCAAGAGTTGACCGTGGGCTGATTTTGCACTCACAATGCAGTCAATAAATGACATGCTGTAGCAGACCTTCCAATTGCCCTGTTTTAAGTGGGACTGCCCCACTTTCTTTGGGGGTGCCTTGGACATCCCAGGGCACCCCGATTTCAGCCCTATGTGGAAATGCTGGGAATCCAATGAGGAACCTTCTGTGTGCAATGCAAGCTCTCCACCTCTAAACTACAGCCTTTCCACAAATGCATTTGCTCTTTTTTTTGGCTGTTTTTTGCATTTATATCCCACAATATGTCCCTATATTCTGCCCAGAGCAGCTCACAAGATAGGGTAAATAGAAAAGTTAGCATGTAAGTTCGTGAACATGACCAGATCTTTTTCCAAAAAAACAAAAATAATACTGGTACATTCTTATAAAAAAGATATAATATCCAAATCTCATGTTTTTTAAATTAAGTTTTAGTGATGTATCTGTTCTGTAATTCTCACCTCTTCCACAAATATCACATTCAGCCTGCCTACAGCTTTCCCCAGGCGCTCATAGGTAGAGGCATCATATCTGACTACAGCAAACCCTCCAAAGTTCTGCCAAGAAAGGTTGGGACATGGGCCTCTCGCCTCCTTCCCCAAGCCCAGTAAGAGCTTGCCCAGGTTTGGGAAGGAGGTAGGGTCCTGCCAGAGCCTCGTGCCTCCTTTCCCATTGGGTGTTTAAAAAACAACAACAACTTAATAGATTTTCAGCTGAAACCATAGATCTGCCTGATTAGATCTGGCTGAGTCAGACTATTGATCCATCTAGCTCAGGCATCCCCAAACCTCGGCACTCCAGATGTTTTGGACTACAATTCCCATCATCCCTGACCACTGGTCCTGTTAGTTAGGGATCATGGGATTTGTAGGCCAGAACACCTGGAGGGCCGCAGTTTGGGGATGCCTGATCTAGCTCATCACTGCCTACACTGACAGGCAGCAGCTCTCCAGGATTGCAGGCAGGGAATTTGTTTGTTTGTTGGAGCCCTTGGCAAACATGAAAGCTGTACAATATGCTTATGAGCAAACCCTTTTGTTTTCTTTAAGTGGATGGAAAAGATGGCCTGAGAGAGGCCTCATGCTTGATCTTTGTTTTACAGTATGCTCTAGCCCCCCCCCCCCCTGGCACTTCAGACACCTGCAAAGTCAGTTTGTCCAGAGACAGCAGCAGGACAAAAGGAAATAGCACCTGCGCAGCATGGGCAGCAAAGTCTCTCTGAGTCTGAGGTCGCCTCCAGACTGTCAGTACTTTGCTGGAGGTATTCAACCACACGCTGGGAAATTGAGGTTTGTGCAATTCAAAGGGGAATAAAGTGCTCTGTCACAACAAATCCACTTTTTAAAACAAACAAACAAACAAACGGACTCTTTGCTGTTAGAAAACTGACAAGGAAATGCACTGATAAGTGTGGAGTTAATGAATGGTTAAGAGGAAGATGTACAACCCCAGCACAGGCAAAAAGGGACGGAGGCTTGCTGTCCTATGTCTGCCCCACAACAAATCAGAAAAAATGCTCAGGACACAGACAAAACTGGACACAGGCATTATGCAAGCGAGTCATGCCCCATAATCAGAGGTCATCTGGAGGAGCTCCAGAGCCACTTTCAGTTCCCTTCAAAGGGAAACAGTGTCCCTCTCTGGACCTGGGAGGAGCAGACCTCACAGACCAGAGCAGCAACCGGCATTTAGCACTGAAAACGGACGTGGGTCCTTTCTCTGCTGCTTAGCTTGACCCTACCCACATTTGAACTCTTGCATAAGCCTTTGGGAATGGAAACCCCCCTCCCCCCCCCTTACGCTTCTCAAAAGGAAAGTAGAGCAGGCAGGTGTCCGAGCAGATGAGATAACCAAGATGCTCTCGCTATAATTAACTGCACACTTCCTATGTGGGACCCTGGCCCAGAGAAGGAGGCCTCTTGAGTCCAGGAGAGGGGAGCAGCAAAAGAGAGCTGGCACCACAGGGAGGGGAGAGATTTGTGAATGGAGCCAGGCCTTGTGCAGCCTCAAAGCAGTCCGTGCAGAGGCCCTCGAAAGCCACAGCTCAGTAGGAAGAGCACACGACTGTTGCAGGAACATCATCCCGGCTTTCAATCCCTGACATCTCCAGGTGGGCTGGGAAAGGATCCCCCAACTGAGATCCTGATGACCTCTCCCCCCCCCCCCCCCGCAATTACTCAGTTATAGAGATGGATGGACCAATGGTCTGGGCTCTCTTTAAGGCAGCTTCCTCCATGCCAAAAAGCTAAGGGCTGCTGACTATGCATGCAGAAAGACCACCTTCCATTCTGCCAGTCAGTGCAGATAAATACTGAGCTAGATGAAAGAACAGCCTGACTCTGCATGAGACAGAGCCTTGTGGCCCCATGGTATTTCATGCCAGTACTGGTCCCCCTGGTCTTGAATGGCGGACAACAGCACCAGCCCTGCCATTGGTCAGGGTGAGGCAGCCACCTCAGGCAGCGAGGGCAACCAAGTGATGGAGGACTGGGGGCAAGATGTTGGAGGGCAGAGCTGTTTGTGCCACCCAGCCTGCCCTGCACTAGCCTACATTACAATGAAGGACGCTGTCCTGTCATGGCATCTTTTCAGTCGTCAGAAGATAAGATGAGCCCTCTGGATCAGGCCAATGGCCCACATCACCCAGCATTCTCTTCTCCCAATGGCCAACCAAATGCCTATGAGAAGCCTGAGAGCAAGCCATGGAAAGCTTGATCCTCCAAGAATTTGTCTGTTCTTCTTTTAGTGCCATCCAAGTTGGTGACCATCTCTATTTCCCATGGGAGTGAAGCCCACAGTTCTGCTTGCCCATCCACTTTTTCCACACCACACATCACCTCTGCCATGTCTCCTGTTAGGGCTCATCCAGGCTTCTGCTTGTCCTATGCTTTCCAGGCATGAGTCCAACCATTTCTGCCTTTGCTGCACCACTCCCCCCCCCCCCAAAAAAACCCTGCTCTTTACCACTCTTTAGTCGTGGGATGGCACCATCGCCTGCTTCACCTCAGGTAATGAAACATCTTAGGCCATTGCTGGCAGAGACTGTACCCTAAAGCAGTGCTCCCCAACCTTTTTATCGCTGCGGACCAGTCAACATTTGATAATTTTACCGCAGCCCACTAAGGGGAGGACGTTGACTGTTTATATTTATTTAGATTGTTTTGATTTAATAATTTTAATTTAATTGTATTTAAATGTACCTTGGGCGGTCCGGTATCAATTGATCCATGGACCGGTAGCGGTCCGTGGGCCGGGGGTTGAGGACCACTGCCCTAAAGGGTTTCTGCTAGCGGCAACATAGTAACCAAGAGGGTTGCGCAGAAGAACTGTCTCCTTGCCACTGTTTGAAGGGGTGGAAATAACTCCACCTATTTTTGCACAGTGAAATATGCAAAGGTGGGGTAGACTTTTCCTGGAATGTAGCCAGGGGCAACAAACCAGAGGTGGCAAAGTGAGGGCACAAGATCCATTCCAAAGCCACAATCAAAGCTCTCTCAGCTTTGGGTACTGGCCCTGACTTAGTGGTGGAAAGCCCACTTTGCAAACAGAAGCTTCCACATTCAACTCTTGATATCTCCAGGTAAAAGGATCAGGAAGCAGGTGGTGATAGCAAGCTGCTGCACACTGAGCCAGATGCCTGGTTTGGTTAGCTCACTATGGCCTACATGAGGTTTGGCTATCCTGCAGCCCTCCAGATGTTGCGAGGCTACAGCTCCAAACTCCCTGGCCAGTGGCTGAATGGGGCTGGTGGGAGTTTGGCCACAGGGTAGCTCCTCATAATCCACGCTGGCTGAATGGGGCTGGTGGGAGTTTGGCCACAGGGTAGCTCCTCATAATCCACGCTGGCTGAATGGGGCTGGTGGGAGTTTGGCCACAGGGTAGCTCCTCATAATCCACGCTGGCTGAATGGGGCTGGTGGGAGTTTGGCCACAGGGTAGCTCCTCATAATCCACGCTGGCTGAATGGGGCTGGTGGGAGTTTGGCCACAGGGTAGCTCCTCATAATCCACGCTGGCTGAATGGGGCTGGTGGGAGTTTGGCCACAGGGTAGCTCCTCATAATCCACGCTGGCTGAATGGGGCTGGTGGGAGTTTGGCCACAGGGTAGCTCCTCATAATCCACGCTGGCTGAATGGGGCTGGTGGGAGTTTGGCCACAGGGTAGCTCCTCATAATCCACGCTGGCTGAATGGGGCTGGTGGGAGTTTGGCCACAGGGTAGCTCCTCATAATCCACGCTGGCTGAATGGGGCTGGTGGGAGTTTGGCCACAGGGTAGCTCCTCATAATCCACGCTGGCTGAATGGGGCTGGTGGGAGTTTGGCCACAGGGTAGCTCCTCATAATCCACGCTGGCTGAATGGGGCTGGTGGGAGTTTGGCCACAGGGTAGCTCCTCATAATCCACGCTGGCTGAATGGGGCTGGTGGGAGTTTGGCCACAGGGTAGCTCCTCATAATCCACGCTGGCTGAATGGGGCTGGTGGGAGTTTGGCCACAGGGTAGCTCCTCATAATCCACGCTGGCTGAATGGGGCTGGTGGGAGTTTGGCCACAGGGTAGCTCCTCATAATCCACGCTGGCTGAATGGGGCTGGTGGGAGTTTGGCCACAGGGTAGCTCCTCATAATCCACGCTGGCTGAATGGGGCTGGTGGGAGTTTGGCCACAGGGTAGCTCCTCATAATCCACGCTGGCTGAATGGGGCTGGTGGGAGTTTGGCCACAGGGTAGCTCCTCATAATCCACGCTGGCTGAATGGGGCTGGTGGGAGTTTGGCCACAGGGTAGCTCCTCATAATCCACGCTGGCTGAATGGGGCTGGTGGGAGTTTGGCCACAGGGTAGCTCCTCATAATCCACGCTGGCTGAATGGGGCTGGTGGGAGTTTGGCCACAGGGTAGCTCCTCATAATCCACGCTGGCTGAATGGGGCTGGTGGGAGTTTGGCCACAGGGTAGCTCCTCATAATCCACGCTGGCTGAATGGGGCTGGTGGGAGTTTGGCCACAGGGTAGCTCCTCATAATCCACGCTGGCTGAATGGGGCTGGTGGGAGTTTGGCCACAGGGTAGCTCCTCATAATCCACGCTGGCTGAATGGGGCTGGTGGGAGTTTGGCCACAGGGTAGCTCCTCATAATCCACGCTGGCTGAATGGGGCTGGTGGGAGTTTGGCCACAGGGTAGCTCCTCATAATCCACGCTGGCTGAATGGGGCTGGTGGGAGTTTGGCCACAGGGTAGCTCCTCATAATCCACGCTGGCTGAATGGGGCTGGTGGGAGTTTGGCCACAGGGTAGCTCCTCATAATCCACGCTGGCTGAATGGGGCTGGTGGGAGTTTGGCCACAGGGTAGCTCCTCATAATCCACGCTGGCTGAATGGGGCTGGTGGGAGTTTGGCCACAGGGTAGCTCCTCATAATCCACGCTGGCTGAATGGGGCTGGTGGGAGTTTGGCCACAGGGTAGCTCCTCATAATCCACGCTGGCTGAATGGGGCTGGTGGGAGTTTGGCCACAGGGTAGCTCCTCATAATCCACGCTGGCTGAATGGGGCTGGTGGGAGTTTGGCCACAGGGTAGCTCCTCATAATCCACGCTGGCTGAATGGGGCTGGTGGGAGTTTGGCCACAGGGTAGCTCCTCATAATCCACGCTGGCTGAATGGGGCTGGTGGGAGTTTGGCCACAGGGTAGCTCCTCATAATCCACGCTGGCTGAATGGGGCTGGTGGGAGTTTGGCCACAGGGTAGCTCCTCATAATCCACGCTGGCTGAATGGGGCTGGTGGGAGTTTGGCCACAGGGTAGCTCCTCATAATCCACGCTGGCTGAATGGGGCTGGTGGGAGTTTGGCCACAGGGTAGCTCCTCATAATCCACGCTGGCTGAATGGGGCTGGTGGGAGTTTGGCCACAGGGTAGCTCCTCATAATCCACGCTGGCTGAATGGGGCTGGTGGGAGTTTGGCCACAGGGTAGCTCCTCATAATCCACGCTGGCTGAATGGGGCTGGTGGGAGTTTGGCCACAGGGTAGCTCCTCATAATCCACGCTGGCTGAATGGGGCTGGTGGGAGTTTGGCCACAGGGTAGCTCCTCATAATCCACGCTGGGTTTCAGAGAAGAATCTTCCCCAGCCTGGCCTGGAGATGCCAGAGGTTGTATCAGGGACCTTCTGCAGGCCAAGCAGATGCTCTGCTACTGAGCCTCATTTCTTCTCCTAAGAAAGGAAGGAACTCTGCCTGAATCCTTGGAGAGATGCAGCCATTCAGAATAGACAACACTAGACCAAATCCATGGCAGCCAGTCTGTTGCAGTTCCTGGACTCCCATCATCCTTGACCATGGGCTTCTGCCTGAGGCTGATGGGAGCTGGAGTTCAACAACATCTGGGGAGCATCATGTCTTGCTATCCCTGCAGCAGAGGGACCAGCTTCCCATATTCCTAAAAAGTGACAACCTCTAAGGCCAGCTGAAGGCATTTGGGTGCATGAGCCTCACCGCTGCCAATTAGCATTTGGCACAAACCAATCCAGTCTCTTTGGGTCATTCATAAAATGGCCCTTTGATGTTCCAGAACGACGTGTCCAGATCCCTTCCCTCCTCTGTTTTATTCCGCTGGTACCCAGTCAACCACTATTACTATTTTGAGTATTTTGAAGAAATGGTGCTAGCCTGCAGACCAGGGGTAGGGAACCTTTTGCAGCCAAAGGGCCACATTCTCTTCCAGGCAATCTTCTGAAGGCCACATGCCAGTGTTGGGCAAGCCAGAGGCAAACATGGATTCAGCAACAAATTAAAACATTACTTTAGTACAGTAGGATAGCTTATACACCCCCACCCTCTTTGAGGCAAGCCAGAGTTGACAACAAGCAATCCAGGAGGGTGAGAAGCAAGACTTGAGGATGGTGTGGCCTGGGAAGAGAGGCCATGGCCGGCCGGGAGGGGATCTGGTCTGAAGGGGCACAGGACTTCCTTGATATCTGAGGTTCTCCATCCTGATGCACACCCTTCCAGCACAGAAATACAGGCAGCTGCCATATACAAAGTCAGATCGTCAGTCAATCTAGCTCTGTATTGGCTACACTGACTGGCAGGGACTCTCTAAAGCTTCAGTCTCTCCTAGCTTTCCCTGGAGATGTCAGGGATTGAACCAGGGACTTTCTGCATGCAAAGCAGATGCTCTACCTCTGAGCTATAGCTCTTCAGCTGCTATTTACAAAGTGCAGGAGGGCCCCCTGCAAATTTAGCATCCCATGAAGCATCCCATCTTAAACATATCTAAACGTGTGTGTGTGTGTGTGTGTGTGTGTGTGTGTGTGTGTAGCAATCTGCAGGGGGGAGGGGGGAGGGAGGGTGCTCGCGTAGTGAGTGATCCTTGGGGCATTATAAGTACCCAAGAGAAGGCCTCTGATGCCAGCATCTGTGAGATGATGGCAGGTGTGCCACCCTAGTATTGTTCTGGCATCACAAAGTCCCACAGTGGCAAATGTGGGAGAATGCCTTCTGCAGTGAACGGTCTACCTCTTACAGGCCTACGGGATGCATCCATCTATCTCCAGAGGCCTCACACCTTTTGGTTGGCCTCGACTGAAGCCATTACTTGTGGGTCAACAATGACCACTCCATCCTGCTCCAAGTCCTCCAAGTCCTCTGGCACCTGCAATGGACTCAGGAGAAGACAGCAACCAGGCTCTCCCTTCGCTTCAGATTATTTCAGAAGTGGCAGGAATCTCTCCAGCTGCTTCCATGTCTCCAAAGGCTGTGGCATAAAGAGAAAGGCGGAGGTGTGGGGGGAGAGAGCTTGGTCCCACCTGCACCTTTCAGAGTATGCTAGAGCACTTGGTGGAAGGTAGGTCTCTGGCCGTAAGAGGAGGAGCATCTCAATTTCCCTTTATTTCACCTAATTTTTCCAGCTTCTTCTCAACACTTCTGCATCAGTTTGCAATTTTTTAAAAAAGATTATTCATGCAAATTCATCAGCATTTTAATATACAGTATATATAAAGGGACCCAGGTGGCTCTGTGGGTTAAACCACAGAGCCTAGGGCTTGCTGATCAGAAGGTTGGCGGTTCGAATCCCTGCAACGGGGTGAGCTCCTGTTGCTCGGTCCCAGCTCCTGTCCACCTAGCAGTTCAAAAGCACATCAAAGTGCAAGTAGATAAACAGGGGCCGCTCCGGCGGGAAGGTAAACGGCGTTTCCGTGTGCTGCTCTGGTTTGCCAGAAGCAGCTTTGTCATGCTGGCCACATGACCCGGAAGCTGTCTGTGGACAAACGGCGGCTCCCTCTGCCTATAGAGCGAGATGAGCGCCGCAACCCCAAAGTCGGACACGACTGGACCTGATGGTCAGGGGCCCCTTTACCTTTATATATATATTTTACTATGACACAATTTGTATATACCACTTTGTATATATGCATCATATGCATAATTGTATGCAATTTTGTCTAACAAAATTTGCAAACAAAATTTCCTACCACAATGCATTTTTTGTATATTAGTCTTACTAGTATATGCATTTACATGCACACTTTCACGTATGTATGCATCGCCGTACACATTATTTGTCTGGGGAACTGCATTGCAAACTGCCAAAGTGTGTGTTTTGGTTTGTGATTTGTTTCAGGAAGCAGAAGTTTCCATGCAAATCACACACCTCTCCTGCCCCCAAGTTCTCTGCAATGCACAGAGGAGGGGGTGTCTCTCACTTTGCGCTGGGCAACCACAGGGCAGGATGGCTTGCAGTTCATGCAGTTCAGCCACCTGGAGGCAAACACACAGATTGCACGCCATTGCTCAGGCTTACTGGAACAGCTGCTACCAAGGGACACTGGCCGTTCCATGCAGAGTAGTGAGTGTGGCCCCACAAAGGGCGACTACGAGAGAGATGATAATCATAATCATAATAATTTATTATTTGTACCCCGCTCATCTGGCTGGGTTTCCCCAGCCACTCTGGGCAGCTTCCAACAAATATTTAAAATACATTAATGTCACACATTAAAAACTTCCCTTCAGATGTCTTCTAAATGTCAGGTACCATAGTTATTTATCTCTTTGACATGGTGGAGAGAGATGGTGGAAAGAGCACAAGGGAAAAGTGAAATAAAGTCGTTAGCTCGCTAAACGTGGGCGGAGGAGGACATCAGTTTGCTTGTTTTTCCTGTGCAGAAGTGGATTTAGGAGCTTGTCTAAGATTTAGGAGCGTGTGCCCTTCGGCTTACTCAGGTTTTTAATCTGCTGGAGGACAGGACTCTGCAGCTGCCACCACCCTCTGGCCTGAACTTTACGTGTTATCCTCAGGTCCAAACAACTAGGCAGAGCCAAAAGGGAATTTCTCACTCCAGAGGCCTGTAAGGCAACTCAGAAATGGGGAAAGGGTATGTCAGGCAGGGGGGGGGGAGGGAGAGAGGGGGGGACTCTCCCCCTTCTGTGTGAGCTTTCCCCTGCCCTCAAGAGAAACAACATGCAAACTGAACTTTGGGGGTTGAAATGCTACCCCAACTCCACCCCCCCAGTTCTGACAGGCAGGCAATTTCCAGAGCAAGAGGTGCTGGAGAGACAGAAAGAAGCGGGGGGGGGGGGTGAAAGCAGAGGGATGGGAGGCTGTGTGCGAAGGAGAAGCACATTTTATACTCACAGCACTGCCTGGCCCAGACTTCCCTTGCCGTGCTGCCATAGCCCAGCGCTTGAGCCGAAACCTGAGCTTCAATCTCCCCCTCTCTCTCCCTCTCTCGCTCTTCCTCCCTTAGCTATTCCCCACCTTTGGGTGAGCCGGAAAGTTGCATTGCATCCTGTCTAAAAATACAGGCTGCCTTCCTCCTGCCTCTGTGGCCGCTGCAGGGTAAGCCAGATGCTAATGGAAGATGTTCCGCTTCTCCTTCTCCTTCTTGCCATCATTATGTCAGGCAGGGATATTTAATAGCTGCCTGCCTCTCAGCAACAAGCGGCTGCTGGCTGCCAACCCATTGGGGGGTGTCAGCAGAGATGCAGGTGCCAGAGCCTCAGGGGGGGGGATGATGCCCGTCAGCAGGCAGGGGAATCAATGGCCACAAGCAGAACAGAGCCAGGCCAAGGCATTCTGGTGCCTCAAACAGGGGCAGGCAAGGGGCTCAGCTCTTGTCCAGGGGAGACTCTCCTGCACAAACAGGAATGGGCAAAATCGGTCAATTTTGGCTTCTCCCAACTCCTCCTTTTCCCAATTTCTTCAGTGTAGTTCCCTACATTTACACATCAGTTTGTGATTCATTTATTCTTTAAGTTTCTGCTTAGAGTTTCTCCTAATGTACACATTTTTGCAAGCGTTCCCCCCCCCCCAATAAAATGTGTTTTTAATGTCCTTAAAATATGCATTTATAGGCAATATCCCCCCCCCCATGCACTACTGGGTCAAGTTGATACTAACTTATACAGGTCAAGACTAGGTTACTTGAGACTTATCCCTTTTATCCCCAGTAGATCACTGTGGTCTGAGAAAAGTTTCTCCTGCAAGTTCCAAAGATCCTACAAGCGGTTATTCTACAGTAACTCAGAGCAGGGCTTTTAGTGTTGCTGCCCCTGTTCTGTGGAACACCATTCCTGTCCAGGTGTGACAGGAACCCACAAACTGCACTTTCCAGCTGAAGACGTTTTTCTTCCAACAGATTGTCTCACTTTGACTCTCTGCCCCAGCTGTCAGCTCTGTACTGTTTTTAAGTTTATCTGCCATTATTTCCTGTGCTGTTTTAAACTGTTTTGGGGCTGATTTTATTGTATTTTGTACATTGCTGTGTAAAGTATGTACAAGAAGACAACAACAACAACAACAACAACAACAACAACAACAACAACAACAACACTACTTGCCTGTGAGCACTCCAATTGGAGAGCAGCCTTTACCAAAGGTGTCATGGGCTTTGAAGAAACTCGATCTCAGGACGCAAGGGAGAAACATGCAAATCCACACCGTGATCAACTCCCACCCGGAAACCAATGTCCCCACTGTGGAAGGACGTGTGGATCCAGAATTGGCCTCCACAGTCACTTACGGACCCATTGTTAAAACCGTGTTTATGGAAGACAATCTTACTCGGCTACGAGGGATCGAGAAAGAAAGAAAGAAAGAAAGAAAGAAAGAAAGAAAGAAAGAAAGAAAGAAAGGTTTTTAATTTATCTGCCATTAATTCCTGTGCTGTTTTAAACTGCTTTTGGGCTGTTTTTATTATATTTTGTACATTGCCATGAAATGTATGTACAAGGAGATAATAATAATAATAATGCTGTAATAATAATAAAAATAAATCTTTGTATGCTCCTTTCCTCCAAGCTCCAGGTGGCATACACATTTCTCCCACTCCCTCATTTTCTCCTCACAACAGCCCTGTGAGGTAGGTTAGTCTGAGAGGCAGTGAATAGCCCATGGACATTCAGTCAGCACTACTGGAGGAGGAGGGATTTGGCCAAGAATCGCCCCAAAAATAGCCCAATGCCACGTGGGCTTTCTCGCTGGCTCTGTTCTTCTCCACTACACAGACTTGGCAAACTCTTGCATCACTGCGGTCCAGAACAGCATTTTGGAGAACTGGGATGGTGCTTGCTCCATTATTCCACAGACCTGGGGGTTGCAGTGTGGAAAGGGAAAGAGGTTGGTGGGCCACAACACTGATCCCCCTTGACCCCTGGCCATGCTGACTGGGGCTGGGGGGAGGGGGATCCCAGCATCACCTGGTGGCATGACAGTTGCTGCCCCTGCAGTGTGGGGTGCTTGTGTGCACACAGACATGCACATCAACATCCCAGGCATGTAGATGAAGAACATCGTACATCACAATTCCAGAGCATGTTGCAACCTGGCAAAGAGCATGGGAAAGGACAGGCGGCAGGGCCAGTGTGCCCTGGGAGAAAGGGTGGGGCTGAAGGAGAGTCTCCAGAGCTGGAGAGGGAGCCCCAGTTGCCCCATTCCGTCTGCAGACCTGAGGTTCCAGGGTCTGTTCCAGTCTAAGCTGGAGATGCAACAGCATGTTAAGGACCTTGCCATGGCCTTTAGTGATGGACTTCTCAAGGGAGCCGCTCTCTCTGCAAGGAGAGGGCACTCCAGGGAACCAGTAATGGAAGCAATTTAGCATCTGGATCTCTGGACTGCTCTGCAGGATTTTAGAAAGCAACACTCTCTGGGTTTGCATCAGTGCCAACCTTGACTTTTAAAGTGGGATTTTAAAAATGGCCCCGTGGGTGGCAAAGGCGCTGGGGGAGCCTGGAGAAAGCCGGAGGGTTCAGGGTAGAGACCCAGCATTACCCGCCACAGCATGCCAGCATTTGTCAACCTAGCGCACCCTCCAGTTGTTTTGGACCGCAACTCCCATCAGCTCCTTTATGGGGTGATGGGAGTTGTAGTCCAAAACTCCTGCAGGTGCTGGGTAGGCATAGGCTGCCTTAAGGCTTGTTCCTTCAGCAGACCAGCAGCAGGGTTTGTAGCACAGAGGCAGCAGCCTTCTAAACTCAGTTCACGTGAAAGCTGATGATGCAGGCAGGCACCACAAGTGAAATAGCAAGCAAGGGGGGGGCAGATATTGGCTGCAGACAGGAAATCTGACAGGGGGTGGCAGCGTTCCTCCCCCTGGTCCTCCCCACCCTGATGTCCTGAACTATATTTTAGATCAAGGGGAGGAAAGAACAAAACACCTAAAGAATCAGGGGCTCCAAGTCACCCTTTAAGTAACCCCAGCTGCATCCCAAGCTCCTTGGAATGGAACAGCAAGAAATAACATAAAATAAAAACCACAACCCCTCTGTGCATCAGAGCACGTAAACCCTGCAAAGCGCAATGGACATAGCATGGACATAGCTCAGGCTGCTTCCTTTTCGGCCAGACGGATGCCATCACCCAGCAGCTCCACCCAACTCCACATAATTATGCACTGGGCTGATAAGGAAAGGTTCTAGAGAAATCCACCTTCTTTCACGAAGCAGACAAATTTATCAGCTACAAGATGTTTGGTGCTGTACTCAGCAGTGTGTCAACTCCCGAGTTTTGGGACTGCAGCAAAGAGCTGAGCACAGACACATTGAGTTCAAAGGCCACAAACTCCAAAGAGGCATCTGGCTGGATGCTGGGCAAGACGGCTGCATCCAGAAGAGCTCTTCTTAAGTTCTTTACCCCAAGCTCTTCTGAAAGGTGCCTGGTGCAAAAGACATACTGTACACCCAGAACTAAAGAATCCTGAGCCCCAAGTTGCGGTTTGAGTAACCAGAAGCTGAGATCACAGCCTTACTACACAAAAATCCAGTCTAAAGTAAAGCACGAAGTCAGAACAACCCACTTCCAGAGCAAAGCCAACTCCTGCCACCTGTTCTCCTGCCTGTCCCCAGAGACAACGGCCATCTTCCCATCAGGAAGTTGCCTGACTCCTAGCTTAGCCCACCCAATAGCAGCGTTCAGTGTCTTATTCAGAGTCAGACCGTTCCCCCATTGAACTCAGTACTGCCTACACTGGCTGGCAGTGGCCCTCCAGGTTTTACACAGGGAGTCTTTTGCAGCTGGACCAGAAGATGCGGAGACTAAACCTGCTGGGACCTTCTGCATGCAAAGCAGATGTTCCCCATGAGCTAAGGCTCTTCCAGCCTCAATGCCGCTCTGAACTCACAGACAATTAGCCCCTGGATCTAGCCTGGAACCAGCCGCTTCCTTTCGTCAGCAGGCTCAGAAGTGCATCCTGATGTCTTAGCACCAAGCAATCTTCCTCAAACCAAGAAAACTCAACACTTCCACCTAATGGCAAAATGGCGCCTCTACAATCAAGACCCCTCGGCGCACCGAGTGTAGCTTGGCGCATTGCTAAGTGTCATCTCATCCCTGGCCAAGATTTTACAGCTGCCTACTCTGCAGGTCTTTTCCTTGAGGTGAGTCTTGTGCTGTTCTTTCCCCCTCACCCCAGCTTCCAAAATCAGAATTACTCCACAAGTATCCATCAGTTGCTGCTGTTTTATTTCTTGCCAGCGGAATTAAGAAATGAACCTGATGTTAGATGAGACGCGGGCATTTGACTGAAGAGCCTCTAATGCACTTAGTCATTTTCACAGAGCAGGAGAAGCAAACGTAAAGAGAGAGACAGGAAGACAGGTGGATAGATCCCTGGTGGAGGCCCTGCCCCAAGGCCCTTACAGTTTAAAGCCTGACAGCAAGGGGGGAACAGCAACAAGGGATGAATGCAAGCAGAGGCAGCCAAGCGTACTTAGTTTTTTGTTACTTTTCAAAGCCATAATAGGAATTGTTCATTATCTTCTTGTGGGTATGAACAGTTAAAGCTGCCTTTGACTGAATCTGACCATGGGTCCCTCCAGCCTGGTGTTGTCTGCTCCAGCCTCCACCAACGTGGTGCCCTGAGGAGGCTTTGGGTGACAAGTCCCATCAGCGCCAGCCAGCAGGGACTTCCTGGTCCACAGCTCAGACTCCCAGGCAGCAGTTCTGTGTGCACTTGCCCAGGAGTAAGCCCCACTGAGCACAGGGAGATAGTTGGAAGTACAACAGCAGGTGGCTTATGGGGTTAATTCTGTTGCTGGTGTGACTGGAAGCAGACTTTGACTGGCTGGAGATTTTAGTCTGTTGGGGGTTAGCTGTTGTTGAGGAAAAGAACTGGAGAAGTTGGAGTAAAAAGTGATTCTAAATGAGTTTTGGGTTTTTTTCCTATTCTAAGGCCTGACCTAAGAAAAACTCTGTTTTATTTCACCTTGTTTTATATACTGTTTTCTTCAGTTTTACCTCAGTAAAGTATTGTCAGTTTCTTTTCTCCTTGGATTATGTCTGCCTTATTCCAGTTACTCTTCTAACAGAGACTAATGTCTGGAGACACTTGCCTAGGATTGCAGCATTTGCTACTACATTGCATCCACTCTATAGTTAATAATAATCTGATATAAACTGCTTGGTGAGATCCACCTGAAAAGCAGTATATAAATATGGTAAATAAATAATAACAAATCACACCAAGTCAGGGAGGGACATTCAGGAACATAGGAGGAGGCTGTCTTATACTGGATCAGACCACTGGTCTATCTAGCTCAGTATTGTCTGAGCAGCAATGGTTCTTTTAGGCAGGTGACACTCTGAGCCCCACCTGGAGACGCCAGGGACTGAACCTGGGACCTTCTGCATGGGAGGCAGGCTCTGCTGCTGAGATAGGGCCAGTGCTATTTATCCAGAAAAAGAGGTGCCAGAACTCACCAGGAACACCTCCCTTGATGGCACCCACCAGAGAGGGGCCGGAACCTCTAGCCAGCTCTAGGCTAGTGACTCTAGTGAGTCCCTTCCCTGGCAGTTTGATTCTTTTCATGGAGGGTATCAACGGCTGCTATTGCTTTGTCCCATCTCCACTGCTGGAAGCAGGATGCCTCTGGGCACCAGCTGTTGGGAATCACAGGCCCTGCCTGCCTCACCCTCCTTGAAAGCCATCCAGGTTGATGGCCATCAGCATCAGCCTGGCTGGATCAGCCCAATGCTCCATCTAGTGCAGCATCCTCTTCTCAGAATGGCCACCCAAAGGACTTCCTGTGCATACTCTCTATCCCTGAGCACAACCGTGCTTTCCCCATGTGTGCTCAGAGGCAGATCTATTTCAACAGGAGAGAGAGAAGCCACCATGCTTAGAAGCCACTGCTATCCTTCATTAAAAGAATTCGTGTGTCTGCTGATTGCCACATGCAACACACACGTTTTCCCCAGCATGCACACACTGTTAAAACGTGTGTGCAAAAGACTGCCACACGTGACGTTCTACATCCGTCTGGTCCCCTGCAGATGTTTTGGATGAGTGGAAGCTGTAGTCCTAAACATCAAGAGGACCCAAGGCTGGTGAATGCTTGCCTGTTTCTTGCACAGAAGAGCCTCTTGTGTTTGCTTTGCAATGTGTGAAGTGCCTCTTTTTTCCAACAAACCTGAAAGAGAGCAGCCAGCAGAGCTTTCTCCCAACCGTCTGGCTTCCTTTCTGCCATCCCCTCTGCCAGCTGAAACCTCCATATAGCTGTCTCTTGATCTCCCACTTTTAGCAAATTTAATGGTGGGAAAAATGAGTGTTGAACGAGCCAGGCAGCTACTGGCATGGAGGCCTGTTTCCAGAAACACAAAACTCCCTTGCTGCAGTTTGACACAAATGCTGAAGCTGCTCAGGCAGCAAAGTGGAGGGAACTTCGCGTTAGAAAGAGCCAGCCTCCTAGAGTAAGAGCTGGAGTCACGAAGGACAGTCTCCCTGTGGTGCATCCCAGGATGGCCCTTGACCTCCTGCACCAAGGTCACAGCCACTGTTCTTACACAGGAACACACTTGTGAGCGCCCCCCCCCCAAGAAGGGCTGGGTGAGCTGGTGCAGAGGCTCAGAATGTTTCGTTGCTCACAGAATCTAGCAGCTTGCAGTCCAACTTTTGCGAGGCGAGGGAAAGTGGTCCATTTGGCTGGGAATTAACACCTCACACAATGGGAAGCTGAGGAACTAGGAAGAGGTCTCAGAATGTAGGGAACCTAAGGAGTACCTGCAAAGAGTCTGAGAGGAAAGACGCAGAGCAGGCAGAGGACTGGAAAAGAGAAGCTTGAAGGGAGGGTGGTTGGAAGATGGGGGAAAGGGCCCCAAAACACGAAAATCAAAGAGGAGGCTGTGAAGAAACCTCACAGCACAAACTCAGGAAGGAGCTTTAGTTTATTTATTGTCTTTTTACCCCACCTTTTTACAGAGTTCAACGTGTTGCGTATGTCTTGTGTCTTCGTCCCCACATTTGATCCTCACAACAATCTTATGAAGAAGGCTAGGCTGAGAAAGTATGACTGTGAGTTTCAGGTGGCTGGGGGAGGATTTGAATCCTGGTCTCCCAGGTCCTAGTCCAACACTCTGACCCAGCCTTTCTCGACCTTAGGTTCCCAGATCTTGTTGTGACTACAAAGCCCATCATCCACAGCCAGCAGGGGCAGCAAGCAGGGATGATGCAAGCAGGGCCGTCTTAAGCATATCTGGCGCGAAGATCCCTCCGACGCCCCCCCCCCGCCCCATTTCCCAGCACGGCACCCCCCCTGGTGCCCTGCACCACCCAGCCTTGCCGTAGGGCCAGCTCTGGATGCAAGTGCTAGTCCAACAGCATCTGGGAACCGAAGGCTGAGCAAGGCTGTTCTTGTTATGTATTGAAGTCACTGTACATAGTTTTCCCTCAGGTCCTCAGCAGTTGTTTTAGGAGGGACCTTTAGGAGGGGACTTTGAATTATGATTGTTACATTGTTTGAGCCAGCTGGCTATCAAAGTAGGCCAGCTGAGCAGTGCATCCCAGTTCTGTTCTGGCTTCCAAATAAAGAGCTTCTTGAAGAATTGCTGTGTCGTCTACCCACTATTTAATAGTTCTAACCACCCCACAACACAGGCTTCTTATGCCCTGGTTGGGGCTGGGGGGGTGTCTTAAGAGACAAGGCACTTAAAGGAAGTTGGGGCAAAGCAGGCAGTGGCCCAGAAAGCAGACATGCAAAGGAGCTTGGGAGTCAGGGAACTGAAGAAAGGAGGAACTAAAGAGAAAGTAGGAATGGGGGGGGGAGGTGTCTGCGGAATCTGTGCATCGGGTCCAGGGAAAGGAGGAACTCTGAATAATTAGCAGAAAATATGAAGGCAAGGGAGGAGGAGGAGGAGGAGGAGGAGGAGGAGGAGGAGGAGGAAGAAGAAGAAGAAGAAGAAGAAGAAGAAGAAGAAGAAGAAGAAGAAGAAGAAGAAGAAGAAGAAGAAGAAGAAGAGGAAGAGTGCTAGTCCAAAACATCTGGAAAGTACAAGGTTAGAGAAGGGTGGTGACGTTAATCAGTCTTCAGCACCATGCTGGAGTGTATGCAGGGGCCGCCCTCACACCCAAAAGCTCCTAGAACTTTGATAAGGAGTTCTTGCTCATTAATCTCTGAGCAGCAAGCCCGCCCGCCCCCCCCTGGCCCCCATCCTGACATGGGTGGCATTTTCCAAATAGCAAGGTAAGGAGATGCTCCAGAAGGCCACAGCAACCTGGGCCAATAGCTGGATCCCAGAAAACGCCCCCCCCCACTGCAGGACGTAAGGCAAGCCATGGCTCTCCCTGCCCATTGCCCCCAGCCAGCCTAGTCATCCAACCCTCCTCTAATAATAATAATAATAAATTTTTATTTATACCCCGCCCTCCCCAGTAAAAAAACGGGCTCAGGGCTTCAGGCATCAACCAGGAGACAGGATGGGCCACAAGGGGAGGCAGGGAGCAGGCAGCGCAGAGGAACCATATTGGAACATAGCAAGGTGCCTTTTACTGAGTCAGACCCTTCATCCATCTAGCTCTGTATTGCCTGCACTGACTGGCAGCAGCTCTCTGGGGTTTCAAGCAGGGTTCTCTCTGAGCCCTACCTGGAGATGCTGCTGGGGATTCAGCCTGGGCCCTTCATCATGTACTGCATGTACTTTCTCTGCTCCTCTGTAGAAGAGGCTTCCTGCTACATCTCTGCGTGATCCTGTTGCATTGGGCAGAAGGAATCATCCTGCCCTGGCCAGTGTAAAGATGCTGCAGAATTACATACCATCAGCTGAGTCTGACTGACGCATCTCTGAATAACTTTTGACTTGGACTTGAAGGCTGCTTTTCTGGAGGCAAGCAATTCTGACGCACTCTGCAATCAAAGCTTTATGGTGGTGCCAGCCTCTCATAAAATCCTCCATTGCTGATTTAGTGGCGCAGCCACCAGGGTTCTGTGGTGTTGCTTTCACAGTTTATGATGGACTTACAAAATGTTGAAAGCACAAAGTATGACCAAAAATATCAGAAAAGGGGAGAATGTATTGCAATTAGGGTCATACAATAACTTGCAAAACAATCCAATCAAGAAAGCAGCAAAAATATACCCCCAATAGACTGCAAAATGCCCTGGAGCAAGTTAGTGGCAGTTTTAGCAGTCATGTCCTCTGACCCTGGATTTTTAGCACCACCAGCAAAGCCACAACACAGACTGAAATTGGTGAGGCTGAGCACCTCCACAACACACACACACACACACACACACACAGAGAGAGAGAGAGAGAGAGAGAGAGAGAGAGAGAGAGAGAGAGAGAGAGAGAGAGAGAGAACCCATTTCAGAAGCCATTCCCTCCAGCTTCCCAGCAAAAGCCTGCTAACGGAGCATTAATTCTACCAATCTGTTCCCACTCAGCTTTTTTAGCCGGGTGGAAGCAAGACAAGTTCACACCTGCTTGGCTGGACAAAGAAGGCTCAGAGCAGAGAACTGTCTGCTGCAATCTATCCAAGCCCAAAGAGAGAACTCTGGCAAGGCAGCAAACCAACGAGAAGGATTCAGCAAGAGCAGAGAGTCTTTCCTGCAGCTCAGCATACCCAGGCAGGTGGCCAGGCAGCAAGGCTTTCAAGGCACCAGCCCTGGGTCTTGCATTCAAGAAGGTTTGCCAGCTACTCTGGAGAATGCGGTTTTGAATGCAAGAAATGCAGGGAGTCCCTAATTCTCTCTCTCTCTCTCTCTCTCTCTCTCTCTCTCTCTCTCTCTCTCTCTCTCTCTCTCAGCTCATCCAGATTTCCTTTAGTGCCGTGTTTTAAGGCACAGGTCCATGCTTTAATGTTCTGTGCTCCTCTCAGAAAAACCAGCATTTTACTGTTGAATTGGCACAAATGGCAATTGGGTTTTCTGTGGATTGCTGTTTGTTCCGATCAATGGTAAAACACAAGTTTTGCCAGCAGCAGCACCAGGACCCCCAAAAGCAGCCATCATTCAGACACAGAGCAGATTGCACCCAAACCTGTCTACAGCAGCTAGCAAAAGAAGTGCAGAAACTGGCAGCAGGTGTTGTAGGTTTCTGTTGCATTTCAAAAGCCTGCAGAGCCTGTGTGACCATTAGCAAGAGTGGTGTTGTGTAGACCAAGGGAAACCAGACTCCTCCCAAGAAGCCTGCTGACACCTCTGAGTGTTTGGGCTACATTAGAGTCCAACCTCAGAAAATCAGTTTGCTACTATAAAGAGGTTCCGCCTGCCAGTCCTTTTTTTCCTGGGGGTACTCAAGGGTACACCGTGCTGGCACCTAACCCCCCCCCCCTCCCAAATGTTAGAAGTGTGGCACTTACTGCAACAACTGCCTGCTGAATACTGGCACCTTTCTTTCTTTTCTTTTCTTTGAAAAAGCACTGCTTACTGCCTGCCTGCCTGCCTGCCTCTAGGTCAAGTCTAGGATTGAAAGGACACCCAAACAAAATCTGCTGTGCCAATACTTACTCTCCACTGCCTCCATTGCCATATGGAACCTGACATCGCCGTTGCTTGCTCCTGGAAAGCAAGTGGATCCCCCAAATGCTTTCAGGCAGCACACTCAAAGGATGGGGCTCACTGCCGAACCTTCTTCAGCCACACAGACATTCAACACCAAGAGTGGCAGATAGAAGCCCAGGCTGCCCCTTTATCGTTGAGAGGAGGCACACCATAATCAGGATGCACATAGATGCTGCAGCGCCTGCTGAGAGGGCCCACCTTCTGGGACTGTGAGATTATACAGAAGGCATGACACCAGAGCTCATGAACTTTGCCTTATCACAGAACACAGTCCATAAACAAGCTCACCGCTTGGGATGATTTCGTTGTAGCCATTAAATAAAGCATCACTGGCAGATGTAGCAAGGAGACCAAGCAGATAATAAGCCTTGGCATTGACGTAGCGCTCTTTTAATTTAAAAAAGTGTTACACCTCACCCTTTGTCACCTTGCTCTAAGGTAGCTTCCCACGTTCCTAGCCTAACGTAGAGTGCATACCTAGTGTACAGAGCAATTTGCATACATTAGCCCAGTAATCTTCACAACAGCCCTGCAAATAGTCTATTGCTTTTATTGTTGTCACTGTATGATCTTCTTCTTCTTCCCTGCCCATCTGACTGGGTTGCCCCAACCACTTAGTTGCTTGTTACCTACAAGGTCCCTATCTTTGTCTGCAAAGGGTCTTGTAAATCAGGGAAGGGTTGTAGTTCAGGTGTAGAGCACCTGCTGTGCATGCAGAAGGTCCAGGGATCAATCCCTGGCAACCTTTCCAGGGGGTGGGGGTGAGAAAGACTCCTGCTTAAAAACCCCAGCCAGCCAATGTAGACAACACTGAGCTAGATGGACTAGTGATCTGGCTCAATATATGGCAGCTTCCTGAGTTTCTAAACTAGTTGCCCCAACCTCAGACTGCATGGCTCTTACAAGCCACTCTGGAGTTCCTGTTGCAATAACTTTCAGCACTTTGGAACTAAACCAAGTTTTACTGTCTGTGCAACTTTTTCTGAATGCTGTATAGATATGTCTACAAATCTGACCTATGGGGAGTTTGTAAGTAAACCATTTTTAACTTACCAAACATGTGATCTTTTCCTATGCTAGGGAAGAGGGAAACTTTGGAACTCATATTTTAAAGGTCTAACAGCCTATATTACCACTTTGCATATTTTGTGATTTTAAATCTCTGCTGGGCTTTTCTCACCCAAGAGTAGTTGGCCCAAACCTGGATCTTGGCATCCAGGGAATTCTCCTTTCTATATATCTATTTTACAGTGGAACCTCGGTTTATGAACACCTCGGTTTATGAATTTTCGGTTTATGAACACCGCGGACCCATCTGGAACGGATTAATTCACTTTCCATTACTTTTAATGGGAAAGTTCGCTTCAGTTTATGAACACTTCAGTTTATGAACAGACTTCCGGAACCAATTACACCCATGTTTCAGTTTATGAACACTTCAGTTTAAGTACTTCACAGACCCGTCTGGAACGGATTAATCCACTTTCCATTACTTTCAATGGAAAAGTTCGCTTCAGTTTATGAACGGTTACTCCGTGGACCGTCTGGAACGGATTAATCCACTTTCCATTACTTTCAATGGGAAAGTTCGCTTCAGTTTATGAACGCTTCAGTTTATGAACAGACTTCCGGAACCAATTGTGTTCATAAACCGAGGTACCACTGTATGTCCTTTGCATCAACGTATTTGCCCTAATGAATCAGCTTCCGTGGCAAAGCTCTGAGTAGTCTGGGGAGCTCCAGAACAGTGACTCGCATTTATTTCAACATGGCAGTAATGGGAGAATATCCTGAGGGACTGTGTCCCATACTGATCATTAGTGGGAGGCAGCAAAGAAATTCCACCCCAGTGGCTGAAGCACTTTCTAGACTGCAGCTCAAGTCCCTTAGCCTTATAAAGAAACTGGCAGTATGTATATTTTCCATGGGGAGTAGAAGCCTTGCTTCCAACAAAATGATAATTTTCAGTATTCTGAATGCACCTCTGCAATTCTCAATAGAAATCTGCATTCTAGTATTCACAGCATCATCACAAACACAAAGTATCTTCGCCTTCAAGTCTTGCACTATTTTCACTCATTCTTAGCAATGATTTAGTGGCTGTTATGTCTCCTTGCGTGGGGAAGGAGACTGACAAAGATTATAAAATAAAGACAAGAGAGAGGCCCTTGCACAGCTCAGGCCAAAGCATGACTAATCTTCAAGCTTTTGTTGAGGTCTGGATTTACCAGGTCATCACCGTTGGCCTTTCACTGTCCAAAAGGCTTCTCCCCACTGTTTTTGCTTACTTGTTTGCACTTCCCGCTTTGACCAAGGGAAAGAGCCCCAAAGCATAGAAAGGGCAGGAAGGGAGAACAGACAAGAGCCATTTAAACAGGGGAATATAAAACAGCAGCACAGAGTTGAATAGCAGATCCGGGGGCCACAGAACTCAAACAGGATTTAATTCCAGTCTGCATGTTTAAGTGAACCAACCAGATTCACATTTCCTGGTCTAATATGTAGGTCGGAATGCAGTTTTCCAAATTTTGCTGTACAATGTGAATTTTTCTGCGCATTAAAAAAATGCGTAATGATACAGAAGCTGGAAGGAACAAACTTAGGAATGAATACCTCTGAAACTGGCAAAGACAGGAAATGGGTTGATTATTTGTCCATAGTAAGTAAGGAAAAGGAGTTTGCACTGCACACAGTATTTGCTTGCCTGAAATGTTCTGCAATCTTCCTGAAGACTCCTGAAATTCCACCCACATTTACCGTATTTTCTCTTCATACAACAATTCCAAGAGCTACCAGGAAAGCTACGAAGACCAAACCTCCAGCTATCTGCCCTCAAGAAATCAAAATGGCAAAAAGAGGCACAGCTCTGATATGATGATTGGGAGAAAAGCTTCTTTCTCCCTGTCCACCTTCTCAACCCCAGGAAAATGTTTCTCCACTTCCTTCTGAGTGCAAAATTAGACATTATACAAAAGATGCATGAAGATTCTCCTGCACAAAGGGACACAGATTAGTGATGCTAAGAGGACCTCTGCTCTCCCTTTGCTCCCTGCTGGTGGTCCTCCTCTTTACACGCTTGTGCAATTTATAAGTTGAAGGGTCTGACAATGCTGGGAATTCAGATACAGACCTAGCTGGGCGGGCAGGGTTGTGCTTCCAGAGGACCTGTTCACTGAGCATTTAACCCTGATTTGCTTGCAGGAAGATTAGAGGACTTTATATCAAAAGAGGTTCTATCCCACACTTCCCATCATCTCCCCATCACTTTCCTTATTGCAAAAAAAAAACACCTGACTTTTGGAGGAAAGCATAGAATCTTAGAGCTGGAAGGGACCCAAGAGTCATCTAGTTCAGCTAAAGCATCCATGACAGATTGACCATCCAAGCTCTGCTTAAAAACCTCTAAGGAAGGAGGGAGACCGTTCCACTGTTGAATAGCTCTTACTGTCAGAAAATTCTTCCTGATGTTTAGCTGGAATCTCCTTTCTTGTAACTTGAAGCCATTGGTTCGAGTCCTACCCTACAGAGCAGGAGAAAACAAGCTTGCTCGACCCTCCATGTGACAGCCCTTGAGATATTTAAAGATGGCTCTCCTATCTCCTCTCACTCTCCTCTTTTCCAGGCTAAACATACCCAGCTCCTTCAACCTTCAGGCTTGGTTTCCAGACTCTGGATCATCTTGGTCACCTTCCTCTGCACATGTTACAGCTAGTCAACATCCTTCTTAAATTGTGGTGTCCAGAATTGGACACAGTATTCCAGGTGTGGTCTGACCAAGGCAGAATAGAACGGTACTATTACCACAAAAGCAGCTGTGGGAGTTGCCCCTTCTTTCAGTGACGATGGCATGTTGGAGCACTTAACCCTTTCACTCCCTATTATTTTCTTCACTCACAATGGCTTGTCCTGGACTGCCACGGTCCTGCATCTTACCCCTTCCAGCTAGGAAACGAGGGATTTTGAGGGATTCATTCATTTGTTTGTTCGTTGTTCGTTCCTTCCTTCCTTCCTTCCTTCATTCATTCATCTATCCATCCCTCCATCCATCCATCCTCACATCTCTATATCCCACCTTTCCTCAATTGACTTGTAAGTGGCATCCATGGCTCTCCCCTTCTTTCCCATTTTATCCTTACAAAAACCCTGTAAAGCAGATTAGGCTGAGAGAGAGTGACTGGCCCAAAGTCACCCTAGTGACCTTCTTTTTAAAAATAATAATAATTTTTATTCAGTTTTTATAAAACACCCACATACAAAAACAAGACAACAAAAACATACAATATCGCAACAAACACTTCAACTCAATAACAACACTACACTTATAATTTTAACCTCAATTTCCTAATCATTGTCTTATGGACTTCCCCTCCCCCCCTTTCTAATTTCCAATTTATTCTCCTCTTTAGCAATTTTCCTTCCTCCTAATTCTTTAATCCTTTTCATTTTCCTAACCTTTACTTTAAAATCCTACCCCTCCCAGACACCCCTCTGCCACGGGGGAAATCTAGGATGGGGCAGAGCAACAACAAAAATCTTTATTACAGTTGAGCCCCCACCCACCCCATCCCAACAACCTGCCACCAGAGGGTGCAAAATAAGGGGGCAGGTAGGAGCAGAGGGTTGCCCTACAATATCACAAATTAACTGTTCTACTTTAATACTTAATTATCTATCTCACTCTTACACAATTATATTATTCATCTCCTTCCGCCTATAAACCCCTTCCAAATTCCTCCATAGCTTCAATATTTTAATCTTAATCCACATTACATTGCATTTAAAAATCATAATTCTCTTCCACCCCCTTCATTGCTGCAGGTTTCAACGTTAATATCGCATAATTACTTCTCAATCTGGCCATAGTTATCCATCCTCTAATATTACTTAATTTATTCATCCCACTCCCCTTCTCCGCTTCACCACCCCATCCCCCACGTTGACCCCTTGCCACCTCCCCAACCTCTCCTCTTCTTCCCATCTCCATTGGAAGTCAAATCCACTTAAAAACATTTTAATTCTACAGTTCTCTTGCAAGGCTTCTTGTTTCTGGAGATCAGATCCACTTTTCTGTATAAAGACACAGTCTTTCCCTGCTTCTTTCTGTTCAGATTCCACCTTTCCCTCCTCCAAATCTTAGTCTTTTACTTCTTTTTCCAAATTTTCTTCCGTGTGTTTTATAGAAACTTTGAAGCAGTCCCTAAATTTTCTCACCTCTTGGATGCATGTTTTCAGTTCCTGTCTGTTCTCCGAGATTAATTGTAACACATTCTCATAGAAAGAATCCATTGTTATGGCTTCCATCTGCTTTGAAGGTCACAGCAGAGCGACAACAGGAAATGGAGGGCTGCACTCAATGTATCCAGATGCAAAGAAAAAGTACAAAGTATCCTCCATTGTAATGTCACAATAATTTCCTGCAGCGCTGACCGGGGTGTCACTTGCAAAGTTCCACTCCTCAAACGCCGCAGGGATTTCTGATGTAATTAAATTTTTCCCCCCTTCCCCTACATCTGGGGGGAAGTTGACAATCTTCTTTTGGAAGTTTAATACTTAAATAATTCTTTACTGGCTTCAAGTATAAGTCTTTGCTTTCTTAGTCAATCAGTGGGAAGGGACCAGCTTCCGTAACTTTAAATCCCACTCCTGTGACCAAATTTTTCTTCAGATTAATCCAAATCAAATAGTACTCATGGTACAGTCCTTTTAATTCCTTTTGGAAGAATCGACCGCTGTGCAGACAGTCCTGCAACTTCGCACTGTCAAAGGAAGCAATATGTCTGTTGCGCTGCAGCTCTACCCCCCCTCGTTCTCGGGGGCTCAAAACAGAGCCTTGCCAGGGAGGGGGGAGCCCGCAAACTGTGCCCGCCAGAAGTCCACATCCCCAAAACACTCAATTTGGGGTTCTTGGGGTAATCCGCTGCGCTAAAGCGGTATCCCCAGCTTTTGAAGCACCAAAGTCTGCTCCGACGAACGGACCTCCGACTGCTGTTGCCGCACGATCAACCAGACCTTCATGGCTGGACACGGATTTGAATCCAGGCCTCCCAGGTCCCAATCCAAGACTCTGACCACCTAACGCCACGCTGCATCCCTTTTCAGAGTGAAAACACCCACATACAGACCTCGCACGGAGACTGTTTGCACATCTTCAGGCTAAGGCCTAGTTTAGCTGTCATTCATCAGGGCATCAGAGCCAGGCAGGGTTTGATTATTTAATACAGGGATCACTAATTGTTTTTGTTAGCTATTTGCAGATGGCAGAGGCTCCAACCTGGAGAGATTTATCTGTCTTGCTCCATCAATTACTTTGCTACTTTAATCACATCCTTCCATGCACTCTCCCATTGGCTGGCCTGTTACATCTCACCTCCCTCAACCCATCACTCTTTCTTGTCAGGGCTGGAGGAATGAGTGAATGCCTCCTCCATCACATGCAGGTAGCTATGGCATCCTCTTTGGGACAGAAATGCCCCTGGCAGGACTGAGAGATGGGTTAATATTCTAGAGAGAAAGGCACCCGGCTGTCTTTCTAATGCAACAGCAGAAGTACTATCTATGCACTGGGAGTTTGGGGGGGGGGGCAAGTTAATGCAGAATGAGCATCTGCACAGTCATTTAAAGAAAAAGGCAGCAGAGGAAAAGCTTAGTTCCAAAATAAAGGTCTGCTAGGTGCATGGATCACTTGATGGGAGTATAATTCTTGGGAACATCAACCTGAAAAAACAAAAATCAAATTTCTCACGTTTAAGGCTGTGAAGAGAGTGGCTGTAACAGTTGCCGTGGTGAACCTTGGGCTTGGCCAGTGGCAAAGGAGTGTCCATAACATTTTTTTTGTAAAAGTAAAAATCCCTGCATCTAGAAAGTTGGCATGCTGAAGAGAAGAATTCTGACATGCTAGTTTTTTATGTGCTAGGATATTTTTATATCAGGGCATCCTCTTGCAGTCTGGAGTGGGACCCCATCTCATCTATTGTTTGTGAGAAACAATAAATACAGAAGGCCCACAAATGTTCAAATAATGTCACATGCATATGTTCCCTCCTTCTCGTTACAGCAACCTTGTAAAGTAGGTCAGAATTAATGTTTCCATTTTGCAGGTGGGGGAGCAGAGGCTAAGAAAGTATTAGACAACCCATTCCAACTATCGATGTCCTCGTGAAAATCAGATTTGAACAGAGTTGTAGCTCAGTCTCCTAACCACGTACACTATACCGCTTAGACCTAAGCGTGCAGTAGACTATGGTGCATCTGGCCAAATTCCAAGAGCTGGAGAAGCAAGGGAGCAGGATTTGCATTCATCAGGAGGACTGGATCTCAGGGACCACTCAGAGCAGCAGCACAATAAGTTCTGCAGGTAAGCAGATACCTGCAAGTCAGCCACATTTGCATCCTTGATTCAGCTCAAAGAATTGCTTCCTTCCAGTGCAGAAACAAGGCACACACAGCCCTGGTATACTGGCACAGGGAGAGCAGCGCTGCAGCTTCTCCGACCCCAATCTATCCCATCTGGAGTCACTCCACAACAGCTGCACTCCCCCCCCCCCAAGAGAGAGAGGCAGAGACAGAGATAGAGACATGAAGCTGCTGTCCTTGCTGTGGTACAGCAATTGTGCAGCCATACCGTGCAGCTAGCTGGCTCCCCATGGTCTGACTCGGTATAAGGCAGCTTCCTATGCTCCTGTGTTGCATTTCCTACCATGCCCCTATTTTGCATTTCCCACAATGCACCTGTGTTGCATTTCCCACCGTGCCCCAAATGAGCAAACATCCATGGTATTGCGGGGAATGTAAACAGTGGGCAGCTTTCCAACCCAGCTGCTGTTGTCAGATAAGGCTGCAGCATTGGGTGGCCACGGACAGCAGCATCCAGCCACACCCACAACGGAAATACGCATTGCTATGCCATCAGACACTACCCTGAAGTTGGGTTTTGCCTCTCTTTTCCTTCCTTTCTTGGCATCAGGGCTCCCAGCTGTCCTAAGAAGAGGACAAAGGGTCCAGCAGCCTGTTCTCACAGGGGCCAACCAAATGCCCCACTGGGAAGCCTCCCAGCGGGACAGGAGTACAAGAGCAGTGCCCTCCCTACCCATTTCCCCCAGCAATTGCTATGCAGAGACATGGAATCATAGGGCTGTAGAGTTGGAAGGGACCCTGAGGGTCATCTAGTCCAACCCCCACAATGCAGGGATCACAGCTAAAGAATCCCTGACTGATGGTCACCCAACCTTTCTTTAAAAACCCAGAATGAAAGAGTCCACCATCTTCCAATGTAGTCCATTCTACTATCAAACAACTCTTCCCATCAGAATGTTATTCCTAAAGTTAAGTCGGAATCTCCTTTCTTGTAATTTCAATCCATTGGTTCAGGTCCTCCAGAGCAGTAGAAAACAAACTAGTTCCCTCTTCCATGTGACAGCCCTTGAGATAGATGAAGAGGACTCTATGAACATCTCCTCTCTTTGCCAGGCTAAACATTCTCCATTCCCTTGACCATTCCTCATAAGGCTTCTTCCAATCCTGGAGGTACTGTGTCACCCATCACAACTAGCAACCATTTTGTGGAAGTGAATTTCCATGGTTTAACAGTGCGCTGTGTGAAGACTTCCCCTCATCTGCTCTGAGTCCCCCACCATTCAGCTCCCTGCCCAGTCCATCTGCAGCGCTTCCACTACAAGGGCAGGGGCAAAGGATGCCATCTGGGGTGCCCCAATGTCAGTCCCTGTCCATCAGGTCCTGCAGAACCCTGGCCCCAGAGCTGCCAGGACCCAGGCCTACCAAGCTCAATGCTGACTACACTGGCTGACAGCATCTCTCTGTCTTCTTCAGGCTGGGGGACTGGGCCGTTTGCATGCCCAGCTGCTGCTGGCCCCATCCTGTTGGGTGAGGAGGCTTCTGTCTGTGCTCCTCCTCCCTATCTGTGATCACTGCGCTACACTTGATCCCTGCAAGCCTCTGGCTAACTTCACCTGACTTGCTGGATCCTGACTCTGGCTAATGATCTGGAGAACTTCCCAGTGGGCTGTATTAATAGGCGAGATCCTTCCTCCAGATGACCTATTTATTGTGAATTTGCCCTGATTTGCTTGCACAAGGCTTGTGGGAGAGTTATGCAACATCCACTTTTCATGGGGCATTGATTTTGTTTCTTATGTATGGGATTTTTACAAAGATGAGTATTCATCCCAAATCGTTTGCATGAAGGTTACACAAGTCTTCCCGTTCATAAATTGTTCATCTCATCATTTGGGGGGGCATTTCCCTGACAGTTTCCTAACCACATGAAGCCTCTGGTTTTTTTAATGTGCATTTATTGTGCCTGGACAACAGAGCACTTTAAATGCACAAACCTGTTATGCGACTGAGTTCATTCTGTGAAACACTGGCTGCCCGGAGGTGATGCTGGTACCCCAAATCCATCACCTGGGGCAGGTGCTCCACCCTGCCTCATGCAAGGGATGCCTCGGCAGTGGCAGGGAGCAGGGAAGCCTTCCATCAGCAGCCATTCCTGCAGGGCAGCCTTCTATGGAGGAAGGAATCTTCTGCTTGAAAAACTGTCTGGTCCAAGTCCAGTCAAAAGATGAAGAACCGTAAGATGGTACAGCAGGAGGATGTTCATGTTGCCCATTAGGATCTGGAGCACAGAAAGAGCAGGTGTGGGGCTCACCTGGCTGAAGTTCAAGGGGACGTGGATTTTCCAGAAAAGATTCCTGTGCAAGTCAAGGTAATGTGCACAGGGTAATTTGCAGCAGGAAATTTTCAGTTTGCCCTGGTAAATTTCCCAATGTCCTGGAGAGTGATCCTCATTTAGCATGTTCATTTTACTTGTATTCCGCAAGCATAACTGAAACCTTTGAACGTGCCAAGCTTGCCTCATCTTGATTTGCAATTGGTACCCCTTCATGGTTACACATGGGCTGTATCCCAGTGCACAGTGCAGTAGTTGGACTAGGACCTGGGAGACCAGGGTTCAAATCCCCACTCAGCCAGGAAACTGACTTGGTGACCTTGGGCTGCCTCTCAGCCTAATGCACCTCACAGGGTTGTTGTGAAGATAAAGTGGGGTGGAAAAGAACCATATATGCCACATTGAAATGCAATAAACAAACAAAAAAGACTAATCTATGAATAACTTATGAAATGGAAAACATTCCATGGAAAAAAAATAAATCGCTGGAACAATTTCCACCTCATATAACTGCAGTTTTACGTTGCTATGGAGAGATGTATTGTACATATAATAAATTAATTCTAAACATGCATCCATTCACATAAATTAGCACATGCAAATGGTATGATGTCCTGTGCCCTCTCTCATCCTCCTTTCAAGTGATGCACAATTGCCCTCACATCTACCTGTCAAGCAGGACACCTGAATTCTATCTGCATCCACAGAAACGTGAAGGTTTTGGTTTTTCCTTAAAGGAAAAATACTGAGAAAATTGTTGTTGTTTAGTCATGTCCGACTCTTCGTGACCCCATGGACCGGAGCACGCCAGGCCCTCCTGCCTTCCACTGCCTCCCGCAGTTTGGTCAAACTCATGTTCGTAGCTTCAAGAACACCGAGAAAATACAAAAGTCAAAAACAATACAAGCCTGCCTCTTGCTTCATTCTGAACTAGCAAGAACACACCATTGGCTGAAATGTGAATGCTTCTTGTGGGGTGGAGAGGGAGAACCAGCCTCCTTTTAGGTCAGGGGAGACAGCAGCAGATATCAGTCCACAGCAACAGATCTGTGACCACATCTCAGTAACCATCCATCGCCCACAAACAGCAGGGGCTGTTTCCCAGCAGCCTCTCCTACCTCGAGTGCCCTTTGCTGTGCTTAAAATAATCTGGAGGCCTTACAGGCTGCTTCCACCTCTCCTTGTGTGTGAGGAAAGCCCCAGGGAACAGCCCAGGCTCTGCATCCAACAAAACAAAAATCCCACAAGCATTTCCAGGCCAGCTCTTCTCTCGGTTACACAGCAACCAGGAGAAGCTGCTGGCTGGCAAGCAAAGGACAACTAGGTCACTACAGACATGGTCCCCAGGAAAGACTGGAATGAAAGGTGGGGAGGAGAGTCAACTCCGTTTGCATTTAAAGGAGAACATAACCAGGAGCTCAGAGTAACTCACAGAAGGGAGGAGGGCAGAAGCAGCCGTCATGTGCAAGACAGATGCAGATTCCCAGCATAAACAATCTAGGGCAGGAATGGGGGACGTGTGGCCACCCAGATGCTGATGGACTCCAACTCCCATCAGCCCCAGCCAGCACCATCCAAAGTCCAAGGTGATGGAAGTCACAGTCCAGTGACATCTGGAGGGCCACAGGGTAGCCAACATGATGCTCTTCAGCTGAACCACAACTCCAATTCAGTCACACGTTTTACCACTTAGAGTAAAAAAAATAAAAATTCTCAAGACATTTTAACTCTGCGTCTTTTGCTGCTGTGCTGCCACGTGAGTCAGCCAACTAGTGTAGTCGTGCAGCAGCAAAAGACCCTGCTGCCCACCAGCCAATGAGATGGCGGAGATGTCAGTCACCAAACCTGGAGAGCATAAATCTCCACTTGGTCGCAAGTGGATGGTCGTGAGTTGCAAAAAGCGACTGGCAACCAGGGAATTTTGCACAGCACAACTCCCAGGATTCCTGGCCCCTGGCCATGCCTCTACAACACCTGGAAGTCATCATGTCGGCCATCTTTGATTCCAGGGGTTTGGGTAGGGGGTAATTTGGCAGTGGAACCAGTGGCACAAATCCGCCTTGCCCAGGACACCTATGTCCTTGGCACTGAGTCTGAGTCTCTTGCCACACAGATCTTTGGCTGCTTGGATTGTCACCTGCCTCAAGCAAGGCTCACAACTGAGCGATACTGGCACCAAGCATCAGAGGTACCTGGGGCCGTGCCCAAGGGCAAATCACTTCTTAATTACTGCTTACAGTGCAGGTTTCTGCTTCGGCTTGGGCTGCTGCCAGCCCCGGGGACGTGCCAAGGCCCTCAGCTCTGCCCGTGGTTAACTGACCCCTGCTATCGATCTGGCTTGGATCCATTGACCCTGTTTGTGACTGGAGAGAGAAAGAGAGGGCTTTTGTTTCCTTGCTGGGCGGATGTTCCAAGAGCAGCAGTGACAAAACCCAAAACCTTGTGCAGAGGAGCACATGATGCGACAGTAAACGTATCAGTCCTCAGTAGAGCAGACATTTAGCCATCATCCTCCAGAAGAGGGGGTGATTCAACTAGAAAGAGGACTCCGATTTGCATATGTCTCAATGCCATCAGGGCTGCCGGGGAGTGGGCCCCAGCCCACAGAACGGCTGGGGCGGATTCCCGGGGGGGGGGGGTGCACTGGGACACCAGATCTCAGAGATCACGGGTAGGAGGAGGAGTTATGCTAAGACCAGACCACGTCATTACCGAGGAGGCAGGTTTAGTCATTGTTTGAAGACTGGAAGGTCTTGACCGGAAGGATACTGGAATCAACAAAGGAGACCCACATGACCTGAAGGTGCTGCTGTGCAATGTCAGGTCAATGATTCATAAGACCACAGCCATCCACGACTTGATCGTGGATTATATATATATATATGTGAGTGTGTGTGTGTGTGTGTGTGTGTGTGTGTGTGTGTGTGTCCAGTAGCACCTTAGAGACCAACTAAGTTTGCTCTTGGTATAAGCTTCCATGTGCATGCACACTTCTTCAGATCTTAAACCAAGAACAAACTTAGTTGATCTCTAAGGTGCTACTGGACAATTTTTTTATTTTTATATATATATTTCGACTGTGTCAGGCGAACACGGCTACCTACCTGAATCCTGATCATGGATGGCAGGGCCGGCGCGTCCATTAAGGCAAACTAGGCAGTTGCCTAGGGCGCCAAAATGGAGGGGGCACTGGCCAGCCTGCCCCCCACCCCCCGCCGCCACCCGCCACTCGCCCACTGTGCCCAGAAGGGAGAGCGAGGGCTCCGGCAGCGCCTTCCCTCTCTGCCAGCACGGTGAGCAAGAGTGCGACAACGCGCCGCCGGGGCTGCAGGCAGGCAGGAGAGTGCCTGCCGTGGTGCCCGGAAGCTCTGGGCTGCAAAAGGCGCTCGCGGAGGCTGGGAGCGCCACGCCCCACCACCCGTGCCACCCCACCCAGGGCTGGAGAAGGGACCTGGCAGGCAGGGCCGCCTTCACACCTCTCCACCTCTGGGACCGCCTACCTCCTGCGCTGGCCGCCCCTCGGGGCGATGGCAGGAGAGCGAGCGAGGGGTGAGGGGCACGGCGCTGGAGCAGCGCAGGACTTTGTGCGCCCTTCCAGCACTCCGGTTCTAGACCCTCGCGCTTGCCCGCCCCCGGCCGCCCCGGTCCCGCTGCCTTGGGACTCCCCGCACAGGACGGGAAGTAAGGTGAGCAGCTCGCAGCCCGGCCGCCCGCAGGGGGGCAGGTCGAGGAGGGTTGGGGAGGGAGGTGCGCAAATCAAGGTGGGGGTGGCGGAGCTGTGGGGCTTGGTGGCTGGTTGCGCCCCACCGGCCATCTGGCGGTGTGCAGGGAGGGGGGAGGCCGCCAGCAGGGCTGCACTTGCTGGGGCGCCCTTGGGGGGCCAGCGCCCTGTGTTTGAAATATGATTGGCCGGGGCGGCGCCAGAAGATGATCTTGCCTAGGGCGCAAAAAACCCTAGCACCGGCCCTGATGGAGGACTTGACCTGGCATGTGTGACAGAGATTTGGTTGGATGAAGCAGATGGGCCTGTCCTTGCCGCTGCTTGTCCACCAAGTTTCTTGTATGCACAGCAACCCAGGTCATATGGGCAGGGAGGGGAGGTTGCAGTGATTTTTAGGAAGTCACTGCTTTACACCAGGCGTCCTATTGGGAAGACCCAGTTCTCTGAGTGCATGTTCTGGAAGTTGGGCAATAGGGGCAGTATAGGATTCCTTTTGGTGTACCCGCTACACCAAGGATTCCCTGCCCAAGCTGCTTCAGGTCATGGCAGATGTTCACCTAGTTTGGTTGTCCTAGAGGATTTTAACATCCATGCTGACGCGACCTTACAAGGGGCTGCTCAGGACTTCATGGAAAGCGTGGCCTCCATGGGGCTGTCTCTGAATAAGTTTGGCCCAACTCATAGTCACAGGCATGCCTTAGACCTGGTGTTCACCTCTACTGACGTGGGTAATCTAACATTAAGTAAAAGTGAAACAAAAGAAGTGCCATAGTCAGATCACTTCCTGGTGCAACTGGACTTCTCTGTGACCCTTCCCCTCTTCAGGGAGGTGAGACCAATTCTGATGGTCCACCCCGCCACCTAATGGATCCAAATGGTTTCCAGAGAGTGGTAGGGGATGCTTTATCCCATGCTGATGGCCTTTCAGCTGATTCCCTGGTGGCCCACTGGAATGCAAAGTTTTTTTTTTATAATTATATTTATTGAAATTTTTGCAATAAAAAAAATACCACACAAAAATACAAAAGCTTTAAAAGTAGAAAAGAAAAATTAAGAAAAACAAAAGAAAATGCACAAAAAGGAAAAAAGAGAAAAAAGAAAAGTAATATCTCTAACAATATCTTGTCCCCGACTTCCCCGTCCCTCCCCTCCCGGGTCTATTCCAAATCAAATTTCACAACTTCTTTTTTTTACCCCACACAACAATTTCTATTAAATTTTAAACTACATTGCTTTTAACTATTTCTAATAATTTCCTTTAGCCTATAATTTCCCCCTAAAAAGATATACCATTTCCTGATTCAGATTCTATCCAATCTTATAGCTAAACCTCAAATCCCACCCCCTCCCTCCCCAGGTAGCAGTTTCCCCTTTTCCCCAGCCAGCGTCTTCATACTGTCCAATTTCAAGCCTTTTGATCCATCCATTCATCTACTTTATATTCCTTCTTTACCCCACACCCACTCTTAGCCATTCTAAACCACCCCATTCCTCCTTCTTCCCCTTCCGTTGTTTTAATTCTTCCACCAGCCTCCCACCCTCATCTTTATTTCCAGTATCCCCTATTTCCAATCTTCTGTCTGGTCTGCGTCCCCTCACTCTCACTGGGGGGGCAATGGCCAGACTCTTTCCTCCCTCCTCAGTTTCTTTGTTTCTTTCTGGGATCTGGTCGCCCTCTCTCACTGGGCAGACCAGGTCCCAGAGTCCATCTTGGTCCTTAGCATCCAAAGTCACGTAGGTGGTCAATGCTTCCTCTCTCACAGGTTGCATTGATTTCTCAATCCATTGCTCCTTATTTTCAGTCCGTTGTTCAATGATTTCTTCTTCTTCTTCCATTTCTAAAATTTCCGTTGGGGATATCTGTTGTTGGTCTTCTTTTAAAGTCTGAATGTTAACTTTGCCATAACGTACTTCCTCTGTCATTTCTCTAATAAAGTCTAAAATATGTTGCAGCTCGACCTCCTCCATTTGTAAGCGGGTTGTTTTGGCTGGCAGCCTTCTTTGTCCTTCTATGTTCCCATGGGAATTATAACCTGATCCGCCAGAGATGGTGCTGTAATGTCCAAACTAATTCCTTTGTTTGTTTCCAACCATATTTGTCATTTATAATTCAAATTCTTAACTCAAATTTTCCAATTCTCCACTTTGTCACGTCAATCAACTTAAATATAGTCCAAAATATAATCCAAAAAAAAGATCACAGAATCACAGCAATTACTCTTTATAAATCCTTATGTTGTCAACTGGTCGCGGCTTTAGGCTCCTGCCCCCGGTTTCCGGGAGGGGGGTTCTTGATCACGATATCAAATTTACCAACACAGTCTAAAATATATATTCCCCCCCTTAGTTCTGCCTTCTAAGGGGGGATACAAGTTCAATTTTCAGGGGGATCCGCGCCCCTTCTCTTCAATCGGCTGCAGGCAAGTTAGTTGTGGCACAGCCTTCCGGGTAGGGGGGGGAACGACCTCCGTTTTTTATTCCCCTCCCAAGTCCAAATTCTTCTTTTAAAATCAAATTGAAGTATCTTACTCACAGTCCAGATCTTGATTTGAAGGTATCTGCCGCTCCTCTGTCTCCGGCTCGGAGCTTCCCGCTACCGGGGTAGCAATGGACCCAAGGCTCCGCCATGTACAGCCTGCTCTCGGAGGCTCCAACGGGGGCTCTCCGGGCGGTTTCCATGGTTTTTTTTGGAGCGCTCCTGGGTATCGGCCCCCAGAACGCACAATGTGGGGATTCTCCGGGAGGTCGCGGCGCCCGCGCGACTCTCCCCCTCCCCGGTAGCGGCGGGTGTCTCGGAGACCGAAACGAACCCCGCCGGCGGCTGATGGCGGCAGACCGGAAGTCCCTGGAATGCAAAGTTAACCAGGGCTATTCACTGTCTGGCTCCAAAGTGCCCTCTCCGACTGCATGAAGCCCGGACAGCCCTGTGGTTTCCCCCGGAGCTGGGGGCGATGAAACAATTGCTGCGACAGCTAGAGCGCCAGTGGTGGAAAACTCATTCTGAATCGGACCAGACACGGGTTAGAGTTCAATGTTGAGCCTACCAAGTGGCGATAGCGACGGCAAAGAGGACTTTCTTCACCACCTCTATTGCATCTGCAGAAAACAGCAGCAGGAAACTCTTTCAGGTGGTTTGCAATTGATCAGAACCACCTTTGCCACTGGGGCCTTGTAAAGACCCCAAGATCTCCTGCAACAATTTTGCAAAGGTTTTTTTTGCAGATAACGTTGCTCAGATTCGGAAAAGGGTAGACTCCATTGTGGGAGAAGGGGCAGGGCAGGAGAGTGCTAGATTCCTGTCTAGTCAAGTTGCATGGACTCAGTTCCAATCTGTTACCTCCGAGGATGTGGACAGGCTGCTTGGAGGAGCAAAACCGACCACTTGTCTCCTTGATCTTTGCCCATCCTGGCTAATAAAAGCGAGCTGGGAAGGGCTGGGCTGGGCGATAAGCTCTATGGGGTAGTAAATGCTTTCCTCTGTGAAGGAGCATTCCCAGACCCACTGAAAGAGGCGGTTATTAAACTGCAGCCTGGGAGTCATTTTGGACTCACAGCTGTCCATGGAGGTGCAGGTCAATTTTGTGTCCATCCGGTACACAAGCTGAGACCCTACCTGCCTGCGGACTGTCTCGCCAGAGTGGTGCATGTTCTAGTTATTTCCCACTTGGACTACTGCAACAGGCTCCACGTGGGGCTACCTTTGAAGTTGACCAAGAAACTACAGTTAATCCAGAATGCGGCAGCTAGACTGGTGACTGGGAGCGGCCGCCGAGACCACGTAACACCGATCTTGAAAGACCTACATTGGCTCCCAGTACGTTTCCGAGCACAATTCAAAGTGTTAGTGCTGACCTTTAAAGCCCTAAACGGCCTCGGCCCAGTGTACCTGAAGGAGCGTCTCCACCCCCATAGTTCTGGCTGGACACTGAGGTCCAGTGCCGAGGACCTTCTGGTGGTTCCCTCACTGCGAGAAGCCAAGTTACAGGGAATCAGGCAGAGGGCCTTCTCGGTGGTGGTGCCCGCCCTGTGGAACACCCTCCTATCAGATGTCAAAGGAATAAACAACTATCTGACGTTTAGAAGACATCTGAAGGCAGCCCCGTTTAGGGAAGCTTTTATAATGACTGATGTTTAAATGTATTTTTAATCTGCTGGAAGCCGCCCAGAGTGGCTAGGGAAACCCAGCCAGATGGGTGAGGTATAAGTAATGAATTATTATTAGTAGTAGTAGTAGTAGTAGTAGTAGACTCGTAATCTGGGGAACCGTGTTCGCGTCTCCGCTCCTCCACATGCAGCTGCTGGGTGACCTTGGGCTAGTCACACTTCTCTGAAGTCTCTCAGCCCCACCCATCTCACAGGGTGTCTGTTGTGGGGGAAGAAGGGAAAAGGAGAATGTTAGCCACTTTGAGACTCCTTCGGGTAGTGATAAAGCGGGATAGCAAATCCAAACTCTTCTTCTTCTTCTTCTTCTTCTTCTTCTTCTTCTTCTTCTTCGGTGCGGAAGGGGGAAGTTTCAATTTTCTGCTGATTCTCAATCAGCTCCACTTTACCCCTATTCTTATAGGGCCGAGTGACTTTTGTTTGTGCTTCCTTTAGAGTAGCTCTTTTAGAGAGAGGTCTTAGATCACTCCAAAGAAAGCCTGAGGTTTTACAGCCAATCCGGATCGTCACCATTATTTATTTGGTCAAGATCAAGTTGGTAAAAGTCTCGCTTCGGTTCATTAGCTGGAATAGTAGAATGGTAGAGCAGGGAGTAAATGCAGGAAGATAACGAGAAGAGCAGTCACAACTTGAAAGGTTTCTTCTTTAATTACCGCTGAGGCCCAGACACTCCCCCAAGTGAAGGTCAGGAAGACTTTAAAAAAGTCCCTACTGTACTTTAATTCCTTAAAACTTATGACTGAAACTGGAAGCTTAAAGCTAAGCTAAATTAAGCAGATAAGAATAAAGCGAAAATAAAATATAAACACGATATAAAACAGTAAAAAAAAACCTTTAAAAAACAGACCAGTAAAGTACGGAGGTCAGAAGGGAGGATGTTGATACTCCGCCATCTTGCCCCTCCCCCCGTCAGCCAAGCAGGAGTTGGAGTTATCCCATTTTATCCTCACAACATCCTTGTAAAGTAAGCCAAGCTGAGGGGGATCCAATCCCAGGCCACCTCTGGCCATCCGCCACTCCACCTCTGGCTCCAGACTCCTCTGACAGCCCTGGGCCTGGAGCAAACCGGGGGCCCCTCTTGCCCCCACAAGCAGCAGCGCTCTTGCTCTGGCTGCCTTTGAAGACACCGTTTTGCCATGAGGCATATTAACATCCATGCATAATGAAGCCAACCTGAGGAAACTGGGCACACAGAGGAGAATCCACCCCTTTCATGTTCTTGGCTGCTCTGCCATCTATAATTAAACCACTTAATGCCCTGGGACGTTCCGTGGGTGGCATGCAAGGAGGGGGGAGAGTTTAGGAATGAGTCCCACTGCAGACACTCCAATGCCACAAAAACTGCAGCAGGAAAATCTAAGCCCTGTTCCATGCAGCAGACAAGCGGAGGAGAGAGGGTTATCTCTCTCTACACACAAACGCACACACAGTCCATTGCAGCATATATTTTGCTAAAACCCAAGGCATAATTTCGGTGATGATTTTCTTTTTAAGAAATGCCCGTTTCCAGGATTCTGTCACACTCTGGCATGACCGAGTCTCAGGTCTCCTGATCGGTCAAAGCTTCTCCTCCTGCCTGCTTGCCATGAGGACGATGCTGGCGAGCGGCTCACAATTTTGGGAAGAGAAACATTCCAGGAGCCAGAGTGAAACTGCACAACTTCCACTGCAGGGTAATTGCCAAGTTATCTGAGAGAGGAAAGAGGCGAGCCTGCCTCTTCCGTGCTCACTCATCAGCACTTATGAGCACTTCAGAGGGGAGGCTGGTTGGAGTTTTTCATTTATTTTTTGTCCAAAGCCTAATTGAATTATGTAAGATGCCTCTGGATGCAGGCAGCAAACTCCTTGGCTTGGATGCGAGTCAGAAAGATGTGTGTAATGAGCAGCTACGAAGGAGGAGGGCACAGCAAGGCTCAGGAGACTGCATTTTACTTAAAGCAAACGTCAACCCTTTTCGTGCCTGGAAATCTTTTTCTTGCCTTTTTCTTCAAGGAGCTCAGGGTGGCATCCATGGTTCTCCCCCTCCTCTTTTAATCCTCACAACAATCCTGTGAGGGAAGTTAGGCTGACAGTGGAGCTTCATGGCCTCCCAAAGTCCCAGGCCAAAACTCTAACCACAAAGCCACACACTCTCCCCTTGTTCTGGCCCCAGCTGCCAGAATGGGTACATTTCCTCGATAAAAAACACACTCCAGTGCGCATCATACATTCATTGCACTGCAACACCTCTCACTGCAGCCCCCAGAGGCTCATGACCAGAGCCAAAACAAAACCACACACAGGTGATTGCAGGGCCCAAACACCTTCCCCTTTTCAGCAATTTTTCAAAAAGGCCTTGCAAAATTGCTCATGTAATGCCCTCACTTCCCCACCTTGACTCACCCTCACTGATCTTGCAGAGGGGGAACATGTAACAGGCTGTCCTTCATCCCCCTCCCAGTCCTGGTGGGCAGGAC
Organism: Zootoca vivipara; assembly: GCF_965207765.1. Classification (NCBI taxonomy): domain Eukaryota; kingdom Metazoa; phylum Chordata; class Lepidosauria; order Squamata; family Lacertidae; genus Zootoca; species Zootoca vivipara. The sequence continues at coordinate 1,332,578 of NC_142589.1, read as the reverse complement.
TGAACCCGGGATTGAAGCAGGAAGAGGAAAAGAGCAGCTGGGAGAAGCAAAACCCTCCCCATCATTCCTATCCGGGGGGGGGGGGGGGGTTTCTATCGCAAATATGAAACCAGGGGATATTTAGTAAGCTGTGCTTCTGACCCATAACAAGGTTATGCTGCAAGTTTGTTTGTTTACCCCGCCCATCTGACTGGGTTGCCCCAGCCATTCTAAGTGGCTTCTAATACTGTACGGTATATATAAAAACATAGCAAAACATTAAACCTTAAAAAGCTTCCCTATACAGGGTTGCCTTCAGATGTTTGATAAATGTTATATAATTAATCATCTCCTTGACAACTGAAGGGAGGGCATTCCACAGGGCGGGGGCCACTACCGAGAAGGCCCTCTGCCTGGTTCCCTGTAACTTGGCTTCTCACAGCAAGGGAACCGCCAGAAGGCCCTCAGGAGATGGGCCCCGGTGTCTGGGGTGGAGAGGCTCCTTCAGGTATACTGGGCCAAGGCTGTTTAGGGCTTTAAAGGTCAGCACCAACACTTTGATTTGTGCTCGGAAACGTACTGGGAGTGTGTATAGATGACGATGGTAATAATAATAATAATAACAACAACAATAATAATAACAACAATAATAACAATAATAATAAATGTATACCCCGCCCATCTGGCTGGGTTTTCCCAGCCACTCTGGGCGGCTCCCAACAGAATATTAAAACAGAATCAAACATTAAAAACTTCCCTAAGTAGTTATATGGTCCCAGTGGTTGCTCCTAGTCACCAGTTTAGTTGTAGTTTCCAAATCACCTTGAAAGGTAGCCCCACATAGAACACATTGCAGTCGTCCAAGCACGTGCGGTGGATTCTGCACCACTTTGTGGGCTCCCAGCATGCACAGGTGACGTCACACGTCAGGAAGAGGCCTGATGCGGCCCACTGTGGCTGTGGGTGGGCCCAATGGGTCCTGTCACAGCCTCAGGGAGGCCCCAACAAAAGCCCTGCAGCAGAGGCGGAGGCTCCGGTCCAGTTTCCACTGTGACACCAGAGAGAGGTAAGGCAGGCAGCAGTGGGTGGGAGCTGAGCACCCACAATCTGGACACAGATTTGACCTGCGCCTCCATGGACAGCTGTGAGTCCAGAATGACTCCCAGGCTGCGCACCTGGTCCTTCAGGGGCACAGTTACCCCATTCAGGACCAGGGAGTCCTCCATGCCTGCCCGCCCCCTGCCCCCCCAAAAACAGTAACCACCACCCATCCTCCGAGCACCTCCGGATACTCACACAGGACATTTGCAGCTGCTGCCTTTGGGCCAAGTGCTGCCATTACCTGCCCGCCTCCCAGCATCAAATATGACGTCAAGTGTCAGGAAGGTGGGCATGTCTTGCCCCAAACAGCCTTGCAGGCAAAATCATTAGACCAACTGATCAGGATGCAAGGCAAGGAATTCCCAGCAGTGTCACCTGGGAACAGCCAGCTTGGCTAGAATGACTGTTTTAGAGCTGGTGACTGGCTGGGTCTGATTTTTTCCTCTTCCCTCCTTTTCCCTTGAGTATCATGGTTTTTGTTTTGTGTTTTAAGCCTGAAGAGCAGGGATACAAATGCATGAAATAAATAACAGCTAATGGGGGGGGGGGGGAGAGAGAGAGAAAGAGAGAGATTAAACCAACAGGGCAGAGCAAATGAGAGGAAGAAAGAGCAGGCCATTTTAGGAACAAAGGCAAAAATGAGGCCTCGCTGGGGGCTCTAGAGGGAAGCTACTGATCAGCCCGCTGGAAGTGTCTTCCTGCTTCTTTCAAGGGCGGATGACGAAAGGCTGGAGCCAGAGGGATAGGAAACTCACACACACCTACACAAGACAGATACGGACAGGGGAGGGGAGGGATAGGAAATAGTAGGCTGCAGGTTGAGTAGATCCCAGGGTTAAAAAAAAAGCTGTCTTATGTCTTCCATTGAAATAAAAAGAATAAAATAGGTCACATGTTCCTATAGATGCCCTTTGGGGTATCTTGCCATTCCCAGCAGCTCTAGAGGACCAGCGAGAAACCCAGCCAGATGGGTGGGGTACAATTAATGTTGTTGTTGTTGTTGTTGTTGTTGTTGTTGTTGTTGTTGTTGTTGTTTCAGTGCACAAGACCTTGCTGTGCCTGAGAAGTCTGTCGATCTGTGTCAAGTTTGGCACATGACCAAAGGGCCAGGCAGTTGCATAGGATTGGGATGGAAGGATGATGGGACCATTCTACAATGACAGACTCTCCTTGTGTATGGTGTGCAATTCAAATATTAAACCAGAACAGTTTAACTGCTCACCCACTCCAGTTTGGTGTCTCTCTATTTTCTGCATAATTTCTGGGACTGCTCTCAGAAATTTAGCTTATTCATTTAAATCAGTGGTGCTCACAGTATCCCTTGGAGACTTGATCACGTAGCCAAATTGTATTGTGGGAACTTGCATGCTCTTAATACAGCCACTCATCATGTCAGGTGTGGCATTGTGACACCATACACTTCCCTATGGGTTCCCTGATCTGTTGAAATCACCTATGTAACGAGTTCAACAAACAGGAAGCAGCACACAGGGGAATCAGGGGGGGATGATTATTTGCATACTCAAAATGTTTGGGGGTAAATCATTACTCTCATCCATAATAATCTGCTGAAAAATTTGTGTCACCCTATTTAAAAGTGTATTAACCACTCCAAGAGAGCGACAGAAAGCCTTGCGGGGGTTGAGTCTGGCAGCATGCTGAGACAATCAAAACATTTCTGTGCACCGGAGGGTCACCTGGAATTCAGCACTGGAATGCCAAGGAATCCCCCAGGATTTAGAGGTCTGTGGAGTCCCTTATGCAGGATCAGCCTGCTTTTCTTGTCCTCTCCACTGCACACAAACCCCACATCAGTGAGGGAATTGGATCCATTTGCGCAGCAAGCCAGCCACCTGGCAAGCGCTAGAGGCAAAGTCTCCCGCTAGATGGCGTCTACCGAGCAAGAGGGATGATCAGGGCTTACAGGACACACTCCACTGGAAACGGACACCAGCGATGGGAACAGCTGGGCCAGCTGCCAAGTTGGTTCTGTGGCAAAGGGACGAGCCTGGCTCTGGACGCTCCAAGCCTCTGTCCCATTGCAAGGGCTGGGTGGAATGGGCACTTCAGCATGTAGGCAGGTGGATATCTGCACTGCCCAGTAAACGTTAGGCTCTCCATTGGGCAAAGAATGAGGGTCATGGTTTCTGAACCACTGCAAGTGACCGTAAGTTGGTGAAAGAAACTATGCTTACATGTTTGGCCAACATGACCTTGGTGGATGCCTTAAAATGCTTGGATGCCTTAAAATGATGATTAGACAAATTCATGTCAGTTGCTACTAATGCTGATAGACATGTTTCCCATGGCTCCCTCTGAGCCCACTGTTCAATGTCTTTACTGTATTAGCGGCTCTGATGAAGGTATTGAGGGGACGGTTACCATATTTGCAGATGACACCATCCTGGAAGGGGTAGCTGGTGCCACAGAAGACAGAATCAGGATTCTTAGCAGATTGGAGAACTGGGCACAAGCTAACAAAATGAATTTCAATAGGAACAAATGTAAGGTAGGAAGAACCAGACGCACAAATTTAATATGGGGGGGGGGTGCCTGGATTGTGAGTAATACATGTGAAAAGGATCTAGGAGTTTTAGTGGATCATACGTTTACCATAAATCAACAGTGTGATACAGCAGGGGGGAAAGCTAATGCTACTCTCGGCTGCATCAACAGAAGTATAGTGTCCAGAAATAATAGTCCCACTCTATTCTGCCATGGTCAGGCCACACCTGGAATCCTGGGTCCAGTTGTCCAGTTCTGGGCACCACAATTTAAGAAGGATGTTGACAAGATGGAAGGTGTGCAGAGGAGGGAGACCAAGATGATCAAGGGAAACTAAGCCTTACGAGGAGCAGTTGAAGTTGCTGGGCATGTTTAGCCTGGAAAAGAGGAGACTGAGAGAAGATATGATTGATATCTTCAGATATCTCAAGGGTTATCACACGGAAGAGGGAACAAGATTATTATTAGTATTATTAATTTTATTTGTATTAATAAAATTAGTATTAAAATTTATATGCCACCCTATACCCACAGGTCTCAGGGACTTCACAATATAAAAACACAAAATACAAACACAAAATACATAATCAAAATACAAACAAAAGCAACCCAATAACACCCCCCCCCCGAACATTTTTAAAGGGCATTGTTTTCTCCTGCTCTAGGACCCAGGCTAATGGATTCAAGCAGGGGTTGGACTAGATGATCCTTGGGGTCCCTTCTAACTCTCTCGCCATAGTGGTGCATGTTCTGGTTATCTCCCGCTTGGACTACTGCAATGCGCTCTACGTGGGGTACCTTTGAAGGTGACCCAGAAACTGCAATTAATCCAGAATGCGGCAGCAAGACTAGTGACTGGGAGTGGCCACCAGGACCACATAACACTGGTCCTGAGAGATCTTCCGAGCACAATTCAAAGTGTTGGTACTGACCTTTAAAGCCCTAAACGGCCTTGGTCCTGTATACCCAAAGGAGCGTCTCCACCCCCATCATTCATCCCGGACACTGAGATCCAGCACGGAGGGCCTTCTGGCGGTTCCCTCATTGCGAGAAATGAGGTTACAGGGAACCAGACAGAGGGCCTTCTCGGTAGTGGCACCCGCCCTGTGGAACACCCATCCATCAGATGTCAAGGCAATAAGCAACTATTTTACTTTTAGAAGACAACTGTTTAGGGAAGTTTTTAATGTCTGAAGCTGTACTGTTTTTAATATTCGGTTGGAAGCCGCCCAGAGTGGCTGGGGAAACCCAGCCAGATGGGCGGGGTATAAATAATAAATTATTATTATTATTACAATTCTGTGATTCACACCAGGAGTGGGAGGCATGCAAGGACAACAAGTGGGTGTCAGGCAGACGAAGTCTATGCTGCAGAGCCTGCTTGAGGAAGCCCCCCTGTGCCCCCAAGACGTGCCTGGAACGAATAAGGCAGGAGATCTGGGGGCTGCTCCTTCCCAGACTATGGAGGATGAGAGGAGGAGGCTCACAGAGAGAAAAGAGGGGATTCTCTCCCTCCAGAATTCACTCCCTCCTCTTCAGGCTGGAAATTCCCATAGTGACTAGAATTCTCACAAGAAACTGAACTTTGCAGATCCTGTGTGGTCCTGAAACAGGCTGCTCTCCTGCCAAAATAAACAGGAGCAGCACAAGGACATCCTGGCAGATTGCACTCTGTGTTTATCAGTGTGAGGGAAGCATTATTTGGATGCTCTTCCCAAGCACCAAAATATCTTCAGGGAGCCTGTCCTGGAGCAAGGCAGGCAATTTGTTCATCTGGACCAAGGTTGTCTACATGGACTGGCAGGGTCTCTGGCAGAGAAAGCTCTTCCCCATCACCTGATATCTTCAACCAAGCCTTCGGCTGATTAATATCCTATGGCCTTTTAAATGTATCTGTGGGAAGGGGGCATTGTTGTTTTGTTGTTTTAGTTTAATTATTTACTTGTGTTTTATTTTGTATTTTATTATGTGAACTGTCCTGGGATCTCATTATGAAGGGTGGTATGTATGTATGTATGTATGTATGTATGTATGTATGTATGTATGTATGTATAAACAAATAAATGTCTGACATCATCAGTGGTGGAGCTAGGTAATTCTAGACCAGCCTTCATCGACCTGGTGCCTTCACCAAGCTGGTTTGGACTACAACTCCCAGCCAGCTGGAGCTGGTGGGGTTTATAATCCAAACAAGTTTTGAGAAGGCTGCTTTAGAACCCACATTTAATGGTCTTAAGAGATCCCCATTCCCATTCCATGCTTTACAACTGCTCCTAGTTTCCTAATATAGTAGTGCAAAAACAGTGCGCCAAGCCTGATTTTAAAAACAAAAGAAAGATTCCAAGATGTGCAGTTCAGATTTTTAAACTGCTCTAAAATCATAAGGTAAAGGTAAAGAGACCCCTGACCATTAGGTCCAGTCGTGACCGACTCTGGGGTTGCGGTGCTCATCTCGCATTATTGGCCGAGGGAGCCAGCGTATACCGTAGCTTCCAGGTCATGTGGCCAGCATGACAAAGCCACTTCTGGCAAACCAGAGCAGCACACGGAAACATTGTTTACCTTCCCGCTGTAGCGGTACCTATTTATCTACTTGCACTTTGACATGCTTTCAAACTGCTAGGTTGGCAGGAGCTGGGACCGAGCAACGGGAGCTCACCCCATTACGGGGATTCTGTGGTTTAACCCACAGCGCCACCTATATACTTATATAATCATAAACTCCACCAATACTTCAGGAATAATATTGAGTTTGTTTCTGCTGCTAAACCCATTTACTTGGGATTAAGCAACATTTTGTTATGGGGGGAAATCTATTTTTAAAGTAAGAGAGAGAAAGAGAGCATCTGTAACCATGTACTTTCCCAGCCTGCAGTTCTGACTATAATTTTATTTTAAAGAATCAAAGGATGTCACCTTCAATTTAACTGGAGATGCCTTTAGGGATTTAACTTGGGACCCTCTGCATGAACCACAGGGGCTCTACATCTTGAGTCATGATCCCTCCCCTCACCACCAGAGTAAGGTTTGAGGGTCCTCTAGACATTAGGCAGTGGGCATCCTACAAAATTCAAACACCAAACTTCATGCAGAAATACAGGTTCCAATGGGCAGCCACAGCGGCGTCGCAAGCCCCCCTGGTACTGGGGGCGGCACCCCGCCCCTTGGCGCACAGCGCCCCTCCATAGTGACGTGCTGCATAGTGGGACGGAGGGACGCTGCGCGCACGTGCGCTACGGAGCGGGTTTGGCTGCAGCGGTGCTGGAGCTCCGCCGCCATCAAACTGCAAGCAAGCCACGGCGCGGAGGGAGTTTTACAGGGCCGCCCTTTGATTCTTTCTGCTCGGGCGAGGTGAGGGGCGGGCCAGAGAGCGCGTCAGCGGCCCACCCCTCGCTCCGCCCAAGCAGAAAGAATCAAAGCGCGAGCCGAGCAAGCCCCCAATCGGGCGAGGCAAGGGGTGGGCGCATGCGGCGGCCATCGGTGGAAGTGGCGAGGGGGCACCGCGCTGCCCCCCGCAAAGTGGAGCCCGGGGCGCCCCCCCCGCCCTCCTATTGTGACGCCCCTGGGCAGCCACCCTGCATTTTGGTGGAACTAGGAAGCTGTTTTTACTGAATCAGACTGATCATCCATCAAGTTCAGCATTGCCTACACTAACTGGCAGTAGCCCTACCTGGAGATGCCAGGGATTGAACCCAGGACCCTCTGCATGCAAAGCAGATGAGCTACAGCCCTTGGCTACAAATGACTTATTTGTAGCCAAGTTGAAGTTGTTGTGGTCTGTCAAAGCTTTGTGGTCTTATTGCCACAGCCCAAATATTGGACAGCTTCAGACTAGTGTTATTTGCAGGTGGGATCCCGTTACATACCGGCAACTAAATTTTATGGAATTACTGTATAGCAGATTTTGCACTCTTGAACAACAAACCCCTCCCCCCCCAAATTCAGACTTTTTGCAATGAGGAAGGTGATGGGGAATAGATGGGGGGAAGTGTGGGATAACACTCGTTTTGCCATAAAGTCATCTAACCTCTATGGTGCTGGAGGAGACTGTTGAGAGTCCCATGGACTGCAAGAAGATCAAACCTATCCATTCTTAAGGAAATCAGCCCTGAGTGCTCACTGGAAGGACAGATCGTGAAGCTGAGGCTCCAATACTTTGGCCACCTCATGAGAAGAGAAGGCTACCTGGAAAAGACCCTGATGTTGGGAAAGATTGAGGGCACTAGGAGAAGGGGACAACAGAGGACGAGATGGTTGGACAGTGTTCTCGAAGCTACAAACATGAGTTTGACCAAACTGCGGGAGGCAGTGCAAGACAGGAGTGCCTGGCGTGCTCTGGTCCATGGGGTCACGAAGAGTCGGACACGACTAAATGACTAAACAACATCTAACCTCAAACAACAAGTGAGGGGAGAATGCTCAACCAACTAGTCATCTAGAAGCCCCTCAGGGGCACAACATTGCCACCTAGGTAGACCCACATCCCGTTTGCTGGAATCTTAACAACTGCGCCTTTGTATATCTTTCCTTGTACAGTGTATCAAAGAGAAGAGCCAACAGCAGAGAGCAAAGCAGGAGCCGAGATCCTCTTAGCACCAGGGAGGAAAAGAGGCTGTTCGCTCTCTGCTCAGGAACTCTGGAGAGCACGGCAGGCAACAAGGGCACCTTCAGGCATTGGAAAGGGGGCTGCTGAACTGCTTCCCCCATCAAAGGAGCCGCTTCATGTAAGCATTTCAAGTCCCAGGCTCCCCGGGGCTCTTTGTGAAACAGACACTGTCGCTGAAGCAGCCTTCTTGTTTGTCCCTGTTCCCCATCCTCACTCGCGTGCCAAACAGATGAACCACTCAATCTGGTGTGTAGAGCAACTCCTCTCCCCCGCTCTCCGCAGGCCAAGTGTCACAACTGAATTCACAGAGGAAAACATTTTGGAAAGACCTGGGAGGGGAGTGAAATAAGATATCCCATCACAACGAAGGGGGCAGGCAGTGCTTATCTCCCTTTTTTTGGCACAGACTGAGCCCCAAATAGCCCCAGCTTTAAAGTCTCCCCTTCAGGGCCAGCTCCACAATGAGGCAGGGTGAGGCCACAGCCCAAAGGGGCTGGTGCTGGGCTGCAGCAAAATCTCTTTCCCCCCCCAATCCTCCTGACCTCACCAAGCTGGCTCCAAGGCCTCCAACAGGAACCCCAGACCCCAAAGAGCATCAGGCCAATTTGGCTGACCTGGATTCCAACGGGAGCAGGCGGAGGCAGCCCTGGGCAGGGTCAAGTCGGCTCCCCCCAGAGTGATCAAGAGCTGCCAGAAGGGAGAGGCAGTCTGAGGGCCAGGGGGCAGGGAGGAGAGGATGCACACAGGCAACCTGCAGGAGCCTGGCTCCAGGTTGAGACAGCCCCAGGTCTTCCTGGGACCTGGATTGAACTGAGGGGAGGCACACACAGCCCGAGGAATAACCTCTTAAGAGAGGATGTGCAACAGTCTCAGCAAACCACCATTCCGGGATTCTCTTAGAGAAGCCATGATAACAGTTCATTGGTTATAAAACAGAGATCTGCATGTAGCAAGTGTTCTTCCAACTCTATGATTCTATGATTCTAGAATGCTTTGATGGTGTTTCCTGCTTGGCAGGGGGTTGGACTGGATGGCCCTTGTGGTCTCTTCCAACTCTAGGATTCTAAGTGATCTCTTGCTCGCTTGTCTCTCTATTAGCACCTAATTCTTTTCATGTGCACACACATACCAATACACTGTACTCAAATGTACTATTTCAGATAGAAGCGTTCAGAACAAAACATGAATTTAGCAGGTTTCTTGGTACATAGAGTGCACAAATCATGGTGGTGGCAGTTTTTAAAGCAGTGTTACAAACCACTGCTTCCTGGACAGGAAGCATACCAAACTGCAGAGAGCCAATGCATTATTATTATTATTATTATTATTATTATTATTATTATTATTATCAGCATCAGCTCAGTCCTAGATTCCCCCAGCCAAGCTCTCTAGGCTAAAACTCAAATCCCACTGTCTCCAGCAGCCACTAGGAGTGTTCAGAGCCAGCTCCATGCAACGGCCTTCAGAGCAGTCCAAGAAGACATCGTCCTTGGAAGTGCCTTTGCTGTCCTCCTGGGACAGGACTCAGGTCCACCTCTCAAAGGGAGAGCACACACTGAAGTTGCTCTTGTCAGGGTCCCTGCTTGTGGGAAGCCACGGTGCAATGGGAGAGGGCCTGGGTGGTTTCAGGAGGCAGCAGAGTGGAAAAGCCAGGCAGGATGGACCTAACTGGCTCAATCCACTGGGAAGTCATGAGCAGGAGCTGCACACGCTTGCACACAGCTCCTTTTAAGAACAAAACACTAACTGTGCTGGGTGAGGCCCACCTAGTCCAGTATCCTGCCCTCCAAGTGCCCAACTGGATGCCTCTGAGAAGCCCACAAGGAGGAGCTGTGCTCTCTCTACTTGTGATTCTCAGCTGCAGCTGTTTAGAGGCAAAGCATGGCTGTTGTGGCTAGTAGCCACAATATTTATTTCAAGGAGGCATGTGCAGGAGATCTTCCCAGTGGATTGACCCCATGTGATATCTTTGCAGATAGGGCAGCACACAACTATATTCCTGCCTTCAGTTCTTAACCCTGTCATCCCAAAATTTCAAGCTGTTTATAAGTTTGTTTGCTTTTTCTAAAAAAAAGCATACAAAAATAAATTTCTAAAAATATATGTGTAAGATTTAAAACCATCAACTACCAATCAACTACCTCTCTGTCTCTCCCCCCCACACACACACCTCACCCTCCAACACCTGCTTGAGAAACTCACTGCCAAGCTTTCCAACCTGATCTGATGGTACAAGCTCTGGAGAATTTTGTCAGAGCAACAGAGAGAGCTCTGCCTAGATGAAGCCAATGCCAGCCTGTAGCAGATGGCCTCGAGGCAACAGCCCCCACCTCCCAGCTGAGCAGCTTTGCAAACAGAATGAAATTGTTGCTTGCCCACTAAGGGGAGAAAGAAAGAAAGAAAGAAAGAGTTCCCAGGTGCCACAGCTAACACAAGTAACAGTGTTGCAATGCCCACTTATCTGGAAGAAGGGGTGTTTGATTCGAGAAACCATCCTCCAAACCACAGACAGAAAAGCGGGGATTTCTTGCTTGGCTGATAGAAAGGAACGTAGTCAGACCTTGGTCCACCTACATCAGGGGTAGGGGATCTGGTGCCCTCCTGGTGTGGTTGGAATGGCCAACAGCATGATGGGACTTGTAGTCCAGTAACACCTGGAGACCCACAAGACTGCTGACTGGCAACAGCTATGCTGGGGCCTTCTGCATGCGATACAGGTGTCGTTCCATGGAGCCGCACTTCAGACCTGAGCATGGCAAATAAGTTATGAATGACACACACAGATGATGCTCTTCCCTCTATGGCCATTTGTTTCCTAACACAATTCCAAATTTTGTTTCATACCAGCTAATTGAAGGCTGTCTTAGTTGCCAGCCTTATCTCTGCCCCCCCCCAGGAGTGGTGGCAGTTCTAAACCCTTCAGATGTCTTCTAAAAGTTGCATAGTTACTCATCTCCTGGACATCTGATGGGAGGGCGTTCCAAAGGGAGAGCACCACCACCAAGAAGGCCCTCTGCCTGGTTCCCTGTAACCACATTTCTTGCAGAAGGCCCTCGGCGCTGGACCTCAGTGTCCAGGCTGAATGATGGGATGGAGACACTTCTTCAGGTATACTGGGACGAGGCCATTTAGGACTTTAAAGGTCAGCACCAACAGTTTGAATTGTGCTGAGAAACATACTGGGAGCAAGTATAGATCCTTTAGGACCATTGTTATATGGTCCCGATGGAAACTCCCAGTCACCAGTTTAGCTGCCACATTCTGGATTAGTTGTAGCTTCTCAGACACCCTCAAAGGTAGCCCCACACAGAGTGCATTGCAGTAGTCTAAGAGGGAGATAGCCAGAGAATGAACCACTCTGGCGAGACAGTCTGCAGGCAGGTACGGTCTCAGCCTGCATACCAGATGGAGCTGGTAGACAGCTGCCCTGGACATAGAATTCACCTGCACCTCCATGGACAGCTGTGGGTCCAAAATGACTCCCAGGCTGCACACCTGGTCCTTCAGGGGCACAGATACCTCATTCAGGACCAGGGAGCCCCTAACACCCGCCCCCTGTCCCCCCAAAACAGGACTTCTGTCTTGCCACGATTCAACCTCAATCTGTTAGCCACCATCCATCCTCCAACTGCCTCCAGACACTCACACAGGACATTCACCGCCTTCACTGATTTAAAGGAGAGGTAGAGCTGGGTATCATCCACATACTGATGAACACCCAGCCTAAACCCCCTGATGATCTCTCCCAGTGGCTTCATATAGATGTTTAAAAACATGGGGGAGAGGATGGAACCATGAGGCACCCCACAAGTGAGAGCCCAGGGGTCTGAACACTCATCCCCCACCACCACTTTCTGGATACGGCCCAGGAGGAAGGAGCGGAACCACTGTATAACAGTGCCCTCAGCTCCCAGCCCCTCTAGATGGTCCAGAATGATACCATGGTCAATGGTATTGAAACCACCAAGAGATGTTAGTTAGTTAGTTAGTTAGTTAGTTAGTTAGTTAGTTAGTTAGTATACCGCCCTTCATCCAAAGTTCACAGGATGGCTCACAATATAACAAAATGAGAACACAAAATACATAATAAAACAAAAACCAAAGCAAGCCAATAACCCCTCCCACAAGCACATTTAAAAGGCCATAGAATGTTAATCAACCCAAGGCCTGGTTATACAGCAATCTTCCCCCACCCCCACCTAAAGATATGTAATGAAGTCACCAGGTGAGCCTCCGTGGGGAAAGCATTCCACAAATGGGGAGACACTGCAGAAAAGGCCCGTTCTCCTGTTACCACCCTCCGGGCCTCTCATGAAGGAGTCACCTGGCTGGAATGCAACAGGGAGAAGGCACCTGTGTTGCCCCACCCACTCAGCCCATAGGGAATGTGACCCTTGGGCTGAAAAAATTCCTTGACTGTGGACCAGAAAGGCAAGGGAAGAGATGCAAATGGGAGGTGGCGATGCCACTGATTCAGACACTATCCTACAGGCAGAAGCCACTTCAGGATGTGCTAAGGTAAGCTGCCTTACCTGAGTCAGACCATTGGTCCATCAAGTTCAGTACCATATACACTGACCAGCTGCAGCTCTTGAAGGTTTTAGACTGGAGACATTCCTGGGTCAGGAGAGGCTCTGTTTGCCATCCCCATGAAGAATCAGGCTACAGGGATATGAGACAGGGCCTTCTCCATGCTGGCACCCTGGTTGCGGAACTGCCTCCCCTTGGAGATGTATTCCACTTCTTCACTTTACAGATTTAAGCTTCAGCTGAAAACATTTTTGTTTTCTCCTTAGGCATTTATAAATTGAGGCCAGGTTGCTTTAGTACAAACAGCTGCAGGTTTTCTGGAGGGGTTTTTGAATGGTTCTGAGCTTTACAGATATTTTACAGTTATAGTGGTTGTTGTTATGTTTAGCTATGATAAGTATGTTGTGGTTTCGTATTCTGTGCTACACTGCCCTGGGAGGAAAGGCTATTTGGAAATGTAAATAAGAATTAATTAATTAATTGTGTGGGGTGTGAAACACAAGAGCAGTCAAGTACAACATCCCTAGAGTGGACACAGAAGGGGGTGTCTTGACCAGCCAGTCGGAACTTTCTGTTTCTCCTGGGCTGGGACAGACTTTCTCTGCATGCGACTAGAGGTGGGTGTGGCCTCACCTGTACAGGTAACAAAAGCATGGCACCATTGGACTGGTCGCCATCTCTCTCCTTCTCCCCCCAGCTGGGGGGCTGCGTGACCCCTGGGCCACCTCCAGCTACCCCTCACCCTCCCACCCTTAAGGGCACAGAGTGGGGCAGATGGCCTCCCATTATGGCTGCCTCTGCCTCTCCAGCACCCTCTCTCCCTTGCCAGCTGGCTGCTCCTGGAAAGGACTCCACAGCCCTCGGGTGTAAATAAGCAAACGGTCTGTGAGCACTTAGAAAGGAACACTGTGATCACTAAAAGTCAGTATGATCTCATTTTTTGACAGAGTCACAAGCCTGGTAGATGAAGGGAACGCTGTGGATGTAGCCTATCTTGATTTCAGCAAGGCCTTTGACAAGGTGCCCCATGATATTCTTGTAAAGAAGCTGGTAAAATGCGGACTAGACAATGTTACCATTCAGTGGATTTGTAACTGGCTGACTGACTGAACCCAAAGGGTGCTCATCAATGGCTCCTCTTCATCCTGGAGAGAAGTGACTTAGTGGGGTGCCACAGGGTTCTGTCTTGGGCCCAGTCTTATTCAACATCTTTATCAATGACTTGGATGATGGGCTTGAGGGCATCCTGAGCAAGTTTGCAGATGACACCAAATTGGGAGGGGTGGCTAATACCCCAGAGGACAGGATCACACTTCAAAATGACCTTAATGGATAACTGGGCCAAAGCAAACAAGATGGATTTTAACAGGGAGAAATGTAAGTTGGGCAAAAAAAAAAAATGAAAGGCACAAATACAGCATGGGTGACACCTGGCTTGAGAGCAGTACATGTGAAAATGATCTAGGAGTCTTGGGAGACCACAAACTTGACATGAGTGAACAGTGTGATGCAGCAGCTGAAAAAGCCAATGCAATTCTGGGCTGCATCAATAGGAGTATAGCATCTAGATCAGGCATCCCCAAACTTCGGCCCTCCAGATGTTTTGGACTACAATTCCCATCTTCCCCGACAACTGGTCCTGTTAGCTAGGGATCATGGGAGTTGTAGGCCAAAACATCTGGAGGGCCACAGTTTGGGGATGCCTGATCTAGATCAAGGGAAGTAATAGTACCACTGTATTCTGCTCCGGTCAGACCTCACCTGGAGTACTGTGTCCAGTTCTGGGCACCACAGTTCAAGAAGGATACAGACAAGCTGGAACGTGTCCAGAAGAGGGCAACCAAAATGGTCAAAGGCCTGGAAACGATGCCTTATGAGGAACGGCTTAGGGAGCTGGGTATGTTTAGCCTGGAGAAGAGAAGGTTAAGGGATGATATGATAGCCATGTTCATATATATTTGAGGATGCCATAGGGAGGAGGGAGAAAGGTTGTTTTCTGCTGCTACAGAGAAGCGGACACGGAGCAATGGATTCAAGCTACAAGAAAGAAGATTCCACCTAAACATTAGAAAGAACTTCCTGACAGTAACAGCTGTTCGACAGTGGAATTTGCTGCCAAGAAGTGTGGTGGAGTCTCCTCCTTTGGAGGGCTTTAAGTGGAGGCTTGATGGCCATATGTCAAGAATGCTTTGATGGTGTTTCCTGCTTGGCAGGGGGTTGGACTGGATGGCCCTTGTGGTCTCTTCCAACTTTATGATTCTATGATTCTATGCTTCTGTCCCTGACTTGGGCTAGTGCACGAGCGCAATCTTGCTCCTGTCCCAAGTCCCGGGCGCCCCTTGCTGTCGGAGAGTAGCAGACGGATTGGGCGGGGTGGGGGCAGGCCAGCAGTCTTCCTGCTTCCCAGCGCATGAGCAATACTCCAAGAAAGAGGTTTCGTGGCCGCTGCAGCAACTGCGCGCCCCCCACCCGCTTGAGTTGCCTCACTGCAGCGCTTTGCTTTGCTGCTTCTGCTGGAGCCCACGAAATTACCTGGACGCAGTCCCACTTCAGCGCACGCAAAAAGGCAGCTGCCTGCACAGATGGACAAGATCCTGTCCCGTTTCTCTAGCTGCTGCCCCCCCGCCCCCAACTCTGCCTGTGCCTTCTTTCCCCTTCTGCCCGCCCGCCTGCCGCCACCCCACCCCCGGTTTTTTGCTCCACGCTTTAGCGTGTTACGTTTCCGTAATAAAGACAAGAACTGCAGAGCTTCCAAGTCCCAGATTTAAAGCACACGGCCCCGTTTCTCCTCCATGGATATTTATGGATCCCGCTCTCTGCGTTTTGGCTACTCATCGTTTTATTTTATTATTTTATTATATTTATTTTTGCCAGCCTCCAAAATAGGATAGTGCAGCTGGAGGACGCTGTAACCTAATTATACGATGCAAAACGAAACCCCGAAAAACAAGAACTGCCCAGGAGCCTTCCTTTGGCTCTCAAATCGGTGTGCTGCAGTTTGCAAGAAGGAAGGCGCCACTCACCAGCCGCCTATCGGGACATGGCTGTGCTGCAGCTGTAGCAGCGGTCACCAACCTGGTGCCCTCCAAACCAATTCATGGTTTCTTTTAAGCTGATAAGTTAATTTGTTACAAACCCTCAACAGGAGTGCACTGAAGTCAATGCAAGATGTTGCGCTTTCCCTATACATGATCTCAGTCATCCTTCCAACAACCCTGTAAGGTAGACTGATTTATTGATCCTGTTGCAGCTGCTCTCCAGCGTTTCAAGGCAGATGCCATTCGCAGCCACACCAGGAGCTGCCAGGGGAATGAACTGGGAACCCTTTTCACGCAAAGCAGATAGGAAGCTGCCTTAGATATAAAGCCAGGCCAGTGGCCCATCTAGCTGAGATCCAGCAATCTCCAGGGTCCCAAGCAAGGATATTCCCAGATGTTGGGGATCGAATGTTGGTCCTTCTGCAATAAAAGCAGGTGCTCTAACACTGAGCTGAGGCCCTTCCCCTGACTTGTCTACTATTTCTCAGGGCAGGCGACCTGACTGGGGAGGGAATACAGCCCAGATCCAAATGGTCACATGGAGGCACTTTGCAAGCAATGCATGTACCCTCACTCTAAGACCCTCACTCTATATCTACAGTGCCCACCTGGCCCAATACACACACCCATCATGACCGCAGGCATTTTTCTTGCAAATAATATGCAATGCTAGCAACCTTCACAGTGCGCATTTTACTTCTAGAAGAAGCACCGTCTGTTCAGTCTGTGAGTTGCTCTGTCGAGACTGCCAACTGAGAGGAAGGGAGAAAGGAGGTAACATTTCGTAGACTCCTGCAGGGTCACAGGGTGGGCCGCAGCGCAGGAGCCAAGCTGCATTGCTGCTCTGCAGGCTGTTAAATTATTCAGGTGCTCCTGCACAAAGGCTGCATGACACAAGGTGACTGAGCTGGTTTCAGGAAACTTCATTTGGCAGCCAATTCCTCCTGCCCAAGAAGGGAATTGCCCTCCTTTGGCAGGGGCTGCCAACCTTTTGGGGGCCTGCAAGCACCTTTTGCAAACTGCAGAAACTGTCATAGGCACACACCCCACAGCCTATTCCATGGGTCATGGCAGAATGCTTCTTTCAAACCTAATTTGGGCAGTGGGGGGGCACCACGTTGGCAACTCTGGGGGTAAAAGGTTCCTTCTGTACTCCAGAAGTCACACGGGGCAAGCTGGCTCAGCCTTTGCACCATATGAAAGGAAGGTCCCAGGTTCAGTCCCTGGCATCTCCAGGTAGAACTGGAAAGGGCTGTGGCCTGAAACCAGGAGAGACACCTCCAACTGAGCCTAGATGGGTGACGGTCAGTGGTCTGGCCCAGCAGACAGCAGCTTCCTTTTGAGGCTGAAACAGAAATGCAGCTGATTCAGCACCTTCCTACAGTATGAGAATCACAATCCTTTCTGAGCTGCCTTCTGGGAGCCAGGTGCTCATGGTGGACAGACCAATAGCTGAAAATATTTTCCTTTACCAGTGTTTCTCAAACTTGGGCCCCTAGCTGTTGTTGGACTATAACTCCCATCAGCCCTAGCTAGCAGGACCATGGGTCAGGGATTATGGGAGCTGTACTCCTGCAACAGCTGGGGACCCAAGTTTCAGAAACAGTGTTTGGACAGTAGGCTAGCTTCTACACACACTCACATGCCCCTGTAGCTCACCCATCAGAAGAACAAGAGGCACCACCCAGGAGGGTGCAAAGCAGGGCAGGCGTGGGATGTGACTCAAGTGGGTGAGTCACCTGGGGAGAGTCCTGAGAGCCAGATAAAGAGGGCTGAAGGGCCACATTAGACACCTCATTCCTGTCCTAAACAAATGGAGTCTCAAAAAGAAGGGAGACACAGAGGAGCTAATGCTGGCCTGGGTTGGAGGGCACTGAGTCACTCTGGTTCTCATTTCAGGAGTGGCACTTGAGTTCACACACGTGTTAACAGCCCACCTGTACTTTGATGTGATTACTTATCACTCAAATTGCATGATCAGTGTGCATGGCTATATATATATATATATATATATATATATATATATATATATGGAAGAATGGTACAGTATTTTAAAGATTCTGTACCTCTCTTCAGTTTAAAAATCTCTTAGGGTAGCTAGTAAGGGATGTAAATAGAATAAAATGTAAGCATATAAATTCCGTACTGGCCTGAGTATAAGCCTCACTTTTTCCCCAAATTCCAACTGTGAAAAGTTAAAATGTGGCTTATATTTGTGATTTATTGATGAAAAGGCAGTTGATTAATCAAGGTGAGGTTTTATTTGAAGCATTTATAACCTGCCTCTTTCTCCCCTTGCTTAATGCATCTCAACATCCAATTCCTCCCTGACAACCTCAAAGTCCAAAAACAGTTACTAAAACCAGCACCTTCAAGAACATTAAAGAAAACGTTGTGTTACCCAAACCGAAATGCGACTGCCTTTATGAGATCCTGAAGAAAGTGTGAGCTAACTCATAATTTAATAAAGAAAGATGTTTTGCTGTCTTTTACAGCAACACAAAAGAACAAAAACAAAATAGAAACTATAAACAAGTGCTGACTTAACTCACAGTTCCATTGATTAAAACTGGCCTCAGTGAGCCAGTCAACCAAAGTTTCAAGTTGATGAATCTATCACTTAATGACTGCACTCCTACATAAAACACATTAGGACTGTGAAGCACAGATGCTTCCAGTGTGGCCCAGCCATGCTAATCTAATGAAAACAGTCAAAGGTTAGCCAAGAGTAGCATGGATGGGCACTTTAAAAGCCTTGACCTGAAGACAAGCTACACTCAGCTGTTCCTGAAAGCTCAGGACAGACCCTAAAGCCTCAATTAAAGGTAAAGGGACCCCTGACCATTAGGTCCAGTCGTGACCGACTCTGGGGTTGCGCGCTCATCTCGCATTATTGGCCGAGGGAGCCGGCGTATAGCTTCCAGGTGATGTGGCCAGCATGACAAAGCCGCTTCTGGCAAACCAGAGCAGCACATGGAAACGCCGTTTACCTTCCCGCTATAGCGGTTCCTATTTATCTACTTGCATTTTGACGTGCTTTCGAACTGCTAGGTTGGCAGGAGCTGGGACCAAGCAACGGGAGCTCACCCCGTCACAGGGATTCGAACCGCCGACCTTCTGATCAGCAAGCCCTAGGCTCAGTGGTTTAACCACAGCGCCACCTGGGTCCCTAAAGCCTCAATTAGGAGCCCCTAAAAGCTATCTTTATTATTTATTTCGCTTATGAACCAGTTCTTAATGAAACATCTTGAAGCACTTTCAGTTATAAAAAACAGTTTAAAAATTGTATTCATTATAAAACTGAAAGGATTACATATGTAAAATCAATCACATCTATAAAAACAATTTCACACAAGGCATCTATACACAGATCCCCGCAAATCCTAAGAGTGAAGACTCATATCACTGAGTGCTCGAGGCACATGAAAAAGAATACTTCTGATATCCAGAAAGCTAACATGCCAGAGTCAAGTCCCAGTTTCAAATCTACCATTCTTGGGCAAGGTGATTGAGCGAGTGGTTGCTGAACAACTCGAGGCACGCCTGGAGGATGCGGACCATTTGGATCCCTTCCAGTTGGGATTCAGGCCTCATCATGGGACTGAAACTGCCTTGGTCGCACTGGTCGATGATCTCTGGTGGGCTAGGGACAAAGGTGAGAGCTGTTTCCTAGTTCTGCTGGATCTCTCAGTGGCCTTTGACACCATTGACCATAACATCCTTCTGGACCGTCTAGACGGGCTGGGAGCTGGGAGCTGGGGGCACTGTCATACAGTAGTTCCGCTCCTTTCTCCAGGGTCATGTCCAGAAAGTGGGGGGAGGGTGAGTGTTCAGACCCCTGGGCTCTCACTTGTGGGGTGCCTCAGGGTTCCGTCCTCTCCCCCATGCTTTTTAATATCTATATGAAGTTGCTGGGAGAGATCATCAGGCGGTTTAGGCTGGGTGTTCATCAGTATGCGGATGATACCCAGCTCTACCTCTCTTTTAAATGGGGAGTGAAGGTGGTGAATGTCCTGTGTGAGTGCCTGGAGGCGGTTGGAGGATGGATGGCGGTTAACAGATTGAGGTTGAATCCTGACAAGACTTTTGGGGGACAGGGGGCGGGCGGGTGTTAGGGACTCCCTGGTACTGAATGGGATAACTGTGCCCCTGAGGGACCAGGTGCACAGCCTGGGAGTCATTTTGGACTCACAGCTGTCCATGGAGGTGCAGGTTAATTCTGTGTCCATCTGGTATGCAGTCTGAGACCCTACCTGCCTGCAGACTGTCTCACCAGAGTAGTGCACTCTTGGATCACTGCAATGCGCTCTACATGGGGCTACCTTTGAAGGTGACCCAGAAACTGCAAGTAATCTAGAATGCGGCAGCCAGACTGGTGACTTGGAGTGGCTGCCGGGACCACATAACACCCGTCCTGAGAGATCTACACTGGCTCCCAGTGCATTTCCGAGCACAGTTCGAAGTGTTGGTGCTGACCTTTAAAGCCCTAAATGGCCTCGGTCCTATATACCTGAAGGAGTGTCTCTATCCCCATCGTTCAGCCCGGACACTGAGATCCAGCGCCGAGGGCCTTCTGGCGGTCCCCCCACTGCGAGAAGCAAAGCTACAGGGAACCAGGCAGAGGGCCTTCTCGGTAGTGGCACCCGCCCTGTGGAACGCCCTCCCATCAGAGGTCAGAGAGATAAACAACTACCTGACATTTAGAAAATACCTAAAGGCAGCCTTGTTTAGGGAAGTTTTTAATATGTGATATTTTAATGTATTTTGATGTGTGTTGGAAGCCGCCCAGAGTGGCGGGGGACACCCGGCCAGATGGGCGGGGTATAAATAATAAAGTATTATTATTATTAGATAGACTCATTTTCTAAGTTCAAGGATTCTTTTGTGTGAGAAAGCGGATGAGCACTCAGGTTTGTGAACTCCATCCCTGCATTGTGAAGTGAATCAGCCCAGATACAGAAGAGATGAGCCCAGTGTACGCAGCCAAAGATTTCTATATTTGGCCATGATTTCAACAAATAAGAAAAGCTACTCTTCTTAGACAAGAAGGCCACTTTAAATATCTTCTCATTCCTTATTACAACCACAGACCAGAAACACAGCAGTTTCAAGAGGTGTGCCCTAACTTTGCAGCCACACTGGTGAAAAGTGGCCCTGGCAGATTACTCAGTGGAAACTTTAGCTGATTAACCTACCAATTGAACCCTGCAGCCTTACTTGAAAGTAAGTCATATTTGTTTTTATTGGAACTTGTTTCCACACAATCCATTCAGGTTCAGGATGCATGCATCAAATCATAGAATCGTAGAGCTGGAAGGGATCCCAAGGGTCATCTAGTCCAACCCCCTGCAATGCAGGAATTTCAGCTAAACCATCCATGACAGGTGGCCATCAAATCTCTGTTTAAAAACCTCCAAGGAAGGAGAGTCCACAACCTCCCGAGGGAGTTCATCCTACTGTTGAACAGCTCTTACCATCAGAAAGTTCTTAATCATGTTTAGTCAGAATCTCCTGTCTTGTAACTTGAAGTCATGGCTTTGAATCCAACCCTCCAGAGCAGGAGAAAGCAGACTTGCTTCATCTTCCATGTGACAGCCCTTAAGAAATTTGAAGATGGCTATCCTATCATCCTATCTCCCCTCAGTCTCCTCTTTCCCAGGCTAAACATACCCAGCTCCTTCAAGCATTCCTCAGAAGGCTTGGTTTCCAGACCCTTGATCATCTTGGTTGCCCTCCTCTGCACACCTTCCAGCTTGTCAACATCCTTCTTAAATTGTGTTGCCCAGAACTGGACACAGTAGTATTCCAGGTGTGGTCTGACCAAGGCAGAAGAGTGGGGCTATTACTTCCCTGGGTCTGGACACTAGACTTCTGTGGATACAGCCTAGAATAGCATTAGCTCCCCCCCCCCTTGTTGCATCACACTGTGACTCATGTTAAGCTTGTGGTCTACTAGATCCTTGCCATGTGTACTACTCACAATCCAGGCACACCCCATATTAAATTTATGCATCTGGGTCTTCCTGTCTAAGTGCAGAGCCTTACATTTGCCCCTAATGAAATTCCTTTTGTTAGCTTGAGCCCAGTTGTCCAATCTGTTTTAAGGTCATTCTGAATTCTGATTCTGTCTTCTGCTGCCCCTCCCAGTTTGATGTCATGTGCAAATTTGATGAGCATCCCCTCACTTCTTTCATCCAAGTCATTTATAATGTTGAACAACAATGGGCCCAGGACAGAACCCTGCGGCACCCCAATTGTCACTTTTTTCCAGGATGCCAAGGAACCATTAATGAGTACTCGTTGGGTTCAGTCAGTCAACCAGCTACAAATCCACCTAACAGTTACCTTGTTCAACCCACATTTACTAGCTTCCTCACAAGAATATCATGGGGAACTTTGTCAAAAGCCTTACTGAAATCAAGATACAGTATGTCCACAGCATTCCCCTGATCCACCCAGCTTGTAACTCCATCAAAAAAAAAGAATTGAGATTCATCTGACATGACATTTTTGAGAAACCCATGCTAGGTCTTAGTAATCACAGCATCCTTTTCTAAGTGCTCACAGACCAACTGCTGAACTATCTGTTCTGGACCTTTTCTGGTATCAATGGCAAGCTCACCAGTCAGTACAGTAGTTCCCTGGGTCTTCTCCCTCCACCCCCCTTTTTGAAGATGGGGACAACATTTGCCCACCGCCAGTCTGTAGGGACCTCACCAGTTCTGGAAGAATTCTCAAAGATCAAAGACAAAGATTCTGGGATTACACCTGCAAACTCCTTTAGTACCCTTGGATGCAGCTTATCAGGCCCTGGAAATCTGAACTCATTTTAAGTAAGTAGATGTTCCCTTGCCCCTCTTTTCCTGTATTGGGCTGCAGCTCCCTCCTTATATCACCAGGTTCAGCATTGCTTTCCTCATGGGTGAAGGCAGAGGCAAAGTAGGTGTTGAGTAATTCTGCCTTTTCTCTGTCACCCAAGAGCATCTCTTCATCTCCTCCATACAGAGGAGCTACCATTTGCTTATTCTCCGAGTATTTTAACATCTCCATTCAGAGCACATTCAGTGTGTCTGGAAAAGTCACAAGACAGTATCATATTTTAATGCTGGGCTATAGATAAGGTTCTTATCTCTTCATGAATTCTAGTCTGAAACTAACCTATGACCAACTGTTGGCAGAAGCTCGTTTTGGGCCACCTCTGTGTCCACAGAGGCACAGAAACAGCTGCCCTGGACGCAGACCAGAATCCACCTTCGTCATCCCATCTTCAATGGGCCTCATCTCGAACATACAGCACCTCAGCTAAACACCACCTTTGGCTCAGTGTGCAACCAAGTCATGTGACCTATGCACAACACAGGTGCGATCTATGGTGCAATCACAACTTTGCTGCTTGCACACAGATGCCACACAGGCAGAATTTTAATACCTGCCAAGTTTTGCTTTGGGGGCTGTTTGCAGATCAGAGAGATTCAAAACCAACATCTGGGTTGGGTGTGGGGTGAATTTTAACTAATCGATTATTGCCATTTGTGTGCATATGCATTTTACCACAGTGTACACATATGCATTAAGGCAGCATACAAGCCCTGGATGTATCTGTGGTGCAGAATATGTGTGCACACTGTAAACCACACACAAAACTTCTTCTTGAGCTCTGGTGTGCCTCTGCTCCTTAAGCGGTATGGATGTGTCTGGGGTGAGGGCTCCCATTAATAGCACAGGCAACCAAGCCAACTCAAAGGGGAAGTCAAGCCTCTCTTGATACTTTAGAAAGACTCAGTGGTTTCTGGCACGGAATCTCTCCCAGCCCTACCTGGCAATGCCAGAGACTGATCCTGGTACCTACAGTTTGCATGGCAGGTGTTCCACTGCCCTTCCCCTAATTATTCCTCCCAGGCTGCCTCTCAAGCAGCCCAGCGGAGGGCGTGTGTGCAGGTTACATCTTCCTCAGCACACTGAGTCTCCTGAAAGGCAACGAAACATTTCCTATACAAAGGAAAGTCACTTTGCCTATGCTCAGAAGCATTTTGCATTAGGAACCAAAGCAGACACTCCAGCAGAGGCAGCCTTGCAACTGAATCGTGTCAACTGTCCCCTATGCACAGGCCTCATTGAAGGCTATTCTACGTATACCCAGTCTACTCTCATTCATCTGCCATAGCTTTTTGAAAGGATGGAACCCTGGGTGGTAGAGTTTCATGTCTTTACTTGTCAGAGTGAATCTGAAAAGCAAGAGGGAGAACCCTGGGATAGTTTAACATACAGCCGATTTAGAGTGCCATATATAAATAGCAGCACTATTTAAGAATGGGTTTTCCTGCATTGGTTTGGCTGCCAAATTAAGCATTTGGCTGATGAGTTTCCAGCACGAGTTTCTCTCTCTTTCTTTTTGCAAACTCACTTCCAGGCAATAAAAATAGATGCACAGAAACTTGTTCCGAAATGACATTAACACGCACCTTTAGACATTGGTGTCAGGGGGGAGAGGGCCTATCACTGGAGACCCCCCTCCCCTTTATCTTCTGCCCCCTACTCTCCAACTCACTACTAATCAGGCTGGTCCTGAACCTGGAGGAGCATCAGGTGGGCATTGAACTTTTTTTTTAATTGATTTTTATTGGGGTTTTTTCTTACATCAATATAGGTCAACTCAATACAAACACAAAATTACAAACCAATCCCATAAATACAGCAACTAATTACACATTCCCCATAAATCCGTTCCGCCGAACTTGACTTCCCCTTTACATCGTTTTGGTTTTATTTGGTCAAAATCTTAATTATCCGCTTTTTTACCTTTTTTACACGTTATATCATCGTATATGATCCTGTCTTCTAATCAGGGCATATTTTAACAGTTGTAGATATTATGTCGTTCCTGTAAGTGATTTTCCCATATTACAATGGCTTTTAAGATATTCCCAGAATTTGCTCCACTCCTTAAAGGTCTTTTGATCTTTTTGTTCTCTTATCCTTCCAGACAGCCTGGCTAGTTCTATATATTCAGTCATCTTTCCTCTCCACTCCTCTACTGATGGTATTTCTGGTGTTTTCCACCTTTGTGCAAGTAGGATTCTAGCCGCAGTGGTGGCATACATAAATATTTTTACATCTTTTTTGACTTCATTCCCTATTAAACATAATAGAAACAGTTCTGGCTTTTTATGGAATGTATATTGTAACTTTTTTTGATCTCGTTATATATTGATTCCCAGTACGGTCTCACTTTTTTACATTGCCACCACATATGATAGAAATCGCCCATTTCCTCCTTACACTTCCAACACCTTTTGTCTTTTATTTTATAGATTTTTGCCAGCTTGACTGGGGTCAAGTACCAACGATACATCATCTTCATGATGTTCTCCTTAAGTATCGTACAAGCAGTGAATTTCAGATTTTGGTTCCAGAGTTTTAACCATAGGTCTATTTCAATATTGTGGCCCACATCCATGGCCCATTTAATCATTGCATCTTTAGTCTCCTCATCTTTGGTGTTCCATTCTAGAATATAATCATATGCTTTTGATAATAGTTTCTTATCTCCCTCCACTATGTCTAATTGGAATTTTGATTTGCTGTTGTTAAAGCCATTTTTTTTATCTTCTTTAAACAGGTCCCTTATTTGGTGGTACTGGAGCCAGCTTGTCATATTACCTTTCAACTCTTCGTATGATTTTATTTTCAGTTCATTTCCAGATCTTACTATTATTTCCCCATATGTCAGCCAGTTGGCTTCCATATTTTTTTTCTTTATTGTCAGTGCTTCCGTTGGGGATAACCACAATGGCGTTTTCCTTTCTAACAGAGTTTTATACCTCTCCCAGACCTCATATATCGGCCTTATCAAAACATGTGACAAAAAACCTCTATGCGCTCTAACTTTATCATACCATAGGTACCTATTATTAAATCCTTCCAGATCTAAAAGATCTGTGTCCTTCAACACCATCCATTCCCGAGCCCATATCAGACAGGCCGCCTCATAATATGTTCTTAAATCTGGGAGAGCGAAGCCTCCTCGCTCTCTTTTATCTATTAATAGTTTATGTTTTATTCTCAGAGGCCTCCCCTGCCAGATAAATCTTGAGATCTTTTTTCTCCATTGATCAAAATAACTCGTCCCCTTAATTACCGGAAGCATTTGAAAAAGGAAAAGTATTCTAGGTAACAAGTTCATCTTTATCGTGGCTATCCGGCCCCATAGTGAAAGGTTCATGCTTTTCCATCTTTCAAAATCTTTATCTAACTCCTTTCCCAGTGCCTCGTAATTATCATTAAATAGATTTATATTTTTAGATGTTAACCACACTCCCAGGTATTTGACCTTTTTTTACTGCCATGATATCGTAGTTGTTCTGTAATTCTTCCACCTCTTTTTTGCTCAGATTTTTTACCAACATTTTCGTTTTTATAGTATTCAGTTTGAAGCCCGCAAGATTACCAAATTCATTTAACTCTTTCAGAGCCTCTTTTATACTGTCTTGTGGGTCCGCCAGCATCAGAACAAGGTCGTCGGCAAAAGCCTTTTGTTTAAATTCCTTTCGCCCTACTTTTATACCTTTTATGCTCTTGTTTTCCCTTATATTTTTCAATAACACTTCCAATACTGAGATGAATAACAAAGGTGATAAGGGGCATCCTTGTCGGGTGCCCTTACCAATATTCAATTTCTCGCTTAACACTCCATTTACTATCAATTTGGCTTTTTGTTCTTTGTAGATAGCTTTGACTCCTTTCAGAAAATTTTCTCCCACACCCATTGCCTCCAGATTTTTTCCCATAAATTTCCATGAGATATTGTCGAACGCCTTCTCGGCGTCGACAAAAATTAAGGCAGCTTGTATATCGATTCTTCTATCTAGATATTCAATTACATCAATCACAGTTCTTACATTATTTCTCATTTGGCGCCCAGGCAGAAATCCCGATTGATCTTTATGTATAGTTTCATTCAGTACCTTTTTCCACCTGTTTGCCAGAATATCTGTGTAGATCTTATAGTCCGTGTTAAGCAGCGAAATAGGACGATAGTTTTTAACATTCATCAAATCAGTATCTCCTTTTGGGATCAGTGTAATAAAGGCACTTTTCCAAGAATTCGGAATCTCCCCCCTTCTAAAAATATCATTCATTAGTTTCAGCAAAGTTGGAGTTAATTGTTCTGACAATTCTTTATAAAATTTTGCTGAAAGGCCGTCAGGCCCTGGGGCCTTTCCTACCTTTAGCCTTACAATTGCTTCAAGAAGTTCTTTCATTTCAATAGGTTCATTTAGATATTGCCTTTGACCTTCTGATATTTTTTCCAGCATATGAGATTTTAAATACTTTTCTATGTCCTCCTCTGCCTCATTGCCCTTTTGATATAAATCTTTGTAAAACTTCTGAAATTCTTTTCTGATTTCTTTGGGGTTTTCAGTGATCTTACCACATTTCATTATTTTATTCACAGTATTTTGTTTTTGTTGTTTTTTAAGTTGCCAAGCTAGAAGTTTACCACTCTTGTTGGCATATTCGAAATTTCTTTGCTTTAACCATTTCAATTTCCACTCAAGCTCCTGACTTACAAGCATTGAGTATTGTGTTTGCAATGTTACAATGTTTTGCTTTATCTGAGAATCTCCCGGCTTGCTAACTAGCATTTTTTTCATTTTCTTTCAACTGTTGCATTATTTCTAGTTTTTTCTTTTCTCTTTCCCTTTTCTTAATACTGCTTTGCTGAATTAGAAAACCCCTTGCGACCGCTTTTCCCGCGTCCCACACGATATTCAGATCTGTTCCTTTGTCTAAATTTAAGTCCAGGTGTTGTCTTATCATTTCTCTCGCTTTCTCCACCACAGTTTGATCGTTAAATAAACTTTCGTTCATACTCCATCTATAAGATGTCTCTTCTCTTTTTAGTTCTAAATATATAGGATTATGGTCGGAGAGGGTTCTTGGCTGAATTTCTATTTTGTGTATTTTTGGTATCAGTTCTTTTGACACCCATATGTGGTCTATTCTCCCTGCACTCTGATTTGAATTGGAGTAGTAAGTAAATTCTTTTACATTAGGATGTTTATACCTCCAAATGTCAATCAAACCCATATTTTCTACCATCCTAAAGAAACTTTTGGGTAGCTTCCCTTCAAACATATCTTTACTTCTAGCAGTTCTGTCCAGTTCTGGGGACACCACGCCATTACAATCGCCCATCAAAATTATTTTTTGATCCACATACTCTTGTAGGTTTTCCTCCATTTTTTTTATAGAATTCTGCTTTCCTTTGATTGGGAGCATAGACTCCTATAATCAATATTTTCTCCCCTAACACTGTTATTTGAACAGCTATGACTCTTCCCTCATCATCTTTGTAAATCAAACTGGGTTCGTATTTCTCCTTTATATATAAGACCACACCTCTCTTTTTTCACATCCAATGTTGCAAAATCTAAGCCTAATTTTTTATTAACAAGAATTCTTTTGTGATTTTTTTGAGATATGAATTTCCTGTAAACAAATAATATCTAGTTTTTGTTTTCCTAATACATATTCAAATTTGTTCCTTTTGCTTTTACTATTCAAACCATTAATGTTCCAAGACTGTATTTTCAATGCCATATTTTTTATTCAGTTAATATCAATATTATGTTTGTTTTCCTTCTTATTTGTTTGATTATTATACTTCGTTTTCCTTATCCTTATTATCTTCTGTTTCTAATTCTCTGTCTATGTCCTCGTCTTCTAGTTCTTCCTCTCCACTCTTTCCCCCTGCATCCTCTTCCTCTCCTCCAGTTGCCCCTTCTTCCTCCTTTCTTACCCATCCTAACATTTCCTTGTATTTCCTTCTAAATTTTTCTATGTCAAGAGAGCTTTTAGGTGTGAATCTCTTCCCTTTGAAGTAAAATGAGATCCCTTCTAAGATCTCCCATCTAAAGCTAATTTCATTTTTCCTTAAAACTCCAACAATTTCACGATATTTTTCTCTCTTATGAAGGATTCTATTTGGGATCTCTTTAAACACAATAATCTCTCTCCCTTCTATAACCAATTTTTTTACAAAGCTCTGACTTAGGATGGCATTTCTTAGATCCATAGAGTTAAACATCACCAAACAATCCCCCCGGCAACTTCTTGGCTTTCACTTTGGGGGACTTCACCTTAATTCTAAATGCATTCAGAATTTTTGCCTCTACTTCCTCTTTGTTCAAACCCAACCAATTAGCAATCTCTACACATAACTTTTCTCTAATATTCTCATTTGCTTCTTCCTTTATCCCCCTAAATTTTAGGTTCATTTGTTTCTGTCTTTGTTCCAAAAAGGCTAAATTGTCCAGGATGTCTTCCTTCATCTTATCTAATTTTTCTATTTCTCCTTTAACCCACTCTGTTTCTTTCT
Organism: Zootoca vivipara; assembly: GCF_965207765.1. NCBI lineage: Eukaryota > Metazoa > Chordata > Lepidosauria > Squamata > Lacertidae > Zootoca > Zootoca vivipara. The sequence continues at coordinate 1,303,438 of NC_142589.1, read as the reverse complement.
TGTTTTCTCTTATCTCTTTTTGAACCTTTTTAGTGGTCTCTTCCACTGTCTTTGTTTTCACTGATAGGTCTTTAATCTGTTGAGACATTTCCTCCACCACCTGCTCAAACTTTTGATCAATAGAACTTTGCATCTCCACTAATCTCTTTTCTATGTTCTGCTCACTTTGTCTGATTTCTTTTTTAATCTCTCCTAAAAACCCTTCCCAATCCTTGACTTCTTTGCCCTCCTCCTGCTTAGATCCCCTTCTTTCTCCAGGGGTTGCTGCTTTTGCGCCTCTCATCTTGGTTTTTTAACTAACTTCCTGTGTATTTTCTAGGAAGGAGAGGTTTTAAAGTTTTAGGTGCAATTATTCCTATTGCCACCAGGGGTCACTACCCTCTATCTATTGTACACCTCTACCTATTGTACACCTCTACTCTTATTTCCTCTGTCTGGACCAATTAGTCCTTATCTTTTTCTTTTTCTTCCCCCCCCCCTGTTACTCTTATCAAGACTATTGCCCTAGACAGAATTTTGAGTAACCATATAACTCTACCATATAGCACTATTCTAACTTTGTTACCCACACTCTACACTTGGTAAAGATGCAGTTATTACATATAATATCAATAATACAAATGTTCCCCCCCCAGTCGCTTTTTCCTTGCAGTAGTTTGTATCTTTTCCAAGTCTCTTTCTGTCGTCCTCCTTCTCAGTCTTCTTTCTCTGTATCTCTGTTTCCTTCCCCTTCCTCTCAGCACACAGTCTCTTTTAACGCACAGTCCCTCTTTAGCGCACAGTCCCTTTTAACGCAGTCAGGTCTTTCTATTACCGTAACTTTGTTGCCATTTTCAGTGAGCAGTTTTTCTTTTTTAACAAAGTTCCAAGCCCACTGCCTTGAAGGCAGACAGTGAGCCTCACACAAAAGGCAGATAAGCGGAGTCCAGACGATAAACCTCACACAAGAGGCAAACAAGCAGAGTCGAGGGAGGGTTCTTTTAAGTCAACAAAATAGAGGCAAAGGAAAGGGGAGTTCACGCTTCTCCCTTAAAGTTCTTCTACACGCCTCAGCATATGAAGTGATTGTTAATCTCGGTGGGGTTTTGAAAACCACCACCAAATCCTTTCCACTTTAAAGTAACCCTCAGTCTTTCAGTCCTTTTCAGTCCTTTCGGACCTCTTTTTTATTTATTTATTTATTTATTTAGATGCCGATTAAACGGTGTCAACTCAATTATCATCAGTTTCTTCAGTTCATGAACCGCAATCTTTTTTCCAAACACCCCCAAGGTTCTCCATAAGCTCCAAACCTTCTGGAAGCTGCTTTTCCTCACACCCTCAGCTTAGTGGGGTGGGTTCACCAGCAACGACGTTTACAAAGCTCCAGATTGTCACAAAGTCTTTGGGGGTAAGTTGTATAGAAATATCGATACTCACACTCCTCAGGTAAGTTCTATTCCTTCGTTTTCTACAACACCACGCCGAGCGCCATTTTCCAAGCCAGCACGATGTAAAGTCCCCTTTTCACGCCCCACCACTTCTCACCGCTGTGACACAGATGATAATAAGCCGACCAGGCTGTTTAAGCTGTCTCTCTTATGGCACAGCTTTTTTAACTTCACAGAGGCAAGCTGCTTACATCAGGAGCTTGAGACTGCGAAGTACGGAGTCGGAGATACTCCCCCCTCGCGCCCGCCGCTCAATCCCTCCCCGGTCTTTACAAGAAAGCCGAAAGGAGGGAGAGCAGCCAAGGGTGCCGCTGGGAACCCCGAACTTCAGGGTAATCCCCCCTGAAGCGACCGGGTCCGCTTAGTCCTAGCAGGACCCCTAAATCCTCCGTATTTCTCGGAACCTCCCGCTGAGAGAGCGTTCCGCACTCCACACGATGGCCGCCGCTCACCGGAAGTATATTGGTGGGCATTGAACTTGCTTAGCACAGGCAAGGCCTGGGCAAGCCAGCTACCCAAGAGCAGCACAGCACACCAGCCAAGGCAGCCATGCCAGGGGCAGCCATGCCAGGGGCAGCGCTTGCCCTCCTACTTGAGCCAGCACAACTCATCAAGGGGCATATGGATAGCAGCACAGACCAGACTCCCCCTCCTCCGTCACCTTGGTCAGCTATAGCGCAGCCTTCCCCAACCTGGCTCACAGAAATGTTAAGTGTGGGGCTGCCCTTAAAGCATAGCTGCCAAGTTATCCCTTTTTTACAGGGATTTTCCCTTATGCTGAATAGGCTTCCTCACGAGAAAAGGGAAAACTTGGCAGCTATGCCTTAAAGACAGCTCAGAAACTTCATCGGGTCCAAATGCAGTGGCCAAATTATTGGCCAGGGTTGCTTTAAAAACTCATGTAACCCCACTTCTCAAGCAGCTTCATCAGTTGCCAGCACATTTCCAAACCCAATTTAAAGTGCTCACATTAGCACCATAGCTGCCAAGTTTTCCCTTTTCTCGCGAGGAAGCCTATTCAGCATAAGGGAAAATCCCTTTAAAAAAGGGATAACTTGGCAGCTATGATTAGCACCCCAAGCCCTCAATGACTTAGGCCCCCTGTACTTAACAGTCTCCTTCCCTACAGACCCCCACCCCCACCCCCGAGTAGGAAGATCAACAGAGGGAGAGCTCTTGGCAGTTCCAACTCCCTCAGAAGTTTTTTTGGGGGGAGGGGTGGCCCAGGAGAGGACATTCTCTGTGGAGCCCCTAAGTTGTGGAATGCCCTCCCCACAGAGGTGCATCTGGATTCTCCACAGCTTCTGGAGAATGCTGAAGACACGTCTCTTTGCCACCTTTGACACCCGAGATGTGTGTTTTCGGGACCCATCCTGTTCTTGTGAATGTGATAAATATTATAACTATTTTGAATTCTCAAATTGTTATAGCCCACCTTGGGACCTTATTGGTGAAGGGCATGTCATAAATTTCAATAAATATAGTAATAGTAATAATAACAACACATTTCCCCTATCCTTCCCTCTTCTTCTGCTATTCTCTCTGAAGAAAGCAGTTTGTCCTGTCTGCTACTGGATCCATGTACCAAAGTCCTCTCATTCTGCAATGATGGAGTCTGGGGTGCGGTGTTTCAGGGTGAAAGAGGGGGAAGTGGGGAGCAGAATTCATCTCATGTGCCTCTACACATACACTAAACTATGGTGCCTGTGGAATCTACTAGGTTTCCCCCTCAGAATTGCAAGATCCACCAAGCAGAGCCAGGTGCAAGCCACACCCAGGAAGAAATAGGGAATTCTGAGCCCAGGACTCTGAGGTGAGCTCACCGTCTTTCCATTCAAAAACTCATCTGCCAGTAACTCCAAGCTGCTCTCCTTTCCACAGTATAATCTGCACCACATAAGAGAGCAGGGAGTCATTGTATTGCTGCCATTGTTAAAGAAACTGGGAGCCAGAAACCCTTATTGATCTGCTGTGAATCTCCTGGTAGGTCCAGATTTAACTTCTGCCCACACCTGCACTAAATGCACAAAGAACCCCACTGAGCGCCCCCCCCCAGCCCCCACACCTGCCCCCACACCAGTGCTGCCCCCACACTCACATTGCCAAGGAGCAATACACGTTGCCCTCCATGCAGCAGGGTCCTGACCCCCCTGGAGTGCCCAACATCTGCAAGGACACCACCAAATGCGCATGGGCAATATTTCCCACACATTCCCCTTGAATGCACATGTGCTGGGGGGGGGGGGAGAAGGCCAATGCAGCAATGTCAGGGGGGAGGCACAGCCGGCCCCCTGCCGCACCTCGTGCATTTAGCATGTGCATGGAGTCACGCACAAGGAGGGTTTGGCGACACAGAAACAACTTTTGCTATGCTCTTCTATTAAACGAGGCGTGTAACTATCATACCAACTTAACTTCAAAGCTTCAAAGAAGAAAAATTGCTCCCATTGTATGGCTTGGGCAGCCGGAGCAGGTCATGCAAATTACTCAGTTGCAAAAAATAAATGGAGGAGTTGGCCAGGGTTCATAAAAATGTTGCTGATTCACAAGGAAATTCTGTTCCTCCTGCATTTTCCATGACTCTTGGGACTTGTCTGGTGCCTTAATAGCTTCACTGCCATTCTTTCAAAGCCCTCGGATGGCTCTGCCCACCAGCTGCCTCACTTTAACACACAAAAGATGGGCTTCCAGCCAGGTGCATGATCCAGCTCTTGTCAAGGTGGGGAGGGGGGGGAAGTGCCATGGACCTCATGTAAATAAGAAGAGCAGAGGGCAAGGGGACTTGTGCCATGGACTCAAGTCTCTGGACATGCAGGAGAGAAGGTGGGTCAAGTAACACTGATAAATGTGCAAAGTGCTCGTTCCAGGAGTGGCACAAGCAAGCAATGCAGCAACTGCATGGTGCCCTAGCCGTCTCCAGGTGTGTTGCGCTACAACTCCAATCAGGTGGGTGCCAGGTTGGAGACATCTGGTCTATTCTGGCTGAGTGGGAAGGCTCTTTAAGCCAGGCATCCCCAAACTGCGGCCCTCCAGATGTTTTGGCCTACAACTCCCATGATCCCTAGCTAACAGGACCAGTGGTCAGGGATGATGGGAATTGTAGTCCAAAACATCTGGAGGGCCGAAGTTTGGGGGTGCCTCCTCTAAGGGCTCGGGGAGCAGATCATGCCCAGCCAGGCTACCTGTACCACAGATGCCAAACACTGAACCTGGGAGCTTCTGCATGCAAAGCACAGTCTCTATGACTATCAGTTTCAGAAGCAGTCTACCTTTGAATACCAGCTGTTTGGAAGGAAGCAACAGGCGAGAGCTGTTTCTTTATGCTCTACTTCAGGGATTACTAGAAGCACCTTGCTGGCTAAACAGAAATCTGGATGAGAAGGAAGAGCCTCAGCTCAGAGGTGGGGCCTGTGCTCTGCATACAGAAGGTCCCAGGCTCAATCTGCAATGGCATTTCCAGGCAGGGCTGGCTGGGAGACCCCTGCCTGAAACCCTGGAGAGAGGTGGCCAGGCTGTGAGGACAATACTGAATGAGATGGACCCCTGGAGTTCAGCAGGAGGCTGCTTCCTCTCTTCTATGGACCCACAGTCCAGGAATCTACCTAGGTAATTATGTTCTTATAGGTACACTTACAAGTCAGAACCCTCCTGATCATGGGAGTCAGGGGATTCCCAAGAGCCAACCCCAGATCATTACCTACTAGTAAAGGTAAAGGGGCCCCTGGCCATCAGGTCCAGTCGTGTCCGACTCTGGGGTTGCGGTGCTCATCTCATTCTATAGGCCGAGACAGCTTCCGCAGACAGCTTCCGTGTCATGTGGCCAGCATGACAAAGCCACTTCTGGCGAACCAGAGCAGCGCACAGAAACGCTGTTTACCTTCCTGCCGGAGCAGTCCCTATTTATCTACTTGCACTTTGATGTGCTTTCGAACTGCTAGGTGGGCAGGAGCTGGGACCAAGCAATGGGAGCTCACCCTGTTGCAGGGATTTGAACTGCCGACCTTCTGATCAGCAAGCCCTAGACTCTGTGGTTTAACCCACAGCGCCACCTGGGTCCCTCATTACCTACTATATCATTACCTACTATATGCCTATAAAGTCTCTAACATTTCCTCAGCCTGGGGAATGAATCTCAACAGCAAGGCAAAAGGGGGAGGGGGCGACCTGCTGTTGCTCCAGACATTGCAGGGCTCCAGCTCCCAGAATTCCTGACCATTGGCCTATCTAGCTGGGGCTGATGGGAGCTGGAGTTCCCCCCCTTGCCCTACGGGAATACTTGTTCTCTCTCTGCCTGTTCCCTTGCCATCTGCCTCTATGACACCCCCTCTGTGCCAGGTACTCTTCATTTGATGGCACCTGAGCCTGGGCATGACTCAGGCCTGGGCAACTAGCAAGTTTTAGCTTCAACTAAGGTGGCCAAAGCAACACGAAAATTAAGGGGGAGAGAGATCAGGAAGCAGATTGCACCTCTCCATAGGAATGGCCTGTGCCTCTTTATTTAGCACAGACTGTGCCAGCCCTAGGGACCTCCAGATATTCTTGGACTACAACTCCCATCAGCCCCAGCCAGCATGGCCAATCATCAGGGGTGGTGGGAGTTGTAGTGTAGTTTGGCTCTGCTGCCTGTGGCTGGAGGAAGTGGTAGCCCAACAATGCCAGGAGGGTGCGAGAAGCCTGATTTGGCATATCTCACTGCACACATCACCAAAAGACTGACCTTGCCTTCTTCTGCCCAACCCCCTGGAAGCCAGACTAAAATAACTGTCTCAGAAACTCTTCTGGGTTCTAATCTGCTGGGAATAATTTATTCTGTGCCAGGGGAACCCTGTGCTCTGCTTCGCCTTCAGAATGCCCTCTGGCAAGGCAACCTTGTCATCCCATTTTTTACCAGCATCACCCCTTCCAGCTGCTCATGATTTCAATAGGGCTTCTTGATAACAATGTTTTATTGCCAATGCCAGTAGCTATAAGTTGAACCCACAGAGAGATCTGCTCTCTCTCCCGAAGCTCTCTGGAACCCATGACATGGATTTAATTCCTACAAATGGGCCGGGGGGGGGTTGGACTCCACATGCTGCCTCTGACTGCGTTGCAGCCCATCTCCAGAGAGTTGCTGGCCTAGTTAGGAGTCACCTGAGTGCCCAGGATTTGCAACACATCTCAAACACCAAAGGCCACGCCAACTCTCACAGCCACTTATTAGTGCTTAACGTGCAGAAGGAAAACAGGCCTCTTCCCCTGCAGATCTGTTGCTGAATGAGTGGAGAACTTTCTTGGCCTGATTTTTATCTGCTCTCTCCTGGGGACCAACTTTGGCAGATGGGCGGGACCACCACCTGTCAGTCACCAGTCATAATGTCAGGACCAAGCAACCAAGCAGCTTGTTCCAAAGGAGTTGTGGACTAGCCCACCTGCCAACAGATGCATTTAGCCATTTGCAGCATACTGGTAGCCTAAATGGGAGGAAAACAGACCACCCCTCTTCCAACTTACAGAAGTTTCCCTCTCTGGGTACCACAGACCCCTGGCAGCACCAAGTTCCAGGACAAACACTACGGGGTCAGTTTTCTCAATAAGAATACTGCTTTTGAGATTTATGGGATTTCTGTGTGACAGGAGTCATCTTCAAAACAGCATCAGCCCAGATCAAACAGAATACACTTGACAGCTGCAAAACTGCAGGTTTCTTTTCCCCAAACCAGTGGTCAGAATTAGCCAGGCAGGTACCAGGTGCATTTTGCCATACCTGGGAATCTTTGGGTCTTAACTGTTTTCACACACTAATGCCACATCTTGTAGAATTCTATCAGTTACATTTTATCTGCACAATCAGAATGAATTTCAGGAACCAAAGTACTTTTTCTGTGCAGCCTGAGCAGGAGTAGTGAACAATGTTATAGCTAATTGTCTCAGCTTGTCTTCACTTACCCCAGCCCACTGCCCTGCTCACAGTTGTGAAGAATATCCCTATGTTATGAATGGTCACTATTAAGAAAAACAGGTTGGAATAGGCCAACACACACACACACACACACACACACACACACACACACACACGGTCCCTGAATGAAGTGTCCCTGAACTGAAAATGGATATTGGGTCTTCTGATGGAGGTAAGAACCTGCTTAGCCACAAACAAGCACAGAACCTGAAATCAGAACTCTTGTAATCGTAGGTCTCCTAGGGTTGCTTTTGGGTGTGTGGAAGACCATTGCCCTTTCTTTCTCCAGTTTCCAGAACAATGGAGCTACCCGTGAGAAGCAGGATTTCTCTCACATTCACACAGCTCCAGGCTGACTTGTTCCCATTCTGCAGAGGAGCCCACAGGTCAAAGCAAGTCAACTGGCCCAGAAGCACAGAGAGTGCCCAGCGGCCCACTCACTCCAACAAGGATTAGAAGAGAACTGAAGTCTTGGGAGCCTCTGCCTCCTCTCTGAGCTACACCTGTTTGGGAAACTGAAGTCTCTTAAAGGGCCAGCCCTCTGCCTGGAGACGGACGCTTGTCCTGTGCTCTGTAGCCTCCTGCCTGGTATGATCCCAGTGAACACAGTAGGATGCACCTGGTTCCCCAGTGCAAGGCACTTAGGAGAGTTCTATGGAAGCAGGTTCACAGGGTGATCCTGGCTGCCAGCCTCGGGTTCAGTGGCCCCCTAACCACCAGCCCAGTCCTTGCCAGTGACATGGCAGCCTCCAGTTGGATGCCCTGGTCACTGCTGGACTCCAGAATCATGAAACAGATTGCAGTCGACTTACTTTGACTCACATTGATCCTACTCCCAGCAGCTTCTGGCCTTTGTCTCTTAATTATGGAGCAGGTGGAATGTTTTAATCCTCCCTTTAAAAAAAATTGTTTATATACTGAAAGTCATTTCGAGTTACCTTGGTAAAAAAAAAAATCAACATATTTAATTACCGTAATAATGAAGGCTGTGCAATTACAATGACCAGAACTGTTTTAAATTCACTTCCAATACATGCTGGAAATGACCCTGTCCACTCACACGTCCGTTTTTTATTTTTTTCAGTTGACATGTCAACACTGAGAGCCAGTGTGGTGTAGTAGTTAAGAGCGGTAGACTCGTAATCTGGGGAACTGGGTTCGTGTCTCTGCTCCTCCACATGCAGCTGCTGGGTGACCTTGGGCTAGTCACACTTTTGAAGTCTCTCAGCCCCACTCACCTCACAGAGTGTTTGTTGTGGGGGAGGAAGGGAAGGGAGAATGTTAGCCGCTTTGAGACTCCTTCGGGTAGTGATAAAGCGGGATATCAAATCCAAACTCTTCTCTTCTTCTATCTTCTCAGTACCGGGTTAAATAATTTCTCCTTTGCCCAGATATCCTAAATAGGATGGATTTGATTTTTCACTGTCACCTTATGATTGCTTATACTTTGCTTTTATCATATTTTATTACTGATATTATTGTACCCACTGCCCTAGAGAACAGTTTAGACATTTTAAAAATAAATAATTCCAAGCCACTGGCTTCAGCAAGTCTGATGTAGTGAAAGTCCTTAATTATGATTCACAGCCTCCTGCAGAAAAGTAAGTTGAGCCCAGAATAAAGTTTGTAACTTGAGCATGTAGCAACACAATCATATGAACAAAAACACACACATGCACACACAAAATGACTGAAACACTGGTTGTGCAAATCAACCTTTAATCAACAGAATAAATGCAGCTCTTAGAAGCTACCCACCTGGTAGTCATGGTGGTTAGAGCCAACAGTCTGTCTAACTATGCTTAATATGCACTAGAAACCAGGCTTTTAGTGTTGCAGCTCCAGCCCTCTGGAATCAGTTACCAACTGAAATTAGGCAAGTGCCTAGTGATCTAGATGCCTATTGGAGACATTTGCATTTAAGAAGGCTTTCCCTGAAGTGTGACCCAGTCATTTTAGGGAATACAGTAATTATTGAAATGGGTTTACTGCTTTTAGTTCACTGCATTTTGAATCTTTTTAAAATTTTTATCTCATTTTATTGTACACCACTTTGGTAACTTTCAGTTGTGAAAGTTTACATATCTGCAAATAAATAAAATAAAAATAAATATTGCCTACTCCAACCAGCAACTCACCAGCTGTTTATGCGAAGCTCACATGCAGTAGCATCTGGCCAATTCTTTCAGCCAACAAATGCATCTGACCATGGAAGCTCTATTTAGATACCATGGCTAAAATCAGCTATTCTAGACCAGTCCTCCTATATGTCATTTAAATTTCTCTTCTGTTCATCAATTTACTTAGGTGAGTTGTAAAACAATGGAAGTCTTCCCCAGCACATCTGCTTTCTCTACACTATTCCCAATCTGTTAATGAAAAAGTGTGGCCTTTCTTAACGGTTCTTTTTCTACACCTGCATCAACTGTATGTATGGAACACTGCCCAGAAGAGTAGTGGGATGCTGTGCTCCCTTCCCTCTTAAGACTTATAGAACAAAATGGAAAAGAAGGAACTGTGTAACAGTGATTGGCGCAGAAAGAATATTGGGAAATTAGTCACTGGAACTCATAGCAACAAGACAGAAGCAAAGACAAAAACTTCAAAGAACCCAGAAGCTGGCTGGAGTCAAATAAGCTTTGCTATGGCCCTCCAAAACCCTGCCTCCGTACCAAGGCATTGTTTGTCAATAAACATAAGCAAGGAATAGATCCTGACTTGTGTCAGGGCTGTGAGGTAGTGGCCTCAGGTAAGTGGTTGGATGTCATGAAAGGGCAGCAAAATTTTAGAAATTTATATTAGATATATGAAATAAGAAGGTGGTGATGGTGATGGTGGTCCTGCTGAGAGGCACTTGTAGGATGTTCTGCCTCAAGTTGCTAAAGCAGCCTGTCCCGCCTTAAGACCTTGATCTGCACCTTGATCTGGTTGGTGGGGAGAAACAAGCTGCAATTCTGCCTCAGGCAGCAAAGTGTCCTGGGCAAACCCTGACCTCAATCCTCAGGGAGAGCATTGATCCACTGAGCTAGGACTGCCAACACCGACCGGTTTTCAGGCAGGGCACCTTCCAAGCCCTATCTGGAGAGTGCATGGATTAAACCTGGGGCCACTGCAGGCAGCGCAGGTGCTCAGCGCTTGCTGACCTATGGCCTTTCTTATGTGTGATGCCCAAGAATGGAGATCAGGATGCAGATCTTCTTTCCCATGTTTTCGTATTCTATTTTGCATTAAAGACCAATTTGTGTGTCTGGTTTAAGTCAGAAGACTCAAGCCAGCCAAGTCAGCATGTTGCATAGGCTGCTAATACTAAATATAGCATAACGTGAATATACAGTATGGCAAGAGGATATAAATTGACATTCATGTTCCTATATTATGTATGATTTATAACCTAAAAAAAATAAAACCTGAAAACTGACTAATGTGCTCCAACCCAAATGGCGCAAAAATGAAGAAAATAGTACATTTGTTTCCACAACATTAACCCTCTGAATAAACTAACTAAGCTAATCTGCAGCATCCAAAAGGGCTTTCTGTGTGCACCTGTTTGCCTGAATTTGGCAAGGCCGTTTTAGGGGATTGTTTTTGATCTAGACCAAATTTTTGTTCTGGATTTTTGTACCTCCAGGCTGGATGGGTTTTATTAATTTAATGCTGGCTTTTATTATTTATTTCTAAATGTAAGATTGCATTGGATTTAATCACATATGCTTGCTTCAAGATGACTTTTTGTCCCTAAAAGTGACATTGAAATATTTTAAATAAAATAAAATAAAGAGAGGACCAGGCTGAATAAAGGAGCCCAGACTGAGAAAATGTACTCACTACCCTTTACTGGCAGGATGAACTACTTAACCAAGATGTTTCACATTTTCTCAGGCAGCACCTGATTGCCAGAGGAAGTCTATAATGCAATACTGCAGAGGATGGATAAAATGGTTTTTTGTCTTCAAAACATGCACACACACATGGATGCAAACACACATATAACCTGATTTCCCACTGCTTGGCTATTTGCCACTGACTGTGTGAACAAACTCCTTTAAAAGCACACATGAGATGGTAATGAAAGTTCTGTGGGTGGTTTTTGGCTGCGAGGACCATTCTATTTGCAAAAAGGCTACTTGATGTTGCATGCCTCAAGTGTTAAGCATGAATGAAAGAACTGGGTGAAATGAGGTTCCAGGCCCTCTAGACTCCAAAACATTGGACCTAGTGAAACAAAGAAAACCAACTGTAACCTTTCTCCCTTTCTGTGTGTATGCTCCATGCAAAGACTTCCAGGCAACTCTCTTCTGGGTTCAGCATGATACTTGCATGTGGGCTTACATTTCAGTTGGACACACATATATTGGTCATTGCCTGTACAACTACAAAACTGCTGCTAGCATATAGGGCTTGTTTTATTCATAGCCTGTTTGCCCCCACACACCCATTAGCCATTTGCAATGTATCACCAGGTAGAAAGAGACTGATTTCTTTGCCATTAAAAAAATAAGTCTGTTTGCCTGTGTAAGGTTCTGACTCCCCATAGGTGACCAGGAGACTGTGTATATAGAAACTTGCTATAATACAGCTTGTTCGCACAAACTATCCTCATAGACTTGTGATGCATATAAGCACTGAATTCAAAGCCCTGTCTTCAACCAGAGTATTTCATTCTTAAAGTAACTTTGATAGATTCCTACTATGATCAAAATGAGATAGCTGTGTTGACCCACAATGCCAAAAATCAGTGTGATTTAAAATACTTTTAATAAGATTCAACCAGTATTCACACAATGGGATGCAAGCTTCGGATTCCACAAAATTCTTCCTCTTCCTGGATGATCTCAGAAAGAGGGGGGGGGGTGGATGTTTCCCAGCAAAGATAAGACCATCTTAAGACTGAAACAAATTTCAGGCAAACATTGCATCCTCCTTTTCCCCACATCCACTCTCTTCAGGCCAAGGAACAATTCTGTGCAACTCAAAAGTTCATGCTTTGCAAGGGCCAGGCTAAGGCATCAGCTGGAAATTCAAATGGCATCAGCCTCACATACTAATTAGCATGGATCATAATCCACCAGGAATCTGAAAGGAACAGGAGCAGCTCCATCTAACTTAGATTGTCTAGACCCCTACAATGGAGTGGAGTCCGACACCATTTGGAGAGGCACAGGCACTAGTCTCCCCAGTTCCCACCCCTGGACTAGAGAGTCCTTCAGAACGAATGAGCGGAACAGCAACAACAACATCATCCAGCACGGGCAAAATGGACCAAAGGCAGGACGAGTCCTGAACCACTGCAAAAAGAACTACCGTGAACGGTACCCAAGCACCTTGTCTCTGGCCAAATAGCTGCTTTATGGTTCCTGGGACCTGGTCCCCTCCTTCTCCCCTCAGCCCCCGCCAGCTGGAGGGCACCAAGCTGAGGGAGGCTGGCCTAGTCCGCCTGCAACCTCACAAGTCCGGCTTCAGGGTCCCTGGAAAGGAAAGAAGGAGCCGCAGGAGCTGCAGCGCAGGCCCCGCGCTTGGCGGGAGATGGGGACTTTTAAGCTTTGGGTATCTTCGGTCACTGGCCAGACTAGAGGCAACAGAAGGCTAGATATTCGGACAGGCGGGTGGCGGGCGGAGAGGTCCCCACCACTGCAGCCCCTCTTCTACCCCAGCCAAGACCTTCCCGGCCCCGGGGACTCCACTGTCCGGCGCGCCTGGAAACTCCAGCGCGGCCAGGGAGAGGAGTCGGATCAAAAACCAGTGCGCGCTCGGCGACGCCTGATCCCAACGCCGGAAAACACCGCCACGCCAAAGAAACTTGCCCGGGAGAAGCTACTCACAACGGGCTGGAGGAAGAGGAGGACGCCCCGGCCCATCCCCAGAGCGGAGACCCATCCAATTCCGCGCGCACCCGGGACCTGCAGGAGGGGATTCCACCTGCCCCAACCCTCCCGCCACGTGCCGCCCCTCCAGCGCGGAGGGCTGGAGCCGAGAGGGGGAGCGCGGAGCCTGCCCTCGCCCTCGCCCCCGCCCCGCGCGCACCCGGGCTCTGCGCACCTTTTTCTTGCGGTCCCGGGAGCGGTTCCTGCGCTTGCGGTTGGACTCCTCCTTCTCCTTCTGCTCCTGCAAGGCCTGCGCCTCGATGTCTTTGATCTTCTTGAGCTGCTTGGCCGCCTGAGCCATGGCGAGCAGCCGCAGCACAAGCCCCGCACGCGGCCCGCGCCACCAGGACGGCCCCGAGACGACGCCGACGACGCGGCCACTGCAGTCCCGCCGCCCCGCGTCCGATCAGCTGCGCTGCTGCGGCGGCGGGGCCACACTTCACCTGCGGCCGCGCGGGAGGGGAAGCGGCGCGGCGCCGGCGGCCGGAGGAGAGGCTACTGCGGCGTCGGCGGCCGCGGCGCGCAGGGACTTCCGGAGGCTAGGGGCAAGGCGGCCCGGGCGCGGAGGATGGCGCGCAGCGGGGCGCGAGGGCGCAGGGCGCGCCTTCCGGGCTGGGCGCGCTCCTGCCCTTAGGCTTCAGTGCGCGCTTCCTGGCGGCCCGCTCGGCGAGGTGGCCCCCGGCATGCCGGCTCCGGCGAGGCGGCGGCTTACGACGGGCCACCTGCGCAGGCGAAGCGAGGCGGGCTTGGGGGCAGGTAGGGGGCCTCCGCCTCCGCCGCTGCAGCTGTGGGGTTGCTGCCGCCGCCGCCGCCGCCGCTGCTGCTGCTGCGGTGGCGCGTCTGCCCGGCTCAGATGCTCCCCGCGCGGCCACTAACCGCTCAGCAGCGGCGGGAGGGGGCGGCGAGATGGGATCGGAATCGATGCAGATGCGGCTCTGCCTGGGCTAAGCAGGGGACGGCTCCTGCCCACCACCGCCCATCCACCTGACAGGGGCTCTCTCTGTGCTCGCCGCAGGGGGGAGAGGAGGAAGTCTCCCCCCTCAGCTGCCCGCCCCCTAAGCATCTCTTTTCAATGAATGGGCTCAACTCTGGAACATCGTGAAGGAAAGAGGGGGTCCCTGAGCAGGTACAGAGTTACGTTTCCTTCCACTGGCAGGTCTGCGGGTCAGACTCAGGGCCCCTGAGCAGAGTTCTGCTGCTTTCAACAGGCAAGGCTGTGGGCAGAGAGCCCCCTGGCAGAGCTTTCAGATTATAGAGGGGATGGAATCCTAAAAGGCATGCCTGTTTTGTTTTTCTTTTGTAGAAACTTAGAGGTGTCCAGAAGCCGCAGTCAGGAAAGACCCCAAATGCCTTGCATAGTATTCCAGTTCCTCCCTAGGAAGGGAAACTCTTCTCTGTGTGTGAACAGGGCACTGGGCACATGATCCAAGGCCAAACCCAGTTGGGCGACAGGGAGCGGGGAGGAGAGCAGCAATACAAGGGGAGCTCGTTTCAGACAGTGGCTTTGGTCCTTGGCACACGTTACTCAGCAGGACTTGTTTGTGAGTTGAAATGCATCAGACTGGGCTGCATCAGCGTGCCATGACCCAGGAAATCACACCAGAGCTCACCTGGATGATGCAACAAGCAGCTGTTCCATTATCCTCAGCACCTGCCTTGCAACACGGGGGTAATAAATGCTGGTGCTTAGCTCAGAGAGATGGTGTTGTAGGATTGCTGAGATTGCATGTGTGAACTAGTTGCACTCTGGGAAAGCACTGTAAAACTGCTATTGTAAGGAAAGGTATGGCTTTCAGGGCCTGGCTTTCTGGTTCAAATTTAACATCAGCAGGAGCAGTCCAAGACATTGAGTCTACCTTCTACTGAGACTGTTGCCCCATCTGGCTCAGTATTGTCTGCACTGACTGGAAAAGAGTCCCCAGGGTTCCAGAGAAGGGGTCTTTCTCAGCCCCACCTGGAGATGCTGCAGGTTGCGCCTAATACCTTCTGAAGGCCCAACAGATGCTCTGCCACTGAGCCCCTTCCCATGGCCTTACTCCCACACCCTCAAATCAATGTGTGTGGTGCCCAAGCCTAACCACACTGGTACCTAACACATTTCCCCTCTCCCTGGAAGTAAAATTGGAGCAACATTAAATAGCTAACCATTTGCTACCCTTTCATGACTAAAATCAGCTGTCTCTCTTTGCCTAGTAGTCAGACTGGCCATCTTACAGGGTGTTTGATCAACAAAGCCAACCGTTTCTCTTCCCTTCACAAACCAGACTGGAATCCATTGCCCCATCACTCCAGAGGTGGGGAGGAATCTGGGTGATGCAGGACTGAATGGGCCATTGACTGGATACAGCAGGCTCTTCTGATGCAAGAAAGGATGGTGGGAGTTGTAGTCCAGCAACATCTGGAGGGCCACAGGTGTCCCATTCCAGGTGTACACAATACTGAGCTAGACAGATCAATGGTCTGCAGCTTCCTGCCTTGCTGTGCCAGTCTGTGCAAGTCGTTTGCCCACCAAGCTAAACAAAAACCACATACATATCCTAGCTTCCTCGGACTGCCAAAATAGGCTGGAAGGTTAAAAGCAACTGGGAGGTGGGGGGGCAGCTATTTATGGGATGTAATCCACTGGGAGCAGTCAAATACAACATTCCTTGTTTTGCTAGAGTGGACATGGAAGGGAATGTTTGGTCCAGCCAGTCGAAACTCCCTGTTCCTCCTGGCCTGGAGCATCCTTCCTTGCATGTGACTAGTGGGTGGGTGTGACCTTTCCAGACCTGGTAAAAGGCCAAGGCATGCTGCCACTCTCTCTCTCTTTTCCATCTTCTTTTCGTCCTGCGAACTTCCTGGAATGAGCTGCTGGCTGCCAGCCAAGCAGTTCCCCAGGTCATCTATCTTATGGGGTAAACCTGTTTGTATGGGAATGTTAGGGATGTGGATTAGGATATATTATTAGATAGATCCTATCCAAGCTTGTGTTAGCAAGCTTCCAATATCAGCAGAGTGACATTCCCCTTTTGTGCGCAGCAAAGCATGTGCGTTAGATTCGCTAGAATCTCTATAACAATATTACACTTTATAGTTCAATATTACACTTCCTGGCAAAGGTCCCCTTTGTCCCTCTTAAAAGAAATACACAACACAGTGTTTATAAAATAAGATAGAGTTTACTTACAGTTTCATCCTGAGTTACAGCATAATCTCAGAAAGGCAGGCTTGCTTAGAAAAGTTACAAGTACATATATATCTAGAGACTACTTAGTAAAGTAAGACTCCATTTGGTCTCACTCTTGGCTGCAGGCCTAGAGTGAGAACCATGCTAACTAGAGATTCCCTGAAGATGTGTTCCCATCGAAGGAGGAAGTAGCTAAGAGAGAGAGTGATTGCAGGCTAGGGCTTTTGTCTAATCCAACTCATTTGCATGTCTGAGGGAACAGGAACTGACCTGTAGTCAGGTGTCCCTCCAGGTGAGTTCCTGTTAGTGGACACTCTAGGAACTGTTGTGACTTGTCTGCCCCAGTGTTCCATCCCACAAACCCCTTCTCAGGCAATTCACAACATTCATTACATACAAAACAAAACATAAGCAACTTTATTCAACCACCCAAGAGTCCCAGCTTGACACGCAGGTTCTGGAAACTCTGTCTTGGCAGGGGTTTTGTTAGGATGTCTGCTGTCATCTCCGATGTGCAGCAGTACGACAGTTCGACAAGTCCATCTTGTATCATCTGGCGAACGTAGTGGTACCTGACCCCAATGTGTTTTGAGCGTGCTAGGAACTTCTCATTCTGCGCTAGCTTTAGACAGCTTTGGTTGTCCTCCAGCAGGCTTATAGGTTCCTTTCTCTCCACGCCAAAGTCTGTTAGGAGTTGGTTCAGCCAGGAAATCTCTCTGCACGCTTCTGTAGCCGCAACATATTCCGATTCTGTAGACGATAAAGCTATACATTTCTGTTTATAACTGCCCCATGTGATAGCTCCGCCCCCATACATAAAGACATGCCCGCTTGTGGATTTATAATCAGAATTGTCACCCGCCCAGTCAGCATCAGTGTACCCAATGAGCTTAGGGTCACTGACAGCTGGTAACTTTAATTTACAATCCATTGTACCCTTAAGATATCGAACCACCCTCTTCACACCAACCCAATCATGCTCAGTGGGACTACTCACTTTCCTGCTGAGAATCCCTACTGCATTGGCTAAATCAGGTCTGCATGTGGTAACTAAATACAAAAGTTTACCAATTGCTGAACGATACTCTGTGTTGTTTGGCAGCAGCTTCGAATCCTCTTGGTTCTTTAAGAAGTCTGTAGCCATCGGGGTGTCGACGGGTTTTGCATCCTGCAATTGCATACTCTCCAACAGTTCAATTATCTTTTGCTTCTGATTGAGTAGAAATGAACCATCCTGTTCTCTTTCCACTTGAATCCCGAGGTAATACTCAACTGGTCCTAATTCCTTCACTTGCACTTCCTTGTTGAGGTGCTGGACTACATTTTTATAATCCCTGTCATTTGACGTTGCGATTAAAAGGTCGTCAACGAAGGCAAGAATATAAGAAAATTGTCCATTACTCTGCTTAGTGTACAAACACTTGTCAGCTTCACCTTGCTTGTACCCAAGTTTCACCAGCATTCCATGCAATTTCAAGTTCCAGGCTCTGGCTGCTTGTTTTAAACCATACAGTCCCTTTTGAAGCTTGCAAACCAAATGTGCCTCATTTGGCTTTATAAAACCTTTAGGCTGCTTCATGTAAATTTCTTCAGAAATTTCCCCATGCAAAAACGCAGTAGCTATATCGATGTGTTTCACCTCCATCCCTTTAGATGCTGCGATGCTTAAAAGTAATCTCACGCTACTGTATCTTACTGTCGGTGCAAAGACTTGGTCATAGTCGTGGCCATATTGCTGTGAAAAACCTTGTGCCACTAGTCTTGCTTTGTAACGTTGCACCTCCCCTTCTGAACCCCTTTTAACCTTGAACACCCATTTGCTCCCAATTGCTTTCTTACCAGCAGGCAATTCTGTGAGTGTCCAGGTCTTGTTCTTGTGCAGTGCGTCAATCTCCTCCTGCGCGGCTTTCCTCCAGAGACTGGCTTCGGTGGCTGGCATCTGCTCTACCTCTTCCCAAGTGGAAGGTTCTGGTGGAGACGCCGACCCTGCAAAGTAGGACAGTCGTAGTGGCGGAACGCCCTTGTTGGTTCTGGATGAGCATCTGACCTCTGGTTGTGCAACCGCATCAGCATCCTCATCCTCCTCCAACGCTGGCATGTCCACGTACAGCTCCTCCTCTTCGTCTCTGGTGCCGCCAGGGGTCTGGACCTCTGCGTCTTCTGGGGTGTCGCCTGTAGGGGGTGTTGTGACACTAGAAGGTATATTAGTTCCTTGTGCTAAAGGAAAACTTATAAACTCTTCATCTGGTGACTCTCTAGAACAGTCAATAACAGTGTTCTTTGTATCAAACTTTCCTAGTTCATCAAAATGAACCACATGGTATGGGTCTACTCTGCCACTCTTTGGATCTAGAACTCTATATCCCTTTCCTCCAGGAGCATATCCAACCAGGATACCTGCTTTTGCTCTGGAGTCAAGCTTGTGTCTGCGCTCTTTGGGCACGTGGTAATAACAGACACTTCCAAACACACGTATGTGCTGCAGACTTGGGACTCTCCCGTGCCAAAGTTCAAATGGTGTGCGTTCTGCACCCTTTGTAGGCAATCTGTTTTGCAAATAAATCGCCGTATTCGCCGCTTCACCCCATAGCTTCTGTGACAAGTTGGCCTCTTTTAACATGCACCTTGTCATCTCCATAATAGACCTAAACTTTCTCTCAGCAATGGAGTTCTGTTGAGGCGTGTAAGCAACTGTAGTTACATGTGCTATGCCTTCTTGTGCCATGATGGCCTTCATCTGCCGTGAGCAAAACTCTCCACCATTATCCGAAATTAAGGTGGAAGGAGCTCTCTGGAATTTGTTCTTCACCATGTTTAAGTACAGTTTGAACAATTCCGGTGTCTGACTCTTTTCTTCTAGAAAATATCCAACACAATATCTTGAGAAGTCATCTATAAATATCAGAATGTACTTATTGTTTCCTAGGGAAGGTACATTCAGCGGACCACATAGGTCAGTATGAACAGTGTCCATGACTTTTGTGCTTCTCTTCTCTGTACAACGTGGGAAGGAAGGCTTGACTGCCTTTTCAGTTATGCAAGTTGTACAGTTTGGCATTGGTGTACTGCAATTCTTTACCTGTAGACCTTTTACCAGATTTTCCTTCTGCATTTTCAGGATAAGGTTGGTATCCCTGTGTCCAAGCCTTTTGTGCCAGAGTTCCAGATCTGGTTGATCCTTTCTGCTGGGTTGTGCAACCCTTGCAGACTCATTCTCTGAAATATCAATCTCATACACATCATTGATTAGTTTGGCTTGAATAAACACTTCACCATCTTTTATCACATTGCATTGTCCATTTTTAAATATAATTTCAAAACCTTTCTTGTCCAAGCTAGACACACTTATTAGATTACAGTTCAACTTTGGTGCATACTTAACATTACTCACTGTAGTATCAAAAGACTCATTGTTCACTTTGAAATTCAAGTTCAAAGATCCTGCACCTATTGACTTTATAACATTTCCATCAGCAATTTCAATCTCAGACTGTTTATTATTGTCTATTTCATTGAAATATTCCCTTTTATAACAGAAATGGCTGCTTGCTGCACTGTCCAGAAGCCACTTATTGCGCTTTCCTTCACAGCTCTGGAAAGCTACATTTCTTTCTTGCAATATTGTTGCACGCCCACGCCCCCCCTTCTTTTCGCCTTTTGGTGGAAAGGGGCGGGATTTATTCCTAGGTGCCCGGCATTCCTTCGCCATGTGCCCTTTTAAATTGCAGTTAAAGCAAATTATTTCCTTTGGCGTTTGTCTGGACCTTTGAAAATGCTTGGAAGCATAATTAGTGTCCTTTCTCCCTGTATTCCTTTCTGAAGAATCAAGGTAATCTCTGCATTCCTCTCTCAAATGATCAATCAGTTCTTCAAAAGTCAGGTCCCTTTTGTGATCCATGCAACTCTTGAATGAACTGAAGCTTGGTCCTAGAGATGCTATCAAAAATGAAACCTTTGTTTCTTCATCAAGGGCTTTAGTAGTAAGATCAATCCTCTGAACAATTTCACTAAATTTGCTGATATGGTCAGTGAATTCTTCTCTTGAATTCATCCTCAGCGCAGTTAATTTGCTCATCAAATTCCTGTAGGAGTTCTTAGTAGATGCTCCATACCTGCGCTCAATATCTTTTAAGATTTTAGCTGCATCATATTTGCTATTAACTGATGTTAGATGCCTGTTGCGAAGTCCACTCAAAATTATGTATCTGGCCTCGCTGTTCATGCGTTTCCAACTTGCTATCTTAGCTAAATCCTCTTCTGTTTCACCAGTAGGCATAGGATTTTCAATGGCATCCAAAACATTCCTTGCATCTAAAAATGCTATCAGGCGTTGTTTCCAAAATACGTAATTGTGGTCATCTAAAGCCATTAATCCTAGGTTAACTCCACTATCAAAATCTGCAAAAGCCATCTTGGAATCTCAAAATTCTAAAAATTTCTCAAAATTCAAAAATTTGCCAAAAATTCCAAAATCAAAATCTCTAAAAATATCTCAAAATGCAAAATAATCTTCACTGCCTCTGAGTTCTCAGTGCTGTAAACTCTGAGGGAGGGGAGGGGTAGCTAATCCCCTAGGCACACTGGAGAACAATAGACCATGTGCTCACCAGGAAGTTCTAACTGAAAAAATCCTACTCAGTTCAAAATCACAATCCAAAGCAATCCTTCAAAAATACACAAAAATACGCAGTCCTGGGCCATAATAACCCTTTATGGGAATGTTAGGGATGTGGATTAGGATATATTATTAGATAGATCCTATCCAAGCTTGTGTTAGCAAGCTTCCAATATCAGCAGAGTGACATTCCCCTTTTGTGCGCAGCAAAGCATGTGCGTTAGATTCGCTAGAATCTCTATAACAATATTACACTTTATAGTTCAATATTACACTTCCTGGCAAAGGTCCCCTTTGTCCCTCTTAAAAGAAATACACAACACAGTGTTTATAAAATAAGATAGAGTTTACTTACAGTTTCATCCTGAGTTACAGCATAATCTCAGAAAGGCAGGCTTGCTTAGAAAAGTTACAAGTACATATATATCTAGAGACTACTTAGTAAAGTAAGACTCCATTTGGTCTCACTCTTGGCTGCAGGCCTAGAGTGAGAACCATGCTAACTAGAGATTCCCTGAAGATGTGTTCCCATCGAAGGAGGAAGTAGCTAAGAGAGAGAGTGATTGCAGGCTAGGGCTTTTGTCTAATCCAACTCATTTGCATGTCTGAGGGAACAGGAACTGACCTGTAGTCAGGTGTCCCTCCAGGTGAGTTCCTGTTAGTGGACACTCTAGGAACTGTTGTGACTTGTCTGCCCCAGTGTTCCATCCCACAGTTTGTACATGTCTGTAACTTTAAGCCTAAAGCCTGCCTTCAGGGATCACACTGTGCTCTGCCTGATCGTGATCTGCAAACTTGCTCAGGATGCCCTCAAGCCCATCATCCAAGTCATTGATAAAGATGTTGAATAAGACTGGGCCCAAGACAGAACCCTGTGGCACCCCACTAAGTCACTTCTCTCCAGGATGAAGAGGAGCCATTGATGAGCACCCTTTGGGTTCGGTCAGCCAGCCAGTTACAAATCCACTGAATGGTAGCATTGTCTAGCCTGCATTTTACCAGCTTCTTTACAAGAATATCATGGGGCACCTTGTCAAAGGCCTTGCTGAAATCAAGATAGACTACATCCACAGCATTCCCTTCATCTACCAGGCTTGTAATTCTGTCAAAAAATGAGATCATACTGACTTTTAGTGATCACAGTGTTCCTTTCTAAGTGCTCACAGACCGTTTGCTTATTTACACCTGAGGGCTGTGGAGTCATTTCCAGGAGCAGCCAGCTGGCAAGGGAGAGAGGGTGCTGGAGAGGCAGAGGCAGCCATAATGGGAGGCCATCTGCCCCACTCTGTGCCCTTAAGGGTGGGAGGGTGAGGGGTAGCTGGAGGTGGCCCAGGGGTCACGCAGCCCCCCAGCTGGGGGGAGAAGGGGAAGCCCACAAAGGGATTGGATGAAATGTTATTTATCAGCTTTCTTTCCCTCCTTTCTCCCAGGAATGCAAGGTGGTGTGTGTGGTCTTTCCCCAACCCTCAGTGAAAAATGGACCTTGCTGCTCTTCAGGAGTTTCTGGACTATAGCTCCCATCAGTCTTGAGCATTGGTGTCATGGACTGGTTGGAGGCAAAGGAATGGTGGGAAGAACTTATTAGGGAACCCCCAAGGGAAGAAAGCTCAGAGCCCGTGGCGTGGTGGTGGGAGTGGGACAACAATGAGTGCTTAGAGAAAGAAGACTGGGAAGAGGAGGTGTTGGAAGCTGAAGAGGTAACAGGGCTTAGTGAGCTGGGAGAGTCTGTGGCAGATAGAAGTCCAGAATCAGAGGCAGAAGCTGAAGCAGGAGAGGTGGATGAAGGAGTCCAAGAGGCAGACATGAGTCTGGCTGGTGGAGAGGCATGGATGTCTCCCCCTCCTGACAAGTTCCCTATCCTCCACTCTCCCAGGACCAGAAGAGGCATGAAAATGGCATTCTTAGCAACTATGGGGCAAGACCTACCAGGTATGAGCTACTGTGCTCATTAGGCCTGATACTCTGCCAAATTGGTGCAGATTGTGTTCTTGATAATAAAGGGTTAACTCCAACACTTAACTCCAACTTGTGATTTACTGCCAGCTCACTCCTGTCAATTGGCTATACTGGCTGGAGCCCCCCTTGTAATGTTGTTGTTGATGTTGTTGTTTAGTCGTTTTGTCGTGTCCGACTCTTCGTGACCCCATGGACCAGAGCACACCAGGCACTCCTGTCTTCCACTGCCTCCCGCAGTTTGGTCAGACTCATGTTCGTAGCTTCGAGAACACTGTCCAACCATCTCGTCCTCTGTCGTCCCCTTCTCCTTGTGCCCTCAATCTTTCCCAACATCAGGGTCTTTTCCAAGGATTCTTCTCTTCTCATGAGGTGGCCAAAGTATTGGAGTCTCAGCTTCAGGATCTGTCCTTCCAATGAGCACTCAGGGCTGATCTCCTTCAGAATGGACAGGTTTGATCTTCTTGCAGTCCATGGGACTCTCAAGAGTCTCCTCCAGCACCAGAATTCAAAAGCATCCATTATTCGGCGATCAGCCTTCTTTTATGGTCCAGCTCTCACTTCCATCCATCACTACTGGGAAAACCATAGCTTTAACTATACAGACCTTTGTCGGCAAGGTGATGTCTCTGCTTTTTAAGATGCTGTCTAGGTTTGTCATTGCTTTTCTCCCAAGAAGCAGGCGTCTTTTAATTTCGTGACTGCTGTCACCATCTGCAGTGATCAAGGAGCCCAAGAAAGTAAAATCTCTCACTGCCTCCATTTCTTCCCCTTCTATTTGCCAGGAGGTGATGGGACCAGTGGCCATGATCTTGGTTTTTTTGATGTTGAGCTTCAGACTATATTTTGTGCTCTCCTCTTTCACCCTCATTAAAAGGTTCTTTAATTCCTCCTCACTTTCTGCCATCAAGGTTGTGTCATCAGCATATCTGAGGTTGTTGATATTTCTTCCGGCAATCTTAATTCCGGCTGTCGTCCCCTTCTCCTAGTGCCCTCAATCTTTCCCAACATCAGGGTCTTTTCCAGGGAGTCTTCTCTTCTCATGAGGTGGCCAAAGTATTGGAGCCTCAGCTTCACCATCTGTCCTTCCAGTGAGCATTCAGGGCTGATTTCCTTCAGAATGGATGATGTTGTTTAGTCGTTTAGTCGTGTCCGACTCTTCGTGACCCCATGGACCAGAGCACGCCAGGCACTCCTGTCTTGCACTGCCTCCCGCAGTTTGGTCAGACTCATGTTCGTAGCTTCGAGAACACTGTCCAACCATCTCGTCCTCTGTCGTCCCCTTCTCCTTGTGCCGTCAATCTTTCCCAACATATGGGCCTTTTCCACGGAGTCTTCTCTTCTCATGAGGTGGCCAAAGTATTGGAGCCTCAGCTTCACAATCTGTCCTTCCAATGAGCACTCAGGGCTGATTTCCTTAAGAATGGATAGGTTTGATCTTCTTGCAGTCCATGGGACTCTCAAGAGTCTCCTCCAGCACCATAATTCAAAAGCATCAATTCTTCGGCGATCAGCCTTCTTTATGGTCCAGCTCTCACTTCCATACATCACTACTGGGAAAACCATAGCTTTAACTATACGGACCTTTGTTGGCAAGGTGATGTCTCTGCTTTTTAAGATGCTATCTAGGTTTGTCATTGCTTTTCTCCCAAGAAGCAGGCGTCTTTTAATTTCGTGACTGCTGTCACCATCTGCAGTAGGAACAGCCAATTGGAAGAGCCCAGGATGCATGATTACCACATGGAAACTCACACAAACTCCTGTCAGCAACATTGGGGGGGGGGCACAAGATCTTCCCCTTTGGTGTAGGCTGAGAGTTGGCTCAGTAGTCCATCCAGCTCAGTATTGGGAGCAGCACTGGCTGGGAGCAGTTTTCCAGGGGTTTGGCAGCACTATCTTGCAGTCCTGCCTGGAGATTAGAGTGATTGAGCCTGGGACCTTCAGCAGGCAAAGCAGATAATCTGCCACTGAGCTATGGAGAAAAAGCTAAGCGTCTCTTGGAGCTGTCCAGGGTCTGACCTGGTGAGAGACTGGCCTACTTTTCGTTTGGGGTTGCAAATCTTGATATCTTGCCTCAGCTGGGTCCCTTCTTCCTGGCATGCTAGCTTTCTGCAGAGGAGGATATTATTTGGGCATGAAGTGGTCTGTAACGTAAGCCTCACCTGGAGGGCAGCTCCAAGTCAAAGTAAATACAGTGGTACCTCGACTTACGAAGACGATCCGTTCCGTGGCCGTCTTCGTAAGTCAAAATCTTCGGTTGTCAAAGCGCTGCTTCTGCGCGTCACCAACTGCGTGCGCCGCTTTGCACAGGTGCAGAACACGCACACAGGGAAAAGACTTCCGGGGTTGTCGACTTCGGAAGTTGAAACCTTCGGAAGTTGAATCGTTCGGTTGTCGAGGTACCACTGTAATAGGGAGTTAGATGGACCAGTCATTGCATAGAGGGAAGCTTCCTGTGTTCTATCTTCTGCTGAGGCCCTTCTCAGAGTGCCACCCTTAGCAGAGTTGCATTACTCATTTAATTCAATCTTTAAAATGTAATATAAACACCAACAATTTGGAAACACTGGCCTGCAAGCGCTCCAGTTGAAGAACAGCCTTGACCAAAGGTGTCATGGGCTTTGAAGACACTCAAACACAGGACAAAAGGGAGAAACATGCTAAGAGGAAGGCACGCTTGGCAAACCCTCACTGTGATCAACTCCCACCCGGAAACCAATGTCCCCACTGTGGAAGGATGTGTTGGATCCAGAATTGCCCTCCACAGTCACTTATGGACTCATTGTTAAAACCGTGTTTATGGAAGACAATCTTACTCGGCTACGAGTGATCGCCAAAGAAGAAGAAGACTCATTTAGTTAATAAAAAATTATTTACCACTTGATTGTAAAAAAACCAAAAACGTAAAAGCAGAATAAAACAACTTTCAAATAACAATCAGCAGTGAGCTAAAGGCACAACTAATATATATGTATGTATGTATGTATGTATGTATGTACAAAGGAGAGAGTCATTTCTCTGGTGGCTCCCCAAACTAGAAACCTTTTTGGCACCAGGTTAAGACGTGTTTATTACCCCAGCCATTTTAAAGGGTTTTGTTGCCTCAGTATGCTTTTAGCTTCTATAGAGTTTGCTCAAGAAGAGCACATCTAAAGTTACCGTCCAGTTTATAGATTTGGAACAACTTCCGTGGTTGTATCACCCCAAATTAGGCTGACAACAATTCAGTCAGTCAGTCAATTTTATTACAGCAAGAGCCAGCAATACAAAACAACACAACTCCAAACAAAAGATCGGCAATATCATCATTGGAGGGCAGGACAAATTGTTATGTTATTCAATAAAAGAGATTTATGTTTTTTTAATAGCTAAGGTGCAAAATTTGGCCACAACGTAGTATACTGAGCTCAAAGAATCTTCCAAAGGGAATTTACATAATGTTTTTGGGGGAAATTCCAGATAATATAGCAAAGGTGTGAATTTTGATAATAGGGGTAAAATGAGTCGTGATCATTCTTCACTATAGAATTCACAGAATAAAAGAATGTGAATAACAGATTATTGGACATGCATGGGCAAAAGCGCTCATCGATTGGTACATGCAAGAATTTGCCATGTAACACAGCTGAAGGCATTGCATCAAATCAAGCTCTGGATAAGGCCCATCTATAAGATTCACAAGTAATATTGGATAGATACGAGGCAGCTGCCAAATTATGCCAAGATTTCAGACACCTGTAGTTCTCAGGGAGTAAGGCATCTTCTTTTTGCAGTTCAATATCGAAAAGCCTCTGAGTAATAATTGTTTTTGCCTTATTCAAAGTTCCATTAAAGAGGTCTTCTGGGTTTAGGCCAATTTGTTTGATCTTGTCAGTAATTTGCGTAAGCCAAGGTAGATAAGGGACTGCGGCCAGAAAATGAGATAAGCTTCCCTTTGGGTTATGAATTTTCAACCAGAGGGATATTGCTTGTTCCCAGACTTTTAATTCAACTCTGGGCATTCCTGCCTCTTGTCTTAATATTACATTAGATGTGCTCTTAGGGGTGCTGAATAGGGATCTAAGAAATTTTGATTGGACTGTTTCGAGAATCTTAAGATTGGCAGAGAGTCCAATTTGTGAACCGTATAGAAGTTGGATCAGAGATTTTGCCTGAAAGACTTTTAGGGCCATAGGAAGGAAACCAGCACCTTTCCTTCTAAATAGTCTAAGAATGGCATTAGCACTTCTTTCTGCTAAGGTGGCTGATGCGGTCAAATGTGCTGAGAATTTGGCGTTGTAAGAGAAGGTGATTCCTAAGTATTGGAAGTTCTTAGTTTGATCTGTGGCATGTCCCTTCATATTCCAATTATGTTTCCTAAAGGAGTGGCCAAAGCGGACAATTTTAGTTTTAGCAAAGTTAATTGTTAGTAGTTCGGTGTTACATTGATCACTGAATTTCTCTAACGCTCGTTTCAAGCCAACTTTGGTTTGAGAAAGAAGTACAGCGTCATCCGCGTACATTAAAATTGGAACTTTTCTGCCACTAGAAAACACAGGCGGGTGAGTATCAATTACATGCAAACATGTGATTAAGGAATTAACATAGATGTTAAATAAAAATGGAGCCAGTAAACATCCTTGTCTGACCCCTTTTTGAACTGGAATTCCATTGGAAAGTCTGCCATCCTGTGCAAGTCTTATCTGAAGGGTATTATTTTCATGTAATTTAATTAATAGAAGTAATAGCCTTCTGTTGATGCCCATATCGGCCAGTTTAGCCCAAAGCCTTCCCCTAGACACGGAATCAAATGCTGCCTTTAGGTCCACAAAGGCCGCATACAGTGACTTTTTCCAGTGTTTCACATATTTGTAGATGAAATAGTCAAGCACTAGACAATGATCAATAGTAGAGCGGCCAGGTGTAAAGCTGGCTTGTTCAATCTCTAATAAGTTGTTGTGGTCTAACCATTCACACAATTTTAGACCCAGGTGTTTTGTATATAATTTGCAGATCACATTCAGGAGACTAATTGGTCTATAATTAGATGGATCAGAGGGGTTACCCTTTTTAAATATAGGAACAATTATGGCCAACCCCAAATCTTTAGGAATTTGGGCTGAGGCATCTATATATGCGAACAGATTTGCGAGGACCGAAGCCCACCAATTTATTTGCGATTATTGTGGACTTCCGGAAGGAACAAGATGGCGAACATCACTGACTTCCAGTCTACCGCCAGCGCTGATCGGCGAGGAATCCTCGAGCTCCGAGATTCCTGGCACTGTGAGGGCGGGGGGAGCCGCGAGAGCACCGTGGACCCCCCCAAAATACCCCCAAATTGAGCTTTCTGGGGACGTGAGAGCTCGGCTGCGCCAGAAGTGACTCCTCCGCTCCCCGGTAAGCTCTTTTAAGAGCCCCGAGAGCAAGCGGAGTGCAGAGTCGCAGGCGCCATTTTCGAGCAAATCGCTACCCTCACAGAGTGAAGCTCCAAGCCGGCAGCGGAGGAGCGGTGGATTTTTCTCAAAACAAAGGATTTGCAGATATTGGACACCGTGGGTAAGGGAAAGAATTTTTTTAAAAAAAAAATAATTGAAAGGAATTGGTCACGAGAGGAGATTAAAACAGGGAGTCGATCTCCCCCATTGAGAGAACAGTGATGCAGTTAATATGCCTGCAGCCAGAAAGTTTGACAGGAATTTATTAACTTCCAAGGATTGGACTTAAAACCTTCCCCCTGAGGCAGGGCAAAGGGGAGAAGGGTCAAATACATTAAAATCCCTGTAAAATCTTTAAGTTGGACTGGGGAAAGTCCCCCGGGAATATGAACAAGAATTAAAAATGAGAGTTGATAACCAGATCGGACGTAAACTTTGTTTCTGAGGTTTGGAAATATGAACGGCGCCATTTCTTACATTGTAATCTGTGCAGTTCCCATGGAATCTGAGACGAGCAGGATGTCAGTAGACACAACATCATCTGGCTCTTTAGACTTTTTGGACTTTCAAAAGGAACTTCTGGAACAGCTTTTGGACATTAGGGATGAGTTGCGGACATCTATATGAAGCCGCTGGGAGAGATTATCAGGGGGTTTGGGCTGGGTGTTCATCAGTATGCGGATGACACCCAACTCTATCTATCTTTTAAATCAGAACCAGTGAAGGGAATGAATGTCCTGTGTGAGTGCCTGAAGGCAGTTGGAGGATGGATGGCGGCTAACAGATTGAGGTTGAATCCTGACAAGACAGAAGTACTGTTTTGGGGGGACAGGGGGTGGGCGGGGGTGGGGGACTCCCTGGTCCTGAATGGGATAGCTGTCCATGAAGGCACAGGTTAATTCTGTGTCCAGGGCGGCTGTCTACCAGCTCCATCTGGTACGCAGGCTGAGACCCTACCTGCCCGCAGGCTGTCTCACCAGAGTGCTGCATGCTCTAGTTATCTCCCGCTTGGACTACTGCAATGCGCTTTACATGGGGCTACCTTGATGGTGACCCGGAAACTGCAATAAATCCAGAATGCGGCAGCTAGACTGGTGACTGGGAGCGGCCGCCAAGACCACATAACACCGGTCCTAAGAGACCTACATTGGCTCCCAGTATGTTTCCGAGCACAATTCAAAGTGTTGGTGCTGACCTTTAAAGCCCTAAACAGCCTCAGTCCTGTATACCTGAAGGAGCATCTCCACCCCCATTGTTCAGCACTGAGATCCAGCGCCAAGGGCCTTCTGGCGGTTCCCTCACTGCGAGAAGCAAAGCTACCAGGCAGAGGGCCTTCTCGGTAGTGGTGCCCGCCCTGTGGAACACCCTCCCATCAGAGGTCAGAGAGATAAACAACTACCTGACATTTAGAAAACACCTGAAGGCAGCCCTGTTTAGAGAAGTTTTTAATCTGTGTTGTTGTTGTTGTTTAGTCGTGTCCGACTCTTCGTGACCCCATGGACCATAGCAGGCCAGGCACTCCTGTCTTGCACTGCCTCCCGCAGTTTGGTCAAAGTCATGTTCGTAGCTTCGAGAACACTGTCCAACCATCTCGTCCTCTGTCGTCCCCTTCTCCTAGTGCCCTCAATCTTTCCCAACATCAGGGTCTTTTCCAAGGATTCTTCTCTTCTCATGAGGTGGCCAAAGTATTGGAGCCTCAGCTTCACGATCTGTCCTTCCAGTGAGCACTCAGGGATGATTTCCTTAAGAATGGATAGGTTTGATCTTCTTGCAGTCCACGGGACTCTCAAGAGTCTCCTCCAGCACCATAATTCAAAAGCATCAATTCTTCGGCGATCAGCCTTCTTTATGGTCCAGCTCTCACTTCCATACATCACTACTGGGAAAACCATAGCTTTAACTATACGGACCTTTGTCGGCAAGGTGATGTCTCTGCTTTTTAAGATGCTGTCTAGGTTTGTCATTGCTTTTCTCCCAAGAAGCAGGCGTCTTTTAATTTCGTGCCTGCTGTCACCATCTGCAGTGATCAAGGAGCCCAAGAAGGTGAAATCTCTCACTGCCTCCATTTCTTCCCCTTCTATTTGCCAGGAGGTGATGGGACCAGTGGCCATGATCTTGGTTTTTTTGATGTTGAGCTTCAGACCATATTTTGCGCTCTCCTCTTTCACCCTCATTAAAAGGTTCTTTAATTCCTCCTCGCTTTCTGCCATCAAGGTTGTGTCATCTGCATATCTGAGGTTGTTGATATTTCTTCCAGCAATCTTAATTCCGGCTTGGGATTCATCTAGTCCAGCCTTTCGCATGATGAATTCTGCATATAAGTTAAATAAGCAGGGAGACAATATACAACCTTGTCGTACTCCTTTCCCAATTTTGAACCACTCAGTTGTTCCATATCCAGTTCTGACTGTAGCTTCTTGTCCCACATAGAGATTTCTCAGGAGACAGATGAGGTGATCAGGCACTCCCATTTCTTTAAGAACTTGCCATAGTTTGCTGTGGTCGACACAGTCAAAGGCTTTTGCATAGTCAATGAAGCAGAAGTAGACGTTTTTCTGGAACTCTCTAGCTTTCTCCATAATCCAGCGCATGTTTGCTATTTGGTCTCTGGTTCCTCTGCCTTTTCGAAATCCAGCTTGCACTTCTGGGAGTTCTCGGTCCACATACTGCTTAAGCCTGCCTTGTAGAATTTTAAGCATAACCTTGCTAGCGTGTGAAATGAGCGCAATTGTGCGGTAGTTGGAGCATTCTTTGGCACTGCCCTTCTTTGGAATTGGGATGTAGACTGATCTTCTCCAATCCTCTGGCCATTGCTGAGTTTTCAAAACTTGCTGGCATATTGGGTGTAGCACCTTAACAGCATCATCTTTTAAAATTTTAAACAGTTCAGCTGGAATATCATCACTTCCACTGGCCTTGTTATTAGCAGTGCTTTCTAAGGCCCATTTGACTTCACTCTCCAAGATGTCTGGCTCAAGGTCAGCAACCACACTACCTGGGGTGTACGAGACCTCCATATCTTTCTGGTATAACTCCTCTGTGTATTCTTGCCACCTCTTCTTGATGTCTTCTGCTTCTGTTAGGTCCCTACCACTTTTGTCCTTGATTATGGTAATCTTTGTACGAAATGTTCCTTTCATGTCTCCAATTTTCTTGAGCAGATCTCTGGTTTTCCCCATTCTATTGTTTTCCTCTATTTCTTTGCATTGCTCATTTAAGAAGACCCTCTTGTCTCTCCTTGCTGTTTTTTGGAAATCTGCATTCAGTTTCCTGTATCTTTCCCTTTCTCCCTTGCATTTTGCTTGCCTCCTCTCCTCCGCTATTTGTAAGGCCTCGTTGGACAGCCATTTTGCTTTCTTGCATTTCCTTTTCCTTGGGATGGTTTTCGTTGCTGCCTCCTGTATAATGTTACGAGCCTCCATCCATAGTTCTTCAGGCACTCTGTCCACCAAATCTAAATCCTTAAACCTGTTCCTCACTTCCACTGTGTATTCATAAGGGATTTGATTCAGATTGTATCTTACTGGCCCAGTGGTTTTTCCTACTTTCTTCAGTTTAAGCTGGAATTTTGCTATAAGAAGCTGATGATCTGAGTTACAGTCAGCTCCAGGTCTTGTTTTTGCTGACTGTATAGAGCTTCTCCATCTTTGGCTGCAGAGAATATAATCAATCTGATTTCGATGCTGCCCATTTGGTGATATCCATGTGTAGAGTCGTCTCTTGTGTTGTTGGAAGAGAGTGTTTGTGTTGACCAGCTTGTTCTCTTGACAGAACTCTATTAGCCTTTGCCCTGCTTCATTTTGAACTCCCAGGCCAAACTTGCCAGTTGTTCCTTTTATCTCTTGATTCCCTACTTTAGCATTCCAATCCCCTGTAATGAGAAGAACATCCTTCTTTGGTGTAATTTCTAGAAGGTGTTGTAGGTCTTCATAGAATTGGTCAATTTCACTTTCTTCAGCTCCGGTAGTTGGTGCATAAACTTGGATTACTGTGATGTTAAAAGGTCTGCCTTGGATTCGTATCGAGATCATTCTGTCATTTTTGAGATTGCATCCCATTACAGCTTTTGCCACTCTTTTGTTGACTATGAGGGCCACTCCATTTCTACTACGGGATTCTTGCCCACAGTAGTAGATATGATATTCACCCGAACTGAATTCGCCCATTCCCTTCCATTTTAGTTCACTGATGCCCAGGATGTCGATATTTATTCTTGTCATCTCATTTTTGACCACATCCAGCTTACCTCCACTCATGGTTCTTACATTCCAGGTTCCTATGCAATATTTTTCTTTACAGCATCGGACTTTCCTTCCGCTTCCAGGCATATCCGCAACTGAGCGTCCTTTCGGCTTTGGCCCAGCCGCTTCATCAGCTCTGAATCTACTTGTACTTGTCCTCCGCTGTTCCTCAGTAGCATGTTGGACGCCTTCCGACCTGAGGGGCTCATCTTCCAGCGTCATAACTTTTCTATGCCTGTTGTCTTTGTCCATGGAGTTTTCTTGGCAGGGATACTGGAGTGGCTTGCCAGTTCCTTCTCCAGGTGGATCACGTTTAGTCAAAACTCTCCACTATGACCTGTCCATCTTGGGTGGCCCTGCATGGCATAGCTCATAGCTTCTCTGAGTTATTCAAGCCCCTTCGCCACGACAAGGCATTGATCCATGAAGGATCTGTGTTATTTGTGAATCTGTGTTATTTTAATGTATTTTTGTATTTGTTGGAAGCCACCCAGAGTGGCGGGGGGGAAACCCAGCCAGATAGGCGGGGTATAAATTAATAATAATAATAATAATAATAATAATAATAATAATAATAAAGTGAAAATGGATTAATTCCAATAGAGAATGAAGAAAAACAAGATGGACAAGCACCAGCCGGGGACAATATAACTGACCTTAAAAAAGAGGAGGAAGAAGTATGGAACATTGTTCCCCCAGTGGGAGAGGGGGAACAAGACTCATGTTCGATTCAAGGAGTCCTCAAAGAAGAACCAGCGTGTAATAATGTCCTCCCAGTGAGAGAGGGAGGGCAGGATCCATACTGGGGCCTGAGCTTAAGTGGAATAAAAATTGAGATAGGGCTGAAAAGTGGATTAATTAATGAATTTTAGATTGAGGATAGTTGATGATTGTTGTTGTTTTTGTAGATCAGAATTGGTTGTGAGATAATGGAAAAATTCCGTTAGAATGATTTAAGATGATAAATGAAAATAGCTTAATTTAGATTTAAAAATGGACCCAGTGTGGGGGGAATCGAGGAAGTCCACAATGTCAAGTTAATGTAAGAATCAATATGTTTTTTTTCTTTTTCTCTTTTATTTATGTTTTATTTTTAATTTTTGCTTCTTGTTTTTTGTTTTTGTGATCGAAATGTTTGAAAATTAATAAATATTATTTGAAAATAAATAAATAAATTTAGATTTTGATTAATTAATGAATTTTAGGTTGAGGATAGTTGATGGGTTTATTTTTTATTTTTTTGTAGATTAGAATTGGTTGTGAGATAATGGAAAAATTGTGCTAGAATGGTTTAAGATGATAAATGAAAATTGCTTAATTTAGATTTAAAAATGGACCCAGTATGGGGGGAATCAAAGAAGTCCAAAATGTCAAGTTAATGTAAGAATTGATATGTATTTTTCTTTCTTTTTCTCTTTTGTCTATGTTTTATTTTTATTTTTTGCTTTTTGCTTTTTGCTTTTGTTTTTGTGAATTTTTGTATTTTGAAATGTTTGAAAATCACTAAATATTATTGGGGGGGAGATGGCGAATGGAACTTAGTCATTGTGAGCTCTTTAAAGAATTTAAAGATTGTTTTATAATTTAAAAGACTGTCTTATGTTTTAAAGATTGTTTTAATGAGCACAGAAGCCAGATAAATCCAAATATTCCGCAGTTTTTCCTGTTTTACTGGCTGTTAACCCTGCGGATTCGGATACATAGACAGAGTACAGAATAAAGGAGTGCGGCAGTAATTTATTAGTATATTACTCCTTTGGAATAAGTCATTCACAATCAGGAGGACCTCCCTTGCTAGCGTGGGAGATATTTCCCGGCTTTGTAACTCTGAGAGTAAAAAGAGAGATGACTCAGCAACCGGGTAGCCCTGCTGATAAGAGGAGAGGAGCTGGGAAATGTAGCAGAGAATCTGAGGACATAGAGGATTTAGAGGAATTGGCCCTTTCCAAGCAAACAAAAATTAGCGAATTTTTCCCTGGAAAAACAAAGGATATTTTCAACATACCGGTTTCAAATAGCTTCTCTCCAATAGCAGAGATGACTGAGGAGGAGGTCATGCTGAAAAAATCCTCTGATAAACAGTTTGCTAACTCCCCAGGCAACAATGCCACTAAATCAAAAGGCCTAAAAAGGATTCAACTATGGTTATTCTGCCCAAAGACCCTACTGCCGTGTTTCTCCGAAAATAAGACACTGTCTTATATTTATTTTTCCTCAAAAAAAAAAACCCCACTATGGCTTATTTTCAGGGGATGCATTATTTTTTTCCTCCTCCTCCTCCTCCTCCTCCTCCTCCTCCTCCTCCTCCTGCCGCGGCCAGCATTGCTGCTGCGCCTATCACTATGTCTTATTTTCGGGGTATGGCTTATATTCCTTGAATGCTTAAAAATCCTGCTATGGCTTATTTTATGACTACGTCTTAAAATAGGGGAAACAGGGTAGTGAACGAGAAAGCTGCCTCTCTGAAATATTATTTGAACACTCAGCCACCATAGACCTGGTTGCTAAAACTGTGGACTACATCTTTAAATATATAAGAGACATCCGAGGATCCCTAGAGAAGATTGTCTCTCTTGTATCTTTAAATCGCAAAGAGAGACTTTCAGATACCTTATTGGATAATTGGACTGAACAAATGCCCAGAGCATCTGATTTTACCCAACCAATCTCCCAGGTTGACTGCAAATATGAAAATACACAAATTAAGGAAGAACAGCATTATATATCTTCTCACAATCTCCTCTTGCAACCTACTAAAGCAGGCATCCCCAAACTGCGGCCCTCCAGATGTTTTGGCCTACAACTCCCATGATCCCTAGCTAACAGGACCAGTGGCCTGGGATGATGGGAATTGTAGTCCAAAACATCTGGAGGGCCGAAGTTTGGGGATGCCTGTACTAAAATCTGCTTAACTGTCCACCCCTTCAGAGGCCAGGTGGTTAATTAGTCCTCCAAGAACGATGCAAAGAGGCACTTAGCTGGTTTTCTGGGGGTAAATCCCCATTCCATCGATTTGAACTGTATTGATCATATCAACAGTAAGCCACAAACGCAGAGAGTAATACTCTCCTTTGAATCCAAAATGTTCCCAGCTTCTATAATGTCTTTAAGAAGCACTCTAATCAACTTTGGAATTTTTGGCGCAAGAGTTTTTATTAATATTAAGATTTGCCCTCTCTTACTCAACTGTTCTTTTAAAAGGAAAGCGGCCAAGCCTGAGGACCCTCCAACTACTATGACTTTAACACCTTTGACCCCAGATTTAATTAGTTGGACAGAGGCCCCCTTCCCTCCTCTGACGAAGGCCACTCATTTAGATAATTCTATGGAGGATGAATTACTCTTATCCTTTTCCCATTTGCCAAAATCTGAACGAACAGAGACAGGATGAGTTACTACTCTGTCTTTGTAACTCAGAAGATCATGCTAATACAAATAAGATGAACCCCTCCTCTAATTTAGATCGGAAAACGGGACATGAAGAATTCCCGATGTTGTTTGAATTTACATGTCTGACTTGTCTAACGGAAGCACCCACCGAAAACCTTGTTGTGCCCCGCATCCCGACATTAAAGAATTTACCACTTAATGGATGTATTCACCACGACTATGAGAAGACCTTGGACACTGTTGACAAGATGAATTGATTCTCACCCTTCCTTCTGTCCTGGGATGTTGCTGGATGGCAATATAAAACAGTGGATAAAGATTTCATCAATTATGTGTCACAGTTTAAGATCCTCCTCCTCCAAGAAACTTGGATGCAAACCCCATTTGAACTCCATAATTATTTTGCCTTCCACTCCTGTGCTTCAGTCGGACCAAAAGGGGGGAGACCCTCTGGAGGTTTGAGTACCTTTGTGTCGACCGCCTTAAGGTCCTGCCCTAGGCAATTGGGAATTGACAAAAAATGGGTTTTTGGTTGTTATTTTCTAGCCATTTTAAGATCATATGTATTAATGTTTACATCCATCCACTTATGAAACATAAATGTGTGGGATGAGCTGGAAGATTGCGTCCTCAGCCTCCTTATTTTAACGCACGATTAGGTCACTCTGACGAACAGCTGATAAATGAATGTGGAATAGGTGGCCTAAATGTGAATGCTGAAACCTGGCCTCTTTTTAGACGACGATCACTAGATCCAGTTGCTAACTTTGCTGGTGCATGCCTTGAAAATTGCCTAGGGTAAGTGACCATTTGCCTTTAAACCTTAAGAGGATTGAACTATCAAGATCCCCCAGACGCTGGCTCAGCCCGCAGGCAGCCAAATCCAACGACCTAAAACAAAGAGGTAGATCTAGAATTAAATGGTCCTCTCATGTTAATGATAACTTTAGCCTTTGGACACAATCAGCAGACGGCCAGCTTCTCCTAGATAACTTGACCTCTGACAATATCAAAGGGACCTCCCCAATCGATCAATATAATCTATTAATCTTAAAGCTTCAACCACTGTTTTTGAGAACCAGAAGCCCCAAACAGGATGGGTGGGTGCCCTATTAATAAAAAATGGTTTGACCATGAATGCATCCAAGCAAAACTTATCCTTAGAGAATGTTTTAGGGCCTTCCATCAATGCGCCTACAACAATCCCTGCAGATGTATGGGAAGAGGACTATAGTGCATTGTTCAGGGCTGACGACAATTGTCACAAAAGTTGTCAGCATGTTGGTGCAGGTTTGGACTGCCAAAAATTGATTAGCTCGTGAGGCGCCACCACGGAGCAAAACTTCATTTGTATTCCATTTGTTAAATGATAATCACAACCTGAAATCTTTAATCTAAAAAAACTCAAAAGATTTTTTTCTGAATAGCTGATGCTGGAAATTTTAATTGGAAACAGTCTTCACCTCCTCCTGTTGCAAAAGGTTTCTTTAGTGGTGTCAGGGAGAAGGCAGATTGGGATCTACTGGTAGATTGCTGGATGCAAAGTTTTCTTATTTCCAACTGTTTGATAATGGCAAACCCCAAAAGAATTGACATTATTGAAATGAAGAAAGTGGAGGGTGGGGGCAGGGATGAGAATCAAATTAATTATTATTTTATTTTATTTTATTTATCACAAATGTAACCCTAGTTCAGTCAGGTATAAAAACATATGTTGGGGATCAGAAATATTTTATTACATGTCTCTTTTGTACCTGGCTCCTGTTTGTGAAAGCATAAGAATATTCTGTGTTTCTGCATATCATTCTCAGCATGAACCCCATTTACATAGTAAGTGTCAAACACTGGCTCATGTAGAGATACAACAGACAAAGCATTGGCAACAAAGGGGAAATCGCTAAACCACAGAAAAGGGAGAATGAGGTCCAATATCTCACTGTATACAGCTCACACAAAAACTGAGAACCATGAAGTGCTGTTGTCCAGTTTGCCCTACCTACATCTTCATTGGGAAAGCAAGCCCAGGACAGGGACAACCCTACACACTGCAGTGATATGGCAAAAGGACCAACTTCCCAGTGGATACTGATTGGGAAGAGGAATGTCCAAAGCAGTGACTCACACAGGATTGCAACGGGGGCCTCCTCCTCTCTGGGTAGTTGCTTTTGGCTCAACAAAGCCAACTTATTTCATCAGTGCCTTCCTCAAAACACATTTTGGGAATGATTCTTTTATTGGGGCAAGGCAAATTTTGTAATGGATATGGGGGGGGGGTGAAGTTTCTTAAGAAAAGTCATTCCTGGATTGAACCTTTCTATGTTTTGAAGTGCTCTCTAATTATGTATCACGGTTCTATAACGGTTGGCCACCTGTTGATTCTTTGCTGTGTTCTACTGCATTGTAATGTTTTCATTACTCAACAAAGTCTTTTTTAAGAAAAGAAGAAGAGTGATTCCAGTTATTTTCATCCAAACTGGAGCTAATAAAAATGCCTGCATAATATTTGCAGAAATATTAAAACCCTCCTAAGGCAAAACTGTCATTGAAATCTGCAAGCCTGTACTAATTTTCCTGGGAGAAAGCCCTGCTAAACTTAATGGGTGGTTGGATGGCCATCTGACACAGGGGCGTAGCCAGGATCAAAACTAGGGGGGGGCAAGCCATGGTCGTTCAGGGGTGGGGCCAAGGCACAGAAGGGGAGGGGCCACAAAGTGGGCGGGGCTAAAGGGCCAACGGGCCTGATGACATCGTGGCGGTGGCAGCAGCGGCCACCTTGTGCTTCTGGGGCTGGTAGCGTTGGCGGCTACCCTGCTTGGCTGGAGAGGACGGGAGGGTCGGGCAGGCGAGAGGGGGTGGCAGGGTGGGCGAGGGCGAGGGCGAGGCAAGACATGGCCGCAGCCACGACGGCTCCGAGGCGTTGCTGCATATCAGCATAATATTTCAACCATGGTTCAAGCCCCACCTTAGGGAAAAAATCCTGCATTGCAGGGGGTTGGACTAGATAACCCTTGTGGTCCTTTCCGACTACAATTCTACGATTCTATTGATATATTACCATACCATATGCATCGTTTTGCTTTCTTGAATTGTCCTACTCCTAGGCATAGCAGCCAACTCCTAGAGGCCTAGGTGCCTCTCCCCCCCCCCCCAATTACTGGTAAATACCGTATTTGAAAGAGTCATCCCCATGTGGGGCTTATCTGCCCCCCCCCCCGTATTTTATTAAGGATGGAAGAGGGAGGGAAGGAAGGAAGAAATAGAGAGAGGGATAACTCATATTTGTGGGTGCCTCTGGGTGACGCTGTGATGCTGGAACTCTGCATGTACAGGAGCCTTGTAAGCAGCTTTCGCTCTGCTTGATTTACAGCAGGCACGTCCAACAGGTAGATTGTGATCTACCAGTAGATCACTGGATGTCTGTGGTAGATCACTGGTAGGTCACTGGCACCCCTAAAAAAAGCTCACCCAAAATTTTCCTCCTCCCTCAAAAAAGTTGAACTATGACCTGAAACCCTAAACAAAAATGGGCCTCCCTCCTAAAAGAAGCTCAACAAGTTTGACCTAAACCCAAAAAAACAGGGCTTCCCTTCCTTTAAAAAAAAACTCAATAGCTTTGACCTGAACCCCCCAAAAGGGGGTAGATCACCCCCAGTTTTAAACTCTGAGTAGATCAGAGTCTCTTGGGAGGTGGCCACCCCTGATTTACAGTATACAGATGCAGGAGGAGGGGCAGACTAGAACACCAATGCTTTTTATAAACATCACTGTGTCTGTCAAAGCTACAGCCCCCCCCTTTCTTATTCACTTCTTTTTAGCCTTGCAGAGCCACCTTATTCAAATTGAATCCTCTGAGTCTGCACCCTCATTAAATCGCCAATAGAACTCTTAATGCTCCTGAATGCTCATTAACAACTGCCACTTAAGAACAATAGGGTGAAATGGTCAGCTATCGAATCTTGCCTGGGGATATATGCTCCATTGTCTTAACTGCTTAACTACTGGTAGCCACTTTGCTTTATTTATTTGATGTGTTTTTGTTACTGCTGTGTCCCCGTCCCCCCCCAGCAAGCGGAGACTTAGCTGCTCTTGCTAAAGCAAAGCCCTTTCCACTTCAGTTTTTGGAGGGGAAAAGTGCTGGTTATGGTCTGTAAAATACATTAATTTTTTTGCTTCTAGGGGGGGGGCAGCTGCCCCCTCCTGCCCCCCTGCCTACGCCCATGATCTGACATGGATGCTTTAGCTGAGATTCCCTGCATCGCAGGAGGTTGGGCTAGAGGTGGCTGTTTGCATCCTTCCCAGCTCTGTGTGGGAAGAGAGCCAGTGTGGTGTAGTGGTTAAGAGTGGTAGACTCGTAATCTGGGGAACCGGGTTCGCGTCTCCGCTCCTCCACATGCAGCTGCTAGGTGACCTTGGGCTAGTCACACTTCTTTGAAGTCTCTCAGCCCCACTCACCTCAGAGTGTTTGTTGTGGGGGAGGAAGGGAAAGGAGAATGTTAGCCGCTTTGAGACTCCTTCGGGTAGTGATAAAGCAGGATATCAAATCCAAACTCTTCTTCTTCTCTGCAATTCTAAGATTCAACATATTGAGACTTGTTCTAGTTGCCAGTGCCCTAGAGCCATAAACCATTCCAAAATTCCTGAGTTTCCAATCAAGGAAGTGAAACTAAGCTCTGCCCTCCATCAGTTTTCAGATAGGTCTGTCTGAAAGTCATGTCATCATAACTGTTATGTTTATCATCATCATTATTATTTAAATAAATTGAAATAAATATTATGTTAAAAAATCAGCCCCCATATACATTACTACATTTTCATTGCCCTGTTAAAGGAGTCATTCCTATACTGTGTTATGAGGAATGAATTGATGGAATGATAACTTCGCTCCTGTGAGCCAAAAGCAGCTACCCAGATAGGAGGAGGCTCCCTGGAATCACAGAATTGTAGAGTTAGAAGAGATACCCAAAGGGTCATCTAGTCCAACCCCCTGGAATGCGTCATTGCAACTCTATGTGTCATCTCTTTGGGCATCTCTCTTCCCAGTCAGTCTCCACAGCCTCCCTGTTCTGGGTTTGTTTTCCCAAAGATGAGGTAGGTATCCCAGACTGGAGAAGAACACTTTAAGGCTTTCAATTTATATCCCACCTTCTCTCCCAATGAAGCCCAGGGCATCAAACACATCAACAACAATATCATTAAAGGCATTCCAGAAACAAATCCCATCCTCTCCCATCCTGATTCCATGGATGCCGACAGGAGTATCTTTCAGCCAGTATCTTTTACAATGAGGAGGGGCCTGGTCAAGATGCAGAGCACCTGCTTTGCCTGCAGAAGGTCCTGGCCTCAATCCCTGGCACCAGCACAAAGGAATGGGAAAGATCCTTTTCTGGAGAATCACTGCCCAGCAATGCAGACAATACTGAGCTAGCTGGACCAATGACCTGGCTTGAAATAAGGCGGCTCCAGATGTTGTGGAGCAGCCCACACCAACAGATGTTTTGGACTACAAATCCCATCAGCCCCAACCAGCACATGCTGATTGGGGTTGTAGCCCAGCCCATCAGGAGGCAGAGAAGGTGGCTGTCTAGGGTGGCTCAAAGCCTTGTGGGAGGGGATGCAGAAGGTCCTAGCTTCAACTCTTGGCAGCGTCTCCAGTTATAAAGGCCCACATAGCGGAGGATGAGGAAGACCTCTGGCTGAGATGCTAGAGAGGCACTGCCCAAGGGAGTGGATGGTCCTGGGTTGAATGGGCAAGTAGGCTTACCCAGAGCATAGGATCACTTGACCACGGCCCTAAAGCCATTGCATTCTACAATGATTTACTCCACCCCAGCTGCAACCAATTATACAAAGGCATCATGGATGCCTACATGCTGTTGGAATCCATCTGTCTGGAGAGACCATGGAGTACGTCTCCGGAATGAAGCCACACCGCTGAAATAGCAACAAACGAAGTGACCTCCCCAGGGTGCAAGCCTGGGCAGTATGTTTGGAGGTCCTGGGTTGCCCAGACCCTGCTCTCGGCCTTGCTGGTTTTTCCAAGGGAAAGTAAAGCAATACCTTTGGCACAATCTTGGCTGCGGAAGTTGCTGGAAGGAGGCATTCATGGTGCCATCCAACCCTCTTAGGGACTTTTCATCTCGCAAAGATACCCTGCAAGACAGAGGGAGTTTAGGATCAGTGTTTTCCTTCTTCTAGACAGGCTACCATCCCACCATGACAAGCCCTTGTTGTTGTTGTTGTTGTTTAGTCGTCTTAGTCGTGTTCAACTCTCCGTGACCCCATGAACTAGAGCATGCCTTGGAAAATCTCACTTTCTTCTCAAAGCTTCTCCTTTTTTATGTCCATGGAGTTTTCTTGGTAAAATACTGGAGTGGTTTGCCAGTTCCTTCTCCATTTAGTCTAAATTATCGGCTATGACCTGTCCGGCATAGCTCATAGCTTCTTGGAGTTATTCAAGCCCCTTCACCACAACAAGGCAGTGATCCATGAAGGGGATGACAAGCCCTATCTGCCCCTAACTTCCCTCTACAGCATGTGCAGAAACTGCCTTCTTGACCATTAGATCCACTCTTGGCCTTGTGCACTCAATCTGCCTGAGCCAGTCTTTGCAGGCAGGGGAAGTCCCTCACTCACGAGGGTATGAGACCCATCGGCTAACATCATCTGGTTTAGCCAGCCAGTTGAAGCGTGTGGTTGCTGTCCCCTGCTGACAGCTTCTTGCAGCCACAGGGTTTAGTAAGCAGAAAGAGACAGGAGAGGAGAGGGACCAGGAGACAAAGAGGCAGGCTGGTGAAGAATCTGGGGGGTCTCCCCCTCCTGCTGTGACCAGCTCCCCTCCCCCCCCCAGTCTCCCAGGACCAGAAGAGGCAAGAAGGTGGCAGAGCAGAGAGAGACACATGGACAGTCTCAGATTGCTTGAGAAGGACCCAGGGGAGGAGGAGACTTAGAGAGTGGTGGGAAGGCAGGAACTGGCAGTCCTCACAACTGCCTCACTGGGGCAAGACCTACTGGGAAGGGGTGCTGCTGTGACCACTAGGACTGAGCAGTTTTGTTTATTTGAATAAAAAGTTAACTCCACTGACATCGGGTGCTTTGTTGCTTTATTGTTGAACTATGCTTAACAGCAAGTGTAAAGCTGCGGATTTTTGTGTGTTTGGAATGTAGCCTATAGTACAAAACTAAGAGTCACATTTGTTGCTACACCCACTTTTGCCTCTGGCTACACCCACCACTGGTGTGCGGCCCCCAGAAAGTTGCCCATGAAGGAATATGTGCCTGTGGGGCTCAACAAGGTTCTTCACTCCTGCTATTGTGGGGAAAATACTGGGGAAATATCCATTCATACACTCAGTTAGGAAGGACAGGCACAGTAAAAAGGTAAAGGTAAAGGGACCCCTGACCATTAGGTCCAGTCGTGACCGACTCTGGGGTTGCGCGCTCATCTCGCATTATTGGCCAAGGGAGCCGGTGTATAGCTTCCAGGTCGTGGCCAGCATGACAAAGCCGCTTCTGGCAAACCAGAGCAGCACGTGGAAACGCCTTTTACCTTCCCGCTATAGCGATTCCTATTTATCTACTTGCATTTTTGACA
The DNA here is from genome assembly GCF_965207765.1 of Zootoca vivipara. Classification (NCBI taxonomy): domain Eukaryota; kingdom Metazoa; phylum Chordata; class Lepidosauria; order Squamata; family Lacertidae; genus Zootoca; species Zootoca vivipara. The sequence continues at coordinate 1,259,830 of NC_142589.1, read as the reverse complement.
TGCTTTCGAACTGCTAGGTTGGCAGGGGCTGGAACCAAGCAACGGGAGCTCACCCCGTCACAGGGATTCGAACTGCCGACCTTCTGAACAGCAAGCCCTAGGCTCAGTGGTTTAACCACAGTATTTACTGCTAAAATCTCAATGTCAATGTCAATGTTACTGTTTGTTTGTTTGTTTGCCTGCCTGCCTGCCTGCCTGCCTGCCTCTTAAATTTCTATCCCATCCTTCTCCCAGATGAGCCCAGGACAGCAAACACAAGAGTGATGAAAAAATTAAAAATATTTAAATCAATTCCAATACAGGTGCAGACTGTGAAAGATCTCTACAGAAAAGGTTTGTGGGAAGAGGAAGGTCTTCAGCAGGAGCTGAAAAGGCAACAGAGGCAGCACCTGCCTAATCTTCAAGGGGTGAAGGTAAAGGTAGCCCTGACCATTAGGTCCAATAGCAGACGACTCTGGGGTTGCGGCACTCATCTTGCTTTACTGGCTGAGGGAGCTGGTGTACAGCTTCCGGGTCATGTGACCAGCATGACCAAGCCACTTCTGGTGAACCAGAGCAGCGCACAGAAATGCCGTTTACCTTCCTGCTGTATTTACCTTCCTACCTATTTATCTACTTGCACTGCATGCTTTCGAACTGCTACCGTAGGTTGGCAGGAGCTGGGACCGAGCAACGGGAGCTCACCCCATCGCAGGGATTTGAACCGCCAACCTTCTGATCGGCAAGCCCTAGGCTCTGTGGTTTAGACCACAGCACCACCCGCGTCCCACAATCTTCAAGGGGAGGGCATTCCAAAGGGCAGATGCCACAACACTCAAGGCCCAAGTCCTGCATTTTGTGGAACAGACCGCCTGATAAGTTGGTACAGTGGTACCTTGGTTCTCAAACTTAATCCATTCCGGAAGTCCGTTTCAAAACATTCCAAAACCAAGGCGCGCTTTCCCATAGAAAGTAATACAAAATGGATTAATCCGTTCTAGACTTTTAAAAACAACCCCTAAAACAGCAATTTAACATGAATTTTACTATCTAACGAGACCATTGATCCATAAAATGAAAGCAATAAACAATGTACTGCAATCACAGAATCAATCAGTAGCTGAACTGGGTCCCACAGTGTCACAAAAACAAAACCACAAAATAAATAGCAAAAACAGGCAGAACGCAGCGTAACACTCAAATCGGAAGCGGAACACTAAAAACGGAGCATGTTCAGCTTCCGAAAAAAGTTTGCAAACCGGAACACTTCCGGGTTTGCAGTGTTTGGGTTCCAAGTTGTTTGAGTACCAAGGTGTTTGAGAACCAAGGGGCCACTGTACCTCCAGGAGACCCTCCCACCTCCAGAGGTATATGTGTGGTGAGATGACCTTTCAGGTATCTTGGTCCCAAGTTGTCTAGCACTTTATGCAACAGAGTCAGAACTTGTTGTTGGTTGGCTGGTTTGGAGCATTTGTATCCCACGCTTCAGCAAAACAGGCTTCCATTAAAACAAGGCAGTCCCTGGCCACTGGCTTACAATCTAAAAAGACACAACACACCAGAGAAAAGGGATAGGGAGAAAAGCAGAGTGGGGATCAAATGCAGGCACAATTTTTTTAACAGTTGCTCTTATACTGGCCAGCCAGCACAGTTCAGTGGGAGAAGGTGCCTGGTGGAGCTGGTCTTTTGGCAAAGCTGATGGCATGAGCCCTGCCTGCTTCCCACCTCTCCTGCTGATGCAGGACTTGGCCCAGTTGCTCAATATTGCCATCCCACCAAGGTCCAGGGCAGCGCAGCCTGCCAGCAGCCACTGGGGAAATATGAGAAAGGCAGGAGAAAGGAACCTCTTCATGAGCATAACAGAAGACAGATGGTCTCTGAAGGGAGCTCAGTCTATGAGCTGATGGGACAGGCCCCTCTCAGCAGTGGGATGGAACCGGCTCCACAACCCAACCTGCCAACCTTTGCCACTACATGCATTTGCAAAGGTGTGTGAGGCTTTCATGTTCCTGCACGTTTTTGAGGATGTGCCTTAATTTGCTATTCTCGCCTCTCTGTTATCTACTTTGTTACTGTTTGATTATATTTAATTGTTTAATATTGCAGGGTTGCATTTAGATTTTACTGTTCATTGGAAGTGACTTTAGATTTTTTTAAAAAAATACTGAAAATATTTTGGTTAAACAAGATAAAGTGGAAAAAGGAAACAAAAGGTGCATAAAAATGAAGTGGCTTTAGATTTGTCTTTTGAACCTTTAAAAACAGGTATTTTTTAAAGAAAGAATGATTTTGTGCTGTTTGCACACATATGGAAGGCCAGCGGCTGTTATTTATCGCTTTGTAAGTACAGA